>NC_090439.1:186825880-187425880 GCF_031143425.1 Pleurodeles waltl | reverse complement strand
TCGGCGGGAAAACACTTCTGCACGACTCTCCACGGCGAGAGGGATCCGTCCACCAAAGGGGAAGTCTCTAGCCCTTTTCGTTCCTACAGAAACCTCAGCTTCTTCTGTCCAGTAGAAGCTTCTTTGCACCCGCAGCTGGCATTTCCTGGGCATCTGCCCATCTCCGACTTGCTTGTGACTTTTGGACTTGGTCCCCTTGTTCCACAGGTACCCTAGATTGGAAATCCACAGTTGTTGCATTGCTGGTTTGTGTCTTTCCTGCATTATTCCTCTAACACGACTTCTTGGTCCTTAGGGGAACTTTAGTGCACTTTGCACTCACTTTTCAGGGTCTTGGGGAGGGTTATTTTTCTAACTCTCACTATTTTCTAATAGTCCCAGCGACCCTCTACAAGGTCACATAGGTTTGGGGTCCATTCGTGGTTCGCATTCCACTTTTGGAGTATATGGTTTGTGTTGCCCCTATCCATATGTTTCCCCATTGCATCCTATTGTAACTATACATTGTTTGCACTGTTTTCTAAGACTATACTGCATATTTTTGCTATTGTGTATATATATCTTGTGTATATTTCCTATCCTCTCACTGAGGGTACACTCTAAGATACTTTGGCATATTGTCATAAAAATAAAGTACCTTTATTTTTAGTATAACTGTGTATTGTGTTTTCTTATGATATTGTGCATATGACACTAAGTGGTACTGTAGTAGCTTCACACGTCTCCTAGTTCAGCCTAAGCTGCTCTGCTAAGCTACCATTATCTATCAGCCTAAGCTGCTAGACACCATATACACTAATAAGGGATAACTGGGCCTGGTGCAAGGTGCAAGTACCCCTTGGTACTCACTACAAGCCAGTCCAGCCTCCTACAAGGGCAGTGCAGGGGCCCCCAGGGGCCACAGGACATCCCTTACCGCCAGCCTCTTCCTGGCGGTGCAAACCACCAGAAACAGGCTGGCGGTAGGGGTGTCATAATGCTGCCCTGGCGGATTATCACCGCCGGGGCTAAAATGGCGGGAAACCGCAGGCCCCGGTGGTGCGACCGCTGCGCTACCGCCGCGGTTGTAATATCCCAGGCAGCACCGCCAGCCTGTTGGCGGTGCTTCAGTCGAAACAGCCCTGGCGGTCTTGGACCGCCAGGGTTGTAATGACCCCCTAAGTCCAGAAGTCGGAGTAAGTTCCAAGAAGGTCAGAAGCCCCTGCCGACCTAGAAGAGGGTGCTAAAAAAGAGTGTCCGGTTGGATGAAGACTGCAGTGAATGATGCAATGAATGTCCCTCAAACAGATGTTGTATGCAGGTGAGTTTTTGGCGCTGGATTCGTCCAACAAGCCTTGGTTCTGGCAAAGTCGCGTTTTGTATCAAAATGGTGCTGTCTGGACCCGGGAGGTACCTGGGGGCCTAAACTCTGCATGAGGAGGAAGGGGGAGGGGGGGTCTCAGCACTCCAGAGAGCCCTCAGAAGATCAGACAGCACCCATGGGGGTCCAAAGACATAGGGATAAAGGAGGTTGAAAATGCGGTTGGTGCAGCACTACAAAGGAAGGTCCCACACCGCTGGAGGTCAACTCAGCAAGTTGGGCGTCACAGGATAGAGTGCTGGGGACCTGGACCAGGCTGTGCATGAAGGCCTCAAGAGGTGAAGAAGACACGGTGCACAGGGGTACTATCGCACTCGGGGAAGGCAAGGTATTACCACCTCCAAATTGGGATTGCAGGACCTGAGGACAGTATATGTTGAAGGGGTCCACTACCTGTGTTCCAAAGAGCATGCTCGTCACCAGGAGAGGAGTCCAAGAGAACGGTTCGTTGACTTAGAAGGTGCCTGCGTGAGCAGGGAAGTGACTCCGTCGCTCCACAGGAGATTTCTTCGGTCCTTCTGGTGCAGGGTGAAGCCAGGGAGTCACCAGAGCGTACACACTGTGGAAACTGTTGCAGTTGCTGGCTGGAGCTGATGTTGCAGAAGAACAGTAGCCGTTCTGGATACGTTGTTGCTGTTACAGTGGTTCCTGGAGCAGTATGCCATCGATCCGAGGTCAGAGGATGAAGTAGTAGTTGCAGCGGATTCCTGATGGAAACTTGCAAGCAGAATCTGAAGAGAAACCCACAGGAGAGACCCTAAATAGCACTGAGAGGGGGATTGGCGATCTACCCAGGTATGCACCTATCAGGAGGGGTCTCTGACGTCACCGCCTGGCACTGGCCACTCAGAGATCTCCAGAGTTCCCCACACCTTGGAAAACAAGATGGCTAACGCCAGGGACACACTGGAGGAGCTCTGGGTATGACCCCTGGGGTGGTGATGGACAGGGGAGTGGTCACTCTCCTTTCCTCTGTCCAGTTTCGCGCAAAAGCAGTGACTGGGGTTCCCTGAACCGGTGTAGTCTGGCTTATGCAAGGAGGGCACCATCTGTGCCCTTCTAAGCATTTCCATAGGCTGAGGGAGGCTACCCCTCCCAAGCCTGCACCACCTATTTCCATAGGGAGAGGGTGTAACACCCTCCTCCCAAAGGAAATGCTTTGTTCTGCCTTCCTGGGACTGAACTGCTCAGACCCCAGGAGGGCACAACCCTGTCTGTGAGGTGGCAGCAGCTGTAGCTGCAGTGCAAGCCTCAGAGAGCTTGTTTGGCAGTACTGTGGGTCCATGGCAGAGCCCCCAGGTTGCAAAGGATTACCCCCCCAATACCAGAATTGGAATGGGGGGACAATTCCATGATCTTAGACATATTCGGAATTACCATTGTGAAGCTACATATGGGTATTGACCTATATGTAGTGCATGTGTGTAATGGTATCCCCGCATTCACGAAGTGTGGGGAATTGGCCCTGGACAGCATGAGGGCACCTTTGCTAGTGCAAGGGTACCCTCCCACTTAGTAACATTGTACCTAGCCTTCAGTAAATGAAGGTTAGCTATATAGGTGACTTATAAGTTACTTAAGTGCAGTGAAAATTGTTGTGAAATAGTGTAGGGACTATTTCACTCAGGCGACAATCACAGTCCTGAAGAAAGGTTTGTCTAATCTCCTTTTGGATGGCAAAAGAAATGCTGCAGGCCATAAAGATATCCTGGAACCCCAATACCCTGGGTACCTAGGATCCATATACTAGGGACTTATAAGGGGGGTCCAGTGTGCCAATTAGAATTGGAATATCAAGTTACTAAACTATAGTGACTAATTTGGAAGTAGAGAGAGCATAAGCACTGGAATTCTGGTTAACAGAACTTCAGTGACACAGTTAAGCACTACTGACAACACACACATAGGCCACAAACTATGAGCACTGGTGTCCTGGCTAACAGGATCCCAGTGAGACAGGAAAAACACACTGACAAATAGGGTTTTAAGTATGAGCACTGGGGTCCTGGCTAGCAGGATCCCAGTGAGACAGTAAAAACACACTGACACTCACAAACAGGCCAAAAGTGGGGGTAACCATGCTAGAAAGGCTCTACTTTCTCACAGTTATGTAATGTCTGCTGGCTTACCTACGAGACGGCCATTTCCATATGGCCCATCCTGGAAACATATATTGATGATAGAATGCCTGAAGCTGAAGGCATCATGAGCACGTCTAGGATACTTTGCTAGAACATTTAAAATGAGGCCCCAATGGTCCACAAAGGCCTGCATGTTTATTAAATGTGTATGCTTCCTGTTACAGTACAGATGTTCTGTAGCAGCAGGAGGGACAAGTTGCACATGTGTGAAATCCATGGCACCCAAAACTTGAGGAAACCCAACAATGGCGTAGAACCCTTCTTTAATCTCTTGCTGGAGTTGTTGGGTGTTGGGAAAGAGGATGTGGCGGGAATTAGGCTGATGACGGCATCCACTACAGTCGGCAGGAATTGTGAAAAGGCAGACTGGGATATTCCACCCACTCGTGCTGCAGTTGTTTAGAAGGAGACAGAGGCCAGCATGTGCAGCACAGTCAGGAGCTTTGTGAGGGGTGGGATGTTGGTTTGCCTTCTTGCTCTTGCCGTAATGGTGAGTGTAATTTCTTGGAGCAGCCGGATGATTGACTCCCGCTTCAAATGGCAATATCTTATGATGTCTTCTTCTCTGACACCAAAAAAAATGGTGCAAGTCCTTGTAAATATAGGCCGTAGAGAAATACAGGGGGTTATTCTAACTTTGGAGGAGTGTTAATCCGTCCCAAAAGTGACGGTAAAGTGACGGATATACCACCAGACGTATTACGAGTTCCATAGGATATAATGAACTCGTAATACGGCTGGTGGTAAATCCGTCACTTTTCCGTCACTTTTGGGACGGATTAACACCTCCTCCAAAGTTAGAATAACCCCCACAGTCTAAAATAGGTCAGAAGTGTAGGTGAGCTGCAGGGGAAATAGCTGACAACGGAAGTAATAGTTATTTTATTTTCGGTAATCTATACACACCTAATATGCAGAATCCCCAGTTTTTCACCAATATGGTGCCAGAATTAAGCAATGCCAAACTGCCTATTGTTATAATTGGTGATTTTAATTGTATCTTGGATCCTGTCCTTGACACTACTAATACCACCCACATGTAAAGTATGAGTAGAACTAGGGCTAGCATATTGCAAATGATGTAAACCCTGAACTTAGTGGAGAGTTAAATCAGGATTCCCTGGGCTATACATTTTTTGCAGACCCCACAAACAATATACCTCGGTCGATGTTTGTCTGTTTGGCACTTTAAGTGCTTCCTCCTGTAAAACTGCAACTGTGCATCTCTTTTATTATAATCACTCATCTACATTGCTAAAATGGGAAGATAATTGCCTCAATAATACAAACCGCGCTGCTGTAATTTTCCAAAATGCAAAGTAGATTGTTTTGACTGTATTCAACGTTTATGTACACTAAAAGAGGAATTCGTATCGATTAATCAAGGGGTTAGCTAATCCCTTTTTGGTCTGGGATAGTATGAAAGCTTTTATTTGAGGCATGTCTGTAGGAGGCTGGCCTGGCTTGTAGTGGGTACCAGAGGTACTTACACCTTGTGCCAGGTCCAGTTATCCCTTATTAGTGTAGAAGAGGTGTTTCTAGCAGCTAAGGCTGATAAAAGGTAGCTATGGCAAAGCAGCTTAGGCTGAACTAGGAGACATGTAAAGCTCCTACTATATCACTGGTGTCATATGCACAATATCATAAGAAAACACAATGCACAGATATACTAAAAATAAAGGTACTTTATTTTTATGACAATATGCCAAAAGTATCTCAGTGAGTACCCTCAGTATGAGGATGACAAATATGCACAAGATATATGTACACAATACCAAAATTATGCATTAATAGCAAAAGGAAGTAATGCAAGCAGTGTAAAGTTACAATAGATTGCAATAGGAGCACATAGGTATAGGGGCAACACAAACCATATACTCCAAAAGTGGAATGCGAACCACGAATGGACCCCAAACCTATGTGAGCTTGTAGAGGGTCGCTGGGACTGTAAGAAAACAGTGAGGGTTAGAGAAATAGCCCACCCCAAAACCCTGTAAGGTAAGTGTAAGGTGCACCTACAGCCCCCAGAGAGCACAGAATTCGTGATAGGGGGATTCTGCAAGGAAAACCAAAACCAGCAATGCAACAACAGTGGATTTATGGACCTGAGTACCTGTAAGACAAGGAGACCAAGTCCAAGAGTCGCGACAGTGTCGAGAGTGGGCAGGAGCCCAGGAAATGCCAGCTGAGGGTGCAAGGAACCTGCCACCGGATGGAAGAAGCTTGGGCCCGTATTTATACTTTTTGACGCTAAACTGCGCTAACGCAGTTTAGCGCCGGCTAACGCCATTCTGAAGCGCCATGCGGGCGCCGTATTTATTGAATGGCGTTAGCCGGCGCTAGCAGACCGGCGCTGCCTGGTGTGCGTGGAAAAAAACCACGTACACCAGGCAGCGCCGGCGTAGGGAAAAATGGTGTTAGGGCGTCTTAAAATGGTGCAAGTCAGGTTGACGCAAAAAAATCGCCTCCACCCGATTTGCGCCATTTTTAACGACGCCCAGACGCCATTTACATGTCTCCTGTCTTAGTAAAGACAGGAGTCATGCCCCCTTGCCCAATGGCCATGCCCAGGGGACTTCTGTCCCCTGGGCATGGTCATTGGGCATTGAGGCATGTAGGGGGGCACAAATCAGGCCCCCCTATGCCAAAAAAAAATATTAAAAAAATGAAAAATTATACTTACCTGAACTTACCTGAATGTCCCTGGGATGGGTCCCTCCATCCTTGGGTGTCCTCCTGGGGTGGGCAAGGGTGGCAGGGGGGGTCCCTGGGGGCATGGGAGGGCAGCTGTGGGCTCATTTTGAGCCCACAGGTCCCTTAACGCCTGCCCTGACCCAGGCGTTAAAAAGAGGCGCAAATGTGGGTTTTTTTGCCCCGCCCACTCCCGGGCGTGATTTTTGCCCGGGAGTATAAATACGACGCATTTGCGTCGCAGTCATTTTTTGGGACGGGAACGCCTACCTTGCATCTCATTAACGCAAGGAAGGCGTTCACGCAAAAAAATGACGCTCTTTCCTCATACTTTGGCGCTAGACGCGTCTAACGCCAAAGTATAAATATGGCGTTAGTTTTGCGCCGAATTTGCGTCGAAAAAAACGACGCAAATTTGGCGCTAACGGAGTATAAATATGCCCCTTGGTGTTTTGCAAGAACGAAGAGGACTAGGAACTTCCCCTTTGGAGGATGGATGTCCCACGTCGTGAAGAAGCTTGCAGAGATGTTCCCCCGCAGAAAGAATGCAAACAAGCCTTGCTAGCTGCAAGGGTCGCGGTTAGGGTTTTTGGATGCTGCTGTGGCCCAGGAGGGACCAGGATGTCGCCACTTGGATGAGGAGACAGAGGGGGCACCCAGTAATTCAGGGAGCCCTCACAGAAGCAGGCAGCACCCGCAGAAGTACCAGATCAGGCACTTAGAAGAGGAGTGAACCGGAGTCCACCCAGAGTAAAAAAAGGGAGTCCCACAACGCCGGAGGACAACTCAGAAGGTTGTGCACTGCAGGTTAGAGTGTCAGGGAACCAGGCTTGGCTGTACATGAAGGAAATCTTGGAAGAGTGCACAGGAGCCGGAGCAGCTGCAAATCACATGGTACCAAGCAATGCAGTCTAGTGTGGGGAGGCAAGGACTTACCTCTACCAAACTTAGACTGAAGAGTCACTGGACTGTGGGAGTCACTTGGACAGAATTGCTGAGTTCCAGGGACCACGCTCGTCGTGCTGAGAGGGGACCCAGAAGACCGGTGATGCAGTCTTTTGTTGCCTGCGGTTGCAGGGGGACCCACGACCCACTGGCGATTTCTTCAGAGCTCCTGGTGCAGAAGGGAGGCAGGCTACCCCCAGAGCATGCAACACCAGGAAACAGTCGAGAAATCCGTCAGGATGAACGATACAAGGTTGCTGGTAGTCGTCTTTGCTACTTTGTTGCGGTTTTGCAGGCATCCTGAGCAGTCAGAGGTCGATCCTTTGGCAGAAGGTGAAGTGGGAGATGCAGAGGAACTCTGGTGAGCTCTTACATTCAGTATCTGAAGAATTCCCCAAAGCAGAGACCCTAAATAGCCAGAAAAGGAGGTTTGGCTACCTAGGAAGGAGGGTTGGCTACCAAGAGAGGTGAGAGACTATCAGAAGGAGTCTCTGACATCACCTGCTGGCACTGGCCACTCACAGCAGCCCAGTGTGCCAGCAACACCTCTGTTTCCAAGATGGCAGAAGTCTGGGGCACACTGGAGGAGCTCTGGGCACCTCCCCTGGGAGGTGCAGGACAGGAGAGTGGTCACTCCCCTTTCCTTTGTCCAGTTTTGTGCCAGAGCAGGGCGGGGGGTCCCTAAACCGGTGTAGACTGGCTTATGCAGAGATGGGCACCATCTGTGCCCATCAAAGCATTTCCAGAGGCTGGGGGAGGCTACTCCTCCCCAGCCATCACACCGATTTCCAAAGGGAGAGGGTGTCACACCCTCTCTCAGAGGAAATCCTTTGTTCTGCCTTCCTGGGCCAGGGCTGCTTGTACCCCAGGAGGGTAGAAACCTGTCTGAGGGGTTGGCAGCAGCAGCAGCTGCAGTGGAGACCCCGGAAAGGCAGTTCGGCAGTACCCATGACAATTCCATGATCTTAGACATGTTACATGGCCATGTTCGGAGTTACCATTGTGACGCTATACATAGGTAGTGACCTATGTATAGTGCACGCATGTAATGGTGTCCCCGCACTCACAAAGTCCGGGGAATTTGCCCTGAACGATGTGGGGGCATCTTGGCTAGTGCCAGGGTGTCCACACACTAAGTAACTTTGCACCCAACCTTCACCAGGTGAAGGTTAGACATATAGGTGAGTTATAAGTTACTTAAGTGCAGTGGTAAATGGCTGTGAAATAACGCGGGTGTTATTTCACTCAGGCTGCACTGGCAGGCCTGTGTAAGAATTGTCAAAGCTCCCTATGGGTGGCAAAAGAAATGCTGCAGCCCATAGGGATCTCCTGGAACCCCAGTACCCTGGGTACCTCAGTACCATATACTAGGGAATTAAATGGGTGTACCAGTATGCCAATGTGAATTGGTAAATTTAGTCACTAGCCTGTTAGTGACAAATTTGGAAAGCAGAGAGAGCATAACCACTGAGGTTCTGGTTAGCAGAGCCTCAGTGAGACAGTTAGGCATCACACAGGGAACACATACAGGGCACATACTTATGAGCATTGGGGCCCTGCCTGGCAGGGTCCCAGTGACACATAGACTAAAACAACATATATACAGTGAAATATGGGGGTAACATGCCAGGCAAGATGGTACTTTCCTACACAACCCCCCCCCCCAAACGAAGGACAATAAGACTAGCCATGACCTGATGAGTCTTCATTGTCTAAGTGGAAATATCTGGAGAGTCCATCTGCATTGGAGTGGGTACTCCCAGGTCTATGTTCCACTGTATAGGCCATTCCCTGTAGAGATATGGACCACCTCAACAATTTAGGATTTTTGCCTTTCATTTGTTTTAGCCAAAGTAGAGGTTTGTGGTCTGTCTGAACAATAAAGTGAGTGCCAAACAGGTATGGCCTCAAAGTTTTCAGTGCCCAGACCACAGCAAAGGCCTCCCTCTCTATGGCAGACCAACGCTTTTATCTTGGGGCCAACCTTCTGCTGATAAAAGCAACTGGTTGATCCTGGCCCTCAGAATTCAGTTGTGATAAGACTGCCCCTACCCCTAATTCAGATGCATCAGTTTGAACAATGAATTTCTTGGAGTAACATGGGCTTTTTAGGACAGGTGCAGAGCACATGGCCTGTTTGAGCTCCTCAAAAGCTTTCTGACAGTTTGCTGTCCATAATACCTTTTAAGGCATCTTCTTACAAGTGAGATCATTAAGAGTGGCTGCTATGGAGCCATAGTTTTTAATGAATCTCCTGTAATACCCTGTGAGTCCTAAGAAGGCTCTCACTTGGGTCTGAGTTGTAGGGGGAACCCAATCCATGATTGTCTGGATTTTCCCCTGCAGTGGTGCAATCTGTTGTCCACCTACCAGGTGTCCCAGATAAACCACCTTTCCCTGCCCTATCTGGCACGATGAGGCCTTGATAGTGAGGCCTGCCTTTTGCAGGGCCTCCAATACTTTCCAAAGGTGGACCAGGTGCTCATCCCAGGTGGAGCTAAAGACAGCAATATCATCTAGATATACTGCACTAAAAGCCTCCAACCTTTCCAGAACTGTATTCACCAACCTCTGAAAAGTGGCAGGTACATTCTTCAAACCAAAGGGCATTACTGTGAATTGGTAGTTCCCTCCAATGGTAGAAAATGCAGTCTTGGGTTTAGCATCTTCTGCCAATCTAATCTGCCAATACCCTGCAGTCAAATCAAAGGTGCTAAGATACTTGGCAGATGCCAGTGTATCTATGAGCTCATCTGCCCTGGGTATAGGGTGAGCATCAGTTTTTGTTACCTGATTGAGACCTCTGTAGTCGACACAAAACCTCATCTCCCTTTTTCCATCTTTTGAGTGAGGCTTTGGTACAAGCACCACAGGACTCACCAATGGCCTTTCAGAAGGTTCAATCACTCCCAGATCAAGCATTTTCTGCACCTCTTGTTCTATGCAGTCCCTGACATGGTCAGGCTGCCTATAAATCTTACTCTTGACAGGCAAGCTGTCACCAGTATCAATTGTGTGTTCATACCAGGAAGTTGTACCTAGCACAATTGAAAAGAGGTCAGAAAACTGTCCAAGGGGATTTATGCAGTTGTCTTTCTGTTCTGCAGTCAGACAATCTGCCAAAACTACTCCCTCAACTAAAGCATCAGTTTCAGTGGTGGAAAAGAGATCAGGGAGAGGGTCACTCTCTTCTTCCTGTTCCTCATCTGTTGCCATGAGCAGGATGAGATCAGCCCTGTCACAGTAGGGTTTTAGGCGGTTGACATGAATCACCATAGGGGACTCCTGGCAGTGCCCAGCTCTACTAGATAGGTAACCTTACCCTTCTTTTCAACAATTAGATGGGGTCCACTCCATTTGTCCTGAAGTGCTCATGGGACTACAGGCTCCAATACCCACACCTTCTGTCCTGCTTGGTACTGGATCAGAACAGCCTTCTGGTCATGCCATTGCTTTTGCAGCTCCTGGCTGGCCTGAAGGTTTTTATTGGCCTTTTTCATGTACTCAGCCATTCTGGACCTTAGGCCAAGTACATAGTCCACTATGTCCTGTTTGGGAGCTTTTAAAGGTTGTTCCCCACCCTCCTTCACAAGAGTTAGTGGACCTCTTACAGGGTGTCCAAAGAGGAGTTCAAAGGGGCTGAAGCCCACTCCTTTCTGGGGTACCTCCCTGTAAGCAAAAAGGAGGCAAGGTAACAGGACATCCCATCTCCTCTTGAGTTTTACAGGGAGTCCCATTATCATACCTTTGAGAGTTTTATTAAACCTCTCTACCAGTCCATTAGTCTGTGAATGATAAGGAGTGGTGAACTTGTAGGTAACACCACACTCCTTCCACATTGCTTTCAAGTATGCAGACATGAAGTTGCTACCCCTGTCTGATACAACCTCTTTAGGAAAACCCACCCTGGAAAAGATTCCCAGGAGGGCCTTTGCCACTGCAGGAGCTGTAGTGGTCCTTAGAGGAATTGCTTCAGGATATCGTGTGGCATGGTCCACAACCACCAAGATAAACCGATTGCCTGAAGCAGTAGGAGGGTCAAGGGGGACAACTATGTCAACCCCTCCCCTTTCAAAGGGCTCCCCCAACCACAGGTAGTAGAATAAGGGGAACCTTTGGAGTGCCACCAGTCTTGCCACTGGCTTGGCAGGTCACACGAGACTTGCAAAAATCTTTAGTGTCCTCTGACATCCTAGGCCAGTGAAACAGGGGGCAAGCCTTTCCCATGTTTTGATCTGGCCCAAATGCCCAAGCCAAAGGAATATCATGTGCAAGAGCTAGGAGGAACTCTCTGTACTGCAGGGGAATGACCAATCTCCTGGCTGCTCCAGGTTTTGGGTCCCTTGCCTTGTGTACAAGAGATTGTCCTCCAGTAAACTCTACGTGAGTCACTGACATCCCCATTTTGCTGCTTGACAGCTTGCTGTCTGAGGCCCTCTAATGTGGGACAGGTTTGCTGTGACACACTCAGCTCTTCCCTGGCAGGCCCCCCTCCACCCAAAAGCTCAGCAGTGTCTGCTGCCAGCTCATCTGGTGAAGGTTCTGCACTGGTAGGGCATTCTTCTTCCTCAGAAGGAGAATCATTTGTAGAAGGAAGGATAGTGGGTAGGAATTTACCCTTGCTACCCCTAGCTTTAGGGAGCACTTGGTCCATTGTTCCAGGATCCAAGTTACCCTGTCCTTTTTGCTTTTTGGCCAGAGCCCTTGTCAAAGCAAAAATATGCCCAGGAATGCCCAGCATTGCTGCATGAGCCTCCAACTCAACTTCTGCCGAAGCTGATGTCTCTAAATCATTTCCTAGTAGACAGTCTACAGGTAAATCTGAGGCAACCACAACTTTCTTTGGACCAGTACCCCCCCCCCCACCCAGTTGAGATTCACAACAGCCATGGGGTGGCTAAGAGTTTTGTTATGAGCGCCTGTCACTTGGTACTGCTGACCAAGTAGGTGTTGTACAGGGTGGACCAGTTTCTCTATCACCATGGTAACACTGGCACCTGTGTCCCTGTAGGCCTGAACCTCAACACCATTTATTAGGGGAAGTTGCTTGTACTTATCAATATTAAGGGGACAAGCAACCAAGGTGGCCAAATCAATGGCACCTTCAGAGACTAACACAGCCTCTGTGGTCTCCCTAACAAGACCAACCCCAACTACATTGCCAATAGTGAGGATAGCTACACCCTTGGATTGGCTATTTGTAGGTATGCTCCCACCACCACTGCTATTACTAGGGGCACTAGAATTTGCAGCAGGGGTTGTGGTAGTGGGAGGTTTGGTGTTTTTCTTTGGACAACTGGAGTCAGTTGCCCAATGGCCTTTGACTTTACACAAATAACACCAAGGCTTTTTAGGTTGATTATTGGAAGAGGATTTGGACCCACCACCCCCACCAGAGGATTTTTGTGGGCCTGATGAAGACTCAGTTTTACTTTTGACCCCACCCTTGTCAGAAGACTTACCATCCTTCTTCTTGTCATCCTTGTCACCCCCTGTATGAACTTTTCTGTTCACTCTTGTTCTGACTCATTTGTCTGCCTTCTTTCCAAATTCTTGGGGAGAGGTCAGATCTGAGTCCACTAGATATTGGTGTAACAAGTCAGACACACAGTTATTCAGAATATTCTCTCTCAGAATAAGATTATACAGGCTGTCATAGTCAGATACTTTACTGCCATGTAACCACCCCTCCAAGGCCTCCACTGAACAGTCCACAAAGTATGTCCAGTCTTGAGAGGACTCTTTTCTGGTGTCTCTGAACTTAATCCTGTATTGTTCAGTGGTTAAGCCAAATCCATTCAAGAGTGCATCCTTCAAAACTGTAAAATTGTTAGCTTCAATTTCTCTAACAGTAAGGAGCCTATCCATACCCTTTCCAGTGAAAGATAGCCACAATATAGCAGCCCACTGCCTTTGATGGACCCCCTGTAGCATACAGGCCCTCTCAAGTGCAGCAAACCACTTGTTGATGTCATCCCCCTCCTTGTAAGAGGGGACTATCTTGTGCAGATTCCTGGAATCATTCTCTCTAACAGGACTTCTATCAGGAATATTGCTGCTGCCACCATGGGGTCCAAACCCCAACCTCTGTCTTTCCTTCTCCAGGTCTAGGGATTCCCTATCTAAGGCCAGCTGTTGCTGTTTAAGCTTCAGTCTGGTCTCTTCAACCCTCAACTTTTTGAGTTCCCTTTTTAACAAGTTATCCTTAGGGTGGGTGGGTTGGGAGTGCCTAGACACAGAAGACAAGTTGGAAACTACAGAGGGGGATCTGTCCCTAACTGACTGGACCCTAGAAACTTGGCCTCTAGGAATAAAGGCTTCCTTACTGTGATGGGAACCTCCATTACTACCCACATTTCTCGGTGTCCTGCTAGGGGTCCGATCCTGTTCAGAACCCTCCCCACCCTCCTCAAGGTGTTCTCCAGAGTCAGAATTGGAACCTTCTATTAACCTCTCACCTGATGGGCCTGCTTGGGACTCATCATTTACAATAAGCATGTTAAATAGAAACTCTTTTGTAGGGTTCTTTCCTATCACTAAACCTCTGTCTAAGCAGACACTCCGTAGGCTCTTGTAATTCAAATTGTCATAAATTGTATTGACATTGAATCTACCAAAGACATGATAGCAAAATGTTTAGAGACAGTGAGAAGGGAGAAAAAGTTTCAGAACTTTTTAAAGAACAGAGAAAAACACTTTTTTCTAACTTTTAGAAGTTTTAGAAAACTTTTCAGAACTTTGTAAAAAGTTTGAGAGAAGAAAAGCAAACCTTTTTGGTTAAGTGTAAGTACACTGTACTGTTTTGTAAATGATTCTCTTTTAAAAAAAAATATTTTTTTATTAACATTTTATTATTTAATAAACAGTATTATGTTTACAGCACCATCTTGTTTGCTTCGTGTTAGTGCATAACAGTGTTAATATCACTACTGTCTACATTGTTTGAATGTTCTACTTCATTAATTATTCGCTAACCTTTATACTTTAAACTTATGCAAGAATAGAACATCAGTGGCGCTTCTTCTCGTATGGGTTGCCCAATTGGCCTAGTGTAGCAGAGTTATGTTTTTCTAGCTCTTATACAACACCTTTAACTCGTTTCAAACATTAATCAACTTAAACTTAAACACAATGGCAATGTAGGGGGTGGAGGCTGCTAATGCAGGGGGATGCCATTTCTTGGCTTTTCCAGTATGTATGGTGTCATTACTCATAGACTTGTCTGGTTTCAGGTGGGTGGGGCGACTACCGGGTCCAACCTGTCTGTTAATCAATGTCCTGGGCTCTGTCCCCTGTTGTCCGCCTTTTGTTCAATCTCGGCCTTATCGTGTCTTCCCTTATCATGTCCTAGAGGGCGAGGCAACATCTCCTCCCTTCCTATGTTTATCCAGTCTCCACTCCTGTTGGTGTGTCTGCGTCCGCTGTTCTCAATATATTGTCCCAGCTTGTCATTGCTACTTCCCATTTCTGTGCTATAGGGTGGCGACGCAGTCCCCTCCCCTCCTCGCTCTTCAGGACCTGGAGTTCGGCTCTAGCCCATGTTGTAACGTCTTGTCTCCACCCAACCCGGGGGGGGCCGAAACTGTGCCTTCCAGTTCTTTGTGATCTGTCTCCTATATAATACCAGTGCCAGACTCAGAAATCGGGTCTCCACTCTTCCCCGCGGCAACCCATCCCCAAAGCCCATCAAACATCTGTCAGGGGTCGGAGTCAGGTTCATATTAAGGAGTCTCGATAGGTCGGACATCACCTCTTCCCACCCCAGTTGGATCTCTGGACAGGTCCATACCATGTGGTCAAAATTTGCGTCTACATTTTTACATCTGGGGCACACCCTAGGAACTCCCCCGTAGATTACTGTTAGCCGATGTGGGGTGAGGTACGTTCTGTGGAGGTAATTATATTGTATATATCTCAGTCGCGTGCTGCGAGCGACGGTCCGGGGGTAAGCCAAAGCTCTGTTCCATTCCGCATCTGACGGTTCCCTACCGACTGTCCTCCCCCATCTCTCTCTCAGTGGCCGCAGGGAATCTAGTGCATCCTCAACTTGAACTCGGTATAATTTAGATATCAGATGGGACTCATCTCCTGATGTCAATAGGAGATGCAGCACCCTGTGGGTGGCTGGTTCCGCGTTGACCGTGATCCAGTGCGTTTTCAGCACATGTATCAGTTTATGATACATAAGGAACTGACCCGGGGAGACTCCACTGTCAACAAGATTAGTGAAAGACCTCAACACTCCCTCCTGAAACAGGTCTCCCACCGTTTCTATTCCTGCTCTCCTCCAGGTTCCGAGGCTCATGCCTCCCAGGTTCCTCTCACCAGCCTCGATCGTAAGTACCGCCGGGGTAGGGCGGAGAGTACGGGGGGACAGTGCCATCCCTTTTCACGCACCTCTTCCAACATGCTGACGCCACTTTTGTCATCGGGCTGTGCATGTGGGGATTAAGCTTCCTATTTGTCATTCGAGCAATGAACTGATTTATGTCCTCCACTACTTGGTCGGCGTACCTCTCCAGGTGACCCTTACCTGTGAGCCACCCGGCAACCCATTGCAGCTGGGATGCCAGGTAGTAGGCTTCAAAATCTGGCGCTCCTAGACCCCCCTTGTTAGTTGGCCTGCATAGTATCTGGAGCGAGGTGCGTCTACGACCATCATCCCATATAAGTTCCCTGAGTAGGGTGTTTAGTTCACGAAACCACGCTGTTGGAATCAGAAGGGGCAGGTTAGCGAAGTAGTATAGAAGCCGGGGCAGCATGACCATTTTGGACAATGCTACTCTAGCCATTATCGTCAATTTCAGCGATCGCCAGAACCCCACCGAGGACTTTAGAGATCGTAGAGCTCTGCCCAGGTTACCCTCGCGCAAGTCTGCCCTGTCGTGAAACACCTGTATGCCCAAGTACTTAAAGGTTCGAGGGGCCCAAATCATATCCCCAGGGCATGTTGTCGGGCGTTCGCCGCCCGGAGCCATAGGGAACACGCATGTCTTGCTACGGTTGAGGCAAAGTCCAGATATGTTCCCATAGTTCTCCAGCACTCCCAGCGCCCATGGGAGATCCTTCTCTCCGTCCCTAAGGTAGACAAGTATATTGTCAGCATATAGCGAGATGATATGTTCTTGGTGTCCCCATTCCACTCCTCTACCCACGCCCTCCTGCCGCATCTGGGACGCCAGCGGCTCGATGGCCAGGGCGAATAACAGTGGGGACAATGGGCAACCTTGTCTGGTTCCCCTGTGAATTGGGTAAGTTCCGGACACTGTTTTACCTGTTCTCACTCTTGCCAGCGGTGACGTGTACAACAAGTTCACCCATTTGACCCAATCTTCACCCATTCCCATACGGAGCATCACTGCTCTCAAGTAGTCCCATCTGATCGAGTCAAATGCCTTCTCAAAATCCACCGCTAGCAACACCCCTGCTGCAGGTTTCATGTCGCTAGGCATATTCAGGACCGCAAAGAGACGTCTCAGGTTTAAGGAGGTGCTGCGATTCGGGACGAAACCATTCTGGTCTACATGTACCAGAGTTGGTACAAGAGGGAGTAAACGGTTGGCCAAGATCTTGCTTAGTATTTTAAAATCACTGTTTAGCATTGACAGGGGGCGGAAGTCAGTCACCGAAGGTTGCCTAGATTTTGTCTTAGGGAGTGGGACTACCATTGCCTCTCTCATGGTGCACGGCATTATCCCATTCTGTAGCGATTCTGTATACATCTCTACCAACTGGGGGGTCAGTTGCTTCTCGAATTTTTGATAAAAGTCCATGGGGAGGCCGTCTGTTCCCGGGGTCTTCCCTGAGGCTAATTGAGCTATAGCTTCACTGACCTCCGCCACCGTCACTGGGCCCCCCAGCCTATCCCTGTCTCCGGCCATCAGGCTCGTTATAGGTATATGTTGTAGGTAATTATCAAAGACCTCCGTACTGATTTCAGCCGGTTTTCCATATAAAAAGGTGTAATATTCCTTGAATGCATCATTTACAGGGCCTGGTCTACTTCTGCATGACCCTTCCTTATCCAGCACATTTGTGATGGGCTCGGCCTCTCCACCCGGCCTCACCAACCAGGTTAACATTTTCCCAGACCTACCCTCTTCAGATTGTAGGGAGGCAAAGTATTTTTGTGTGCTGTAGCATCTGAGTTGTTCTTCGATCTTGGAATGGTCCCTCTTTGCCTGATTATATTTCTCATTTACTAGTGTGCCAGCCCCCTGAGTAAGTTCTCCCTCATGTATTATCTTCTCTAGCGTAGTCAGCTCCCTTTCAAGTGTGCGTCTCACTCCGGCCAATTGTCCAAGACAAAAAGAGTGAACCATCCCACGTGCAAGGTCTGCCGTACACGCCACCCTGTCGATTCTGGTGTGGAGTCGGTGAAGGCCTGAATAATATGAGTAATCCCTGTCGTGTAAGTGTTGTTCCCGCCATATATCCACCAGCCCCCAGTAGCTCATCCATTTACTAAGTTTCCCAGCTATCTTACTTGACATTGCACCCTGCAGTGGGGGGGAGGATCTATCCAAGTCTACATCTAATATACTATTGAAGTCCCCTCCAACCAAAAGCTCTCCTCTCCTCTGGCGGGTGAGGTGGCTCGATAATTTCGTCAAAAAGGGGATCTGGTCTTGATTTGGGGCATACATGCAGCATAGGACAATCGGTGTGCCGTATAGCCTTCCCTCCAGAATCACAAACCTCCCCTCACGATCTATGTTGGAAGCTTCTATCTCTAGGGGAACCCCTGCACGGATCCAGATCATTACTCCCCTTGCGTACGCTGAGTACTCTGTTGCGAACACCCGCCCCCTCCACCTACGTCTCAATCTCTCAGGTTCACCAGCCGCCAGGTGGGTCTCCTGTAGCATTGCTACCTGTATATTCCTCCTTTTTAAATAAGCCAGTATTTTGTGTCGCTTGGCCGGTGACCCCATCCCTCTAACGTTCCACGTTAGGAAATTGTATTCTGCCATGTTGGTGATTTTTAAATTTACATTGGCTACTCTTTGCTACTCTTACCGTCTGCTGTCCCCTGATCATTAGTGAAGCACTGTTGTTACGCAACCATTCACCACCCCTTGCCATCCTAACTTGTAACTGCTTATCCCAACTCCCCCTCCCCAGGGCACCTCTCAAACAGTAGGCTGCCCAAAAACAGAAAAAACACCCGTGCAACAGTGCAGCATGTTTAATCTTTTAGTTGCAGTTCTCGCCAGTCCACCTGTACAGGCGAGATTCCAGTAGGGGGGTGGCCCTGCACGGAGGGGCCATTAGTGCACCATTTGCGCCCGCCCCAGGGTGTCCGGTAAGCCTCTGGGCCTCAGAGGTCATCTGCAGTTTGTGGGGTCACTACCGGGGCCTGCACCGAGCTGCTCGAGCCCCCCGCCGATGACATCACAGTCTCGTCAGATTCACCGCCAGAGTCCTCCCGGGGGGTCCCCTCTCCGTTCACACGGGCCGCTGCCTCCAGTGCTGCTCTTCTGCCACTTTCTTTTTGGTTCCGGGATGGCGCCAAGCGTGGGCGACTTCGGGACCGTCTTCCCCTGGGGGGCCGGCGCGGTCCACCCCCGGTCGGGCCCCCCCTCCCGAGCCGCTCTGTCTGGGTCCCATGAGCTTCCAGCCATTCCCATGCCTCCTCCGGGGATTGAAGAAATGTTGTTTTACTGTCAAGCATTACTTTCAGCTTAGCTGGGTACAGCAACGAATATTGTATACCTTCGTCCCTTAGAGCCCTTTTGACTGCCATGTGAGAGGCACGCTTACTCTGTACCTCTACTGTAAAGTCCGGGAACAACGTGACTTTGCCATTTGCTACCTTAAATGGGCCCTCTTCTCGCGCCCTTTGTAGCAAGATGTCCCTGTCTCTATAGTGCAGTAATCTTGCGATCACCACTCGGGGGGGCCTGCAGGCATGCGGTGTGCTCTTTCCAGAGTGTAGAATGAAGTCAGCCGGCCCGTTGCCACCACTGTGCTCAACCATTTTTCCAGGAATTCCACCATATTTGATCCTTCTGCCCCCTCCGGGAGGCCCACCACTCGCACGTTATTCCGCCGGCTTCTCCCCTCTGCGTCCTCAGCTCTTCGCTCTAGTCGCATCACTCTATCTCTGAGATGCGACATTTCGGCCTGCAGGTCTTTTTCTTTTGGTGCGATGTCGGCCAGTGTGGTTTCTGTCTCTTTGACTCTGTCCGATAATTTGTGATGGTCAGCCCTCAAGAGGCCCAGTTCGACCGCGACCTGATTGATGTCGTGTTGCAGTGTTAACTTAGTGTCTTCTATCGCACCTAATATTTTGTCCAGGGTGTCCTGTACATCGACCTGCAGTGGACCCCGCACTTCCCCCCCCCTGCGCCCGGGGGTCGCTGTGCCGTCCATGACTTTGGCCCTGTGGCGGTTCTTAGGGGACATCGATTACGTAGGAGATCGTCCCCCCCAGTGGCGAATCTGACCACGGTGCGTTAGCTCAGGGGATCCCCCATCTAGGACTTCCGTCTCAAGCGCAGTTCAAAGCCCGCAGGGGCCGCCAGGTAGAATCCCATCAGCACCAGAGACCCGTGCTTTCTCGCTCTGGATCTCTGTGGACTCGGGGCGCGTTGCACCAGGACACGAGGCACCACACCAGTTCGATCACAGTAGTCGCCACTTCAGGGGCCGGACCGGTCCGGTCAGGCAAGGCGCCCACTATCGACCATCCCCCGCAGTGGGCCACCGCGCGGGGTACCGCGGACCGCTCCCATCCCGTTTCGGCAGACGAGCCCTGCTAGGCAGTTCATCCACTCTTAAGGAGGTGTCGCAAAGCGCCGCTTTGCTGTGCCTTACCCCCGGGCCATCGGCCGTCCGCCGATACTCAGTTCCTCGATTGGCATGCCCCAGTCGGGGTCACCCCAGGATTCTCATCTCCCCAGATGCAGCCAGGCGATCCTTCATGCTCTGTGGCCCGGGGCCCGCCATGCTAGTCCCAAGCTCAGGGGCCAGCGCTCCGTTCGCGCAGTGGCCACCACGGGCACGACCATCCAACAGGGGGCCCCTCTATCCGCCGATCGTCTCGCTCGGCCGAGGGTCCGGTACTTTCCTCCCTCAGGGCGGCCCTCCCGGGGCCCGGCCCGTTCTGCAGGTGTGTGCCGGTGTTCAAAGTGGGTGTCCGCTACACCAGAGGCCCCTTCCGCCAGACACACCATGCCGCATGCAGGGTCGGCGCCACAGTAAGGCTCCCGGCAGCCGGGCCCCCGCCAGGCCCATGGGCTCCGGTCGCTTCTCCTTACTTGCGAGGGTGGGGACGGAGGGCCCGCACGCACCCCCGGTCGCCGTCACACCGTCCTCCGCGGTCTCGGGAACACAAGGCTTTCCACGATCAGCCCTGCAGCAACCCCCAGGCAGGAGGGGGGCCGCCCCGTCTCCCCAGCCGCGGTCGGCTGGCTCCCCCTCAAACGGCGCGCGGTCCCACGCCCAGCCGCGTATCCGCTCACTCGCTCAGTCCGGCTCCCGGCATTAACGCGGCGACAGGCCCAAGGCCGAGGGGCTCGCCGGCCGTCTCCGACGGGCTTCGCCAGGCTCGCTCTGGGCTCCACTGGTGCTCGGGTCACCCACACGGGTCCCCGCACTCGCTCCCCGTCAATTTGCCCCGGGGGGTGGCCCAGGATAACAGGAAAAGGTTAGGCCCCTCCGGAGCAGACGGATCAAGCGTGCGCCATCTTTGGCTTCGTGGCCTTGTATATGATTCTCTTATGAAAAGTACACAATGCCAAAGTGGTAAGTAATTACAAGTACTTATCCCACTGCTGCACAACCAATGTAGGAGACTGGCCTGGCTTGTAGTGGGTACCAGAGGTACTTACACCTTGTGCCAGGTCCAGTTATCCCTTATTAGTGTAGAAGAGGTGTTTATAGCAGATAAGGCTGATAGAAGCTAGCTATGGCAAAGCAGCGTAGGCTGAACTAGGAGACATGTAAAGCTCCTACTATACCACTTATATCATATGCACAATATCATAAGACAACACAATACACAGAGTTACTAAAAATAATGGTACTTTATTTTTATGACAATGTGGCAAAAGTATCTCAGTGAGTACCCTCAGTAAGAAGATAATATATATACACAAGATATATGTACACAAACCAAAATTAGGTAAGTAATAGCAAGAAAAGTAATGCATACAGTGTAGAATTACATTAGATTGCAATAGGAGCACATAGGTATAGGGGCAACACAAACCATATACTCCAAAAGTGGAATGCGAACCACGAATGGACCCCAAACCTATGTGAACTTGTAGAGGGTCGCTGGGACTGTAAGAAAACAGTGAGGGTTAGCAAAATACCCCACCTCAAGACCCTGAAAAGTAGGAGTAAAGTGCACCTACTACTCCCACAGAGCACAGAAGTCGTGATAGGGGGATTCTGCAGGAAGAACAAACACCAGCAATGCAACAACAGTGGATTTCGGGATCTGAGTACCTGTAAGACAAGGGGACCAAGTCCAAAAGTTGCGACAGTGTCGAGAGTGGGCAGGAGCCCAGGAAATGCCAGCTGAGGGTGCAAGGAAGCTGCCACCAGGTAGAAGAAGCTTGAAGTTCTGCAAGAAAGAAGAGGACTAGGGACTTCTCCTTTGGAAGACTGATGTCGCACGTCGTGGTGAAGCTTGCAGAGTATTCTCACTCAGAAAGACCGCAAACAAGCCTTTCTAGCTGCAAGGGTTGCGGTAAAGGTTTTTGGGTGCTGCTGTGGCCCATGAGGGACCAGGATGTTGCCACTTGGAGGAGGAGACAGAGGGGGCGCTCAGCAACTCAGGAAGCCCTCACAAAAGCAGGCAGCACCCGCAGAAGTACCTGAACAGGCACTTGGAAGGAAAGTGAACTGGAGTCCACGCAAAGTCACAAAAGGGAGTCCCACAACGCCAGAGGACAACTCAGAAGGTTGTACACTGCAGGGTGGAATGCCCGGGACCCAGGCATGGCTGTGCATGAAGGAAATCCTGGAAGAGTGCACAGGAGCTGGAGCAGCTGCAAATCACGTGGTACCCAGCAATGCAGTCTAGCGTGGGGAGGCAAGGACTTACCTCCACCAAACTTGGACTGAAGAGTCACTGGACTGTTGGAGTCACTTGGACAGAGTTGCTGTGTTCCAGGGACCAAGCTCGTCAGGATGAGAGGGGACCAGTGTTGCAGTCTTTTGGTGCCTGCGTTAGCAGGGGGAAGATTCCGTCGACCCACGGGAGATTTCTTCAGAGCTCCTGGTGCAGGGTGAAGGCAGGCTACCCCCAGAGCATGCACCACCTGGAAAAAGTAGAGAAAGCCGGATGGATTAGGCGCTACAATGTTGCTGGTAGTCGTCTTGCTACCTTGTTCCGGTTTTGCAGGCATCCTGAGCAGTAAGCGGTCGATCCTTTGGTAGAAGGTGAAGAGGGAGATGCAGAGGAACTCTGGTGAGCTCTTGCATTCGTTATCTAAAGAATTCCCCAAAGCAGAGACCCTAAATAGCCAGAAAAGGATGTTTGGCTACCAGGATAGGAGGATTGGCTACTAAGAGAGGTAAGAGTCTATCAGAGGGAGCCTCTGACGTCACCTGCTGGCACTGGCCACTCAGAGCAGTCCAGTGTGCCCCCAACACCTCTGTTTCCAAGATGGCAGAGGTATGAGAAACACTGGAGGAGCTCTGGACACCTCCCCTGGGAGGTGCAAGTCAGGGGAGTGGTCACTCCCCTTTCCTTTGTCCAGTTTCGCGCCAGATCAGGGCTGGGGGATCCCTGAACCGATGTAGACTGTCTTATGCAGAGATGGGCACCATCTGTGCCCATCAAAGCATTTCCAGAGGCTGGGGGAGGCTACTCCTCCCCAGCCCTTCACACCTATTTCCAAAGGGAGACGGTGTAACACCCTCTCTCAGAGGAAATCCTTTGTTCTGCCTTCCTGGGCCAGGGCTGCCTCGACTCCAGGAGGACAGAAACCTGTCTGAGGGGTTGGCAGCAGCAGCAGCTGAAGAGGAGACCCCGGAAAGGCAGTTTGGCAGTACCCGGGTACTGTGCCAGAGACCCAAGGGATCATGGAATCGTCCCCCCAATACCAGAATGGTATTGGGGTGACAATTCCATGATCTTAGACATGTTACATGGCCATGTTCGGAGTTACCATTGTGACGCTATACATAGGTAGTGACCTATGTATAGTCACGCGTGTAATGGTGTCCCCGCACTCACAAAGTCCGGGGAATTTGCCCTGAACGATGTGGGGGCATCTTGGCTAGTGCCAGGGTGCCCACACACTAAGTAACTTTGCACCCAACCATCACCAGGTGAAGGTTAGACATATAGGTGACTTATAACTTACTTAAGAGCAGTGGTAAATGGCTGTGGAATAACATGGGCGTTATTTCACTCAGGCTGCACTGGCAGGCCTGTGTAAGAATTGTCAGAGCTCCCTATGGGTGGCAAAAGAAATGCTGCAGCCCATAGGGATCTCCTGGAACCCCAATACCCTGGGTACCTCAGTGCCATTTACTAGGGAATTATATGGGTGTACCAGTATGCTAATGTGAAATGGTAAATTTAGTCACTAGCCTGTTAGTGACAAATTTGGAAAGCAGAGAGAGCATAACCACTGAGGTTCTGGTTAGCAGAGCCTCAGTGAGACAGTTAGGCATCACACAGGGAACACATACAGGGCACATTCTTATGAGCACTGGGGCCCTGCCTGGCAGGGTCCCAGTGACATAAAAGACTAAAACAACATATATATGTAGTGAAATATGGGGGTAACATGCCAGTCAAGATGGTACTTTCTTACACTGCCTTCCTGGGACTGGGCTGCCAAGACCCCAGGGGGGCAGAAACCTGTCTGAGGGGTTAGCAGCAGCTGCAGTGGAGAACCCGGAAAGGCAGTTTGGCAGTACCCGGGTTCTGTGCTAGAGACCCGGGGAAGCATGGATTTTTTCCCCAATACCAGAATGGTATTGGGGTGACAATTCCATGATCCTAGACATGTTACATGGCCATGTTCGGAGTTACCATTGTGACGCTACATATAGGTAGTGACCTATATGTAGTGCACGCGTGTAATGGTGTCCCCGCACTCACAAAGTCCGGGGAATTTGCCATGAACAATGTGGGGGCACCTTGGCTGGTGCCAGGTGTAGGAAAGTACCATCTTTCCTGGCATGTTACACCCATATTTCACTATATATATGTTGTTTTAGTCTATGTGTCACTGGGACCCCGCCAGGCAGGGCCCCAGTGCTCATAAGTATGTGCCTTGTATATATTCCCTGTGTGATGCCTAACTGTCTCACTGAGGCTCTACTAACCAGAACCTCAGTGGTTATGCTCTCTCTGCTTTCCAAATTTGTCACTAACAGGCTAGTGACTAAATTTATCAATTCACATTGGCATACCCATATAATTCCCTAGTATATGGTACTGAGGTACCCAGGGTATTGGGGTTCCAGGAGATCCCTATGGGCTGCAGCATTTCTTTTGCCACCCATAGGGAGCTCTGACAATTCTTACACAGGCCTGACACTGCAGCTTGAGTGAAATAACGTCCACGTTATTTCACAGCCATTTACCACTGCACTTAAGTAACTTATAAGTCACCTATATGTCTAACCTTCACCTGGTGAAGGTTGGGTGCAAAGTTACTTAATGTGTGGGCACCCTGGCACTAGCCAAGGTGCCCCCACATCGTTCAGGGCAAATTCTCTGGACTTTGTGAGTGTGGGGACACCATTACATGCGTGCACTGTACATAGGTCACTACCTTTGTACAGCGTCACAATGGTAACTCCAAACATGGCCATGTAACATGTGTAAGATCATGGAATTGTCACCCCAATGCCATTCTGGCATTGGGGGGACAATTCCATTATCCCCCGGGTCTCTAGCACAGAACCCGGGTACTGCCAAACTGCCTTTCCGGGGTCTCCACTGCAGCTGCTGCTGCTGCCAACCCCTCAGATAGGTTTCCGCCCTCCTGGGGTCCAAGCAGCCCTGGCCCAGGAAGGCAGAACAAAGGATTTCCTCTGAGAGAGGGTGTAACACCCTCTCCCTTTGGAAATAGGTGTGAAGGCTGGGGAGGAGTAGCCTCCCCCAGCCTCTGGAAATGCTTTGATGAGCACAGATGGTGCCCATCTCTGCATAAGCCAGTCTACACCGGTTTAGGGACTCCCCAGCCCTGCTCTGGCGCGAAACTGGACAAAGGAAAGGGGAGTGACCACTCACCTGACCTGCACCTCCCAGGGGAGGTGCCCAGAGCTCCTCCATTGTCTCCCAGACCTCTGCCATCTTGGAAACAGAGGTGTCTGTGGCACACTGGACTGCTCTGAGTGGCCAGTGCCAGCAGGTGACATCAGAGGCTCCTTCTGATAGGCTCTTACCTCTCTTGGTAGCCAGTCCTCCTTCCTAGGTAGCCAAACCTCCTTTCTGGCTATTTAGGGTCTCTGCTTTGGGGATCTTACCAGGTAACGAATGCAAGAGCTCACCAGAGTTCCTCTGCATCTCCCTCTTCACCTTCTGCCAAAGGATCGACCGCTGACTGCTCAGGACGCCTGCAAAACCGCAACAAAGTAGCAAAGACGACTACTAGCAACCTTGTATCGCTTCATCCTGCCGGCTTTCTCGACTGTTTCCAGGTGGTGCATGCTCTGGGGGTAGCCTGCCTCCTTTCTGCACCAGGAGTTCTGAAGAAATCTCCTGTGGGTCGACGGAATCTTCCCCCTGCAACCGCAGGCAACAAAAGACTGCATCACCAGTCCTCTGGGTCCCCTCTCAGCACGACGAGCCTGGCCCCTGGAACTCAGCAACTCTGTCCAAGTGACTCCCACAGTCCAGTGACTCTTCAGTCCAAGTTTGGTGGAGGTAAGTCTTTGCCTCCGTACACTACACTGCATTGCTGGGTACTGTGTGATTTGCAGCTGCTCCAGCTCCAGTGCACTCTTCCAGGATTTCCTTCATGCACAGCCAAGCCTGGGTCCCCCACACTCTACCCTGCAGTGCACAACCTTCTGAGTTGTCCTCTGGCGTCATGGGACTCCCTTTTGTGACTTCGGGTGGACTCCGGTTCACTTTTCTTCTGTGCCTGTTCAGCAACTTCTGCGGGTTCTGCCTGCTTCTGTGAGGGCTCCCTGACTTGCTGGGCGCCCTCTCTGTCTTCTCATCCAAGTGGCGACATCCTGGTCCCTCCTGGGCCACAGCAGCATTCAAAAACCGTATCCGAGACCCTTGCAGCTAGCAAGGCTTGTTTGCGGTCTTTCTGCGTGGGAACACCTCTGCAAGCTTCTTCACGACGTGGAACATCAATCCTCCAAAGGGAAAGTTCTTAGTCCTCTTCGTTCTTGCAGAACACCAAGCTTCTTCCAACAGGTGGCAGCTTCCTTGCACCCTCAGCTGGCATTTCCTTGGCTCCTGCCCACTCTCGACACTGTCGCGAATCTTGGACTTGGTCCCCTTGTCTTACAGGTACTCAGGTCTGGAAATCCACTGTTGTTGTATTGCTGGTGTTTGTTCTTCCTGCAGAATCCTCCTATCACGTCTTCGGTGCTCTCTGGGGGTTGTAGGTGCACTTTACACCTACCTTTCAGGGTCTTGGGGTGGGCTATTTTTCTAACCCTCACTGTTTTCTTACAGTCCCAGCGACCCTCTGCAAGCTCACATAGGTTTGGGTCCATTCGTTGTTCGCCTTCCACTTTTGCAGTATATGGTTTGTGTTGCCCCTATAACCTATGTACTCCTATTGCAATCTATTGTAACTTTACATTGCTTGCATTACTTTTCTTTCTATAACCTGCATCTGTAGGAGGCTGGACTGGCTTGTAGTGAGTACCAAGGGGTACTTACACTTTGCACCAGGCCCAGGTATCCCTTATTAGTGTAGAGGGGTGTCTAGCAGCTTAGGCTGATAGAAAAGGTAGCTTAGCAGAGCAGCTTAGGCTGAACTAGGAGACGAGTGAAGCTCCTACAGTACCACTAGTGTCACTTGCACAATATCATAAGAAAACACAATACACAGATATACTAAAAATAAAGGTACTTTATTTTTATGACAATATGCCGAAGTATCTCAGTGAGTACCCTCAGTATGAGGATAGCAAATATACACAAGATATATGTACACAATACCAAAATATGCAGTAATAGCAATAGAAAACAGTGCAAACAATGTATAGTCACAATAGAATGCAATGGGGGCACATAGGGATAGGGGCAACACAAACCATATACTCTAGAAGTGGAATGCGAACCACGAATGGACCCCAAACCTATGTGACCTTGTAGAGGGTCGCTCGGACTGTAAGGAAACCGTGAGGGTTAGGAAAATAGCCCACCCCAAGACCATGAAAAGTGGGTGCAAAGTGCACCTAAGTTCCCCAAAGAGCACAGAAGTCGTGATAGGGGAATTCTGCAAGGAAGACCAACACCAACAATGCAACAACGATGGATTTCCTGACAAGAGTACCTGTGGAACAAGGGGACCAAGTCCAAAAGTCACGATCAAGTCGGGAGTGGGCAGATGCCCAGGTTATGCCAGCTGTGGGTGCAAAGAAGCTGCCACCGGATGGTAGAAGCTATGGATTCTGCAAGAACGACAAGGGCTAGAAACTTCCCCTTTGGAGGATGGATGGCCCACGTTGTGAAGAGTTGTGCAGAGGTGTTTCTGTGCAGAAAGACCGCAAACAAGCCTTGCTAGTTGCAAGGGTCGCGGTTAGGGTTTTTGGATGCTGCTGTGGCCCAGGAGGGACCAGGATGTCGCCTATTGTGTGAGGAGACAGAGGGGGTGTCCTGCAAGACAAAGAGCCCACTCAGAAGTGAGCAGCACCCGCAGAAGTGCCGGAACAGGCACTACAAAGTGGAATGAACCGGAGCTCACCCGAAGTTGCACAAGAGGGTCCCACGAAGCTGGAGGACAACTCAGGAGGTCGTGCAATGCAGGTTACAGTGCCGGGGACCCAGGCTTGGCTGTGCACAAAGGAAATCCTGGAAGAGTGCACAGGAGCCGGAGTAGCTGCAAAACACGCGGTTCCCAGCAATGCAGTCTAGCGTGGGGAGGCAAGGACTTACCTCCACCAAACTTGGACTGAAGAGTCACTGGACTGTGGGAGTCACTTGGACAGAGTTGCTGAGTTCAAGGGACCTCGCTCGTCGTGCTGAGAGGAGACCCAGAGGACCGGTGATGCAGTTCTTTGGTGCCTGCGGTTGCAGGGGGAAGATTCCGTCGACCCACAGGAGAGTTCTTCGGAGCTTCTAGTGCAGAGAGGAGGCAGACTACCCCCACAGCATGCACCACCAGGAAAACAGTCGAGAAGGCGGCAGGATCAGCGTTACAAGGTCGCAGTAGTCGTCTTTGCTACTTTGTTGCAGTTTTGCAGGCTTCAGCGCGGTCAACAGTCGATTCCTTGGCAGAAGGTGAAGAGAGAGATGCAGAGGAACTCCGATGAGCTCTTGCATGCGTTATCTAAGGAATTCCCCAAAGCAGAGACCCTAAATAGCCAGAAAAGGAGGTTTGGCTACCTAGGTGAGAGGATAGGCTAGCAACACCTGAATGAGCCTATCAGAAGGAGTCTCTGACGTCACCTGCTGGCACTGGCCACTCAGAGCAGTCCAGTGTGCCAGCAGCACCTCTGTTTCCAAGATGGCAGAGGTCTGGAGCACACTGGAGGAGCTCTGGGCACCTCCCAGGGGAGGTGCAGGTCAGGTGAGTGGTCACTCCCCTTTCCTTTGTCCAGTTTCATGCCAGAGCAGGGCTGAGGGATCCCTGAACCGGTGTAGACTGGCTTATGCAGAAATGGGCACCATCTGTGCCCATGAAAGCATTTCCAGAGGCTGGGGGAGTCTACTCCTCCCAAGCCCTAACACCTTTTTCCAAAGGGAGAGGATGTAACACCCTCTCTCTGAGGATGTCCTTTGTTCTGCCTTCCTGGGCCAAGCCTGGCTGGACCCCAGGAGGGCAGAAACCTGTCTGAGGGGTTGGCAGCAGCTGCAGTGAAAACCCGGGAAAGGCAGTTTGGCAGTACCCGGGTCTGACCTAGAGACTCAGGGGATCATGGAATTGTCTCCCCAAGGCATTGGGGTGACAATTCCATGATCTTAGACATGTTACATGGCCATGTTCGGAGTTACCATTGTGACGCTATACATATGTCGTGACATATGTATAGTGCGCGCGTGTAATGGTGTCCCCGAACTCACAAAGTTCGGGGAATTTGCCCTGAACAATGTGGGGGCACCTTGGCTAGTGCCAGGGTGCCCACACACTAAGTAACTTAGCACCCAACCTTTACCAGGTAAAGGTTAGACATATAGGTGACTTATAAGTTACTTAAGTGCAGTGGTAAATGGCTGTGAAATAACGTGGACGTTATTTCACTCAGGCTGCACTGGCAGGCCTGTGTAAGAATTGCCAGATCTCCCTATGGGTGGCACAAGAAATGCTGCAGCCCATAGGGATCTCCTGGAACCCCAATACCCTGGGTACCTCAGTACCATATACTAGGGAATTATAAGGGTGTTCCAGTATGCCAATGTAAATTGGTGAAATTGGTCACTAGCCTGTTAGTGACAATTTGGAAAGAAATGAGAGACCATAACCACTGAGGTTCTGGATAGCAGAGCCTCAGTGAGACAGTTATTCATAACACAGGTAACACATACAGGGCACACTTATGAGCACCGGGGCCCTGGCTGGCAGGGTCCCAGTGACACATACAACTAAAACAACATATATACAGTGAAATATGGGGGTAACATGCCAGGCAAGATGGTACTTTCCTACACCCCCCCCCCAAACGAAGGACAATAAGACTAGCCATGATCTGATGAGTCTTCATTGTCTAAGTGGAAATATCTGGAGAGTCCATCTGCATTGGAGTGGGTACTCCCAGGTCTATGTTCCACTGTATAGTCCATTCCCTGTAGAGATATGGACCACCTCAACAATTTAGGGTTTTCACCTTTCATTTGTTTTAGCCAAAGTAGAGGTTTGTGGTCTGTCTGAACAATGAAGTGAGTGCCAAACAGGTATGGCCTCAACTTCTTCAGTGCCCAGACCACAGCAAAGGCCTCCCTCTCTATGGCAGACCAACGCTTTTCTCTAGGGGTCAACCTCCTGCTGATAAAAGCAACAGGTTAATCCTGGCCCTCAGAAGTAAGTTGTGATAAGACTGCCCCTACCCCTAATTCAGATGCATCAGTTTGGACAATGAATTTTTTGGAGTAACAGGGACTTTTCAGGACAGGTGCAGAGCACATGGCCTGCTTCAGCTCCTCAAAAGCTTTCTGACAGTTTGCTGTCCATAATACCTTTTTAGGCATTTTCTTAGATGTGAGGTCATTAAGAGGGGCTGCAATGGAGCCATAGTTCTTTATGAACCTCCTGTAGTACCCAGTGAGGCCTAAAAAGGCTCTCACCTGAGTCTGTGTTGTAGGGGGAACCCAATCTATAATAATTTTGATTTTCCCCTGGAGTGGTGCAATCTGTTCTCCACCTACCAGCGTCCCAGATAAACCACTTTCCCCTGCCCTATCTGGTACTTTGAAGCCTTGATAGTGAGGCCTGCCTTTTGCAGGGCCTCCAAAACTTTCCATAGGTGGACCAGGTGATCATCCCAGCTGGAGCTAAAGACAGCTATATCATCTAGATATGCTGCACTAAAAGCTTCCAGCCCTTGCAAGACTGTGTTCACCAACCTTTGAAAAGTGGCAGGTACATTTTTAAATCCAAAAGGCATTACTGTGAATTGGTAATGGCCTCCAATGGTTGAAAATGCAGTTTTTGCTTTTGCATCCTCTGATAACTTGATCTGCCAATACCCTGCAGTCAAATCAAAGGTGCTTAGATACTTGGCAGATGCCAGTGTATCTATTAGCTCATCTGCCCTGGGTATAGGGTGAGCATCAGTTTTGGTTACCTGGTTGAGACCTCTGTAGTCAACACAAAATCTTATTTCCCTTTTACCATCTTTGGAATGAGGTTTTGGTACAAGTACCACAGGAGAGACCCATGGACTTTCAGAGTGCTCAACCACTCCCGGTTCAAGCATTTTCTGCACCTCTTGCTTTATGCAGTCTCTGACATGGTCAGGCTGCCTATAGATCTTACTTTTGACAGGCAAGCTGTCTCCAGTATCTATAGTGTGCTCACACCAAGAAGTGGTGCCTGGTACAGTAGAGAAGAGTTCAGAAAACTGACCCAGGAGATTTATGCAGTGGTCTTTCTGCTCAGCAGTAAGACAATCTGCCAAAACTACACCTTCCACTAGAGCATCTTGTTCTGTGGAAGAGAAGAGATCCGGGAGAGGGTCACTCTCTTCTTCCTGTCCCTCATCTGTTGCCATGAGCAGGGTGAGATCAGCCCTGTCACAGTAGGGTTTCAGGCGATTGACATGGGGCACCCTAAGGGGACTCCTGGCAGTGCCTAAGTCAACTAAGTAGGTGACTTCACCCTTTTTCTCAACAATTATGTGGGGTCCACTCCATTTGTCTTGGAGTGCTCCTGGGGCCACAGGCTTCAAGACCCACACTTTCTGCCCTGGTTGGTACTGAACCAAAACAGCCTTCTGGTCATGCCATTGTTTTTGGAGCTCTTGGCTGACCTGAAGGTTTTTACTGGCCTTTTTCATGTACTCAGCCATCCTAGATCTTAGGCCAAGTACATAGTCCACTATGTCTTGCTTTGGAGCTTTTAAAGGTTGTTCCCAACCCTCCTTAACAAGTGTTAGAGGACCTCTTACAGGGGGTCCAAATAGGAGTTCAAAGGGGCTGAAGCCCATTCCTTTTTGGGGTACTTCCCTGTAAGCAAAAAGGAGACAAGGTAACAGGATATCCCATCTCCTGCGGAGTTTTTCAGGGAGTCCCATTATCATTCCTTTTAGAGTTTTATTAAACCTCTCAACCAGTCCATTTGTTTGTGGATGATAGGGTGTGGTGAACTTGTATGTCACGCAAAACACAAACGCTGTGGGATAGCGTAACTGGATGGTCGGAATGCGGAACCAATCAAACATTCACCCCCAGTCACACATCTGGGTTTAATCCATCCATTATTTTGCTCACCATGCCACCCCAGTTTCAACCCAGCCATATGCAAATCAGTCTTGACCCTGTTCCTCAAGGGAACAGTCCAGCCCGAACTGCCAGGCCAGGTTCTCCCTGGACCGGAAACAAGCATCCTGGGACCGGTTTCAGCGTTTCACCCCTCATCAGCCAGGCTAGCTTGAATCCAGTGGCACAGTGAGCCCGGGACCCACGTCTGGGCATACCCGGCGCACTTAGGGCGGCAAAAGCAAAGCAAAACACAAACGCTGTGGGATAGCGTAACTGGATGGACGGAATGCGGAACCAATCAAACATTCACCCCCAGTCACAGATCTGGGTTTAATCCATCCATTATTTTGCTCACCATGCCACCCCAGTTTGAACACAGCCATATGCAAATCAGTCTTGACCCTGTTCCTCAAGGGAACAGTCCAGCCCGAACTGCCAGGCCAGGTTCTCACTGGACCGGAAACAAGCATCCTGGGACCAGTTTCAGGGTTTCACCCCTCATCAGCCAGGCTAGCTTGAATCCAGTGGCACAGTGAGCTCGGGACCCACGTCTGGGCATACCCGGCGCACTTAGGGCAGCAAAAGCAAAGCAAAACACAAACGCTGTGGGATAGCGTAACTGGATGGACGGAATGCAGAACCAATCAAACATTCACCCCCAGTCACAGATCTGGGTTTAATCCATCCATTATTTTGCTCACCATGCCACCCCAGTTTGAACCCAGCCATATGCAAATCAGTCTTGACCCTGTTCCTCAAGGGAACAGTCCAGCCCAAACTGCCAGGCCAGGTTCTCCCTGGACCGGAAACAAGCATCCTGGGACCGGTTTCAGGATTTCACCCCTCATCAGCCAGGCTAGCTTGAATCCAGTGGCACAGTGAGCCCGGGACCCACGTCTGGGCATACCCGGCACACTTAGGGCGGCAAAAGCAAAGCAAAACACAAACGCTGTGGGATAGTGTAACTGGATGGACGGAATGCGGAACCAATCAAACATTCACCCCCAGTCACAGATCTGGGTTTAATCCATCCATTATTTTGCTCACCATGCCACCCCAGTTTGAACCCAGCCATATGCAAATCAGTCTTGACACTGTTCCTCAAGGGAACAGTCCAGCCCGAACTGCCAGGCCAGGTTCTCCCTGGACCGGAAACAAGCATCCTGGGACCGGTTTCAGGGTTTCACCCCTCATCAGCCAGGCTAGCTTGAATCCAGTGGCACAGTGAGCCCGGGACCCACGTCTGGGCATACCCGACGCACTTAGGGTGGCAAAAGCAAAGCAAAACACAAACGCTGTGGGATAGCGTAACTGGATGGACGGAATGCAGAACCAATCAAACATTCACCCCCAGTCACAGATCTGGGTTTAATCCATCCATTATTTTGCTCACCATGCCACCCCCGTTTGAACCCAGCCATATGCAAATCAGTCTTGACCCTGTTCCTCAAGGGAACAGTCCAGCCGAAACTGCCAGGCCAGGTTCTCCCTGGACTGGAAACAAGCATCCTGGGACCGGTTTCAGGATTTCACCCCTCATCAGCCAGGCTAGCTTGAATCCAGTGGCACAGTGAGCCCGGGACCCACGTCTGGGCATACCCGGCGCACTTAGGGCGGCAAAAGCAAAGCAAAACACAAACGCTGTGGGATAGTGTAACTGGATGGACGGAATGCGGAACCAATCAAACATTCACCCCCAGTCACAGATCTGGGTTTAATCCATCCATTATTTTGCTCACCATGCCACCCCAGTTTGAACCCAGCCATATGCAAATCAGTCTTGACCCTGTTCCTCAAGGGAACAGTCCAGCCCGAACTGCCAGGCCAGATTCTCCCTGGACCGGAAACAAGCATCCTGGGACCGGTTTCAGGGTTTCACCCCTCATCAGCCAGGCTAGCTTGAATCCAGTGGCACAGTGAGCCCGGGACCCACGTCTGGGCATACCCGGCGCACTTAGGGCGGCAAAAGCAAAGCAAAACACAAACGCTGTGGGATAGCGTAACTGGATGGACGGAATGCAGAACCAATCAAACATTCACCCCACAGTCCTTCCACATGGCTTTTAAGTAAGCAGACATGAAATTGCTTCCTCTGTCTGATACCACCTCTTTTGGGAAGCCCACCCTGGAAAAGATTCCCAGGAGGGCCTTTGCCACTGCAGAAACTGTAGTGGTCCTTAGAGGAATTGCTTCAGGATATCTGGTGGCATAGTCCACTACCACCAAGATAAACCTATTGCCTGAAGCAGTAGGAGGGTCAGGGGGCCAACTATGTCAACCCCTACCCTTTCAAAGGGAACCCCAACCACAGGCAGTGGAATAAGGGGTGCCTTTGGAGTGCCACCTGTCTTGCCACTGGCTTGACAGGTTTCACAGGACTTACACAATTCCTTTGTGTCCTCTGACATTCTAGGCCAATGAAACAAGGGGACAAGCATGTCCCAAGTTTTCATTTGCCCCAAATGTCCAGCTAAGGGAATGTCATGGGCTAGAGTTAGGAGGAACTTTCTGTATTCCTGAGGAATCACCAATCTCCTGGCAGCTCCAGGTTTTGGATCCCTTGCTTCAGTATATAAAAGGTTGTCCTCCAAGTAAACTCTGTGAGAGTCACTGACATCCCCATTTGCTTGTTTGACAGCTTGCTGCCTTAGACCCTCTAGTGTGGGACAGGTCTGCTGTGCCACACTCAGCTCCTCCCTGGCAGGCCCCCCTTCACCCAAAAGCTCAGCAGTGTCTGCTTCCAGCTCCTCTGGTGTAGGTTCTGCACAGGGTGGAAATTCTTCTTCCTCAGAAGTTGAATCCACTGTAGAGGGAGGGATAGTAGGTAGTGTTTTACCTTTACTAACCCTAGCTTTAGGGAGCACTTGGTCCATTATTCCAGGATCCAAGTCACCCTGTCCTTTTTGCTTTTTGGCCTGAGCCCTGGTCAAAGCAAAAATATGCCCTGGAATGCCCAGCATTGCTGCATGAGCCTCCAACTCCACTTCTGCCCAAGCTGATGTCTCTAAATCGTTCCCTAGTAGACAGTCTACAGGTAAATCTGAGGCAACCACAACTTTCTTTGGACCAGTAACCCCCCCCCAGTTGAGATTCACAACAGCCATGGAGTGGCTAAGAGTGTTGTTATGAGCATCAGTCACTTGGTACTGGTGACCAAGTAGGTGTTGTTCAGGGTGGACCAGTTTCTCTATTACCATTGTAACACTGGCACCTGTGTCCCTGTAGGCCTGAACCTCAACACCATTTATTAGGGGTAGTTGCTTGTACTTATCCATGTTAAGGGGACAGGCAACCAAGGTGGCCAAATCAATGGGCCCCTCAGAGACTAACACAGCCTCTGTGGTCTCCCTAATCAGACCAACCCCAACTAAATGACCAAAAATGAGCCCAGCTACTCCCTTGGATTGGCTATTAGTAGGTTTGCTCCCACCACCACTGCTATTACTAGGGGCACTAGGTGTAGCAGCAGGGGTTGTAGTGGTAGGAGGATTGGTGCTTTTCTTTGGACAACTGGGATCAGTTGTCTAATTGCCTTTTATTTTACATAAATAGCACCATGGTTTATTTTCTTTGTTTTGATTTGAAGAGGATTTGGGCCCACCGCCCCCACCAGAGTGTTTTTGTGGGCCTGATGAAGACTCATTTTTAGATTTGTCCCCACCCTTGTCAGAAGACTTACCATCCTTCTTCTTGCCATCCTTGTCACCCCCTGTATGAACTTTTCTGTTCACCCTTGTTCTGACCCATTTGTCTGCCTTCTTTCCCAATTCTTGGGGAGAGGTCAGATCAGAGTCTACCATGTACTGGTGTAACAAATCAGACACACAATTAATAAGAATATGCTCTCTCAGGATTAAGTTATACAGGCTTTCATAGTCAGAAACTTTACTGCCATGTAACCACCCCTCCAAGGCCTACACTGAATGGTCAACAAAGTCTACCCAGTCTTGTGAAGACTCCTTTTTGGTTTCTCTGAACTTCATCCTGTACTGTTCAGTGGTTAAGCCATAACCATCAAGGAGTGCATTCTTAAGAACTGTAAAATTATTGGCATCACTTTCTTTAACAGTAAGGAGCCTATCCCTACCCTTTCCACTGAAAGATAGCCATAGGATAGCAGCCCACTGCCTTTGAGGGACCTCCTGTACAAGACAGGCCCTCTCAAGTGCAGCAAACCACTTGTTAATGTCATCCCCCTCCTTGTAAGGGGGAACTATCTTGTGCAGATTCCTAGAATCATGCTCTTTTGCAGGATGACTATTTGGAATACTGCTGCTGCCACCATGGGGTCCTAACCCCAACCTCTGTCTTTCTCTTTCTAAATCAAAGGACTGCCTATCCAAATCCAGCTGTTGCTTCTTGAGCTTCAGCCTGGATTCTTCCACTCTCAATCTATTGAGCTCCCTTTCTAACACTCTGTCATCAGGGTGGGTGGGTGGGGCATGCCTTGACACAGAAGTATGGTGAGAATGAACAGAGGGAGACCTGGCCCTAACAGATGGCACTCTAACAACCTGGCTAACAGAAGTAACACTCCTACTGTGATGAGAACTCACATTAGTACCAGCATTGCTAGGTGGCCTGCTAATGGGCAGGTTGAGAAAGTTTCCTGCTAAATCTTTTGCTAGGGGTGCCCCAGGATCAGATTGGGAACCATCAGCTAATCTCTCAGCAGAAGTGCCACCTAAGGTCTTATCTTGTTCAATGAGCATATTAACCAACAGTTCTCTAGAGGGATTCTTCCCTACCCCTAAACCTCTATCAACACAGAGACTCCTTGCTGCCTTCCAGCTAAGGTGGTCATATGCAGTCTTGGACAGATCCAGAGTTTGATCTGTACCAGACTTAATAGAAATGGTTTAAGGGACAGAAAAAGTGAGAAAAACGTTTTCAGAACTTTTTAAAGGACAGAAAAAAACTTTTTTAACTTTTTAAGAACTTTTTGAAAGTTTAGAGGTACTTTTCAGCACTTAGCAAAGAAGTGAGAGAAAAGAAGCAAAACTTTTTGGTTAGGTGAACATACACTGAACTTGTTTTGTATATTTTTCTCTTATGAAAACTACAAAATGACAAAGTGGTAAGTAGTTGCAAAGTACTTATCCCACCGCTGCACAACCAATGTAGGAGGCTGGACTGGCTTGTAGTGGGTACCAAGGGGTACTTACACTTTGCACCAGGCCCAGGTATCCCTTATTAGTGTAGAGGGGTGTCTAGCAGCTTAGGCTGATAGAAAAGGTAGCTTAGCAGAGCAGCTTAGGCTGAACAAGGAGACAAGTGAAGCTCCTACAGTACCACTAGTGTCACTTGCACAATATCATAAGAAAACACAATACACAGATATACTAAAAATAAAGGTACTTTATTTTTATGACAATATGCCAAAGTATCTCAGTGAGTACCCTCAGTATGAGGATAGCAAATATACACAAGATATATGTACACAATACCAAAATATGCAGTAATAGCAATATAAAACAGTGCAAACAATGTATAGTCACAATAGAATGTAATGGGGGCACATAGGGATAGGGGCAACACAAACCATATACTCTAGAAGTGGAATGCGAACCACGAATGGACCCCAAACCTATGTGACCTTGTAGAGGGTCGCTGGGACTGTAAGGAAACAGTGAGGGTTAGAAAAATAGCCCACCCCAAGACCCTGAAAAGTGGGTGCAAAGTGCACCTAAGTTCCCCAAAGAGCACAGAAGTCGTGCTAGGGGAATTCTGCAAGGAAGACCAACACCAACAATGCAACAATGATGGATTTCCTGACGAGAGTACCTGTGGAACAAGGGGACCAAGTCCAAAAGTCACAATCAAGTCGGGAGTGGGCAGATGCCCAGGATATGCCAGCTGTGGGTGCAAAGAAGCTGCCACCAGATGGTAGAAGCTATGGATTCTGCAAGAACGACAAGAGCTAGAAACTTCCCCTTTGGAGGATGGATGTCCCACGTCGTGAAGAGTCGTGCAGAAGTATTTCCGTGCAGAAAGACCGCAAACAAGCCTTGCTAGTTGCAAGGGTCGTGGTTAGGGTTTTTGAATGCTGCTGTGGCCCAGGAGGGACCAGGATGTCGCCAATTGCGGGAGGAGACAGAGGGGGTGTCCAGCAAGACAAAGAGCTCACTCAGAAGCAAGCAGCACCCGCAGAAGTGCCGGAACAGGCACTACAAAGTGGAGTGAACCAGAGCTCACCCGAAGTTGCACAAGAGGGTCCCACAAAGCCGGAGGACAACTCAGGAGGTCGTGCAATGCAGGTTAGAGTGCCGGGGACCCAGGCTTGGCTGTGCACAAAGGAAATCCTGGAAGAGTGCACAGGAGCCGTAGTAGCTGCAAAACATGCGGTTCCCAGCAATGCAGTCTAGCGTGGGGAGGCAAGGACTTACCTCCACCAAACTTGGACTGAAGAGTCACTGGACTGTGGGAGTCACTTGGACAGAGTTGCTGAGTTCAAGGGACCTCGCTCGTTGTGCTGAGAGGAGACCCAGAGGACCAGTGATGCAGTTCTTTGGTGCCTGCGGTTGCAGGGGGAAGATTCCGTCGACCCACGGGAGATTTCTTCGGAGCTTCTAGTGCAGAGAGGAGGCAGACTACCCGCACAGCATGCACCACCAGGAAAACAGTCGAGAAGGCGTCAGGATCAGCGTTACAAGGTCGCAGTAGTCGTCTTTGCTACTTTGTTGCAGTTTTGCAGGCTTCCAGCGCGGTCAGCAGTCGATTCCTTGGCAGAAGGTGAAGAGAGAGATGCAGAGGAACACATCTTCAACACGGCCGACCACATCATCGCACCCCACCTCCGTGACATCGTCAACGCCTCCTTCAACACCGCCACCTTCCCGGAGTGCTGGAAACACGCCGAGATCAGTGCCCTGCTGAAGAAACCAACTGCAGACCCCTCCGACCTCAAGAACTACCGCCCCATCTCGCTCCTCCCGTTTCCTGCCAAAGTCATCGAGAAGACCGTTAACAGACAGCTAGCCGCCTTCCTCGAGACCAACGGATCCCTCGACCACTCGCAATCTGGCTTCCAAGCCAACCACGACTCCTGGTGGCCCCCCGCCCTGGGAGCCACCCCCAAGCCAACGGACCACACTCGCAACCTAGGCTTCATCCTGGACTCCTCCCTCTCGATGACCAGACAAGTCAACGCCGTCTCATCTTCATGCTTCAACACCCTGCGCATGCTTCGAAAGATCTTCCGGTGGATCCCCACCGAGACCAGGAAGACGGTCACCCAGGCCCTCGTCACCAGTCGGCTGGACTACGGGAACGCCCTCTACGCCGGCACCGCCGCCAAACTCCAGAAGAAACTCCAACGGATCCAGAACGCCTCAGCACGACTCATCCTGGACATCCCTCGACACAGCCACATCTCCGGACACCTGAGAGACCTGCACTGGCTCCCCGTCAACAAAAGAATCACGTTCCGACTCCTCACCCACGCACACATGGCCCTCCACGACCTGGGCCCCAAGTTCCTCAACAGCCGCCTGACCTTCCACAAGCCCACCCGCCAGCTCCGCTCCGCCAGCCTCGCTCTCGCCACCGTCCCCCGCTTCCGCAGAGCCACCGCCGGAGGAAGATCCTTCTCCTACCTGGCAGCCAAGACATGGAACTCACTCCCCATCCACCTCCGGACAGCGCAAGACCATCTCGCCTTCAGGAAGCAACTCAAGACCTGGCTGTTCGAGCAGTAGCGTTTCCCCCCCCCCCCCCAGCACCTTGAGACCCTCCGGGTGAGCAGTGCGCTATACAAATGCCTTTGATTGATTGATTGATTGATGAGTTCTTGCATTCGTTATCTAAGGAATTCCCCAAAGCAGAGACCCTAAATAGCCAGAAAAGGAGGTTTGGCTACCTAGGAGAGAGGATAGGATAGCAACACCTGAAGGAGCCTATCAGAAGGAGTCTCTGACATCACCTGCTGGCACTGGCCACTCAGAGCAGTCCAGTGTGCCAGCAGCACCTCTGTTTCCAAGAGGGCAGAGGTCTGGAGCACACTGGAGGAGCTCTGGGCACCTCCCAGGGGAGGTGCAGGTCAGGGGAGTGGTCACTCCCCTTTCCTTTGTCCAGTTTCGCGCCAGAGCAGGGCTGAGGGATCCCTGAACCGGTGTAGACTGGCTTATGCAGAAATGGGCACCATCTGTGCCCATGAAAGCATTTCCAGAGGCTGGGGGAGGCTACTCCTCCCAAGCACTAACACCTTTTTCCAAAAGGAGAGGGTGTAACACCCTCTCTCTGAGGAAGTCCTTTGTTCTGCCTTCCTGGGCCAAGCCTGGCTGCACCCCAGGAGGGCAGAAACCTGTCTGAGGGGTTGGCAGCAGCAGCAGCTGCAGTGAAACCCCGGGAAAGGCAGTTTGGCAGTACCCGGGTCTGAGCTAGAGACTCGGGGGATCATGGATCTTAGACATGTTACATGGCCATGTTCGGAGTTACCATTGTGACGCTATACATATGTCGTGACATATGTATAGTGCACACGTGTAATGGTGTCCCCGCACTCACAAAGTCGGGGGAATTTGCCCTGAACAATGTGGGGGCACCTTGGCTAGTGCCAGGGTGCCCACATACTAAGTAACTTAGCACCCAACCTTTACCAGGTAAAGGTTAGACATATAGGTGACTTATAAGTTACTTAAGTGCAGTGGTAAATGGCTGTGAAATAACATGGACGTTATTTCACTCAGGCTGTACTGGCAGGCCTGTGTAAGAATTGCCAGATCTCCCTATGGGTGGCACAAGAAATGCTGCAGCCCATAGGGATCTCCTGGAACCCCAATACCCTGGGTACCTCAGTACCATATACTAGGGAATTATAAGGGTGTTCCAGTATGCCAATGTAAATTGGTGAAATTGGTCACTAGCCTGTTAGTGACAATTTGGAAAGAAATGAGAGAGCATAACCACTTTGGTTCTGGATAGCAGAGCCTCAGTGAGACAGTTAGTCATGACACAGGTAACACATACAGGGCACACTTATGAGCACTGGGGCCCTGGCTGGCAGGGTCCCAGTGGCACATACAACTAAAACAACATATATACAGTGAAATATGGGGGTAACATGCCAGGCAAGATGGTACTTTCCTACAGCATCATTTTGGTTTGTGTACATATATCTTGTGTATATATCTTATCCTCATACTGAGGCTACTCACTGAGATACTTTTGGCATATTGTCATAAAAATAAAGTACCTTTATTTTTAGTATATCTGTGTATTGTGGTTTCTTATGATATTGTGCATATGACACCAGTGGTATAGTAGGAGCTTTGCATTTCTCCTAGTTCAGCCTAAGCTGCTCTGCTATCGCTACCTTCTATCAGCCTGAGCTGCTAGAAACACCTCTTCTACACTAATAAGGGATAACTGGACCTGGCACAAGGTGTAAGTACCTCTGGTACCCACTACAAGCCAGGTCAGCCTCCTACACCAGGGTGCCCACACACTAAGGCCCATATTTATACTTTTTGACGCAAAACTGCACCGGCGCAGTTTTGCGTCAAAAATATTACCGCCGGCTAACGCCATTTTGGTGCGCCGTGCGGACGTCATATTTATACTTTGACGCACGGCGGCGCAAACAACAGGTGGGAGTCATTATTTTTTACACACACCGTGACGTCAAGTCGTAAAGGAAAACAATGTTAACGCGTCGGAAATGACTGTGGGTTGATTTACGACACCGCAAAACGAATATGCGCCTTTTTTTTTTTACGCAATAGCGTAAAAAAAAACAGCGAACACAGCCATTTCACCAGATGAGAGCCAAAATGGATCCCAGATGCCACTACAGACCCCAGGAAGATGACAGCAGACCAGGAACCAGCCAGGAGGACCCACACAAGAACCAGGACACTTTTAAGAAGAAAAGGAAGTGTTGCTTTAGTGCAGAGGAGCAGGATATTCTGGTTAAAGAGGTGACGGAACACCAGCACCAACTGTTTGTCACATGAAAGTTGCCAATCAGTAGGAGAGAGGCCATATGGCAACAAATTGTCGACAAGATTAACAGTGTGGCTGAAGTACGCAGAACAGTCATCGAGTGCAAGAAACGCTGGCATGACTGCAAGCGCAGGACCAAGGAAAAGATGGCCAGGAACAGGAAGGCAGCACTGCAGACTGGAGGTGGGAGTCCAGCACACCAGGAGGCCCTGGACCACATGGAGGAGATGGTCGCAGCCGTCATCCCTGAGGAGATCGTCACAGGGATTCAAGGACAGGACAGCGCAGACTACCAGGAGACAACGCACATGCAGGGTAAGTCGCATGGGGAATTAAAATGCGATAATGTCATCTACAACCGAGGGGGATACCGACCACTAAATGCATGGAAGTCATCTAATACATGGAGTGGCATGGGTAAAGGGGCACGGCAGGGGGCATGGCCCGTTCTGAGAATACCTGGGGCACACCATTACACAACACCAACAACAGTCCCATGGGGGCATGCTGTCATGCCAACGATGGAGCAAAGGGAAAGCCACGCAAGGAGGGAAGGCCACTACGTCAAACTGACATCCCGGCACACGTCAGCCAACATACCCCCTACATTAACTAGGGCCCTATTAGCAATCATCTAGCCATACCGACAACTGGAATGTAACTGCGACAACAGTTGCCACTACCACCTCTGCTCTGTGTGCAGCTCAAGTAGTCAATGGCAGTAACCTCCCCATGGATCAAACACACCTAAATTAGGGGGTGAGGATGACAACTGCAACAATCCCCAGAAACAAGACAAAGGTACTCTCAAATGTCAATGCCCATAGTTGTCGCAAACATCAGCCAATGTAAACAACAATAGGAGCTACACAGCACTAAGGACACACCCATGCTGCATATGTCATGGTCCATCCTGTGCCTGGGTAACAAGGCAACATCCCAAATGTCATACTGCTCAGACAACAGCATTGAGGAGGGGACACGAAACTGGTCACTGAAATACACCTGCACAGTCAGAGGATGAAATAGAACACTGATACGATAATTAGGGCAATCCAATGTAACACACATTCCCCAACATCAGCAGGACACATTAACAATGTCAACATCCATATCGGATCATAACATTGCCATGCATAGGATATGCCACATGTCAATTACATTTAAGTGGATGTGAAAGATCAGAGATTGGGGCAGGTCCAGATTGTTAAGTGTACTGCCAGGGCCATCAGTACACCCACAGCCAGTGAAAGGTCTCACCATGAGAATGGATATACACGGAGGGTTGAGTAGGAAAAGAAGGTGGCAATTCTCTATTTGGCACAAATCAACACCTAGAGGCGATGAGGCTGACAAGTCTGATAACTCAATACCATACATGTGGCACACAGGTGGGCCATAGGCCTGGAAGAATGCCCATCTGAAGGACTGGAGAAATTAACACAAAACAAGATCACAAAGTGAATTAATCACAAGGCAGGCACGTCACATCAAAATTGCCACAACACAGACACACTAATTGTACCCTGTTTCATTGCAGAGGAAGATGGATCTCCTGCCGATATGCCTGTCCCAGATTTCCCTGATGACATGGATGACGAGCCGATAAACATTCCCTAGGAGACTATCCAAAAGGTCCTTGAAACCCTCCAGACCCCACCTTCAGTCACAAGGAGGAGCACAGAACAAGCAGCCATCGCAGAGGATCCACCCACCACCCCAATTGTAAGACCTGCCAGCTCCAATACAGCTGAGGACTCAGACAACACTGGCACCAGCTTTGAGAGAACTGTAGTTGGAGTACAGCGGGAGCTGGCCAAGGAGGTGCGGGTGGGGATGCAAACTATGGCAGCCAGCCTTGAGGGGGTGCGTTCGTGCATGATGTCATCTGCAGATCAGGCAGCAGCTATGCAAGCCCTAACATCCATACTGCAAGTACTACAAGAAACTGTCAAGGAATTCACCACTGCAGAAAGGGAGTTGCCACAACACCTCGCACCCCAAACCTTCCACTGTATGCACAAATGCAATCATGACTCTCTCAGGGCCGACCTGGCTGCCTACCATCGTGATGTGGCTGCTATTCTCAAGAACCAGCAGACCCTCCTTGCTGCAGTACTGCCCTTGAGATCTTCACAGGGAACAGCGACCGGGATATCTGACTCCACGTCTTCTAAAACTGAGGTGTGTGTTGCCCCTTCACAACCAACAACAACAAGGACAAAGCAGGCAACACACACATCAGAAGAAGAAGACATGGAACAGATCACATTCAAAAGGAAAATGACCCGGAAGCACTAGTCCCTGCCACATGGCCCACATTTACCAAGGTCCTGCGCATTGTAACTTGCCAGTCTTACAACAACTTTACTCGAGCACTGTTCTGCGAACCACTGTATATCTTGTCACCCAGCCCAGTGATTGTCTCTCTCCTACTCATTGCCAAATCCTGTCCCTCTGCACTGTCTGAAACCTCAACCCCAGCATGTCAAAAGCATTTCCGTAACCCCTTGTGTTGGATCCCAATTTAAAATGTCACTATAATGGACTCACAAACATGGACAATGTACAGATAGACTAAATCACGTTTCAATAAATAGCACTTACACAACAAATCTGCCTCTGGGTAATGTGACATATCGACTGTGAAGTAGATAACTGAAATGTGCCTACTGTCAAATTACGTAGCTTGTCAATACAACTGTCCTGATAATATGTAGTCAGAGAATTCTGCACAGTGCCCATGATTGCATCATACTCTGCCCTTCCTGAGGGACAACTCGGATGAAGTGAGAAACCATACACCACCATGCTGTGTTGGACAGAAGAATGCTTCCTCAGGGGATAACTAAGTCATCAAATAGTGGTCGCAAAAAGTTGTAAACATGCAAAAATAACACAATAAACATGCCACACTAATCTAAGTAAACACTAAAAAAACTGCACAACTGAAGGTGTCTGAGTTAACATACAAATAGGTAATCATGCCGAACTGTGTCACAAATGGTGTATGAGGGTCATGAAGACAAGAATACAAGATTGCCAATGAGAACTCATCTTATAAGTGTGTGCATGATCATCACACTGCAGTCAGACCTAAAACTGTTTCCCTAATATCAAGTCTGGAAGCACTGTTAGTGACTTTGAAAACACACTTATCAACAGAAACACATTGGGATCCATATTAACTGTGATTGGTGGTTGCAACAAAGGGTCGACACTTTGCAAGGTAGCTCTGGGCTAGCTGCCAATCGTACAGCTCAGTTGGGATTTGTTTGTAGCATAGGACACAGATGTTATAGTACAAAATTGATGTACACTGAATCCAAACCCACTGTCAAGTACCATTCAACACATACTATTAAGGGGTAACCAAATATTTATTAAATGCTAACCACAGATGAGGAAACTGAGGGAAAAATCTTACCTAGCCTAATCTACCCTGACTACTCATTACCCACAATTGTCCCTAACTAACCTAAGCTACACTTACTTATCACATGTAACGAAACGTTCTAAACATCTACCCCCGCCCCCCTTATGAGATGGGACACATGGAGGACAACACATACTATACTATCCTATATATATATATATATATATATATATATATATATATATTTTTTTTTTTTAACACACAAGAACCCCAACATAGCCCAACACACACCCGCCCACACACTTAGTAAGTAAAAATATAAAGAATGAGGACCCCCCACCAACTAACACTAACTAAACTAACAGCCTATACTAACCTAACACTAAGCCCCCTAAGCCCACTAACTATAAGAACAAGGAAAGAGGAGGGAGGGGAGGGAATCATGTCCATCAAAAAACAAAAAAGAGTGTCTACAGGTTGGCCCTCCGGAGGGTCCTCTTAATGGACTTGACCCGCCGGTTAATGTGCCGCACGTCCCGGCTCAGGTGGCTCAACTTGCGCAGCACTTTGTCCATCTTATGTTCCATTCGGTTGAAGGCTGAAGAGTCAACAGATGGAGCAGTGGCAGTCTGGGTACCGGTGAAGGAGGTCTGTGTGGGTGTGGTGCCAGGCCTAGTGGGCTGTCCTGCACCAGTGGCAATGCTGGGGCCAGGAAGTCCAGCAGATGTTGGACCAACAGTGGCTGTGGGTGGGGCCACCTGGCTCGTATTGGTGGTTGTGCTGGTGGTGGCTGTGGTGGGCAAAGTAGGCCCACCCTGTGGGAAGGCTCTCCATGCCCCGGAGGCCCGTTCATGGCGTTATCGCCGGGCCATCCTCCGGAACCCCGACTCCACCAGCAGGATGTGCTGATATCGCATGGCCCGGCGGTGAAATTCAAGGACCTGGTCTGGAGTCATGTTAGCATCTGTGAAGACAAATGCAGATATTCTACATTAGTAACTGCATTGTGTGAAATGGCACAGCAAGTTAATCAGACATTACATCTACTGTACTTGTAACAGCTCATATCACAATACAGAGCATTGAATGTCCCTGAGGAAGTATATGGCAGGCCAGACTACAAAGGTCACATCACACAAAGCACATCCATAACCTACAAGATGGGTAATAACTGGCTTTGACTTGCAATCTGAGTTCTGCCAGTTATCATCTAAGAATCATGCTGCATATCCTCCGCCAAGACCTGGGCTACAAATGTCAGTGTACGGAAAGCAAAACTAAAGCCACATGGTCTGCAAGTTGTAACTGGACTTGCCAGTATAGTACCAAGTGCCAAATCTGAGTGTGTATACTAGTATGCAACCAAACCGTCACTTATTCACATGTATGTGTAACATACTTGTAGCATCAGTACTAGGAACCCCATTCACAAACCCATGGCCGTGTTTGAGGGGGGGCGGTGGATACACAACTATAATTTGCCAACAACATGTACACCGAGGATTGTATAGGAAACTCCACACATGTTTGTCTCTACAGACACACCACAGGTAAGGTCTATCTACAATTACGAGTCAGCAAACCCTAGAGCACTCATAGGGTCAGACATGTCAGGAAATACAGAACTTGGTACACAACATATACTTCCAGTGAGGCCTGACTTACATCAGACACAGAGTTGCTAGAACACCCATGATCATGAATTGCATGCACACCTAGGCCATTGCACTCAGGTTCCACAGACTTGTTGCACTACATGTGGAAGTACATGCTGCTAGGAGGTTCTATCTACTGTTTCAAAATAACGTAGGTAAATAGGGAAGCAGATGTCTATTGGAAAGCTATTTGCTGTACCAATCTTAGAGAATGTGGGTCTGACAGGCTGACTAAATTGGGGCTGACTCTCAGTGCGACTCTTGGTGATACAAGTGTCATACACATGACTATCCCTGTACTCACAGTGGGGCCTATAGGTATGTCCTACAATCCCTACATGATACCATTGGATAGGCATTGGCAAACTCAAAACATGTGAGAACTGCATTCCCACTCATGGAACAAGAGAAAAGCTTGCCCAACGAATCACACCTTGCTATGCGTCCAACTCACACGAGTCCATAACCAGCAAACACAACACATAACAGACATATCAACACTTACTGGAGTGGTCGGGGTCCTCAAATGTCACCACCTCTCCCACAGTGTAGGGTGCCGGTCCACCTGTAAGGTCTGGAAGGAAGAAATGTGCTCAATGTGCACAGTGCAACAATTTCATAAACATTTACAATGTGTAGGCTTAATAATGAAATGGCAGCCATTCAGACATGATGGTACTGCATCTGATATATCACGGCCAACTTGTACATAGCATGGGTCTCCTGTGACAGTTACACACATATCTGCACACATACATTGGCCCTAACTATCATGCGGTTGCAAACATGCCCCATAATTGGTGAGCACAAAAAAATATGGAGTGTAATCGTCTCATCATGTGCATCCAAGAGAGACATCCAAAGCCTGGTTACTTGAGGACTGCATTACCAGTCAAACATGCCTTGTGGCCATGACACATATATTGCACATAGGACCAATGTACAGAGGGAGGGGTAGGGACTTTTGTAAGCCATCCTGTTGTTACAGTATAGTCAATTGATGTGGCCCAGCTATGGTGATTTGCACCAACCATGGAGATGTGAGGCCATGTGCATACACTTGGACTGCTATCCATATTTGGATTGTGGCTCAACTGATTCCAACAAACATCTTAAGATGTTAGCTGAGGGCACCTTACACCTTTTCACGATGTTTTCAAATCAAGAACTGACATGTATCCAAAAAGATCAAGGAACACAATAATCCCACACATTCATAGTACTTCTGTGAACGCTTTCCTTCCACACTCACCAGACTCACATGAGACATATGTCTGAGCCACTTTGCTATTATCAATTGACGTGAAGGCAGCACTCATTTTCAGCATCATGTAGTGATTCTAAAGTCAGTCTAGCAATTGCGTCAACATGTTGGTACATCTGTACTTCTTTGTCAATAGTACCCTATATAGACAAGATTAGCTCATATTTTGTTAGCTGTTCTGACAAAAAGGCCGCACCAATTTCCTTCATGGAAAAGTAACCTGTAAGTTTGCTGAGCACATGCCACCTGACAGCTAGCAATTGTGATCCTTGCCATAGTGCATCAATGATCCCCTTATATTTCCCCAGCATTACACACAGTCAGCAAGTTAGCTGGCAGACATTGCACTAATCCCCTGATGTCACTACAGAGCATTTAATTGTGCACATTAACATAATTCGTACTCAACAACAGTGCCACCAATCATGATTCCCAGGTGGTCCAAGAGATCCTGCTCCCTGGTGATGAGGTCAGCCCACCGATGCTTCAGCTGGAGGTCACACCTCTGGCTGGCATACACACGCTGCAGGTGATGCAGCACCTTCCCCCACCAGATTCTGCGCGCCTCTGTCGGATACCCCTGTATGACCCTGCCCCCTGTCTGGATCATGAGCGGCAAGAAATGCGTCACCAGCCAGATGAAGCCCCCCAACTCCTCTTCCCCCATCCTGCCAAGACGTGGCCTACCAGACATACTTAGAAGTGATATGGAATAGTGGTAAAAGAAATAGAAAGGGGAAAAGGGGGAAAGTAGGGGTACAAAGACAGAAAAAAGTAAACCTAAACACTAAAAGAGCCCAACTATCCCCAAACTAACACTACCCACAACAGACTCCCACAAACAAGAAAAATACAAGATAAATGGACAAATGTAGACAAAACACAGTAGTACAGTATACACAAACAATATTTATTTCACAAATTGACAATATAGATAGCACACAGGACAAAAACAGCACAAAAGCTCAGGACAACACTCTCTACACAGCCACACAGTCTAGAAGGATCATAGACTGCAAAGTGAAAGTGAAAGTACACCCAGTGTACATGATCTGTAAACAGGATATGCTATTACATCACTTTTTGTATGAAAAGTCCCACCTTTTTCGCGTTATGCGTCATTTTTTGTTTACCAAAACAGTATTTGCGTCATTTTTTTGACGCACAGACGTGAATATTAACCCACATCCAAATAATGATACATGGACTGTACAAATATCTGGATGCAGGCTAAATTTCACTCCTGTGCGGCAAAAAAAAATGACGCAAATACAGTTTTGGTTGTCAAAAACTGACGCACTACGCTAGGGACGTCAAAATTACAGTGCATTAACTGGTTTGGGGCATTTTTACTTGTTTTTTGGTTATTTTACATTTGGAACACATCAGAGATTGGCTAATTGAAGACAGTATGGTGTTGATGGTGTATGTTCACATTTGTGACATCATACTGCAGCGGAACATGATCCACTACTACTTTCTTCACAGTATTTTTACAGTTGGCTGACGCAATAGATGGTCATAAGTGTGGCCTACATATATGTGTTGCACAAATTGTGCATGTTTGGCATAAGGAGAAGATAGCAATGTGATGCACATATGTACAATACCTAAATGCCTTTGGCTCAATTTGTGTGCTTTGACAACTAATGTGTTGGTTGACCAAGTGTGTGTGTGTGTGTATCATAGGAAGCATAATTGTACATATGGCTGTATGAATGTGACGTCCATGTGTCCAATCCTTAGATGCAAGTCATATTGGAAATGAGCAAGGGCATGTGTTAGTCATACATGTAACAACACCCGTAAAGTGTACTTCCAAGTTTTAGGGTCACGTAGACACCACATGTGACATAGCATGCAACAGATGGATTGCAGATGCTTGTTCATGTCAATGGTCCAAATTTTCTGCATCCTATGTCCTAGAGTATTGGTAAGAGCTTCCTAGGCACTAGTTGGTGAATCCGACAGTGAGTCATACACATGCATTGAGGAAGTGGGTACCATGTTGTTTGCACAGACAGACAAGGGTGGATCTCATATGTATGATGACACCACAGTTGAGGCCATAGAAGTGAGCCCCAACTATCAAGTGGCTGTGGTGGACCAGCATACAAGACAGCACGTGTCCACTTATTTCCAGTGATCAATTGCACATAGGTGTCTTGTTCATGTGTGTGGTCCAATGATGATCCTGTAGATTGTTGGGGTGTAATTTGTCACAGTTCGGTCCAGGACTCATCATGAGTCAGTGGCAGCTATTCCTGTATCTACTGAGTATCCTTGGTTGATCAATGTGAGTAAAGTAGATGTGGACATGTGAACCAACATGTGGATGGTCCCACCCTGTCACTAAAGACATGTAATGAGACAGTCAACAGGGCAACCTTGGTGTGCTGAGTGAGATAATGTTTCAGGTGTCATGTTCCGGCATGTGTCATTACAACATTTGTACACAGGTTGGCCTCTGCACTTCACACTGCATCTGGGAACATCATAGCCTCTGTGCTGATTATTCTCGCAGCTATTCACCACACACGGCCCATCACTATGCTGTGCGCACTGTGATGCTGTGTGTGAACTGTCAGGGTCCTGACATTTGGGTATTATTCATGGACATTATCAGAGGTTGCTGGTTGTGCTGAAAGCCCCGTACACAATCCCTGCCTATGGCCCTGGGGCACTGTCACACTTTGTCATTCATGCATAAATTCAACCCAGACAAGGGATGGGCCATGAATTTTGCTTTTCCAAGAGGATGGAACTCAAATGGTACAGTTAAAAGGCAGATGATGCTATACTATGTATTTGGGTATGCATGGAAGAAGCCCATGCCCAATGCCCCCTGATGAATGAGAGGTTTGCTAACGCAAGTGTGGTACATATGTAGACACAGGGATACTTTAGTGTGACGCACATACAGTTGCCAGTCAGGCTGACAGAATGCAAAGTGATTCAGGATCCAGTTACTTGACAAGTTATGTAATCAGTGGTCTGACTGAGACTGTTTTGAGGACAAACTAGACAGTTGATATGTCAAACTGTGTGCGTCCTGTGTTTTTGAAGGTGACAAATGAACCCAAGGGCTGTGTTACACGGCTTAATTAGTATCAATGCTTGACGGTGTATTTGACATAATGGCAACTCCTATGCTGTTCCAGGCATCATCAGGGGCAGTGCTTTTTTAAATGGGTGTTGTGCATGGAGGTGATCACAGGTGTGGGCTGCATCTGTTTCTCACCAGTCCTGTAGGTGAGACTTGCATTCTAAGGGCCAACAGACATTTTCACAAGGGGAAGCAATCTACATGTGCTAACAGGGCTTTGGAACTAGAAGACAGTGTATAAATTGACCTGACGTCCTTGCAGTCAGATGTTCTATGACAATGGCATACCATAGGAAAGGGTGTAGCACACTGGTTTGCTAATGTTGGTCTGTGTGTGTAGAGGAGGTAATATCAGGGTACACATCTTAGTATTCCAGGGACCTCTTCCGACAGGTGGGTTGTGACCAGGTGCATGGGTGTATCAGGAGTTAGGAAATGGGCTGACATGTACATGGAATGTCATGTGCGCAATGCTTGTCATATGTGTGGCACTTGTGCTGTCTATGTTCTGCTCCTAGGGAACTCTAGTCACAGATAGTCCTTGCAAAGATTGGATGCAGTTGGACTTACTTCTGTCAAGGGTCTGGTCAGGCATTCCTGTTACTGATGCCAAAGCACATTGACTGCCTCATGTATGAGGCTTGTTTTCCCCTTATTGAGTGATGGTGTCTTAGTTGTGTGCCATATGCTGCCTTGGACCTTGCTTTCAACATGTATGTGTGAAATAGTTGTGGTCCTCTGCTATTGGCCTTTAAAGGAGATATGTACATGATATATGTCATTAAGAGTGTGTGTATGTGACCATTGTATGTTAGGCATCACATTAGCTCTGGGATGTTCCGTTTCCTACTCAGTATCTCAGCAATGCTCCATGAGGCAACACTCTTATTCTGATAAGTAGAGATGAAGGTGTGCAAAAAGGAATAGCCAGACCATGATATGGTGATTAGAATAGGTGTTTATTTAAATTTGTTAACTAAAGTGGTGAAGGTGATCATATTCAGAAGAAATTATTTACAATCTGTTGCCGCCTGCGTATACCAGCGGCCATGTTCTGTAGTTCCCCCTCCTGTTGCAGGCCAGCATCCTCCTCTTCCTCCTCTTCAGGCATGTGTGGCTCTGGTTCCAGGAGGGGAATGTTTCTTTTGATACAAATGTTGTGCAATATTGCACATGTGAGGATGATCCTACAGACCATCTCGGGGGAATATAGGAGGCTACCACCAGTGATGTCAAGGCAGCTGAACCTTGACTTGAGGATGCCAAACGTCTGCTCGACAATGCTGCGTGTCCTCCTATGGGTGTCGTTTTAGGCAAGCTCTGCAGCAGTACTTGGGTTGCCAAATGGTGTCATAATCCATGGCTGGATGCCATACCCCTGATCAGCTGCAAGAGAAAATGATTGGGATCATGTTGATGTAGCTGGCACGATTGAAAAGATCTTTCATGGCAGTAGTTGTCTTGTGTTGTCTGTGACTCTTTTGTGTACTAATGTGGCATCCTATGCTTGTAGGATGTACCATCTGCATTGTGTTGTTTCCTTGGCTGAACGAGTGTTTGTCTGCTAACCGTTTGTCAGCAGTATGTTTTGGGATTTGCAGTACAGTGTGCCCTCCCTAGCATTGTGACTTGTGATACAGGTGTCCGTGTATCTTCACTGGGGGGAGATGATAGTTCCATGCACAATTAAAATTGAAAGTGTTGTTAACACATTCATATCAATGTACCCTGGGCATCCCATACCTTTAGACTTATGCAATGGATTAATGTAAAGGTCATTGGGACACTTACAATTTGCAAGGTGACATTTAGGCAACCACACTCATTGACGTCTTAAAATTAGGCTGTACAGTAATTTCCGATGTGACAGGTTCAATGGTGACTTAAGAAACATGGCTAGCGGTGTCACGACCTCAGTGTGTTCCTGTTCACATGTTGCTGTTGTGGTGTATGTGTTGTGTGTCCTAGAGGGTTGCTGTGCAGTGTGTATATAAGTAGGTTTTTGTACTTACCAACAAGTAGTCCATTGCCATACCGTCCATACTGGAAGTGTTCATTGATGGTGCAGTGATGGAAGATGTATGAGTCATGTACACTCCCAGGATATTTAGCCACGATGTTGGTGATCAATCCCTGGTGATCGACTATGGCCTGCACGTTGATGGAATGTGTGTGCTTCCTGTTGCGGTAGAGGTGTTCAGTTGCAGCAGGTGGCACAGGCGTACAGGTGTGCAGTCGATTGCACCAAGGACGTGTTGGAAGCCACTAATGAGGTAGAACCCCTGTTTTGTTTCCTGCTGCTTCTGCAGTGTGTTAGGGAAGCAGATGTGGCGGTGTCAGTCGAATGATGGAATCCAGTACTTTGGGCAAAAAGGCGGAGAATGATGGTTGTGATATTCCGCCAACCAGGGCACCAGTTGTTTGAAAGGAGCCACTTGCCAGCATGTGAAGTACGGCAAGCAGCTTTGTTTCTGTTGGGATTTTGCGGGGTGTCACCAAAGTGGGGGCCAACTGTTGTTCAATGTTTCGCAGCAGCTGTTGAATGGCCTGCCAGTTCAACTGGTACCTCTTGAATGATGTCGTGTTCCCTGAGGCCCTGAAGGGTGGTTCTTGGGCGGAATATCCTCTCCTGCCTTCTGCGCTGCCTTTGGGGTCCCTGCTGGTGTTGTTGTAGCTTCTGTTGTTGCTGCTGGGCTCTGCGTCTGCGTGCACGCTGGATTAGTATCACCTCCATGGCTCCCTGTTGCTGCTCTGCTGCTCTGCTGTTTGTTCTGTGTGTTCTGATTAAATACAGGTGTGTTTGCCCCATTTTAATGCCTGCCCTGACCCAGGCGTTAATTTTTGATGCAAATCGGGCTGTGCGTCATTTTCTGGCTCGGCCTCCAGGACGTGCGTCATTTTTGCCCAAAAGCATAAATACGTTGCACGGCCCTTTAAGCCATTTTTTGGACGGGAACGCCTACCTTGCATATAATTAACGCAAGGCGGGTTGCCGCATCCAAAAAATGACACACACAGTGGAATATTGTCTTCCGCGGGCTCGGGGTCAAAGTTTAAATACGGGGCAACGTTTGCGCTGATTGTACGCACAATCGACGCAGACGGAGTATAAATATGCCCCTCAGTAACTTGCCTCCTAACCTTCACCAAGTGAGGGTTAGCCATATAGGTGACTCATAAGTTACTTATGTGCAGTGAAAATGGCTGTGAAATAACATGGACATTATTTCACTCAGGCAGCCGTTGCAGTCCTGTGTAAGAATTGTCTGAGCTCCCTATGGGTGGCAAAAGAAATGCTGCAGCCCATAGGTGTGAGAAGGTAGCCTCTTTCTAGCCTTGTTACCCCCACTTTTGGCCTGTTTGTGAGTGTATGTCAGGGTGTTTTGTCACTGTTTTCACTGTCTCACTGGGAACCTGATAGCCAGGCCTCAGTGCTCATAGTGAAAACACCATGTTTTCAGTATGGTTGTTATGTGTCACTGGGATCCTGCTAGTCAGGACCCCAGTGCTCATAGGTTTGTGGCCTATATGTATGTGTCACTGGGACCCTGTCACACAGGGCCCCAGTGCTCATAGGTGTGCATGTATATGTTCCCTGTGTGGTGCCTAACTGTCTCACTGAGGCTCTGCTAACCAGAACCTCAGTGGTGATGCTCTCTCATTACTTTCAAATTGTCACTAACAGGCTAGTGACCATTTTTACCAATTTACATTGGCTTACTGGAACACCCTTATAATTCCCTAGTATATGGTACTGAGGTACCCAGGGTATTGGGGTTCCAGGAGATCCCTATGGGCTGCAGCATTTCTTTTGCCACCCATAGGGAGCTCTGACAATTCTTACACAGGCCTGCCACTGCAGCCTGAGTGAAATAACGTCCACGTTATTTCACAGCCATTTTACACTGCACTTAAGTAACTTATAAGTCACCTATATGTCTAACCTTTACCTGGTAAAGGTTAGGTGCAAAGTTACTTAGTGTGAGGGCACCCTGGCACTAGCCAAGGTGCCCCCACATTGTTCAGAGCCAATTCACTGAACTTTGTGAGTGCGGGGACACCATTACACGCGTGCACTACATATAGGTCACTACCTATATGTAGCTTCACAATGGTAACTCCGAATATGGCCATGTAACATGTCTATGATCATGGAATTGCCCCCTCTATGCCATCCTGGCATTGTTGGTACAATTCCATGATCCCAGTGGTCTGTAGCACAGACCCTGGTACTGCCAGACTGCCCTTCCTGGGGTGTCTCTGCAGCTGCTGCTGCTGCCAACCCCTCAGACAGGCAGCTGCCCTCCTGGGGTCCAGCCAGGCCTGGCCCAGGATGGCAGAACAAAGAACTTCCTCTGAGAGAGGGTGTGACACCTTCTCCCTTTGGAAAATGGTGTGAAGGCAGGGGAGGAGTAGCCTCCCCCAGCCTCTGGAAATGCTTTGTTGGGCACAGAGGTGCCCAATTCTGCATAAGCCAGTCTACACCGGTTCAGGGACCCCTTAGCCCCTGCTCTGGCGCGAAACTGGACAAAGGAAAGGGGAGTGACCACTCCCCTGACCTGCACCTCCCCTGGGAGGTGTCCAGAGCTCCTCCAGTGTGCTCCAGACCTCTGCCATCTTGGAAACAGAGGTGCTGCTGGCACACTGGACTGCTCTGAGTGGCCAGTGCCACCAGGTGACGTCAGAGACTCCTTGTGATAGGCTCCTTCAGGTGTTAGTAGCCTTTCCTCTCTCCTAGGTAGCCAAACCCTCTTTTCTGGCTATTTAGGGTCTCTGTCTCTGGGGAAACTTTAGATAACGAATGCATGAGCTCAGCCGAGTTCCTCTGCATCTCCCTCTTCACCTTCTGATAAGGAATCGACCGCTGACCGCGCTGGAAGCCTGCAAACCTGCAACATAGTAGCAAAGACGACTACTGCAACTCTGTAACGCTGATCCTGCCGCCTTCTCGACTGTTTTCCTGCTTGTGCATGCTGTGGGGGTAGTCTGCCTCCTCTCTGCACCAGAAGCTCCGAAGAAATCTCCCGTGGGTCGACGGAATCTTCCCCCTGCAACCGCAGGCACCAAAAAGCTGCATCTCCGGTCCCTTGGGTCTCCTCTCAGCACGACGAGCGAGGTCCCTCGAATCCAGCGACACCGTCCAAGTGACCCCCACAGTCCAGTGACTCTTCAGCCCAAGTTTGGTGGAGGTAAGTCCTTGCCTCACCTCGCTGGGCTGCATTGCTGGGAACCGCGACTTTGCAAGCTTCTCCGGCCCCTGTGCACTTCCGGCGGAAATCCTTCGTGCACAGCCAAGCCGGGGTCCACGGCACTCTAACCTGCATTGCACGACTTTCTAAGTTGGTCTCCGGCGACGTGGGACTCCTTTGTGCAACTTCGGCGAGCACCGTTTCACGCATCCTCGTAGTGCCTGTTTCTGGCACTTCTCCGGGTGCTACCTGCTTCAGTGAGGGCTCCTTGTCTTGCTCGACGTCCCCTCTCTCTGCAGGTCCAATTTGCGACCTCCTGGTCCCTCCTGGGCCCCAGCAGCGTCCAAAAACGCCAAACGCACGATTTGCGTGTAGCAAGGCTTGTTGGCATCCATCCGGCGGGAAAACCCTTCTGCACGACTCTCCAAGGCGTGGGGAATCCATCCTCCAAAGGGGAAGTCTCTAGCCCTTGTCGTTCCTGCAGTATTCACAGTTCTTCAGCCTAGTAAGAGCTTCTTTGCACCAACCGCTGGCATTTCTTGGGCATCTGCCCATCTCCGAGCTGCTTGTGACTTTTGGACTTGGTCCCCTTGTTCCACAGGTACCTTCAGACAGGAATCCATCGTTGTTGCATTGCTGATTTGTGTTTTCCTTGCATTCTCCCTCTAACACGACTATTTTGTCCTTAGGGGAACTTTGGTGCACTTTGCACTCACTTTTCAGGGTCTTGGGGAGGGTTATTTTTCTAACTCTCACTATTTTCTAATAGTCCCAGCGACCCTCTACAAGGTCACATAGGTTTGGGGTCCATTCGTGGTTCACATTCCACTTTTGGAGTATATGGTTTGTGTTGCCCCTATCCCTATGTTTCCCCATTGCATCCTATTGTAATTATACATTGTTTGCACTGTTTTCTAAGACTATACTGCATATTTTTGCTATTGTGTATATATATCTTGTGTATATTTCCTATCCTCTTACTGAGGGTACACTCTAAGATACTTTGGCATATTGTCATAAAAATAAAGTACCTTTATTTTTAGTATAACTGTGTATTGTGTTTTCTTATGATATTGTGCATATGACACTAAGTGGTACTGTAGTAGCTTCACACGTCTCCTAGTTCAGCCTGAGCTGCTTTGCTAAGCTACCATTATCTATCAGCCTAAGCTGCTAGACACCCTATACACTAATAAGGGATAACTGGGCCTGGTGCAAGGTGCAAGTACCCCTTGGTACTCACTACAAGCCAGTCCAGCCTCCTACATTGGTTGTGCAGTGGTGGGATAAGTGCTTGAGACTACTTACCACTCTTGTCATTGTACTTTTCATAAGAGAAAAATATACAAAACAAGGTCAGTGTATATACACATAGCCAAAAAGTTTTGCATTTCCTCTTTTCACTCTTTTCTAAGTGCTGAAAAGTACTTCTAAACTTTCAAAAAGTTCTTAAAAGTTTAAAAAGTTTTTTTCTGTCTTTCCAAAAAGTTCTGAAAACTTTTTTTTCTCTTTGTCTATCACTTTAACTCTCTCTAAAAATGTCTGGCACAGGCCAAAAAGTTGAACTGTCCAAACTTGCATATGATCACCTTAGCTGGAAAGGAGCAAGGAGTCTCTGCATAGAGAGAGGTTTGAGTGTAGGGAAGAATCCTTCTTTAGAACTGTTAATTAATATGCTTAGAGTACAGGATAAGGCCATAAGTGCCCAATCTGTAGAAAAAGTAGCTAATGGTTCTCAATCTGATCCAGGGACTCCCCCAGGAAAAGGTTCAGGAAAGAAACTTCTCAGCCTGCCCATTACTAGACAGTCTAGCATAGTTGGTACAGAGGTTGAATCACATCATACTGATGATGTGCTCTCACATTATACTGGTAGCCAAGCTGTTAGGGTGCCCTCTGTAAGGGACAGGTCTCCTTCTGTTCATTCCCATCATACCTCTGTATCTAGAAATGTCCCTCCCACCCACCCTGATGACAGATTGTTGGAAAGGGAGCTCAATAGATTGAGAGTGGAGCAAACCAGACTGAAGCTCAAGAAGCAACAGCTGGATTTGGATAGACAGTCTTTAGAAATAGAGAGGGAAAGACAGAAAATGGGTTTAGATACCCATGGTGGCAGCAGCAGTATTCCCCATAGTCATCCTGCAAAAGAGCATGATTCCAGGAATCTGCACAAGATAGTTCCCCCTTATAAGGAGGGGGATGACATTAACAAGTGGTTTGCTGCACTTGAGAGGGCCTGTGCTGTACAGGATGTCCCTCAAAAGCAGTGGGCTGCTATCCTATGGCTATCATTTAGTGGAAAAGGTAGGGATAGGCTCCTTACAGTGAAAGAAAATGATGCCAATAATTTTACAGTTCTTAAGAATGCACTCCTGGATGGTTATGGCTTAACCACTGAACAGTACAGGATAAAGTTCAGAGAGACCAAAAAGGAGTCTTCACAAGACTGGGTTGATTTCATTGACCATTCAGTGAAGGCCTTGGAGGGGTGGTTACATGGCAGTAAAGTTACTGATTATGAAAGCCTGTATAACACAATCCTGAGAGAGCATATACTTAATAATTGTGTGTCTGATTTGTTGCACCAGTACCTGGTAGACTCTGATCTGACCTCTCCCCAAGAATTGGGAAAGAAGGCAGACAAATGGGTCAGAACAAGGGTGAACAGAAAAGTTCATACAGGGGGTGACAAAGATGGCAATAAGAAGAAAGATGGTGAAAAATCTCAAGATAAGCATGGGGATAAGGGTAAAACCAAAGATCCCACTTCAAATCTTAAACACTCTTCAGAGGGTGGGGATAAAACAAATTCTTCCTCTTCTTCCCAACCTGCACACATTAAAAAGCCTTGGTGCTTTGTGTGTAAAAACAGAGGCCATAGGCCAGGGGATAAGTCCTGTCCAGGTAAACCCCCTGAGCCTACCACCACTAATACATCAAGCTCTAGTGCCCCTAGCAGTAGTGGTACTAGTGGTGGGACTGCTGGCAACAGTCAAGCAAAGGGTGTAGTTGGGTTCACTTATGGGTCCATAGTGGAAACTGATGTAATCAGTCCCAAGACAGTTTCTGTCACACCTAGTGGCATTGGCCTTGCCACACTGGCTGCTTGTCCCCTTACAATGGATAAGTACAGGCAGACAGTTTCAATAAATGGTGTTGAGGCCTTGGCCTACAGGGACACAGGTGCCAGTTTCACTTTGGTGACTGAAAACCTAGTGCCTCCTGAACAACACATCATTGGACAACAGTATAAGATTATTGATGTCCATAACTCCACTAAGTTTCTTCCCTTAGCTATAATTCAGTTTAGTTGGGGTGGAGTTACTGGCCCTAAGCAGGTGGTGGTATCACCTAGCTTACCTGTAGACTGTCTCTTAGGTAATGACCTAGAGGCCTCAGGTTGGGCTGATGTAGAGTTTTATGCCCATGCAGCCATGCTGGGCATCCCTGAGGAATTGTTCCCTCTCATTTCAAGTGAAATGAAAAAGCAAAGGAGAGAAGGCCTGAAAACTCAGGATCCCTCTCCATCAACAGGTAAAGAGGGTATCACAGTATCCCCTAACCACCCTACCATTCAGGATACCATTCCTGTGGTGGGAGAAACCTCTCCTGGGGTGGCACCTGTTCCAAGGGAATCATCAGCTGGCAAAGCTGGACTCCCTGAGGTGGAAGTACCTCTCTGTGGGATAACTAACATTGGTGAGAAAAACAGCACCATTTTAGTTAACATGGAGCATCCCTCCAACCCTCCCAGAGAAACTTTAGTGCAGAAACCCTGCACTACCTCACAACACTTAGGACAGCATCCCTGCCCTAGTGTGGAGCTCATAGGACAGCATCCCTGCCCTGCTCCAACTCAAGAGAAACAGCATCCCTGTTCTCTCTTCCAGCCAGATGGACAAAGTTTTTGCCCAGCTATGGCTTTTCTGAGACAGCATCCCTGTCTGGCATTTCCATCACTACAAATAGGTTCAGTGGACAATTCCCACTGCTCTAAACTAAAACTTACTGATAGAAACTCTGAAAATATATCTTCACATTGTTGCTTAGCTAAAAAACTTCAAACAGGGTGGTTTACATCCCCACAGGGAAGTAACCATATAGTGGATGATAAAGGGAGTAACCAGTCTATTGCAGAGCTACTCTCTACTTATCACCACTTAGACAATAAAGTCTCAACTGGCCAAGGTTAGCCTTATTGTCCTTCGTTTGGGGGGGGGTTGTGTGAGAAGGTAGCCTCTTTCTAGCCTTGTTACCCCCACTTTTGGCCTGTTTGTGAGTGTATGTCAGGGTGTTTTGTCACTGTTTTCACTGTCTCACTGGGAACCTGATAGCCAGGCCTCAGTGCTCATAGTGAAAACACCATGTTTTCAGTATGGTTGTTATGTGTCACTGGGATCCTGCTAGTCAGGACCCCAGTGCTCATAGGTTTGTGGCCTATATGTATGTGTCACTGGGACCCTGTCACACAGGGCCCCAGTGCTCATAGGTGTGCATGTATATGTTCCCTGTGTGGTGCCTAACTGTCTCACTGAGGCTCTGCTAACCAGAACCTCAGTGGTGATGCTCTCTCATTACTTTCAAATTGTCACTAACAGGCTAGTGACCATTTTTACCAATTTACATTGGCTTACTGGAACACCCTTATAATTCCCTAGTATATGGTACTGAGGTACCCAGGGTATTGGGGTTCCAGGAGATCCCTATGGGCTGCAGCATTTCTTTTGCCACCCATAGGGAGCTCTGACAATTCTTACACAGGCCTGCCACTGCAGCCTGAGTGAAATAACGTCCACGTTATTTCACAGCCATTTTACACTGCACTTAAGTAACTTATAAGTCACCTATATGTCTAACCTTTACCTGGTAAAGGTTAGGTGCAAAGTTACTTAGTGTGAGGGCACCCTGGCACTAGCCAAGGTGCCCCCACATTGTTCAGAGCCAATTCACTGAACTTTGTGAGTGCGGGGACACCATTACACGCGTGCACTACATATAGGTCACTACCTATATGTAGCTTCACAATGGTAACTCCGAATATGGCCATGTAACATGTCTATGATCATGGAATTGCCCCCTCTATGCCATCCTGGCATTGTTGGTACAATTCCATGATCCCAGTGGTCTGTAGCACAGACCCTGGTACTGCCAGACTGCCCTTCCTGGGGTGTCTCTGCAGCTGCTGCTGCTGCCAACCCCTCAGACAGGCAGCTGCCCTCCTGGGGTCCAGCCAGGCCTGGCCCAGGATGGCAGAACAAAGAACTTCCTCTGAGAGAGGGTGTGACACCTTCTCCCTTTGGAAAATGGTGTGAAGGCAGGGGAGGAGTAGCCTCCCCCAGCCTCTGGAAATGCTTTGTTGGGCACAGAGGTGCCCAATTCTGCATAAGCCAGTCTACACCGGTTCAGGGACCCCTTAGCCCCTGCTCTGGCGCGAAACTGGACAAAGGAAAGGGGAGTGACCACTCCCCTGACCTGCACCTCCCCTGGGAGGTGTCCAGAGCTCCTCCAGTGTGCTCCAGACCTCTGCCATCTTGGAAACAGAGGTGCTGCTGGCACACTGGACTGCTCTGAGTGGCCAGTGCCACCAGGTGACGTCAGAGACTCCTTGTGATAGGCTCCTTCAGGTGTTAGTAGCCTTTCCTCTCTCCTAGGTAGCCAAACCCTCTTTTCTGGCTATTTAGGGTCTCTGTCTCTGGGGAAACTTTAGATAACGAATGCATGAGCTCAGCCGAGTTCCTCTGCATCTCCCTCTTCACCTTCTGATAAGGAATCGACCGCTGACCGCGCTGGAAGCCTGCAAACCTGCAACATAGTAGCAAAGACGACTACTGCAACTCTGTAACGCTGATCCTGCCGCCTTCTCGACTGTTTTCCTGCTTGTGCATGCTGTGGGGGTAGTCTGCCTCCTCTCTGCACCAGAAGCTCCGAAGAAATCTCCCGTGGGTCGACGGAATCTTCCCCCTGCAACCGCAGGCACCAAAAAGCTGCATCTCCGGTCCCTTGGGTCTCCTCTCAGCACGACGAGCGAGGTCCCTCGAATCCAGCGACACCGTCCAAGTGACCCCCACAGTCCAGTGACTCTTCAGCCCAAGTTTGGTGGAGGTAAGTCCTTGCCTCACCTCGCTGGGCTGCATTGCTGGGAACCGCGACTTTGCAAGCTTCTCCGGCCCCTGTGCACTTCCGGCGGAAATCCTTCGTGCACAGCCAAGCCGGGGTCCACGGCACTCTAACCTGCATTGCACGACTTTCTAAGTTGGTCTCCGGCGACGTGGGACTCCTTTGTGCAACTTCGGCGAGCACCGTTTCACGCATCCTCGTAGTGCCTGTTTCTGGCACTTCTCCGGGTGCTACCTGCTTCAGTGAGGGCTCCTTGTCTTGCTCGACGTCCCCTCTCTCTGCAGGTCCAATTTGCGACCTCCTGGTCCCTCCTGGGCCCCAGCAGCGTCCAAAAACGCCAAACGCACGATTTGCGTGTAGCAAGGCTTGTTGGCATCCATCCGGCGGGAAAACCCTTCTGCACGACTCTCCAAGGCGTGGGGAATCCATCCTCCAAAGGGGAAGTCTCTAGCCCTTGTCGTTCCTGCAGTATTCACAGTTCTTCAGCCTAGTAAGAGCTTCTTTGCACCAACCGCTGGCATTTCTTGGGCATCTGCCCATCTCCGAGCTGCTTGTGACTTTTGGACTTGGTCCCCTTGTTCCACAGGTACCTTCAGACAGGAATCCATCGTTGTTGCATTGCTGATTTGTGTTTTCCTTGCATTCTCCCTCTAACACGACTATTTTGTCCTTAGGGGAACTTTGGTGCACTTTGCACTCACTTTTCAGGGTCTTGGGGAGGGTTATTTTTCTAACTCTCACTATTTTCTAATAGTCCCAGCGACCCTCTACAAGGTCACATAGGTTTGGGGTCCATTCGTGGTTCACATTCCACTTTTGGAGTATATGGTTTGTGTTGCCCCTATCCCTATGTTTCCCCATTGCATCCTATTGTAATTATACATTGTTTGCACTGTTTTCTAAGACTATACTGCATATTTTTGCTATTGTGTATATATATCTTGTGTATATTTCCTATCCTCTTACTGAGGGTACACTCTAAGATACTTTGGCATATTGTCATAAAAATAAAGTACCTTTATTTTTAGTATAACTGTGTATTGTGTTTTCTTATGATATTGTGCATATGACACTAAGTGGTACTGTAGTAGCTTCACACGTCTCCTAGTTCAGCCTGAGCTGCTTTGCTAAGCTACCATTATCTATCAGCCTAAGCTGCTAGACACCCTATACACTAATAAGGGATAACTGGGCCTGGTGCAAGGTGCAAGTACCCCTTGGTACTCACTACAAGCCAGTCCAGCCTCCTACAATAGGGATCTCCTGGATCCCCAATACCCTGGGTACCTAGGTACCATACACAAGGGAAATAAAAGGGTGTTCCAGTGTGCCAATGAGAATTGGTAAAATTAGTCAGTAGCCTGCAGTGACAATTTTAAAAAGCAGAGAGAGCATAAATGAGTCTTCATTGTCTAAGTGGAAATATCTGGAGAGTCCATCTGCATTGGAGTGGGTATTCCCAGGTCTATGTTCCACTGTATAGTCCATTCCCTGTAGGGATATGGACCACCTCAACAATTTAGGGTTTTCACCTTTCATTTGTTTTAGCCAAAGTAGAGGTTTGTTGTCTGTCTGAACAATAAAGTGAGTACCAAACAGGTATGTGTAGGAGGCTGGCCTGGCTGTTAGTGGGTACCAGAGGCACTTACACTTTGTGCCAGGTCCAGTTATCCCTTATTAGTGTAGAAGAGATGTTTCTAGCAGCTTAGGCTGATAGAGGGTAGCTCTGGCAAAGCAGCTTAGGCTGAACTAGGAGACATGCGAAGCTCCTACTATACCACTGATATCATATGCACAATATCATAAGAAAACACAATACACAGAGTTACTAAAAATAAAGGTATTTATTTTTATGACAATATGTCAAAAGTATCTCAGTGAGTACCCTCAGTAAGAAGGTAAGTAATATACACAAGTTATATGTACACAAACCAAAATTAGGTAAGTAAGAGCAAGAAAAGTAATGCAAGCAGTGTAGAATTACAATAGGTTGCAATAGGTATGCATAGGTATAGGGGCAACACAAACCATATACTCCAAATGTGGAATGCAAACCACAAATGGACCCCAGACCTATGTGGTCTTGTAGAGGGTCACTGGGACTGTAAGAAAATAGTGAGGGTTAGAAAAATACCCCACCCCGAGACCCTGAAAAGTAGGAGTAAAGTACACCTACTACCCCCAGAGAGCACAATATTCGTGATAGGGGGATTCTGCAGGAAGAACGAACACCAGCAGTGCACTGACAATGGATTTCCGGACCTGAATACTTGTAAGACAAGGGGACCAAGACCAATAGCCGCGACAGTGTCCAGGGGGGGCAGGAGCCCAGGAAACCCCGGATTCAGGTGCAAGGAAGCTGCCTCCAGTTGGAAGAAGCTTGGAGTTCTGCAAGAAAGAAGAGGACTAGGAACTTCTACTTTGGAAGACGGATGTCCGACGTCGCGATGAAGCTTGCAGAGGTGTTCCCACACAGAAAAACTGCAAACAAGCCTTGCTAGCTGCAAGAGTTGTGGTGGAGGTTTTTGGGTGCTGCTGGGGACCAGGAAGGACCAGGATGTTGCCTTTTAAAGGAGGAGACAGAGGGGGAGTTCAGCAACTCAGAGAGCCCTCACAGAAACAGGCAGCACCCGCAGAAGTACCCCAACAGGCACTTAGAAGAAGAGTGAACCAGAGTCCACGCAAATTTACAAAAGGGGGTCCCACGACATCGGAGGACAACTCAGAAGGTTGTGCACTGCAGGACAGAGTGCTGGGGACCCAGGCTAGGCTGTGCACGAAGGAAATCCTGGAAGATTGCACAGAAGCCGGAGCAACTGCAAATCACGCGGTACACAGCTTTGCAGTCTAGCGTGGGGAGACAAGGACTTACCTCCACCACACTTGGACTGAAGAGTTACTGGACTGTGGGAGTCACTTGGACGGAGTTGCTGTGTTCCAGGGACCACGCTCATCAGGATTAGAGAGGACCCTGAGGATCAGTGATGCAGTTTTTTGGTGCCTGCGTTAGCAGGGGGAAGATTCCGTCGACCCACTGGTCATTTCTTCGGAGCTTCTGGTGCAGGTTGAAGGCAGGCTACCCCAGAGCATGCACCATCTGGAAACAGTCGAGAAAGCCGGCAGGATTAGGCGGTACAATGTTGCTGGTAGTCGTCTTGCTACTTTGTTGCGGTTTTGCAGGCATCCTGGAGCAGTCAGCGGTCGATCCTTTGGTAGAAGGTGAAGAGGGAGATGCAGAGGAACTCTGGTGAGCTCTTGCATTCATTATCTGAAGAATTACCCAAAGCTTAGACCCTAAATAGCCAGAAAAGGAGGTTTGGCTACCAAGTTAGGAGGATTGGCTACCAAGAGAGGTAAGAGCCTATCAGTAGGAGCCACTGACGTCACCTGCTGGCACTGGCCACTGAGAGCAGTCCAGTGTGCCCCCAACACCTCTGTTTCCAAGATGGCAAAGGTCTGGGACACACTGAAGCAGCTCTGGGCACCTCCCCTGGGAGATACAGGTCAGGGGAGTGGTCACTCCCCTTTCCTTTGTCCAGTTTCGCGCCAGAGCAGGGCTGGGGGATCCCTGAACTGGTGAAGACTGGCTTATGCAGAGATGGGCACCATCTGTGCCCATCAAAGCATTTCTAGAGGCTGGGGGAGGCTACTCCTCCCCAACCCTTCACACTTATTTCCAAAGGGAGAGGGTGTAACACCCTCTCTCAGAGGAAATCGTTTGTTCTGCCTTCCTGGGCCAGGGCTGCCTGGACTCCAGGAGGGCAGAAACCTGTCTGAGGGGTTGGCAGCAGCAGCAGCTGCAGTGGAGACCCCGGAAAGGCAGTTTGGCAGTACCCGGGTTCTGTGCTATAGACCAAGGGGATCATGACCAGAATGGCATTGGGGTGACAATTCGATGATCTTAGACATGTTATATGGCCATGTTCGGAGTTACCATTGTGACGCTGTACATAAGTAGTGACCTCTGTATAGTGCAAGCGTGTAATGGTGTCCCCGCACTCACAAAGTCCGGGGAATTTTCCCTGAACCATGTGGGGGCACCTTGGCTAGTGCCAGGGTGCCCACAAACTAAGTAACTTTGCACCCAACCTTCACCAGGTGAAGGTTAGACATATAGGTGACTTATAAGTTACTTATGTGCAGTGGTAAATGGCTGTGAAATAACGTGGACGTTATTTCATGCAGGCTGCAGTGGCAGGCCTGTGTAAGAATTGTCAGAGCTCCCTATGGGTGGCAAAAGAAATGCTGCAGCCCATAGGGATCTCCTGGAACCCCAATACCCTGTGTACCTCAGTACTATATACAAGGGAATTATATGGGTGTGTTAACGCGTCTCTTTATGATAATTTATTACACACCAGGACTTGTTTTAGGCCAATGAATCTTTTGACCCACTTGAGAGACACCTTAGGACGTGATAGCTAATCAATATGTCAATCAATATGTTAATAATGTCATCAATATTGATTACAACAATGCATTTCACTTTAGTCAAAGACATTAATCAATTGAAGACACTGCCATGACCTGGCAGTCATGAATAACCACACCAGTTTAGTAGAATGTTATACGTTTTATTCCCTATTAGTTACAATTCTAAGAGCAAATGTGTTAATCTTAAAACCAAGAAACAAAGTGGCATAGTCACAATATGGCAACTCTGATAGGATTTCATCAAAGCAAAAATCATGAACATCAGAACATAACACGGCGTGAACATAGATCAATTTTAGCAGAATGTCATTATCGTGTTAGTTCAACAAAGCATAGATTCAGTCGTTTGTCTATTTGCGTCAGTGAACACCTGTCTTAACCACTGGTATGGTGGGATTCATGCAAAACAATTTAGAACACCAATTTGGAAAACATCTAGCTATGGTCTCTGTCAAAAGTAAGCAGTTGGTACCTAGAAAGTAAAAGCAATCAGACAAATTACAATTTCAGTGTCATAGTTACCCTCCAAGGTTTAGGTCAGCGCTCAGGTTCAGTCTTCGTCTTCAGGACATCAGTCAAATCGCCATCAGTCAGAACTCAGCTCCGGGGCAAAGGGACACTTCCCTCATAAGGAGGTAAAGTGTAAAATGGGCAGTCTAAGAAAGGATGGTTCAAGTAAAACCAAAGCCAGTCACCAAACAGAGTGACAAAGTTTCTGGATAAAATCAATAGCTTTCCCTGCCTAATTCTGTCAGTCCTCTGTGTCATGGGTTTTTATCCCTTTTTCGTTGTACATTCCCCTATTATTTCATTGGTCCGCGGTTATACCCCACTATCTTTACCCAGTAAGTAAACAGATCGTGGTGGTCATTATGACACTGGCGGTATTACAACCGCAGGGCCAAAACGACAGGAGCACCGCCAACAGGCTGGCAGTGCCTCCCGGCGTATTTTGACCGCGGTGGTAGCGCCGCGGTTGCACCACCGGGGCCGGTGTTTTTCCGCCACAATGGCCCCGGCGGATGTAATCCACCAGGGCAGCGCTGCTTGCAGCGCTGCCCAGGGGATTACGAGTCCCCGACCGCCAGCCTTTTTCTGGCGGTCTGAACCCTGACAGGGCCCCATGCAACTGCACCCGTCGCACGTCCACAACACCGCCGGCTCCATTTGGAGCCGGCTCCTATGTTGCGGCCGTGATCCCCGCCGGCCCAGTGGGGATCTCCAAATGGCCGCGGCGGGGGTGCGGCCGCATTGCGGTCAGATCTTGGCGGGCAGCTGATGCCGCCCGCCAAGTTCGTGATGACCCCCTATGTCATTAACCTTTCACCCCATATTAGTTTACAGACATTTTATTGGTCCACATGATTGACGTCTTCAGAGGTAGCACGTCCGGTATGATTTCATCCTTCTGTAATTCTTTGCACCTCTTTTGGTCAGTAGTTCCATTGTCTTCACCGGTTTGAATGACCTTGTACATTACATTAATCTACACTGTTGCATTTTGTCTAATATTTTCTACAAGCAATGTGAATTTTCATGAGAATGGATCTACTATGGTTACATTCAGCTTCTAGTTTGAAGAAAAACAAGAGGTCATGTCCTTTTGTGAGTCAGCGCACTGCACGTTAGGAGAAATACATTTAATATGAGAGCCAGGCAGCTAAGCTTCGACCCATGCTAACTTAAGGCCTACAATGATTTTAGCACAATTTCAATGATACAATCATTAATAATTAGTATAAAGCTTATTCAATATATAATAATTCATAACATTAGTCATTTTTATTAGCCCACGTATACATTGGCGGCCATTCCAAATGGTCACATTTCAGATGCACGTTTAAGCGAAAATTCAGTACTGCAGTTTCTATGCGGCATTATCACACATCAATTCATAAACATTTCATGTTAATATAAAATATATAAGCTACGCTCTGTCAGTCCCTCCTCTGATGACGTTCGTCATCACACAAACCTTTCCCTTTAACCTTTCACTTATAATTTTTCACCTTGCGCATAATGCGCATTTCAACACCCGGTCCTTTGTGTGAACTTTCCCAAACTTCATTAAACATTTTCTCCCTTTCACTTTCCTCATTTCTCTTGTTTCTCTTTGTCCAATTTCTTTTAATTTTGTCATTAATTTTGCATGCTCCCCAGAAACCTAATAGACAAGCCAGGACAATTAGTAGACCCCCTAATATTTTTGCAAGTACCCCATTTTAAATATTGCTAAACCAGCTCCCTACTCTGGCAATTCCTTTTCCCACTTTCTCCCACACTCCAGGTTCCTTCAATTCCTTCAAATTTGCACTATCTCTAGTTAGGTTAGTAAGCATACCTCTAATCTTTTTACTATTATCCGGTATAAACTAGCAACAATGACGCTCGTTGAGCATCTTGTAGACTCCGCCGCTCTTTGCTAAAAGAATGTCTTAGGCAAGCCGATTTTGAAGAGTCATAGCTCTTTCCGCAGCAAGTTCAGTATCCATCAGGAGTATGGCCCCTGTGAAGTTTGGCAGCATGTTATCCACAATAGTAGACAACTTTTGAATCTTTATAGAGTTTAAGATAACCCCTACTGAAGGAATTATGGCTCCAAATATGTCACCAACGACAGCAGCAGCTGTCTCTCATTTTTGTCTAGCATGTTGTAATTCAGACGCTTTAGGTATTTGCTTTAAGTCATCAATTCGGGTAAATCTTTGGGAAAACTATCCCCAAATAACATGTCCCATACCATCCCTTAGGGAGACGGTAATAAGCATTGAGTCCACAAATATAATAGATCCCAGGGATCGCTGGATCCTGTCCATTTACCATGAATGTCCATTTACTCGTAAACAAAAACACATGCCTACATTCACTCGTTCCCACAAATAAAGTGTCATGTTCAGATTTTGGCCTGTATATACAAAGCCTTCCTACATGTAATGCATCTATAGCTAATTTGCCTTGCGTCTTTATTGCAGTGTAAGCATAATCATTTCCATATGTGCGTTTCTCTAGCCCCTTTTCTAATCTTTCTTTCAATGCTTTGCGTCTATTATCAGTGTGATCTAAGAAGCTTTTCTCTACAGGTGTTAAGAAGCAAGTCAGATTGTTGCGGTGTGCATAAGCGGCCCCAAATGTAAGTGTTGGTTCAAAGAAACCTCTAACTATTTTTATACTATGCTCCTTAGCTAATTTGTTCACAAACTCAATCACAGGCACAAAGGAAAACACCACATCCAAGTTAGAATAAAAGTATTGCACATGCTCCTGGTCATAGAATCTTGTTAGTAGTAAACTACAGCTTATCCCATATTTTAACGGCAAGCTATGGTAGGTGACCCCTTCTTGCACTGATGAAGGAATCTTTGTACACACATAACAATTTCTCGCATCCATAGTTTCAACATACTCATTCAGTAAGCGATAGAAGACGTTAGTGGAGAGTTCCCCCTTTGAATTAGTTCCCTCATGCAAGAGTTTTGTATCCTGCTCAAACCTTTCCCACGGTGTTAGTGTTGCAGTTTCAGGTTTTGAAGCATTGTTAGTCGCTTTCTTATCCAACCATGGCATTCCCACAATCACACCTACAATTACTATTGCACAAACAATACCTAATATGAGGCTTAACCAACCACACACTTTACCCTTCTTATTACTACATCTATTATAAGCCATGGTCTGTAAAGAATCAGATAGCAGAATAATTCAAACAAACAATCAACTTGAGGATGATTTAAAAAATCTTCTCTTTTTTTTTTTCTTGAATGCAAGTCTCTCTTTCTTTCTCTGTGTGTATTTACAGCATTTCACACACTCCAGGACCCTTTTGTCAAATTAGGTTAGCAGCTTGTCATAATCGGGTTTCAAAGTTAATTCAGGTTATCAGTGTCACATCCGGTAATTTATAAGTCTCTTTTCTCAGCTTTCTAGCTTTTAATTCCAATTTCAGTTTTAACACAGTCTCTTTCTCTGATTGATTTCAGGTACCGTAGTATTGGCCTGGTACTTCTCGATCAAAACAGAATGCTAAGAATTCTTGTTGCCATTCAGATGTCGTTGCATATGCCTATTCAGGACCCGCATACCTTCTATTTGCGGTTCTTTTTCTTTTCAACCTGCGTTCACTTTGTAATTCTCCTTCACTCAAATCCTCTATACTGGTTGTATCGATTTCTTCCGCTATTGTTTCACCTGGCACAACCTTTTCTTTGGCAACTTGTTTCCTTGGCCAGTTATCACCCTTAGGCGTTTTCTTCCTGCTCGACCTTTCAGGATGCTGAACAGCACCCTCCTCTTGTACTATGGTGTTTTCTCTTGACCGACCTGCAACTGGGTCAGGGGATGCCGGTGTGCTTTGACCTCTCTCTACTATATCCCCTTCTTCTGGGTCTGTAACAGGTTCAAGCTCTAACCCGTTTCCGTCTACTTCTGGGAGAACCTCTCCTTGACTTAGTTCTCCTGTTGCCTCTACTGAGATAGGCTCACCGTCTCCTCTCTCGAGCTCGTTTACTGTTTGAGGGACTAAGCCATCCTCAGTGGGCTCTCCTGCAGTCTCAGTTTCCCTTTGGCCGCTCTCTGGCCCTGAGACTTCCTTCTCTTGAATTGCTGAGTCGGAAACTTCAAGTTCCTCTTCAGTCGGACATGTTACCTTCTTTGTGTGACTGGCATGTATCCAGTTTGGAACGCCTGCACATTTCACAGCAGTGGTTGTTGTCAGTATTACTTGATGTGGCCCCTTCCAGCGTGGCTCCAAACACGACTTTCTCACGTGCTTCTTGACAACCACCCAGTCACCGGCTTGCAGGTTGTGACCTAGATCACTGATCGGTGGCAATGTGTTGGCCACCACCTGGTGGGAAAAAGAGCGGACCACATCAGCCAAACCTTTGCAGTAGTCCAACACCATTTCGTCTGTGATATTCACAAGAGCATTTGCGGGTATTGCAGGCAGCCTCATAGCTCTGCCCATGAGGATTTCATGGGGTGATAGTCCTGTCTTCTTATCAGGGGTGTTTCTCATCAACATCAGCACTAAGGGCAATGTATCTGGCCATTTCATTTTTGCTATTCTTGACTTCAAGGTACCATTCATCTGTTCTACTAGTCCTGATGCTTCAGGGCGGTAGCTACAATGCAGCTTTTGTTCAATGTCTAATGCAGCACACAAGAGCTTAATCACCTCATTGTCGAAGTATCTGCCCCAATCTGATTCTAAAGAGACCGGAAAACTGAACCTGGATATTACCTCTCTAAGCAATAGCTTTGCAACTGTGAGACTGTCATTCCTATGTGTGGGGTAAGCTTCAATCCAGTGGCTGAAAACACACACAATCACCAACACGTACTTCAATCCTCCACACACTGGCATTTCAAGAAGATCCATTTGCATCTTGCCAAATGGACCTCCAGCTCTCCATATGTGGCTCAAAGTCACCACAGTCCCTTTTCCGGCATTCATCTGTTGACAGATGATGCACCTGTGACAGGTAACCTCTGCGGCATGTCTGAATTTCGGGTTAAACCAGTCAAATTTGAACAATCTGATCATTGCATCTCTCCCAAGATGTTCCTGCCCATGGTAAAGTCTTGCAAACTGTGACAAAAGGCTGTTTGGTAAAACCAACTTTCCCTCCTCTGAAACCCACAATTCATCAGCTCTATGTACGCATTGCATTCTCTGCCAAGAGCGTTTCTCCTCTCTGCTTGAACGGCTCTGCAGTGATTTTAGCTCATATAAAGTATCAACCACTCTTAATGGAAAATTCAAACATGTCTCATTTTCAGTTTGCGGTAATAGTTCCCACTGATCCTTGAACGATATACAGTTCAATGCGCAAAACCTTGCTACTTGATCTGCATAGCCGTTTCCCATTGACACAAAATCTTGTGACTTAACGTGAACATTGCATTTCACCACGGCAATTTCAAGAGGTAACTGAATCGCATGTAACAAATCCTTAATTTGTTCGCCATTTTTAACTGGAGAACCAGAAGAGGTCATGAAACCTCTCTGTGACCACAATTGGCCAAAATCATTGTAGGAAAGTACCATCTTGCCTGGCATGTTACCCCCATATTTCACTGTATATATGTTGTTTTAGTCTATGTGTCACTGGGACCCTGCCAGGCAGTGCCCCACTGCCCATAAGTATGTGCCCTGTATGTGTTCCCTGTGTGATGCCTAACTGTCTCACTGAGGCTCTGCTAACCAGAACCTCATTGGTTATGCTCTCTCTGCTTTCCAAATTTGTCCCTAACAGGCTAGAGACTAAATTTATCAATTCACAACGGCATACTGGTACACCCATATAATTCCCTAGTATATGCTACTAAGGTACCCAGGGTATTGGGGTTCCAGGAGATCCCTATGGGCTGCAGCATTTCTTTTGCTACCCATAGGGAGCTCTGACAATTCTTACACAGGCCTGCAAGTGCAGCCTGAGTGAAATAACGTCCACGTTATTTCACAGCAATTTACCACTGCACTTAAGTAACTTATAAGTCACCTATAAGTCTAACCTTCACCTGGTGAAGGTTGGGTGCAAAGTTACTTAGTGTGTGGGCACCCTGGCACTAGCCAAGGTACCCCCACATCGTTCAGGGCAAATTCCCCGTACTTTGTGAGTGCGGGGACACCATTACACGCGTGCACTGTACAGAGGTCACTACTTATGTACAGCGTCACAATGGTAACTCCGAACATGGCCATGTAACATGTCTAAGATCATCGAATTGTTACCCCAATGCCATTCTGGCATTGGGGGACAATTCCATGATCCCCCGGGTCTCTAGCACAGAACCCGGATACTGCCAAACTGCCTTTCCGGTGTCTCCACTGCAGCTGCTGCCAACCCCTCAGACAGGTTTCTGCCCTCCTGGGGTCCAGGCAGCCCTGGCCCAGGAAGGCAGAACAAAGGATTTCCTCTGAGAGAGGGTGTAACACCTTCTCCCTTTGGAAATAGGTGAGAAGGCTGGGGAGGTGTAGCCTCCTGTGGTTCTAAAAATTCTGGACCCATGTAATTTACTTTGCCACAGCAGTACGATTTTAGTATCAAAAGACCGATAATGACTAGTACACTAAGCATGAGCATTTTCGCTCAATTCCAGCAGCGTTTTCACCTCGAAATCGCCATTTTCGTCCTGCACTCGTGGCTCCCATTTTATACACGGCAGCCATTTTAAAAGTTGCCCTCACATAGGCTTATAATACAGTCAGATTTGATTCCAAGGACACGTACACCTTGATTGACTTTTCTCTGACCTGGGCAAGCTGGAACCATTGCCTCAGGCCAAACCTGTTTGGTCAGTCCCTCTCCCAGTGGCCGAATCAGATAGCATCAAGGCACACCATGCCATAAAACCCTTATTATCGCTCACACACCCTGCCTAATCTTGCTCACACCTGCACCTGCTCTTTTCTTCTTCTTACTTTACGAGGGGGAGGTGCCCGTTTTTATTGGGGGTCCACACTTATCTGATGTAAAATACTAGGCCTTGCCGGGTAATTTATTATGGGTTGGATGACATGAAATATGAGGTTTCATCATGACACTGTTTTTTCCTTTGTAGTGAAAACATGTGAATGACCAACCAAAATGTCAAGAATGTTTGCCTGAAGCTTAAAAAACTGTATATAAGGAAACCTGACTTTGCATTGAAACACAGTCTCCTGAGAACATACAAGTCGTGCTGTTGTACTTCTAGGACGCTTGTCAATTGGTTGCAGCCAATAAATTCGATCTTTGACTTCACCTAGAAGACTCTGAGTTTCTGTAGTCTGAATCAGGAACGTACCCGAGGTCTTTGGGTGTACCCTGGCACCGCTGGGTTACCGGATCAGTACCGGTTCTGAAAAACCCAGTACCTCAGTTGGCGCCCAACGTGGGGCGATACCAGCGGTACCGGTCCAAGCCTGAGGTCTGTGGGGAGCTTCGTGTGAAAATTCTGGAGGTAGGCAGCCACTTCATCGACCCCTGCATGTCGACGTGGTCCGAAAGTCTTTGTTGCGAGGTTCCCCGCTTCCCGACGGCTATGAAGGACTGCTGCCCTGGCTATCGCCCTGATTTGGACCCTTGATTTTTGGTAGAGCGAAACGATAAGACGAGTCTTCTGGTGACGTCATCGATATTTTCAGTTAAGTATAAGTGGAGCGTCTCCCAGTCCTTAGTTGGACACTTGGTTTGGTCCTTAGTTGGACACTTGGTTTGGTCCTTAGTTGGACATTTGGTTTGGTATCCCTTTGGGATCACTTTGATTTGGAACTTGCAAGTACCAAAGCCGAAGGACTCGTGTATTCACGAGACTATCGTAAACGATAATCCTTTGAAGTTTGAAGCTAGACTAGTGAGCGAAGATGCCTGGTCTTAGCAGACTTGGAAATTTGTTTTGTCTTGGTTGTAAAAGGGACTCCCGGTTGGAGGACTCATGTCCGGTTCCTCCGATTGGAACTCCAACCTATGAACTATATGTGAAGCACGGAGTGGACCCCATCACGTTTAATAAAGTATGGGTCCGCTATTCTTGGAAATAATTGAGAAAAGTTTTCTTTTTTTTCTTGTAAATATGACTTACAACTAGGATCTGCAAACGGTTCTGTAAGTAAATTGCGACAGCGCTATTTATGAAAAATGGCTAAAGCGCGCTGTATTATGTGTACTGAGTGTTTTCTGTTTATATCTGAAATGAGCTCAATGTGTGTTTGTGGGTCTTCTTGATGTTTACAGTTTGTTAAGTAAAATGTTGGTTAATTAATATTAAGTAGAAACTTAGAAAAAATCCAGAAATGAACCATGTGATGTGCTAACATAGCTATATGTTGCTCTTTAATTTATAGAATGAGCAATTGTGCACATATACAAAACTGCCGTTAAATGCTTAATACATTAGAAAACACATTCAATAGATATAAATAGGGCCCCAAAAAAAAAACGAAATTATCTATTTTTGCAAAAAAATAAATAAATTTACAGCATTTTTCTTAGATGCATTGTATTAGATGTTCACAGGCAAACTTTTCAGCTGCAGTATATTTGATAGGAATGTTCAATTCAGCCAGCACTTTCCCAGTTAAACACGGGTGAAATTTTGCATAACCTTCCTTTTAAATGAAAGTGGCGCAAAAATGTGACGCATTTCAAGTTAGGCTTATGCGCTTAGGCTTGTGAGTTAATGTATCCCAAATAATAGGCAAGGGATGCAGCTTGCTTTTATATGTGGAATTATCACAAAAAAAAGAATATATATATATATTTTTTTTTTTAAAGAAAATTATTAATTATGGAAAAATTATTTAAAAAATAAGTGCCTTTCAAAATCGTTTTTAAATATTTATAAAGCTTAATACCTATACTATGACCTCCTAAACATTAAAATTTAATTTAAGTTATGTTGCACCGCTAAAATGACATTTGTATGTCAATGGCTGACTCATGGATTGTGTAATAGACATTCTGGTAATGCATATTATGCAAGAAAATTGTAGGATATTGATTTTTTAATGCCTAAAATATCAAAGTCGATTTTGGGCAAAAGCACTGTTTAAACTGCATTTTCTTTCATTCAGAGTACTTTTTAAAGTGTCTCAGGCTTCAGTAAATGCATACATTTAGGTTTGATATATATTTGCAGGTTGTGCCTTCTTATGATTCAATGAGTCAATGTGCCAGTACAAAGGCTTGTTTTAATATCAAGGTTGAAGGTTCTAACTTCAGCTGGGCCTACTGAGACGTTCATTCATTCGAGGTTGATGAAATATGTACCATTGCATGGGATTGCAACAAGCATTTATTCTAACAACTGGTATGTGTGTTATTAAGGTTTGTGAATTATTCACAGTAAATGTAGTTTAATAATCTGTAAATAGAGATAATTTTTTTTAGCGCCTAAAAAGGAAAAATTATTTTTTTCAAAATAGAGTGAATTATTGCAGGTTGGAAGGAAAATAAGAAGGCCTACTGTCTTTGACAGATTCAGAGTGGCAGAAGCTAGGAGAGCTACAGAGGCTGGCTCAAGTCATGCTGCTGAGATGCTATCTTTAGTTTTCCCATAAACAATGGAGGAGGCTGTCATGTTGACACTTGTGACCTTTTAAATTAGGGCCTTGTCTCTGTGAAATGCAGAATGACCCTACCGGGCCTCTAAAAGTGGGATTTCTGGTTTCTCCAGAAGAACATCAATACAATTAAAGAACTTAATTCCAAAGGGAAAATATAAAAAAAAAGGGGTTTCTTCGAAAGTCCCAACATCATGTTAAATGCTCTGCAGAACTGATACATTTGTGTCTCCGCTCTAAAAAAATAAAATTATGCCTGCTAGTTGCTTTTATTTGACAGAAAACGAAGTGTTGCATTAAGTCTTAGACAGAAAATAAGATGCAGCCCTTTTCTAAAATTTTGAAGGCTACATGCCTTAATGAGAACGATTTGCCAATTAAGACTTATTTTTCACAGTGGAAATTGTAGGTGCCAAATTAATATGGAGTGTCAGTGTAACAATTTTTACTTTTAGAAAGGTAAAACTAAGGTGGCTTGATGTTGCGAAGTAACTGACAAGAGGGTAACAGTTAAGTAATGGAAATTTATTTTCATGTATTTGGTCCTATCATGAATTGTTCTTGCTGGTCCTGTATGTTAGAAGAGAAACAGTAAAGTTATATTTGACAGCAGATTTCCATTGCCTGGTGATCTACTGTCAAAAGGAGGGTAAGGATTTTAAACCTGACAAATTAAACAGGCCCAAATATTGGGTTTTGGGCTGCAGGTTTACAGTGCATAAAGTACATGACATGGTGTTGTGTGTCACCGCTTATTCACACATGCTGTTGTTTTGTCTATGCTTTTTGTGCTTGATACACAGCAAGTATATCTGATGGCTTGACGTTTTGTGCGTTTTAATTATTTTTTTTATTTGTTTTTTGCATGTTTGTTGCTGCTTTTGATACTATTACAAGCTCCCCTGTGTTGTGAGGGGATGGTCATGACGATGCCCATCGCTACGCAACAGTTGGTTGAACTTGTTCTGGTTACTAAATTCCACAGATAATGATATTTCATGCTGTGAACATAAAAGACAACACTTCACCAGTGCATGTCTATTTGGCTATAATGGTATTGAAGAAAAATAAAAAGAGATATACAGGATCAAAGTGTGTCACCTGCAGTTAGTCACGTTACTGCCCCTTCCCTTAAAGGAACAGGCAGCCCTACATTTATGTATCCTTGATTGGACCTAAGGATGAAATTATAGATCTGTGACTCAAGGTGGCCTAATTTCTATATTACATTAGTTAATGATGGTCTGTTTCCTAAGTAGCATATGGCTTTCGTTCCTTAAAAGAAAACCAGGTTTTAATTTTTTCCTGAAGAAGGAACTGAAACATTAGCTAGGAGTACCGTATATGGTATAGTCACCAACGGTAGAGTTAAAATTTGTGTAACTTTGGCCTTTGTGTATCACCCGTACTCTCGGTGTTGTGTCACATGCCTGACTATCACCCAAATATTTTTTTTTGTTCTTCCTATAGATTTTTTCTTTTGTTACTTCCCCTGACCAATGTCGCATCATGCTTAGTTATTGAGATTTTGGCTATGTCCTAGTCCCATTTCTCTTTTTCGAATTCCTTTCACCAGTCAGCCCTTTTATTATTATTGATGTATTGTTCAGGTTCACATTTCCAGACTGCAGTGATGTACCAGAGACCCCCATGTTATGTATAATTCCCTTTGGTATGACCAGACTGGTTTTCAAGAATTTGCCTGCTTCAATGTTTTCCAGCCTGACTGTCAGGGTAGCGATAGACTGGTTAACTGACTCAATATTATAGTAAGACAAGTTTTCCATTTCAATAGGAGATATCTTATGTTTACCTTTTTGAACATGACGAATTTTCAATGTCTATTTTAATTTGGTTTTCGGTTCCCTTCTGTTCCTGCTACTTTCATTTTTTGTGGGATCAGATGTGTCCTAATCATGCAAATATCAGGACCCTCTAGTTCTTGTCTTTTTGTTTGCACTTTTGACTATTAGCCTGTGTATTGCATAGTGCACCTGATGCACAGTTTTTAAAGGAAGGTTTCTACATGTCCCTGATAATCGGTATCATGTGATTTCTCTATTGAAATGTTCTAAGGTAAGGAGGAACACCTAGACTTAATCATTGAGAAAAATATGTGTTTACCCCATTAGACAATGCCACTGTGTGAAGAAATCCATTCAGATAGAATTCGCATGTAGCTATAGATGGCAGAGAATAATGGAGAGAACTGAATTAAAGATGCTACAGACCCTGTTTTGCCCTTCTGCCTTTGTCTTTGTATTTTATGCCCATGGTGTATGGCTACTCCTTTGAAGATTGCAGACCACCTGCTTGCAGTCCCCTTGTTAAAAACCATGAACTGTTTTTGTACTAAATTGAAGGAAACTAACAGCTGTGGCACACTTCCTACGTCACTAGATTCTGCGGGTATCAAGTCATAATAACCTGCAGGACATTGATTTAAGCCTAATTCCCATCAGTGACAGCTACAGATGAAAGACGGACGTCTTGGCCCTACAGTCTCAGCACCCAGAAAGTAGCAAAGTTGGACAGCGATCGCCAGTGCATGGTATCGTACTTGCTCCATCAGACGGCGTTGGACATCACAAAACCAAAGTTTCATTGTAAAAGAGATAAAGAGAAGGATTCCTGTTGTTGATGGCAGAGCTGTTTTGAGGTTTCATTTCTCTACCTGTCATGTGCTGGTAACCTCTGACAGTGTGCAATCCCTTGAGCCCCTTGGCCTGAGTTTTGGCCACACACCCCCTTTTCTTTGCTCCAACGGAAGAAGGGCAGTGCACCGGAGATTTCAAGTTTGGAAAAAGGCACTATATTGTGGTGCCCATGAAAGAGCAGCTTGAGCGTCCTCTGACACTAAATAATGAGTTTTGGAGTCTGAAAGTGCTGCTGAGCTTGAGCTATTTCCCAATTAATGGTGCTTGGGTCTGCACAAGATGATTTGTGCCCTTGATCAATGAAGAGCACATTGTTTGTAGTGTCTGCCACAGAGGAGAGACACTGGTGCATTGCTTTAAGACATTGAGACTTTCGAGTGAGCTGTGGGTGTTTGCCAGGAGGGCACTCCAACTAAACAGTACTTTTCTCACGAAGAGGCCTGTATTGAGAGGCCCATGCGAAAGAAAACAACAAAAGAAAATTTGATGGACAATAGAAGCATGCCAGAGAGGCTTTTTGAACGGACTCTGGGCATAGTTGGTTTCACAAGAGGTTTCCGTGTGATTGTATAGACTAGGTGTTAGGAGACTGATTGTTTTGCTGGCATTGTTTTAAAGTACTATTCTGTTTAGTAAAAGCAGAATAAAGTCCATTTTCTGTGCAAAGAGTACCCCCTTTTCACCTTAGAGCATTGATGAGAGTCACCACTGTTCTACCTGAACATACAAAAATTACTGAAATGCAGAGGAGCCCTAAAAATGTTACTAGATAATTTTAGGATTTGCTTTTTGGTTAGGGTTGTGAAAAATTATTATTTCATTTGTATTAGTGGTCACTACTTTCTCCCGTTGTCTATATGTTCTTAATAACGTGTTTTCTAGTGTCTTTTAAACATGACGTTGTCATTTATGGGTGGGATTGTTTTTCTCTTCTCAATTGACTTCTGCACCCACTTCCCAACCTATGTCTTTTCCTACTATTGTTTCTTTGCACTCTTTTCACCCTTTTCCTGAACATGAGCAGGTTAGAAGATCAGAATTTGTGAGCAATTCTTTTGTACAGCTTCTGCATCAACACTAGTTAGTAGTGAACATCACTAATTGTTGGGTGTGTGATCTTATGCCACCTACTGCAGATAGAGATATTCCTTATTTTGTCCTGCCATATGTGGCCTTTTTGTGCTACTTCATGTTCGAGGAGACCTGTCCAGAGAGAGTTACCAAGTACTAGAATTTTGCTCCAGCAACATCTCCATGGCCTTATAAACATAGACCTGGACTCAGATTAGCATGAGAATAGGTTTATTGCCTATGTAAGAGCAAAAGGAGGGTTTGTGGTTCTAAAAATTCTGGACCCATGTAATTTACTTTGCCACAGCAGTACGATTTTAGTATCAAAAGACCGATAATGACTAGTACACTAAGCATGAGCATTTTCGCTCAATTCCAGCAGCGTTTTCACCTCGAAATCGCCATTTTCGTCCTGCACTCGTGGCTCCCATTTTATACACGGCAGCCATTTTAAAAGTTGCCCTCACATAGGCTTATAATACAGTCAGATTTGATTCCAAGGACACGTACACCTTGATTGACTTTTCTCTGACCTGGGCAAGCCGGAACCATTGCCTCAGGCCAAACCTGTTTGGTCAGTCCCTCTCCCAGTGGCCGAATCAGATAGCATCAAGGCACACCATGCCATAAAACCCTTATTATCGCTCACACACCCTGCCTAATCTTGCTCACACCTGCACCTGCTCTTTTCTTCCTCTTACTTTACGAGGGGGAGGTGCCCGTTTTTATTGGGGGTCCACACTTATCTGATGTAAAATACTAGGCCTTGCCGGGTAATTTATTATGGGTTGGATGTCATGAAATATGAGGTTTCATCATGACACTGTTTTTTCCTTTGTAGTGAAAACATGTGAATGACCAACCAAAATGTCAAGAATGTTTGCCTGAAGCTTAAAAAACTGTATATAAGGAAACCTGACTTTGCATTGAAACACAGTCTCCTGAGAACATACAAGTCGTGCTGTTGTACTTCTAGGACGCTTGTCAATTGGTTGCAGCCAATAAATTCGATCTTTGACTTCACCTAGAAGACTCTGAGTTTCTGTAGTCTGAATCAGGAAAGTACCCGAGGTCTTTGGGTGTACCCTGGCACCGCTGGGTTACCGGATCAGTACCGGTTCTGAAAAACCCAGTACCTCACTCCCCCAGCCTGTGGAAATGCTTTGATGGGCACAGATGGTGCCCATCTCTGCATAAGGCAGCCTACAACGGTTTCGGGATCCCCCAGCCCTGCTCTGGCGCGAAACTGGACAAAGGAAAGGGGAGTGACCACTCCCCTGACCTGCACCTCCCAGGGGAGGTGCCCAGAGCTCCTCCAGTGTGTCCCAGACCTCTGCCATCTTGGAAACAGAGGTGTCTGTGACACACTGGACTGCTATGAGTGGCCAGTGCCAGCAGGTGACGTCAGAGGCTCCTTCTGATAGGCTATTACCTCTCTTGGTAGCCAATCCTCCTTCCTTGGTAGCCAAACTTCCTTTTCTGGCTATTTAGGGTCTCTGCTTTGGGGAATTCTTCAGATAACGAATGCAAGAGCTCACCAGAGTTCCTCTGCATCTCCCTCTTCACCTTCTGCCAAAAGATCGACCGCTGACTGCTCAGGACGCCTGCAAAACCGCAACAAAGTAGCAAGACGACTACTGCAACCTTGTATCTCTTCATCCTGCCGGCTTTCTTGACTGTTTCCAGGTGGTGCATGCTCTGGGGGTAGCCTGCCTCCTTTCTGCACCAGGAGCTCTGAAGAAATCTCCTGTGGGTCGACGGAATCTTCCCCCTGCAACCGCAGGCAACAAAAGACTACATCACCGGTCCTCTGGGTCCCCTCTGAGCACGACGAGCGTGGTCCCCGGAACTCAGCAACTCTGTCCACATGACTCCCACAGTCCAGTGACTCTTCAGTCCAAGTTTGGTGGAGGGAAGTCCTTGCCTCTAAACGCTAGACTGCATTGCTAGGTACAGCGTGATTTGCAGCTGCTCCGGCTCCTGTGCACTCTTCCAGGATTTACTTTGTGCACAGCCAAGCCTGGGTCCCTGACACTCTAACCTGTAGTGCACAACCTTCTGAGATGTCCTCTGGCGTCGTGGGACTCCCTTTTGTGACTTCGCGTGGACTCTGGTTCACTCTTCTTCTAAGTGCCTGTTCAGGTACTTCTGCGGGTGCTGCCTGCTTCTGTGAGGGCTCCCTGACATGCTGGGTGCCCCCACTGTCTCCACATCCAAGTGGCGACATCCAGGTCCCTCCTGGACCACAGAAGCATCCAAAAACCCTAACTGCGACCCTTGCAGCTAGTAAGGCTTTTTTGCGGACTTTCTGCGTGGGAAGACCTCTGCAAGCTTCATCGCGACGTGGGACATCCATCCTCCAAAGGGGAAGTTCCTAGTCCTCTTCGTTCTTGCAGAACTCCAAGCTTCTTCCCTCAGCTGGCATTTCCTGGGCTCCTGCCCACTCTCGACACTGTCGCGACTATTGGACTTGGTCCTTTTGTTTTACAGGTACTCAGGTTCGGAAATCCACTGTTGTTGCATTGCTGGTGTTTGTTCTTCCTGCAGAATCCCCTATCACGACTTCTGTGCTCTCTGGGGGTAGAAGGTGCACTTTACACCTACCTTTCAGGGTCTTGGGGTGGGCTATTTTTCTAACCCTCACTGTTTTCTTACAGTCCCAGCGACCCTCTACAAGCTCACATAGGTTAGGGGTCCATTCGTGGTTCGCATTCCACTTTTGGAGTATATGGTTTGTGTTGCCCCTATACCTATGTGCTCCTATTGCAATCTATTGTAACTTTAATCTGCTTGCATTACTTTTCTTGGTATTACCTGCATAATTTTGGTTTGTGTACATATATCTAGTGTATATAACTTATCCTCATACTGAGGGTACTCACTGAGATACTTTTGGCATATTGTCATAAAAATAAAGGGCCATATTTATACTTTTCGACGCACAACTGCGCCAACGCAGTTGTGCGTCAAAAAAGTTAACGCCGGCTAACGCCATTCTGAAGCGCCATGCGGGCGCCGTATTTATTCAATGACGTTAGCCGGCGTTAACTTTTTTGACGCACAACTGCGTTGGCGCAGTTGTGCGTCGAAAAGTATAAATATGGCCTGGTGTGCGTGAAAAAAAATGACTTACACCAGGCAGCGCCAGCGTAGGGGAAAATGGAGCTTGGGCGTCAAAGAATGGGGCAAGTCAGGCTGAGGCAAAATTTTCGCCTCAACCCGATTAGCGCCATTTTTTTAGACTCCCAGCCCCCATTGAAATGCCTCCTGTCTTAGCAAAGACAGGAGTCATGCCCCCTAGCCCAATGGCCTTGCCCAGGGGACTTATGTCCCCTGGGCATGGTCATTGGGCATAGTGGCAAGTAGGGGGGCACAAATCAGGCCCCCCTATGCCACAAAAAAAATAAAAAAAATACTTACCAGCACTTACCTTAATGTCCCAGGGGTGGGTCCCTCCATCCTTGGGCGTCCTCCTGGGGTGGGCAAGGGTGGCAAGGGGTGTCCCTGGGGGCATGGGAGGGCACCTCTGGGCTCCTTCCGAGCCCACAGGTCCCTTAACGCCTGCCCTGACCAGGCGCTAAAAAACTACGCTAAAGTGGCGGGACGTCATTTTTTTTGACCCGCCCATTTTTGCCCGGGAGTATAAATACGGCGCACATGCCTCGGAGTCATTTTTTAGACGGGAATGCCTACCTTGCATATCATTAACGCAAGGAAGGTGTCCACGCTAAAAAATGACGCAAACTCCATGAACTTTGGCGCGAGAAGCGACTAACGCCAAAGTATAAATATGGAGTTCGTTTTGCGTCGAATTTGCGTTAAAAAAAACGACGCAAATCCGGCGCAAAGTACCTTTATTTTTAGTACTTCTGTGTATTGTGTTTTCTTATGATATTGTGGATATGACACAAGTGGTATACTAGGAGCTTTACATGTCTCCTAGTTCAGCCTAAGCTGCTTTGCCATAGCTACCTTCTATCAACCTAAGCTGCTAGAAACACCTCTTCTACACTAATAAGGGATAACTGGACCTGGCACAAAGTGTAAGTACCTCTGGTACCCACTACAAGCAAGGCCAGCCTCCTACATTGGTTGTGCAGCGGTGGGATAAGTACTTGTAACTACTTACCACTTTGTCATTGTGTACTTTTCATAAGAGAATAATGTACAAAACAAGTTCAGTGTATGTACACCTAACCAAAAAGTTTTGCTTTTCTCCTCTTAAACTTTTTACTAAGTTCTGAATAGTACTCTAAAACTTCTAAAAGTTTCTAAAAAGTGAGAAAAAGTTTTTATCTCTATTCTTTAAAAAGTTCTGAAACTTTTACTTTCTTCTCACTGTCTCTACACCTTCTTCTATCATGTCTGATGTAGAGTCTGCTCTTAAAATGGTCAATACTACTTATGAAACTTTGAATTACAAGAGCCTAAGGAGTCTCTGCTTAGATAGAAGTTTAGTGATGGGAAAGAACCCCACTAAAGAATTTCTATATAACATGCTTATTATGAACGATGAGTCCCAAGCAGTTACTTCAAATGAGAAGTTAATAGATGGCTCCCATTCTGACTCAGGGGATCTCCTCAAGGGAGGTGGGGAGGGTTCTGTTCCAAATCTGCCCCTTAGCAGGCCACCTAGTAATGCTGGTAATAATGGAAGCTCCCATCATAGTAGGAGTGGCTTCATTCCTGGAGGCCAGGATATTAGAGTCTAGTCAGTTAGGCACAGATCTCCCACTGTTGTTTACAATTTATCTTCTGTGTCCAAGCATTCCCAACCCACCCACCCTGAAGACAACATGTTAGAAAAGGAACTCAAAACGTTGAGAGCGGAAGAAACCAGACTGAAGCTTAAACAGCAACAGCTGGCTCTAGCTAGGGAATCCCTAGACCTGGAGAAGGAGAGACAGAGATTGGGGTTAGGACCCCCTGGTGGCAGCAACAGCAGTATTCCTGATAGTAATCCTGTTAGAAAGCATGATTCCAGGAATCTGCACAAGATAGTCCCCCCTTACAAGGAGGGGGATGACATCAACAAGTGGTTTGCTGCACTTGAGAGGGCCTGTATGGAAAAGGGGGTGCCTCAAAGGCAGTGGGGTGCTGTATTTTGGCTATCTTTCACTGGAAAAGGTAGGGAAAGGCTCCTTACTGTTAGATAAAGTGATGCTAACAATTTTGCAGTTTTGAAGGATGCACTCTTGGATGGATTTGGCTTAACCACTGAACAATACAGGATTAAGTTCAGAGACACCAGAAAAGATTCCCCACAAGAATGGATAGACGTTGTTGACTGTTCAGTAAAGGCCTTGGAAGGGTGGTTACATGGCAGTAAAGTTTCTGACTATGAAAGCCTGTGTAATCTTATTCTGAGAGAGCATATTCTGAATAAGTGTGTGTCTGACTTGTTACACCAATATCTAGTGGACTCAGATCTGACCTCTTCCCAAGAATTGGGAAAGAAGGCATACAAATGGGTCAGAACAAGAGTGAAGAGAAAAGTTCATACAGGGGGTGACAAGGATGGCAAGAAGGATGGTAAGTCTTCTGACAAGGATGGGGACAAAACTAAAACTGAGTCTTCACCAGACCCACAAAAATCCTCTGGTGGGGGTGGTGGGTCCAAATCCTCTTCAAATCAAGTTAAAAAGCCTTGTTTTCATTTGTGTAAAGTCAAAGGCCATTGGACAACTGATGTCAGTTGTCCAAAGAAAAACAACAAACCTCCCACTACCACAACTCCTACTGCAAACTCTAGTGCCCCTAGTAATAGCAGTGGTGGTGGGAGCAAACCTACTAATAGCCAATCCAAGGGAGGAGCTGGGCTCACTTTTGGTAATTTAGTTGGGGTTGGTCTTGATAGGGAGACCACAGAGGCTGTGTTAGTCTCAGAATGTGCCATTGATTTGGCCACCTTGGTTGCTTGTCCCCTTAATATGGATAAGTACAAGCAACTTCCCCTAATAAATGGTGTTGAGGTTCAGGCCTACAGGGGCACAGGTGCCAGTGTTACCATGGTAATAGAGAAACTGGTCCACCCTGAACAACACCTACTTGGTCACCAGTACCAAGTGACAGACGCTCATAACAACACTCTTAGCCACCCCATGGCTGTTGTGAATCTCAACTGGGGGGGGTTACTGGTCTAAAGAAAGTTGTGGTTGCCTCAGATTTACCTGTAGACTGTCTACTAGGAAATGACTTACAGACATCAGCTTGGGCAGAAGTGGAGTTGGAGGCTCATGCAGCAATGCTGGGCATTCCTGGTCATATTTTTGCTTTGACAAGGGCGCAGGCCAAAAAGCAAAAAGGACAGGGTAACTTGGATCCTGGAACAATGGACCAAGTGCTCCCTAAAGCTAGGGGTAGCAAGGGTAAATCCCTACCCACTATCCCTCCCTCTACAGATGATTCTCCTTCTGAGGAAGAAGAATTTCCTCCCTGTGCAGAACCTTCACCAGATGAGCTGGCAGCAGACACTGCTGAGCTTTTGGGTGGAGGGGGGCCTGCCAGGGAAGAGCTGAGTGTGGCACAGCAATCCTGTACCATATTAGAGGGTCTCAGACAGCAAGCTGTCAAGCAGCAAAATGGGGATGTCAGTGACTTGCATAGAGTTTACTGGGAGGACAACCTCTTGTACAAGGGACCCAAAACCTGGAGCAGCCAGGAGATTGGTCATTCCCCTGCAATACAGGGAGTTCCTCCTAACTCTGGCACATGACATTCCTTTGGCTGGGCATTTGGGCCAGATCAAAACATGGGAAAGGCTTGTCCCCCTGTTTCACTGGCCTAGGATGTCAGAGGACACAAAAGATTTTTGTAAGTCTTGTGTGACCTGCCAAGCCAATGGCAAGACTGGTGGCACACCAAAGGCTCCCCTTATTCCACTAACTGTGGTTGGGTCCCATTTGAAAGGGTAGGGGTTGACATAGTTGGCCCCCTTGACCCTCCTACTGCTTCAGGCAATAGGTTTATCTTGGTGGTTGTGGACCATGCCACAAGATATCCTGAAGCAATTCCTCTAAGGACCACTACAGCTCCTGCAGTGGCAAAAGCCCTCCTGGGAATCTTTTCCAGGGTGGGTTTCCCAAAAGAGGTTGTATCAGACAGGGGTAGCAACTTTATGTCTGCATACTTGAAAGCTATGTGGAAGGAATGTGGTGTAACATACAAATTCACCACTCCTTATCATCCACAGACTAATGGACTGGTAGAGAGGTTTAATAAAACTCTCAAAGGAATGATAATGGGACTCCCTGAAAAACTCAGGAGGAGATGGGATGTCCTGTTACCTTGCCTCCTTTTTGCTTACAGTGAGGTACCCCAGAAAGGAGTGGGCTTCAGCCCCTTTGAACTCCTCTTTGGACACACTGTAAGAGGTCCACTAACACTTGTGAAGGAGGGTTGGGAACAACTTTTAAAAGCTCCCAAACAGGACATAGTGGACTATCTACTTGGCCTAAGATCCAGAATGGCCGTGTACATGAAAAAGGCCAGTAAAAACCTTCAGGCCAGCCAAGAGCTCCAGAAGCAATGGCATGACCAGAAGGCTGTTCTGATTCAGTACCAACCAGGACAGACGGTGTGAGTATTGGAGCCTGTGGCCCCAAGAGCACTCCAGGACAAATGGAGTGGACCCCATCTAATTGTTGAGAAAAAGGGTGAGGTTACCTATCTGGTAGACCTGGGCACTGCCAGGAGTCCCCTTAGGGTGATTCATGTCAACCGCCTAAAACCCTACAATGACAGGGCTGATCTCACCCTGCTCATGGCAACAAATGAAGGACAGGAAGAAGAGAGTGACCCTCTCCCTGATCTCTTCTCCTCCACTGAAGAGGATGCTCTAGTGGAGGGAGTAGTGTTAGCAGATTGTCTGACTGCAGAACAGAAAGACAACTGCATAAATCTCCTTGGACAGTTTTCTGAACTCTTTTCAACTGTGCCAGGCACCACATCTTGGTGTGAACACACAATTGATACTGGAGACAGCTTGCCTGTCAAAAGTAAAATCTATAGGCAGCCTGACCATGTCAGGGATTGCATAAAACAAGAGGTTCAGAAAATGCTTGATCTAAGAGTGGTTGAACCTTCTGAAAGCCCATTGGCGAGTCCTGTGGTGCTTGTACCAAAGCCTCACTCAAAAGATGGAAAAAGGGAGATGAGGTTTTGTGTAGACTACAGAGGTCTCAATCAGGTAATGTGGTTCTAAAAATTCTGGACCCATGTAATTTACTTTGCCACAGCAGTACGATTTTAGTATCAAAAGACCGATAATGACTAGTACACTAAGCATGAGCATTTTCGCTCAATTCCAGCAGCGTTTTCACCTCGAAATCGCCATTTTCGTCCTGCACTCGTGGCTCCCATTTTATACACGGCAGCCATTTTTTAAAGTTGCCCTCACATAGGCTTATAATACAGTCAGATTTGATTCCAAGGACACGTACACCTTGATTGACTTTTCTCTGACCTGGGCAAGCTGGAACCATTGCCTCAGGCCAAACCTGTTTGGTCAGTCCCTCTCCCAGTGGCCGAATCAGATAGCATCAAGGCACACCATGCCATAAAACCCTTATTATCGCTCACACACCCTGCCTAATCTTGCTCACACCTGCACCTGCTCTTTTCTTCTTCTTACTTTACGAGGGGGAGGTGCCCGTTTTTATTGGGGGTCCACACTTATCTGATGTAAAATACTAGGCCTTGCCGGGTAATTTATTATGGGTTGGATGACATGAAATATGAGGTTTCATCATGACACTGTTTTTTCCTTTGTAGTGAAAACATGTGAATGACCAACCAAAATGTCAAGAATGTTTGCCTGAGCTTAAAAAACTGTATATAAGGAAACCTGACTTTGCATTGAAACACAGTCTCCTGAGAACATACAAACCGTGATGTTGTACTTCTAGGACGCTTGTTACTTGGTTGCAGCCAATAAATTCGATCTTTGACTTCACCTAGAAGACTCTGAGTTTCTGTGGTCTGAATCAGGAAAGTACCCGAGGTCTTTGGGTGTACCCTGGTACCACTGGGTTACCGGATCAGTACCAGTTCTGAAAAACCCAGTACCTCAGTTGGCGCCCAACGTGGGGCGATACCAGCGGTACCGGTCCAAGCCTGAGGTCTGTGAGGAGCTTCGTGTGAGAATTCTGGAGGAAGGCCGCCACTTCATCGACCCCTGCATGTCGACGTGGTCCGAAAGTCTTTACTGCGAGGTTCCCCGCTTCCCGACGGCTACGAAGGACTGCTGCCCTGGCTATCGCCCTGATTTGGACCCTTGATTTTTGGTAGAGCGAAACAACAAGACGAGTCTTCTGGTGACGTCATCGATATTTTCAGTTAAGTATAAGTGGAGCGTCTCCCAGTCCTTAGTTGGACACTTGGTTTGGTCCTTAGTTGGACACTTGGTTTGGTCCTTAGTTGGACATTTGGTTTGGTATCCCTTCGGGATCACTTTGATTTGGAACTTGCAAGTACCAAAGCCGAAGGACTCGTGTATTCACGAGACTATCGTAAACAATAATCCTTTGAAGTTTGAAGCTAGACTAGTGAGCGAAGATGCCTGGTCTTAGCAGACTTGGAAATTTGTTTTGTCTTGGTTGTAAAAGGGACTCCCGGTTGGAGGACTCATGTCCGGTTCCTCCGATTGGAACTCCAACCTATGAACTATATGTGAAGCACGGCGTGGGCCCCATCACGTTTAATAAAGTATGGGTCCGCTATTCTTGGAAATAAATGTCTGTGAGGCTGTTTTTGCAGTTTTTTGAAACACTATTGAGAAAAGTTTTCTTTTCTCTTGTAAATATGACTTACAACTAGGATCTGCAAACGGTTCTGTAAGTAAATTGCGACGGCGCTATTTATGAAAAATGGCTAAAGCGCGCTGTATTGTGTGTCCTGAGTGTTTTCTGTTTATATCTGAAATGAGCTCAATGTGTGTTTGTGGGTCTTCTTGATGTTTTCAGTTTGTTAAGTAAAATGTTGGTTAATTAATATTAGTAGAAACTTAGAAAAAAAACAGAAATGAACCATGTGATGTGCTAACATAGCTATATGTTGCTTTTTAATTTATAGAATGAGCAATTGTGCACATATACAAAACTGCCGTTAAATGCTTAATAAATTAGAAAACACATTCAATAGATATAAATAGGGCCCCAAAAAAAACGAAATTATCTATTTTTGCCAAAAAAAAAAATACATTTACAGCATTTTTCTTAGATGCATTGTATTAGATGTTCACAGGCAAACTTTTCAACTGCAGTATATTTGATAGGAATGTTCAATTCAGCCAGCACTTTCCCAGTTAAACACGGGTGGAATTTTGCATAACCTTCCTTTTAAATGAAAGTGGCGCAAAAATGTGACGCATTTCAAGTTAGGCTTATGCGCTTAGGCTTGTGAGTTAATGTATCCCAAATAATAGGCAAGGGATGCAGCTTGCTTTTATATGTGGAATTATCAAAAAAAAAAGAATAATTATTATTATTTTTTTTTAAAGAAAATTATTAATTATGGAAAAATTATTTAAAAAAATAAGTGCCTTTCAAAATCGTTTTGTAATATTTATAAAGCTTAATACCTATACTATGACCTCCTAGCATTAAAATTTAATTTAAGTTATGTTGCACTGCTAAAATGACATTTGTATGTGCAATTTTCCCTTGGCGCAGGAGCAAACAAGCTCATTTCTATAAAGTATAAGTTAATATTTTCAATGGCTGACTCATGGATTGTGTAATAGACATTCTGGTAATGCATATTATGCAAGAAAATTGTAGGATATTGATTTTTTAATGCCTAAAATATCAAAGTCGATTTTGGGCAAAAGCACTGTTTAAACTGCATTTTCTTTCATTCAGAGTACTTTTTAAAGTGTCTCAGGCTTCAGTAAATGCATACATTTAGGTTTGATATATATTTGCAGGTTGTGCCTCCTTGTGATTCAATGAGTCAATGTGCCAGTACAAAGGCTTGTTTTAATATCAAGGTTGAAGGTTCTAACTTCAGCTGGGCCTACTGAGATGTTCATTCATTCGAGGTTGATGAAATATGTACCATTGCATGGGATTGCAACAAGCATTTATTCTAACAACTGGTATGTGTGTTATTAAGGTTTGTGAATTATTCACAGTAAATGTAGTTTAATAATCTGGAAATAGAGATAAAAAAATTTAGCGCCTAAAAAGGAAAAATTATTTTTTTAAATTGAGTGAATTATTGCAGGTTAGAAGTAAAATAGGAAGGCCTACTGTCTTTGACAGATTCAGAGTGGCAGAAGCTAGGAGAGCTACAGAGGCTGGCTCAAGTCACGCTGCTGGGATGCTATCTTTAGTTTTCCCATGAACGATGGAGGAGGCTGTCATGTTGACACTTGTGACCTTTTAAATTAGGGCCTTGTCTCTGTGAAATGCAGAATGACCCTACGGGCCTCTAAAAGTGGGATTTCTGGTTTCTCCAGAAGAACATCAATACAATTAAAGAACTTAATTCCAGAGGGAAAATATAAAAAAAAGGGGTTTCTTAGAAGGTCCCAACATCATGTTAAATGCTCTGCAGAACTGATACATTTGTGTCTCCGCTCTAAAAAAATAAAATGATGCCTGCTAGTTGCTTTTATTTGACAGAAAAAGAAGTGTTGCATTAAGTCTTAGACAGAAAATAAGATGCAGCCCTTTTCTAAAATTTTGAAGGCTACATGCCTTAATGAGAACGATTTGACAATTAAGACTTATTTTTCACAGTGGAAATTGTAGGTGCCAAATTAATATGGAGTGTCAGTGTAACAATTTTTACTTTTAGAAAGGTAAAACTAAGGTGGCTTGATGTTGCGAAGTAACTGACAAGAGGGTAACAGTTAAGTAATGGAAATTTATTTTCGTGTATTTGGTCCTGTCATGAATTGTTCTTGCTGGTCCTGTATGTTAGAAGAGAAACAGTAAAGTTATATTTGACAGCAGATTTCCATTGCCTGGTGATCTACTGTCAAAAGGAGGGTAAGGATTTTAAACCTGACAAATTAAACAGGCCCAAATATTGGGTTTTGGGCTGCAGGTTTACAGTGCATAAAGTACATGACATGGTGTTGTGTGTCACCGCTTATTCACACATGCTATTGTTTTGTCTATGCTTTTTGTGCTTGATACACAGCAAGTATATCTGATGGCTTGACGTTTTGTGCGTTTTTATTATTTTTTATTTGTTTTTTTGCATGTTTGTTGCTGCTTTTGATACTATTACAAGCTCCCCTGTGTTGTGAGGGGATGGTCATGACGATGCCCATCGCTACGCAACAGTTGGTTGAACTTGTTCTGTTTACTAAATTCCACAGATAATGATATTTCATGCTGTGAACATAAGAGACAACACTTCACCAGTGCATGTCTATTTGGCTATAATGGTATTGAAGGAAAATAAAAAGAGATATACAGGATCAAAGTGCGTCACCTGCAGTTAGTCACGTTACTGCCCCTTCCCTTAAAGGAACAGGCAGCCCTACATTTATGTAGCCTTGATTGGACCTAAGGATGAAATTATAGATCTGTGACTCAAGGTGACCTAATTTCTATATTACATTAGTTAATGATGTTCTGTTTCCTAAGTAGCATATGGCTTTTGTTTCTTAAAAGAAAACCAGGTTTTCATTTTTTCCTGAAGAAGGAACTTAAACATTAGCTAGGAGTACCGTATATGGTGTAGTCGCCAACGGTAGAGTTAAAATTTGTGTAACTTTGGCCTTTGTGTATCACCCGTACTCTCGGTGTTGTGTCACATGCCTGACTATCACCCAAATAATTTTTTTCTTCTTCCTATAGATTTTTTTCTTTTGTTACTTCCCCTGACCAATGTTGCATCATGCTTAGTTATTGAGATTTTAGCTATGTCCTAGTCCCATTTCTCTTTTTCGAATTCCTTTCACCAGTCAGCCCTTTTACTATTATTGATGTATTGTTCAGGTTCACATTTCCAGACTGCAGTGATGTACCAGGGACCCCCATGTTATGTATAATTCCCTTTGGTATGACCAGACTGGTTTTCAAGAATTTGCCTTAGGCCTGCTTCAATGTTTTCCAGCCTGACTGTCAGGGTAGCGATAGACTGGTTAACTGACTCAATATTATAGTAAGACAAGATTTCCATCTCAATAGGAGATATCTTATGTTTACCTTTTTGAACATGACAAATTTTCAATGTCCATTTTAATTTGGTTTTCGGTTCCCTTCTGTTCCTGTTACTTTAATTTTTGGTGGGATCAGATGTGTCCTAATCATGCAAATGTCAGGACCCTCTAGTTCTTGTCTTTTTGTTTGCACATTTGACTATTAGCCTGTGTATTGCATAGTGCACCTGATGCACAGTTTTTAAAGGAAGGTTTCTACATGTCCCTGATAATCGGTATCATGTGATTTCTCTATTGAGATGTTCTAAGATAAGGAGGAACACCTTGACTTAATCATTGAGGAAAATATGTGTTTACCCCATTAGACAATGCCACTGTGTGAGGAAATCCATTCAGATAGAATTCTCATGTAGCTATAGATGGCAGAGAATAATGGAAAGAACCCAATTAAAGATGCTAGAGACCCTGTTTTGCCCTTCTGCCTTTGTCTTTGTATTTTATGCCCATGGTGTATAGCTATCCTTTGAAGATTGCAGACCAACTGCTTGCAGTCCCTTTGTTAAAAACCATGAACTGTTTTTGTACTAAATTGAAGGAAACTAACAACTGTGGCACATTTCCTACGTCACTAGATTCTGCGGGTATCAAGTCATAATAACCTGCAGGACATTCATTTAAGCCTAATTCCCATCAGTGACAGCTACAGATGAAAGACGGCCGTCTTGGCCCTACAGTCTCAGCACCCAGAAAGTAGCAAAGCTGGACAGCGATCGCCAGCGCATGGTATCGTACTTGCTCCATCAGACGGCGTTGGACATCACAAAACCAAAGTTTCAGTGTAAAAGAGCTAAAGAGAAGGATTCCTGTTGTTGATGGCAGAGCTGTTTTGAGGTTTCATTTCTCTACCTGTCATGTGCTGGTAACCTCTGACAGTGTGCAATCCCTTGAGCCCCTTGGCCTGAGTTTTGGCCACACACCCCCTTTTCTTTGCTCCAACGGAAGAAGGGCAGTGCACCGGAGATTTCAAGTTTGGAAAAAGGCACTATATTGTGGTGCCCATGAAAGAGCAGCTTGAGCGTCCTCTGACACTAAATAATGAGTGTTGGAGTCTGAAAGTGCTGCTGAGCTTGAGCTATTTCCCAATTAATGGTGCTTGGGTCTGCACGAGATGATTTGTGCCCTTGATCAATGAAGAGCACATTGTTTGTAGTGTCTGCCACAGAGGAGAGACACTGGTGCATTGCTTTAAGACATTGAGACTTTCGAGTGAGCTGTGGGTGTTTGCCAGGAGGGCACTCCAACTAAGCAGTACTTTTCCCACGAAGAGGCATGAATTGAGAGGCCCATGCGAAAGAAAACAACAAAAGAAAATTTGATGGACAATAGAAGCCTGCCAGAGAGGCTTTTTGAACGGACTCTGGGCATAGTTGGTTTCACAAGAGGTTTCCGTGTGATTGTATAGACTAGGTGTTAGGAGACTGATTGTTTTGCTGGCATTGTTTTAAAGTACTATTCTGTTTAGTAAAAGCAGAATAAAGTCCATTTTCTGTGGAAAGAGTACCCCCTTTTCACCTTAGAGCATTGATGAGAGTCACCACTGTTCCACCTGAACATACAAAAATTACTGAAATGCAGAGGAGCCCTAAAAATGTTACTAGATAATTTTAGGATTTGCTTTTTGGTTAGGGTTGTGAAAAATTATTATTTCATTTGTAATAGTGGTCACTACTTTCTCCCGTTGTCTATATGTTCTTAATAACATGTTTTCTAGTGTCTTTTAAACATGACGTTGTCATTTATGGGTGGGATTGTTTTTCTCTACTCAATTGACTTCTGCACCCACTTCCCAACCTATGTCTGTTCCTACTATTGTTTCTTTGCACTCTTTTCACCCTTATCCTGAACATGAGCAGGTTAGAAGATCAGAATTCATAAGCAATTGTTTTGTACAGCCTCTGCATCAACACTAGTTAGTAGTGAACATCACTAATTGTTGGGTGTGTGATCTTATGCCACCTACTGCAGATAGAGGTATTCCTTATTTTGTCCTGCCATATGTGGCCTTTTGTGCTACTTCATGTTCGAGGAGACCTGTCCAGAAGAGAGTTACCAAGTACTAGAAGTTTGCTCCAGCAACATCTCAACGACTTTAGAAACATAGACCTGGACTCAGATTAGCATGAGAATAGGTTTATTGCCTATGTAAGGGCAAAAGGAGGGTTTGTGGTTCTAAAAATTCTGGACCCATGTAATTTACTTTGCCACAGCAGTATGATTTTAGTATCAAAAGACCGATAATGACTAGTACACTAAGCATGAGCATTTTCGCTCAATTCCAGCAGCGTTTTCACCTCGAAATCGCCATTTTCGTCCTGCACTCGTGGCTCCCATTTTATACACGGCAGCCATTTTTAAAAGTTGCCCTCACATAGGCTTATAATACAGTCAGATTTGATTCCAAGGACACGTACACCTTGATTGACTTTTCTCTGACCTGGGCAAGCTGGAACCATTGCCTCAGGCCAAACCTGTTTGGTCAGTCCCTCTCCCAGTGGCCGAATCAGATAGCATCAAGGCACACCATGCCATAAAACCCTTATTATCGCTCACACACCCTGCCTAATCTTGCTCACACCTGCACCTGCTCTTTTCTTCTTCTTACTTTACGAGGGGGAGGTGCCCGTTTTTATTGGGGGTCCACACTTATCTGATGTAAAATACTAGGCCTTGCCGGGTAATTTATTATGGGTTGGATGACATGAAATATGAGGTTTCATCATGACACTGTTTTTTCCTTTGTAGTGAAAACATGTGAATGACCAACCAAAATGTCAAGAATGTTTGCCTGAAGCTTAAAAAACTGTATATAAGGAAACCTGACTTTGCATTGAAACACAGTCTCCTGAGAACATACAAACCGTGCTGTTGTACTTCTAGGACGCTTGTTACTTGGTTGCAGCCAATAAATTAGATCTTTGACTTCACCTAGAAGACTCTGAGTTTCTGTGGTCTGAATCAGGAAAGTACCCGAGGTCTTTGGGTGTACGCTGGCACCACTGGGTTACCGGATCAGTACCGGTTCTGAAAAACCCAGTACCTCAGTAACAAAAACTGATGCTCACCCTATACCCAGGGCAGATGAGCTCATAGATACACTGGTATCTGCCAAGTATCTAAGCACCTTTGATTTGACTGCAGGGTATTGGCAGATCAAATTAGCTAAGGATGCTAAACCTAAAACTGCATTTTCAACTATAGGAGGGCACTACCAATTTACAGTGATGCCCTTTGGTTTAAAGAATGCACCTGACACTTTTCAGAGGTTGGTGAACACAGTCCTGCAAGGGTTGGAGGCTTTTAGTGCAGCATATCTTGATGATATAGTTGTCTTTAGCTCCACCTGGGATGAGCACCTGGTCCACCTTTGGAAAGTTTTGGAGGACCTGCAAAAGGCAGGCCTCACTATCAAGGCCTCAAAGTGCCAGATAGGGCAGGGAAAGGTGGTTTATTTGGGACACCTGGTAGGTGGAGAACAGATTGCACCACTTCAGGGGAAAATCCAGGCATTCATGGATTGGGTTCCCCCTACAACACAGACCCAGGTGAGAGCCTTCTAAGGCTCTTCACAGGAGATTCATTAAAAACTATGGCTACATAGCAGCCCCACTTAATGATCTCACCAGTAAAAAGATACCTAAAAAGGTATTGTGGACAGCTAGCTGTCAGAAAGCTTTTGAGGAGCTCAAACAGGCCATGTGCTCTGCACCTGTCCTAAAAAGCCCATGTTACTCCAAGAAATTAATTGTTCAAACTGATGCATCTGAATTAGGGGTGGGGCAGTCTTATCACAACTGAATTCCTGAGGGCCAGGATCAACCAGTTGCTTTCATCAGCAGAAGGTTGACCCCTAGAGAAAAGCGTTGGTCTGCCATAGAGAGGGAGGCCTTTCCTGTGGTCTGGGCACTGAAGAAGTTGATGCCGTACCTGTTTGGCACTCACTTTATTGTTCAGACAGACCACAAACCTCTACTTTGGCTAAAACAAATAAAAGTTGAAAATCCTAAATTGTTGAGGTGGTCCATACCTTTACAGGGAATGGACTATACAGTGGAACATAGACCTGGGAGTACCCACTCCAATGCAGATGGACTCTCCAGATATTTCCACTTAGACAATGAAGACTCATCAGGTCATGGCTAGTCTTATTGTCCTTCGTTTGGGGGGGGGGTTGTGTAGGAAAGTACCATCTTGCCTGGCAGGTTACCCCCATATTTCACTGTATATATGTTGTTTTAGTCTATGTGTCACTGGAACCCTGCCAGGCAGGGCCCCAGTGCCCAAAAGTATGTGCCCTGTATGCGTTCCCTGTGTGATGCCTAACTGTCTTACTGAGGCTCTGCTAACCAGAACCTCAGTGGTTATGCTCTCTCTGCTTTCCAACTTTGTCACTAACATGTGGGTGACTAAATTTACCAATTCACATTGGCATACTGGTACACCCATATAATTCCCTAGTATATGGTACTGAGGTACCCAGGGTATTAGGGTTCCAGGAGATCCCTATGGGCTGCAGCATTTCTTTTGCCACTCATAGGGAGCTCTGACAATTCTTACACAGGCCTGCCAGTGCAGCCTGAGTGAAATAACGTCCACGTTATTTCACAGCCATTTACCACTGCACTTAAGTAACTTATAAGTCACCTATATGTCTAACCATCATCTGGTGAAGGTTGGGTGTAAAGTTACTTAGTGTTTGGGCACCCTGGCACTAGCCAAGGTTACATCGTTCAGGCCACATCGTTCAGGGCAAATTACCCAGACTTTGTGAGTGCAGGGACACCATTACACGCCTGCACTGTACATAGGTCACTACCTATGTACAGTGTCACAATGGTAACTCCGAACATGGCCATGTAACATGTCTAAGATCATGGAATTGTCCCCCCCAATGACATTCTGGCATTGGGGGGACAATTCCATGATTCCCCGGGTCTCTAGCACAGAACTTGGGTACTGCCAAACTGCCTTTCCAGGGTCTCCACTGCAGCTGCTGCCAACCCCTCAGACAGGTTTCTGCCCTCCTGGGGTCCAGGCAGCCCTGGCCCAGGAAGGCAGAACAAAGAATTTCCTCTGAGAGAGGGTGTAACACCCTCTCCCTTTGGAAATAGGTGTGAAGGCTGGGGAGGAGTAGCCTCCCCCAGCCTCTGGAAATGCTTTGATGGCCACATAAGGTGCCCATCTCTGCATAAGCCAGTCTACACCGGTTTAGGGATCCCCCAACCCTGCTCTGGCGCGAAACTGGACAAAGGAAAGGGGAGTGACTACTCCCCTGACCAGTACCTCCCAGGGGAGGTGCCCAGAGCTCCCCCAGTGTGTCCCAGACCTCTGCCATCTTGGAAACAGAGGTGTCTGTGGCACACTGGACTGCTCTCAGTGGCCAGTGCTAGCAAGTGACGTCAGAGGCTCCTTCTGATAGGCTCTTACCTCTCTTGGTAGCCAATCCTCCTTCCTTGGTAGCCAAACTTCCTTTTCTGGCTATTTAGGGTCTCTGCTTTGGGGAATTCTTCAGATAACGAATGCAAGAGCTCACCAGAGTTCCTCTGCATCTCCCTCTTCACCTTCTGCCAAAGGATCGACCGCTGACTGCTCAGGACACCTGCAAAACTGCAACAAAGTAGCAAGACGACTACTAGAAACCTTGTATCTCTTCATCCTGCCGGCTTTCTCGACTGTTTCCAGGTGGTGCATGCTCTGGGGGTAGCCTGCCTCCTTTCTGCACCAGGAGCTCTGAAGAAATCTCCCGTGGGTTGACGGAATCTTCCCCCTGCAACCGCAGGCAACAAAAGACTGCATCACCGGTCCTGTGGGTCCCCTCTCAGCACGACGAGCGTGGTCCCTGGGACTCAGCAACTCTGTCAAAATAACTCCCACTGTCCAGTGACTCTTCAGTCCAAGTTTGGTGGAGGTAAGTCCTTGCCTCCCCACGCTAGACTGCATTGCTGGGTACCGCATGATTTGCAGCTGCTCCAGCTCCTGTGCACTCTTCCAGGATTTCCTTCATGAACAGCCAAGCCTGTGTCCCCGACACTCTAACCTGCACTGCACAACCTTCTGAGTTGTCTTCCGGCATCGTGGGACTCCCTTTTGTGACTTCGTGTGGACTCCGGTTCACTCTTCTTCTATGTGCCTGTTCAGGTACTTCTGCGGGTGCTGCCTGCTTCTGTGAGGGCTCCCTGACTTTCTGGGCGCCCCCTCTGTCTCCTCATCCAAGTGGCGACATTCTGGTCCCTCCTAGGCTACAGCAGCATCTAAAAACCCTAACCGCAACCCTTGCAGCTAGCAAGGCTTGTTTGCAGTACTTCTGCGTGGGAACACGTCTGCAAGCTTCATCGCGACGTGTGACATCTATCCTCCAAAGGGGAAGTTCCTAGTCCTCTTCCTTCTTGCAGAACTCCAAGCTTCTTCCCTCAGCTGGCATTTCCTGGGCTCCTGCCCACTCTCGACACTGTCGCGACTATTGGACTTGGTCCTTTTGTTTTACAGGTACTCAGGTTCGGAAATCCACTGTTGTTGCATTGCTGGTGTTTGTTCTTCCTGCAGAATCCCCTATCACGACTTCTGTGCTCTCTGGGGGTAGAAGGTGCACTTTACACCTACCTTTCAGGGTCTTGGGGTGGGCTATTTTTCTAACCCTCACTGTTTTCTTACAGTCCCAGCGACCCTCTACATGCTCACATAGGTTTGGGGTCCATTCGTGGTTCCCATTCCACTTTTGGAGTATATAGTTTGTGTTGCCCCTATACCTATGTGCTCCTATTGCAATCTATTGTAACTTTAAACTGCTTGCATTACTTTTCTTGGTATTACCTGCATAATTTTGGTTTGTGTACATATATCTTGTGTATATAACTTATCCTCATACTGAGGGTACTCACTGAGATACTTTTGGCATATTGTCATAAAAATAAAGTACCTTTATTTTTAGTACTTCTGTGTATTGTGTTTTCTTATGATATTGTGCATATGACACCAGTAGTATAGTAGGAGCTTTACATGTCTCCTAGTTCAGCCTAAGCTGCTTTGCCATAGTTACCTTCTATCACCCTAAGCTGCTAGAAACACCTCTTCTACACTAATAAGGGATAAGTGGACCTGGCACAAAGTGTAAGTACCTCTGGTACCCACTACAAGCCAGGCCAGCCTCCTACATTGGTTGTGCAGCGGTGGGATAAGTACTTGTAACTACTTACCACTTTGTCATTGTGTACTTTTCATTCTTATGTGCAAAACAAGTTCAGTGTATGTACACCTAACCAAAAAGTTTTGCTTTTCTCCTCTTAAACTTTTTACTAAGTTCTGAAAAGTACTCTAAAACTTCTAAAAGTTTCTAAAAAGTTAGAAAAAGTTTTTTTCTCTATTCTTTAAAAAGTTCTGAAACTTTTACTTTCTTCTCACTGTCTCTACACCTTCTTCTATCATGTCTGATGTAGAGTCTGCTCTTAAAATGGTCAATACTACTTATGAAACTTTGAATTACAAGAGCTTAAGGAGTCTCTGCTTAGATAGAGGTTTAGTGATGGGAAAGAACCCCACTAAAGAATTTCTATATAACATGCTTATTATGAACGATGAGTCCCAAGCAGTTACTTCAAATGAGAAGTTAATAGATGTCTCCCATTCTGACTCAGGGGATCTCCTCGAGGGAGGTGGGGAGGGTTCTGTTCCAAATCTGCCCCTTAGCAGGCCACCTAGTAATGCTGGTAATAATGGAAGCTCCCATCATAGTAGGAGTGGCTTCATTCCTGGAGGCCAGGATATTAGAGTCTAGTCAGTTAGGCACAGATCTCCCACTGTTGTTTACAATTTATCTTCTGTGTCCAAGCATTCCCAACCCACCCACCCTGAAGACAACATGTTAGAAAAGGAACTCAAAACGTTGAGAGCGGAAGAAACCAGACTGAAGCTTAAACAGCAACAGCTGGCTCTAGCTAGGGAATCCCTAGACCTGGAGAAGGAGAGACAGAGATTGGGGTTAGGACCCCTTGGTGGCAGCAACAGCAGTATTCCTGATAGTAATCCTGTTAGAAAGCATGATTCCAGGAATCTGCACAAGATAGTCCCCCCTTACAAGGAGGGGGATGACATCAACAAGTGGTTTGCTGCACTTGAGAGGGCCTGTATGGAAAAGGGGGTGCCTCAAAGGCAGTGGGGTGCTGTATTTTGGCTATCTTTCACTGGAAAAGGTAGGGAAAGGCTCCTTACTGTTAGATAAAGTGATGCTAACAATTTTGCAGTTTTGAAGGATGCACTCTTGGATGGATTTGGCTTAACCACTGAACAATACAGGATTAAGTTCAGAGACACCAGAAAAGATTCCCCACAAGAATGGATAGACGTTGTTGACTGTTCAGTGAAGGCCTTGGAAGGGTGGTTACATGGCAGTAAAGTGTCTGACTATGAAAGCCTGTGTAATCTTATTCTGAGAGAGCATATTCTGAATAAGTGTGTGTCTGACTTGTTACACCAATATCTAGTGGACTCAGATCTGACCTCTTCCCAAGAATTGGAAAAGAAGGCACACAAATGGGTCAGAACAAGAGTGAAGAGAAAAGTTCATACAGGGGGTGACAAGGATGGCAAGAAGGATGGTAAGTCTTCTGACAAGGGTGGGGACAAAACTAAAACTGAGTCTTCACCAGACCCACAAAAATCCTCTGGTGGGGGTGGTGGGTCCAAATCCTCTTCAAATCAAGTTAAAAAGCCTTGTTTTCATTTGTGTAAAGTCAAAGGCCATTGGACAACTGATGTCAGTTGTCCAAAGAAAAACAACAAACCTCCCACTACCACAACTCCTACTGCAAACTCTAGTGCCCCTAGTAATAGCAGTGGTGGTGGGAGCAAACCTACTAATAGCCAATCCAAGGGAGGAGCTGGGCTCACTTTTGGTAATTTAGTTGGGGTTGGTCTTGATAGGGAGACCACAGAGGCTGTGTTAGTCTCAGAATGTGCCATTTATTTGGCCACCTTGGTTGCTTGTCCCCTTAATATGGATAAGTACAAGCAACTTCCCCTAATAAATGGTGTTGAGGTTCAGGCCTACAGGGGCACAGGTGCCAGTGTTACCATGGTAATAGAGAAACTGGTCCACCCTGAACAACACCTACTTGGTCACCAGTACCAAGTGACAGACGCTCATAACAACACTCTTAGCCACCCCATGGCTGTTGTGAATCTCAACTGGGGGGGGTTACTGGTCTAAAGAAAGTTGTGGTTGCCTCAGATTTACCTGTAGACTGTCTACTAGGAAATGACTTACAGACATCAGCTTGGGCAGAAGTGGAGTTGGAGGCTCATGCAGCAATGCTGGGCATTCCTGGTCATATTTTTGCTTTGACAAGGGCGCAGGCCAAAAAGCAAAAAGGGCAGGGTAACTTGGATCCTGGAACAATGGACCAAGTGCTCCCTAAAGCTAGGGGTAGCAAGGGTAAATCCCTACCCACTATCCCTCCCTCTACAGATGATTCTCCTTCTGAGGAAGAAGAATTTCCTCCCTGTGCAGAACCTTCACCAGATGAGCTGGCAGCAGACACTGCTGAGCTTTTGGGTGGAGGGGGGCCTGCCAGGGAAGAGCTGAGTGTGGCACAGCAATCCTGTACCATATTAGAGGGTCTCAGACATCAAGCTGTCAAGCAGCAAAATGGGGATGTCAGTGACTTGCATAGAGTTTACTGGGAGGACAACCTCTTGTACAAGGGACCCAAAACCTGGAGCAGCCAGGAGATTGGTCATTCCCCTGCAATACAGGGAGTTCCTCCTAACTCTGGCACATGACATTCCTTTGGCTGGGCATTTGGGCCAGATCAAAACATGGGAAAGGCTTGTCCCCCTGTTTCACTGGCCTAGGATGTCAGAGGACACAAAAGATTTTTGTAAGTCTTGTGTGACCTGCCAAGCCAATGGCAAGACTGGTGGCACACCAAAGGCTCCCCTTATTCCACTAACTGTGGTTGGGTCCCATTTGAAAGGGTAGGGGTTGACATAGTTGGCCCCCTTGACCCTCCTACTGCTTCAGGCAATAGGTTTATCTTGGTGGTTGTGGACCATGCCACAAGATATCCTGAAGCAATTCCTCTAAGGACCACTACAGCTCCTGCAGTGGCAAAAGCCCTCCTGGGAATCTTTTCCAGGGTGGGTTTCCCAAAAGAGGTTGTATCAGACAGGGGTAGCAACTTTATGTCTGCATACTTGAAAGCTATGTGGAAGGAATGTGGTGTAACATACAAATTCACCACTCCTTATCATCCACAGACTAATGGACTGGTAGAGAGGTTTAATAAAACTCTCAAAGGAATGATAATGGGACTCCCTGAAAAACTCAGGAGGAGATGGGATGTCCTGTTACCTTGCCTCCTTTTTGCTTACAGTGAGGTACCCCAGAAAGGAGTGGGCTTCAGCCCCTTTGAACTCCTCTTTGGACACACTGTAAGAGGTCCACTAACACTTGTGAAGGAGGGTTGGGAACAACTTTTAAAAGCTCCCAAACAGGACATAGTGGACTATCTACTTGGCCTAAGATCCAGAATGGCCGTGTACATGAAAAAGGCCAGTAAAAACCTTCAGGCCAGCCAAGAGCTCCAGAAGCAATGGCATGACCAGAAGGCTGTTCTGATTCAGTACCAACCAGGACAGACGGTGTGAGTATTGGAGCCTGTGGCCCCAAGAGCACTCCGGGACAAATGGAGTGGACCCCATCTAATTGTTGAGAAAAAGGGTGAGGTTACCTATCTGGTAGACCTGGGCACTGCCAGGAGTCCCCTTAGGGTGATTCATGTCAACCGCCTAAAACCCTACAATGACAGGGCTGATCTCACCCTGCTCATGGCAACAAATGAAGGACAGGAAGAAGAGAGTGACCCTCTCCCTGATCTCTTCTCCTCCACTGAAGAGGATGCTCTAGTGGAGGGAGTAGTGTTAGCAGATTGTCTGACTGCAGAACAGAAAGACAACTGCATAAATCTCCTTGGACAGTTTTCTGAACTCTTTTCAACTGTGCCAGGCACCACATCTTGGTGTGAACACACAATTGATACTGGAGACAGCTTGCCTGTCAAAAGTAAAATCTATAGGCAGCCTGACCATGTCAGGGATTGCATAAAACAAGAGGTTCAGAAAATGCTTGATCTAAGAGTGGTTGAACCTTCTGAAAGCCCATTGGCGAGTCCTGTGGTGCTTGTACCAAAGCCTCACTCAAAAGATGGAAAAAGGGAGATGAGGTTTTGTGTAGACTACAGAGGTCTCAATCAGGTAATGTGGTTCTAAAAATTCTGGACCCATGTAATTTACTTTGCCACAGCAGTACGATTTTAGTATCAAAAGACCGATAATGACTAGTACACTAAGCATGAGCATTTTCGCTCAATTCCAGCAGCGTTTTCACCTCGAAATCGCCATTTTCGTCCTGCACTCGTGGCTCCCATTTTATACACGGCAGCCATTTTTTAAAGTTGCCCTCACATAGGCTTATAATACAGTCAGATTTGATTCCAAGGACACGTACACCTTGATTGACTTTTCTCTGACCTGGGCAAGCTGGAACCATTGCCTCAGGCCAAACCTGTTTGGTCAGTCCCTCTCCCAGTGGCCGAATCAGATAGCATCAAGGCACACCATGCCATAAAACCCTTATTATCGCTCACACACCCTGCCTAATCTTGCTCACACCTGCACCTGCTCTTTTCTTCTTCTTACTTTACGAGGGGGAGGTGCCCGTTTTTATTGGGGGTCCACACTTATCTGATGTAAAATACTAGGCCTTGCCGGGTAATTTATTATGGGTTGGATGACATGAAATATGAGGTTTCATCATGACACTGTTTTTTCCTTTGTAGTGAAAACATGTGAATGACCAACCAAAATGTCAAGAATGTTTGCCTGAGCTTAAAAAACTGTATATAAGGAAACCTGACTTTGCATTGAAACACAGTCTCCTGAGAACATACAAACCGTGATGTTGTACTTCTAGGACGCTTGTTACTTGGTTGCAGCCAATAAATTCGATCTTTGACTTCACCTAGAAGACTCTGAGTTTCTGTGGTCTGAATCAGGAAAGTACCCGAGGTCTTTGGGTGTACCCTGGTACCACTGGGTTACCGGATCAGTACCAGTTCTGAAAAACCCAGTACCTCAGTTGGCGCCCAACGTGGGGCGATACCAGCGGTACCGGTCCAAGCCTGAGGTCTGTGAGGAGCTTCGTGTGAGAATTCTGGAGGAAGGCCGCCACTTCATCGACCCCTGCATGTCGACGTGGTCCGAAAGTCTTTACTGCGAGGTTCCCCGCTTCCCGACGGCTACGAAGGACTGCTGCCCTGGCTATCGCCCTGATTTGGACCCTTGATTTTTGGTAGAGCGAAACAACAAGACGAGTCTTCTGGTGACGTCATCGATATTTTCAGTTAAGTATAAGTGGAGCGTCTCCCAGTCCTTAGTTGGACACTTGGTTTGGTCCTTAGTTGGACACTTGGTTTGGTCCTTAGTTGGACATTTGGTTTGGTATCCCTTCGGGATCACTTTGATTTGGAACTTGCAAGTACCAAAGCCGAAGGACTCGTGTATTCACGAGACTATCGTAAACAATAATCCTTTGAAGTTTGAAGCTAGACTAGTGAGCGAAGATGCCTGGTCTTAGCAGACTTGGAAATTTGTTTTGTCTTGGTTGTAAAAGGGACTCCCGGTTGGAGGACTCATGTCCGGTTCCTCCGATTGGAACTCCAACCTATGAACTATATGTGAAGCACGGCGTGGGCCCCATCACGTTTAATAAAGTATGGGTCCGCTATTCTTTGAAATAAATGTCTGTGAGGCTGTTTTTGCAGTTTTTTGGAACACTATTGAGAAAAGTTTTCTTTTCTCTTGTAAATATGACTTACAACTAGGATCTGCAAACGGTTCTGTAAGTAAATTGCGACGGCGCTATTTATGAAAAATGGCTAAAGCGCGCTGTATTGTGTGTCCTGAGTGTTTTCTGTTTATATCTGAAATGAGCTCAATGTGTGTTTGTGGGTCTTCTTGATGTTTTCAGTTTGTTAAGTAAAATGTTGGTTAATTAATATTAGTAGAAACTTAGAAAAAAACCAGAAATGAACCATGTGATGTGCTAACATAGCTATATGTTGCTTTTTAATTTATAGAATGAGCAATTGTGCACATATACAAAACTGCCGTTAAATGCTTAATAAATTAGAAAACACATTCAATAGATATAAATAGGGCCCCAAAAAAAACGAAATTATCTATTTTTGCCAAAAAAAAAAATACATTTACAGCATTTTTCTTAGATGCATTGTATTAGATGTTCACAGGCAAACTTTTCAACTGCAGTATATTTGATAGGAATGTTCAATTCAGCCAGCACTTTCCCAGTTAAACACGGGTGGAATTTTGCATAACCTTCCTTTTAAATGAAAGTGGCGCAAAAATGTGACGCATTTCAAGTTAGGCTTATGCGCTTAGGCTTGTGAGTTAATGTATCCCAAATAATAGGCAAGGGATGCAGCTTGCTTTTATATGTGGAATTATCACAAAAAAAAGAATAATTTTTTTTTTTTTTTTTAAAGAAAATTATTAATTATGGAAAAATTATTTAAAAAAATAAGTGCCTTTCAAAATCGTTTTGTAATATTTATAAAGCTTAATACCTATACTATGACCTCCTAGCATTAAAATTTAATTTAAGTTATGTTGCACTGCTAAAATGACATTTGTATGTGCAATTTTCCCTTGGCGCAGGAGCAAACAAGCTCATTTCTATAAAGTATAAGTTAATATTTTCAATGGCTGACTCATGGATTGTGTAATAGACATTCTGGTAATGCATATTATGCAAGAAAATTGTAGGATATTGATTTTTTAATGCCTAAAATATCAAAGTCGATTTTGGGCAAAAGCACTGTTTAACTGCATTTTCTTTCATTCAGAGTACTTTTTAAAGTGTCTCAGGCTTCAGTAAATGCATACATTTAGGTTTGATATATATTTGCAGGTTGTGCCTTCTTGTGATTCAATGAGTCAATGTGCCAGTACAAAGGCTTGTTTTAATATCAAGGTTGAAGGTTCTAACTTCAGCTGGGCCTACTGAGATGTTCATTCATTCGAGGTTGATGAAATATGTACCATTGCATGGGATTGCAACAAGCATTTATTCTAACAACTGGTATGTGTGTTATTAAGGTTTGTGAATTATTCACAGTAAATGTAGTTTAATAATCTGGAAATAGAGATAAAAAATTTTAGCGCCTAAAAAGGAAAAATTATTTTTTTAAATTGAGTGAATTATTGCAGGTTAGAAGTAAAATAGGAAGGCCTACTGTCTTTGACAGATTCAGAGTGGCAGAAGCTAGGAGAGCTACAGAGGCTGGCTCAAGTCACGCTGCTGGGATGCTATCTTTAGTTTTCCCATGAACGATGGAGGAGGCTGTCATGTTGACACTTGTGACCTTTTAAATTAGGGCCTTGTCTCTGTGAAATGCAGAATGACCCTACGGGCCTCTAAAAGTGGGATTTCTGGTTTCTCCAGAAGAACATCAATACAATTAAAGAACTTAATTCCAGAGGGAAAATATAAAAAAAAGGGGTTTCTTAGAAGGTCCCAACATCATGTTAAATGCTCTGCAGAACTGATACATTTGTGTCTTCGCTCTAAAAAAATAAAATGATGCCTGCTAGTTGCTTTTATTTGACAGAAAAAGAAGTGTTGCATTAAGTCTTAGACAGAAAATAAGATGCAGCCCTTTTCTAAAATTTTGAAGGCTACATGCCTTAATGAGAACGATTTGACAATTAAGACTTATTTTTCACAGTGGAAATTGTAGGTGCCAAATTAATATGGAGTGTCAGTGTAACAATTTTTACTTTTAGAAAGGTAAAACTAAGGTGGCTTGATGTTGCGAAGTAACTGACAAGAGGGTAACAGTTAAGTAATGGAAATTTATTTTCGTGTATTTGGTCCTATCATGAATTGTTCTTGCTGGTCCTGTATGTTAGAAGAGAAACAGTAAAGTTATATTTGACAGCAGATTTCCATTGCCTGGTGATCTACTGTCAAAAGGAGGGTAAGGATTTTAAACCTGACAAATTAAACAGGCCCAAATATTGGGTTTTGGGCTGCAGGTTTACAGTGCATAAAGTACATGACATGGTGTTGTGTGTCACCGCTTATTCACACATGCTATTGTTTTGTCTATGCTTTTTGTGCTTGATACACAGCAAGTATATCTGATGGCTTGACGTTTTGTGCGTTTTTATTATTTTTTATTTGTTTTTTTGCATGTTTGTTGCTGCTTTTGATACTATTACAAGCTCCCCTGTGTTGTGAGGGGATGGTCATGACGATGCCCATCGCTACGCAACAGTTGGTTGAACTTGTTCTGTTTACTAAATTCCACAGATAATGATATTTCATGCTGTGAACATAAGAGACAACACTTCACCAGTGCATGTCTATTTGGCTATAATGGTATTGAAGGAAAATAAAAAGAGATATACAGGATCAAAGTGCGTCACCTGCAGTTAGTCACGTTACTGCCCCTTCCCTTAAAGGAACAGGCAGCCCTACATTTATGTAGCCTTGATTGGACCTAAGGATGAAATTATAGATCTGTGACTCAAGGTGACCTAATTTCTATATTACATTAGTTAATGATGTTCTGTTTCCTAAGTAGCATATGGCTTTTGTTTCTTAAAAGAAAACCAGGTTTTCATTTTTTCCTGAAGAAGGAACTTAAACATTAGCTAGGAGTACCGTATATGGTGTAGTCGCCAACGGTAGAGTTAAAATTTGTGTAACTTTGGCCTTTGTGTATCACCCGTACTCTCGGTGTTGTGTCACATGCCTGACTATCACCCAAATAATTTTTTTGTTCTTCCTATAGATTTTTTTCTTTTGTTACTTCCCCTGACCAATGTTGCATCATGCTTAGTTATTGAGATTTTAGCTATGTCCTAGTCCCATTTCTCTTTTTCGAATTCCTTTCACCAGTCAGCCCTTTTACTATTATTGATGTATTGTTCAGGTTCACATTTCCAGACTGCAGTGATGTACCAGGAACCCCCATGTTATGTATAATTCCCTTTGGTATGACCAGACTGGTTTTCAAGAATTTGCCTTAGGCCTGCTTCAATGTTTTCCAGCCTGACTGTCAGGGTAGCGATAGACTGGTTAACTGACTCAATATTATAGTAAGACAAGATTTCCATCTCAATAGGAGATATCTTATGTTTACCTTTTTGAACATGACAAATTTTCAATGTCCATTTTAATTTGGTTTTCGGTTCCCTTCTGTTCCTGTTACTTTAATTTTTGGTGGGATCAGATGTGTCCTAATCATGCAAATGTCAGGACCCTCTAGTTCTTGTCTTTTTGTTTGCACATTTGACTATTAGCCTGTGTATTGCATAGTGCACCTGATGCACAGTTTTTAAAGGAAGGTTTCTACATGTCCCTGATAATCGGTATCATGTGATTTCTCTATTGAGATGTTCTAAGATAAGGAGGAACACCTTGACTTAATCATTGAGGAAAATATGTGTTTACCCCATTAGACAATGCCACTGTGTGAGGAAATCCATTCAGATAGAATTCTCATGTAGCTATAGATGGCAGAGAATAATGGAAAGAACCCAATTAAAGATGCTAGAGACCCTGTTTTGCCCTTCTGCCTTTGTCTTTGTATTTTATGCCCATGGTGTATAGCTATCCTTTGAAGATTGCAGACCAACTGCTTGCAGTCCCCTTGTTAAAAACCATGAACTGTTTTTGTACTAAATTGAAGGAAACTAACAACTGTGGCACATTTCCTACGTCACTAGATTCTGCGGGTATCAAGTCATAATAACCTGCAGGACATTCATTTAAGCCTAATTCCCATCAGTGACAGCTACAGATGAAAGACGGCCGTCTTGGCCCTACAGTCTCAGCACCCAGAAAGTAGCAAAGCTGGACAGCGATCGCCAGCGCATGGTATCGTACTTGCTCCATCAGACGGCGTTGGACATCACAAAACCAAAGTTTCAGTGTAAAAGAGCTAAAGAGAAGGATTCCTGTTGTTGATGGCAGAGCTGTTTTGAGGTTTCATTTCTCTACCTGTCATGTGCTGGTAACCTCTGACAGTGTGCAATCCCTTGAGCCCCTTGGCCTGAGTTTTGGCCACACACCCCCTTTTCTTTGCTCCAACGGAAGAAGGGCAGTGCACCGGAGATTTCAAGTTTGGAAAAAGGCACTATATTGTGGTGCCCATGAAAGAGCAGCTTGAGCGTCCTCTGACACTAAATAATGAGTGTTGGAGTCTGAAAGTGCTGCTGAGCTTGAGCTATTTCCCAATTAATGGTGCTTGGGTCTGCACGAGATGATTTGTGCCCTTGATCAATGAAGAGCACATTGTTTGTAGTGTCTGCCACAGAGGAGAGACACTGGTGCATTGCTTTAAGACATTGAGACTTTCGAGTGAGCTGTGGGTGTTTGCCAGGAGGGCACTCCAACTAAGCAGTACTTTTCCCACGAAGAGGCATGAATTGAGAGGCCCATGCGAAAGAAAACAACAAAAGAAAATTTGATGGACAATAGAAGCCTGCCAGAGAGGCTTTTTGAACGGACTCTGGGCATAGTTGGTTTCACAAGAGGTTTCCGTGTGATTGTATAGACTAGGTGTTAGGAGACTGATTGTTTTGCTGGCATTGTTTTAAAGTACTATTCTGTTTAGTAAAAGCAGAATAAAGTCCATTTTCTGTGGAAAGAGTACCCCCTTTTCACCTTAGAGCATTGATGAGAGTCACCACTGTTCCACCTGAACATACAAAAATTACTGAAATGCAGAGGAGCCCTAAAAATGTTACTAGATAATTTTAGGATTTGCTTTTTGGTTAGGGTTGTGAAAAATTATTATTTCATTTGTAATAGTGGTCACTACTTTCTCCCGTTGTCTATATGTTCTTAATAACATGTTTTCTAGTGTCTTTTAAACATGACGTTGTCATTTATGGGTGGGATTGTTTTTCTCTACTCAATTGACTTCTGCACCCACTTCCCAACCTATGTCTGTTCCTACTATTGTTTCTTTGCACTCTTTTCACCCTTATCCTGAACATGAGCAGGTTAGAAGATCAGAATTCATAAGCAATTCTTTTGTACAGCCTCTGCATCAACACTAGTTAGTAGTGAACATCACTAATTGTTGGGTGTGTGATCTTATGCCACCTACTGCAGATAGAGGTATTCCTTATTTTGTCCTGCCATATGTGGCCTTTTGTGCTACTTCATGTTCGAGGAGACCTGTCCAGAAGAGAGTTACCAAGTACTAGAAGTTTGCTCCAGCAACATCTCAACGACTTTAGAAACATAGACCTGGACTCAGATTAGCATGAGAATAGGTTTATTGCCTATGTAAGGGCAAAAGGAGGGTTTGTGGTTCTAAAAATTCTGGACCCATGTAATTTACTTTGCCACAGCAGTATGATTTTAGTATCAAAAGACCGATAATGACTAGTACACTAAGCATGAGCATTTTCGCTCAATTCCAGCAGCGTTTTCACCTCGAAATCGCCATTTTCGTCCTGCACTCGTGGCTCCCATTTTATACACGGCAGCCATTTTTAAAAGTTGCCCTCACATAGGCTTATAATACAGTCAGATTTGATTCCAAGGACACGTACACCTTGATTGACTTTTCTCTGACCTGGGCAAGCTGGAACCATTGCCTCAGGCCAAACCTGTTTGGTCAGTCCCTCTCCCAGTGGCCGAATCAGATAGCATCAAGGCACACCATGCCATAAAACCCTTATTATCGCTCACACACCCTGCCTAATCTTGCTCACACCTGCACCTGCTCTTTTCTTCTTCTTACTTTACGAGGGGGAGGTGCCCGTTTTTATTGGGGGTCCACACTTATCTGATGTAAAATACTAGGCCTTGCCAGGTAATTTATTATGGGTTGGATGACATGAAATATGAGGTTTCATCATGACACTGTTTTTTCCTTTGTAGTGAAAACATGTGAATGACCAACCAAAATGTCAAGAATGTTTGCCTGAAGCTTAAAAAACTGTATATAAGGAAACCTGACTTTGCATTGAAACACAGTCTCCTGAGAACATACAAACCGTGCTGTTGTACTTCTAGGACGCTTGTTACTTGGTTGCAGCCAATAAATTCGATCTTTGACTTCACCTAGAAGACTCTGAGTTTCTGTGGTCTGAATCAGGAAAGTACCCGAGGTCTTTGGGTGTACGCTGGCACCACTGGGTTACCGGATCAGTACCGGTTCTGAAAAACCCAGTACCTCAGTAACAAAAACTGATGCTCACCCTATACCCAGGGCAGATGAGCTCATAGATACACTGGTATCTGCCAAATATCTAAGCACCTTTGATTTGACTGCAGGGTATTGGCAGATCAAATTAGCTAAGGATGCTAAACCTAAAACTGCATTTTCAACTATAGGAGGGCACTACCAATTTACAGTGATGCCCTTTGGTTTAAAGAATGCACCTGACACTTTTCAGAGGTTGGTGAACACAGTCCTGCAAGGGTTGGAGGCTTTTAGTGCAGCATATCTTGATGATATAGTTGTCTTTAGCTCCACCTGGGATGAGCACCTGGTCCACCTTTGGAAAGTTTTGGAGGACCTGCAAAAGGCAGGCCTCACTATCAAGGCCTCAAAGTGCCAGATAGGGCAGGGAAAGGTGGTTTATTTGGGACACCTGGTAGGTGGAGAACAGATTGCACCACTTCAGGGGAAAATCCAGGCATTCATGGATTGGGTTCCCCCTACAACACAGACCCAGGTGAGAGCCTTCTTAGGCTCTTCACAGGAGATTCATTAAAAACTATGGCTACATAGCAGCCCCACTTAATGATCTCACCAGTAAAAAGATACCTAAAAAGGTATTGTGGACAGCTAGCTGTCAGAAAGCTTTTGAGGAGCTCAAACAGGCCATGTGCTCTGCACCTGTCCTAAAAAGCCCATGTTACTCCAAGAAATTAATTGTTCAAACTGATGCATCTGAATTAGGGGTGGGGCAGTCTTATCACAACTGAATTCCTGAGGGCCAGGATCAACCAGTTGCTTTCATCAGCAGAAGGTTGACCCCTAGAGAAAAGCGTTGGTCTGCCATAGAGAGGGAGGCCTTTCCTGTGGTCTGGGCACTGAAGAAGTTGATGCCGTACCTGTTTGGCACTCACTTTATTGTTCAGACAGACCACAAACCTCTACTTTGGCTAAAACAAATAAAAGTTGAAAATCCTAAATTGTTGAGGTGGTCCATACCTTTACAGGGAATGGACTATACAGTGGAACATAGACCTGGGAGTACCCACTCCAATGCAGATGGACTCTCCAGATATTTCCACTTAGACAATGAAGACTCATCAGGTCATGGCTAGTCTTATTGTCCTTCGTTTGGGGGGGGGGGTTGTGTAGGAAAGTACCATCTTGCCTGGCAGGTTACCCCCATATTTCACTGTATATATGTTGTTTTAGTCTATGTGTCACTGGAACCCTGCCAGGCAGGGCCCCAGTGCCCAAAAGTATGTGCCCTGTATGCGTTCCCTGTGTGATGCCTAACTGTCTTACTGAGGCTCTGCTAACCAGAACCTCAGTGGTTATGCTCTCTCTGCTTTCCAACTTTGTCACTAACATGTGGGTGACTAAATTTACCAATTCACATTGGCATACTGGTACACCCATATAATTCCCTAGTATATGGTACTGAGGTACCCAGGGTATTAGGGTTCCAGGAGATCCCTATGGGCTGCAGCATTTCTTTTGCCACTCATAGGGAGCTCTGACAATTCTTACACAGGCCTGCCAGTGCAGCCTGAGTGAAATAACGTCCACGTTATTTCACAGCCATTTACCACTGCACTTAAGTAACTTATAAGTCACCTATATGTCTAACCTTCATCTGGTGAAGGTTGGGTGTAAAGTTACTTAGTGTTTGGGCACCCTGGCACTAGCCAAGGTTACATCGTTCAGGCCACATCGTTCAGGCAAATTACCCAGACTTTGTGAGTGCAGGGACACCATTACACGCCTGCACTGTACATAGGTCACTACCTATGTACAGTGTCACAATGGTAACTCCGAACATGGCTGTTGGACCTGGCTTTTTGACAGGGACATCCCCAAACTTTTTGCCTCCTTCCTCCTATTTTTTTCTGACCTGTTGTTGTTGGCTTTCGACCTCTGAGCACTTTACCACTGCTAACCAGTGCTAAAGTGCATATGCTCTCTGTGTAAATTGTACTATTGATTGGTTTATCCATGATTGACTATTTAATTTACCTGTAAGTCCCTAGTAGAGTGCACTACATGTGCCTAGGGCATGTAGATTAAATGCTACTAGTGGGCCTGCAGCACTGGTTGTGCCACCCACCTCAGTAGCCCCTTAACCTTGTCTCAGGCCTGCCATTGCAAGGCCTGTGTGTGCAGTTTCACTGCCACTTCGACTTGGCATTTAAAAGTACTTGCCAAGCCTAGAACTCCCCTTTTTCTACATATAAGTCATCCCTAATGTGTGCCCTAGGTAACCCCTAGAGCAGGGTGCTGTGTAGGTAAAAGGCAGGACATGTACCTGTGTAGTTATATGTCCTGGTAGTGTAAAACTCCTAAAATTCGTTTTTACACTACTGTGAGGCCTGCTCCCTTCATAGGCTAACATTGGGGCTGCCCTCATACACTGTTGAAGTGGCAGCTGCTGATCTGAAAGGAGCAGGAAGGTCATATTTAGTATGGCCAGAATGGTAATATAAAATCCTGCTGACTGGTGAAGTCGGATTTAATATTACTATTCTAGAAATGCCACTTTTAGAAAGTGAGCATTTCTTTGCACTAAAAACTTGTTGTGCCCTTGAATCCACGTCTGGCTAGGTTTAGTTGACAGCTCCTTGTGCATTCACTCAGACACACCCCAAGCACAGGGTACTAAGCCTCACTTGCATACATCTGCATTTTTAATGGGTCTTCCTGGGCTGGGAGGGTGGAGGGCCTGCCCTCACACAAAGGACTGCCACACCCCCTACTGGGACTCTGGCAGACAGGATTGAACTGAAAGGGAACTTGGTGCATTTCTTAGAGACTCTTTGAAGTCACCCCCACTTCAAAGGCACAACTTAGTATAAAACAGGGCCTCTGCCCTACCTCATCAGACACTTGCTGGAGAAGAAACCGGAACCAGAAACTACATCCTGCCAAGAATAACTGCCTGGCTGCTCAAAGGACTCACCTGTCTGCTTTCTCCAAAGGACTGCTGTCTTGCTGTTGCCCTGCTGCCTTGCTGAACTCTTGTCTGGCTGTGAAAGTGCTCTCCAAGGGCTTGGATAGAGCTTGCCTCCTGTTCCTTGAAGTCTCAGGACCAAAAAGACTTCTGCCTTTCACGTGGACGCTCCGTGCGCCGAAAATTTTGACGCACAGCTTGTTTCGCGGCGAGAAAAACGCCGCACACCGACGCTGATCAACGCGACGCCCTCGGGACGATCAAGACTTCGACGCACAACCTCGCAAGGACAAAGCCGCCCGACTTCCAAGGAGAAATCGACGCGACGCCTACCGTGAGTGCGAAACTTTGACGCACGGCCTCGCAAGGACAACGCCGCCCGACTTCCAAGGAGAAATCGACGCGACGCCTGCCGTGAGACCAAAATTTCGACGCACGGCCTCGCAAGGACAACGCCGCCCGACTTCCAAGGAGAAATCGACGCGACGCCTACCGTGAGATCGAAACTTCGACGCGCAGCCCCGTAGAACGACGCGCAGCCGGAAAATAAGCAGGAGAATCCACGCACAGACCCGGGACATCTGGTAATCCCCGCGATCCACAAAAAGAGACTGTCTGCGCGCCGGAAAACGACGCCCGACTTCCCCGCGTGGAAAAGAACGACGCAAGTCTGTGTGTGCTGAGGAGAAATCGACGCACACACCCCTTTTTCCACGCATCTCTTCTCCTGTGGCCCTCTGAGGAGATTTCCCACCAGAAACCAGGTACTCTGTGCTTGAAAGACACTTTATTGCTTTTTAAAAGACTTAAAGACACTTAATATCACTTTTCAGTGATATCTTTACAAATTCGTATTGCAACTTTGATCGTTTTGACCTACAAGTACCCAGATAAATATTCTATATTTTTCTAAACACTGTGTGGTGTATTTTTGTGGTGTTATACTATGGTGTTGTATGATTTATTGCACAAATGCTTTACACATTGCCTTCTAAGTTAAGCCTGACTGCTCGTGCCAAGCTACCGGAGGGTGAGCACAGGCTGATTTTGGATTGTGTGTGACTTACCCTGACTAGAGTGAGGGTTCTTGCTTGGACAGAGGGCAACCTAACTGCCAACCAAAAACCCCATTTCTAACATTGGTGATCAGCGGTGAGGATAGGACTTGTGTTTGTGCAGTGACATACAGTAGCTAAGTATTTCACTACCTACCCACATTTGAAGGTCAACTTGATTTTTTATCTCTTTTTTGACTTTTGGTCTCTGATGTCCTCCTGGATATACTATTGATATTTTGGACTTTGGATTTTGGTTTTTGCTGGTAAGATCCTATCAGAATGGGATCGCTTACCTACTTATTCTTTTTGCCTACTGACCACCTCACTAAGGCTGACCTAAGGAAGCTTTGCAGAGAATGTTGCCTTCCTGTAGCAAAGAGATCTACTAAAGCAGAGATGCTACATGCCTACATAGTCTGGGAGGAAGACAGATGGGCAGAGAGAGAGGCAGCAAGAAACCAAATGACTAAGTACCCCTCAGAGGAGGAGGAGGACGACTCAGATGAGGAAAGAGACCCAGTGAAAAAAGAATGGCTCATGGCTCAAGCACGGTGGATGGAAGAGCTAGATGAGTTTATTGAAAGGGCTGAGGCAGCAAGTCTCTTAGCCCTGGAAGAAGAAAAGATTGCAGCTCAAGAGCTGAGCTGTAAAGAGCTGAAACTGGAGGCCGGAAGGGCTGAGTCCAGTTCAGATGGTGGCAGCAAAAATCTTGCATCTAGTACTGCTGAAGAAGGGCACAAGCCAAGAGATGTGGTACCCAACTTGAAGAAGAGAGTTGACACACCCCAGGCGGTTCAAGGGTATGAGGTAGTTCCCGTTATGCACAGGGTCCCTGAGAAGGATTGGGGAACTGGCACAGGGAGTCATATTCCTACTGGGGGGAGGGACACTTTACTGACTCTAGCAGAGAGTGACAGAGAAAAGGGTTCCCCCCTGGTGGACGTCCTGGATATAGAGTGTAGAGACATCCCAGAAGAGTTTGGGTTGAGTGTCAGGGACAGACAGATACTGTCTCACCAGTCTCAGGAGGGTGAAGTAGAGTGCTTTTCCAAGGTTGAGTTACTGGGTGGTTGGGTGAAGGGTACTGTGGTTAATACATGTGAAGGGCAGAGTGATGTAATTGCTGGAGAGCATATGTCTGGTCCTTATTTTCCAGAGCTACGCCAACCCCAGGTGGAGTGTGAGTTCTCTGACCCCAGGGAACTTACAGTGGAGGCAGACTTTTGGGTGAGTACCAGAGAGTCTGAAGAGGCATTTGGGGGTGCTCCTGAAGGGAGTGGTCTAGGTGGTTCCCGACCAAGTGAGGTGGGAGAGGATTGTAGTGTCCCAGGTAGGTCTCAGAGCCTAACCTGTACCGTAGGGCTACCTTTTGAGGGAAGCCCCGCAGTGTCAGAAGAACTTGGGGGGATGACTGTAGACAGCATCCCAACAGTTCTGGTGTCTGGCAGTACCACTCCTAGTGAGGGGGTGCAGAAGTCCAGACATAGGGTTGAGAGGGGGTGGCCGACCCCAGTGGAGGATCTTGAAAGTCAGGGGTCAGCTCTGAGAGCAGAGCCCCCCAGGAATGACCCAGGTGAAACCGTTTCTGGTTTGGGGGAAACCCAGACTCTGCCGGATGGGCAGAGGTCGGGAGACCTGCGCCAACCAGACTCTTGTGTGGCCCTTGGGGACGGCGTGTCCCTTGTGGGGGGTGAGAGTGCCCCCCAGGAAGTCCTGGCATGCCAGGCAAAGATTCAACCTCAGGGTGGTGACTCTGGGTTGGATAACCGGGTTCAGAGGTTAAACTTTGACCTGGTGGGGGGTAGATGTGCCCCCCAGAAAGTCCTGGAATGCCAGGCAATGGTTCAACCTCAGGGTGGTGACTCTGGGTTGGCTTACCAGGGGAAGAGGTCAAACTCTGACCGGGTGGGAGGTAGGTGTGCCTCCCAAGAAGCCCTGCTGTGCCAGGCAATTGTCCAACCTCAGGGTGTTGACTCTGGGTTGGATGGTCAGGTTCAGAGGTTAAACTCTGACCTGGTGGGGGGTAGGTGTGCCCCCCAGAAAGTCCTGGCGTGTCAGGCAGTTGTCCAACCTCAGGGTGTCGACTCTGGGTTGGATGGCCAGGTTCAGAGGTTAAACTCTGACCTGGTGGGAGGTAGGTGTGCCTCCCAGAAAGTCCTGGGGTGCCAGGCAATTGCCCAACCTCAGGGTGGTGACTCTGGGTTGGCTAACCAGGTTCAGAGGTCAAACTCTGACCTGGTGGGGGGTAGGTGTGCCCCCCAGAAAGTCCTGGTATACCAGGCAATGGTTCAACCTCAGGGTGGTGACCCTGGGTTGGAGAACCAGGCTCAGAGGTTAAACTCTGACCTGGTGGGAGGTAGGTGTGCCTCCCTGAAAGTCCTGGCCTGCCAGGCAATGGTTCAACCTCAGGGTGGTGACTCTGGGTTGGATATCCCGGTTCAGAGGTTAACCTCTGACCTGGTGGGGGGTAGGTGTGCCCCCCAGAAAGCCCTGGTGTACCAGGCAGTTGTCCAACCTCAGGATGGTGACCCTAGGTTGGAGAACCAGGTTCAGAGGTTAAACTCTGACCTGGTGGAGGGTCAGTGTGCCCTCCAGGAAGTCCTGGCATGCCAGGCGATTGTTCAACCTCAGAGTGCTGACTCTGGGTTGGATAACCGGGTTCAGAGGTTAAACTCTGACCTGGTGGGGGGTAGGTGTGCCCCCCAGAAAGTCCTGGCGTGCCAGGCAATTGTTCAACCTCAGGGCGGTGACTCTGGGTTGGATACCCAGGTTCAGAGGTTAAACTCTGACCTGGTGGGAGGTAAGTGTGCCTCCCAAGAAGCCCTGCTGTGCCAGGCAATTGTCCAACCTCAGGGTGTTGATTCTGGGTTGGATGACCAGGTTCAGAGGTTAAACTCTGACCTGGTGGGGGGTAGGTGTGCCCCCCAGAAAGTCCTGGCGTGCCAGGCAATTGCCCAACCTCAGGGTGGTGACCCTGGGTTGGGGAACCAGGCTCAGAGGTTAAACTCTGACCTGGTGGGAGGTAGGTGTGCCTCCCAGAAAGTCCTGGTGCGCCAGGCAATTGTTCAACTTCAGGGTGGTGACTCTGAGTTGAACGGTCAGGTGCAGAGGTTAAACTCTGACCTGGTGGAGGGTCAGGGTGCCCTCCAGGAAGTCCTGGCGTGCCAGGCAATTGTTCAACTTCAGGATGGTGACTCTGAGTTGAATGGGCAGGTGCAGAGGTTAAACTCTGACCTGGTGGGGGGTAGGTGTGCCTCCCAGGAAGTCCTGGTTTGCCAGGCAGTGATCCAGTCTGAGGGTACAGACCCTGGGCTGGAAGACCAGGTTCAGGGTGTCCCCCCGGACCTGGAGGGAGGGGTTACTGATAACAGTGCCCCTACCATGTTGTCTTCTGAGGAGGCCACTCCTAGTTGGAGGGTGCTGGACCCCCGAAGGGAGGGCAGGGGGAGGGAAGCCTCACCCCGGGCCCTAGTCCAACCTGAAGGTACAGGCCCCAGGTTGGAGGGCCAGTGGCAGGTTAACAGCCCTGCACTGGTGGAGGAATGGTACAGGGTGACTTCTGTAAGCACCCTGACCATGTTGGACCCTGGGGGTACCGCTCCAGGAGGGAGGGTACAAAGCCCCAGAGGGGAGGACCAGGTTCAGGCTGTCATCCCTGACCTGGTGGAAGGGAGAGTGGTTAAAGGGTGCCCAGCACCTGGGGCTACCGCCCCCCACTCTCCACAGCCACAGTGGTTGGAGAGCTTTGAGAGGCCTGGGGCCTGGCTCTCATCCCTGGCAGCTGTCAGTAATCACTGTGGCTTGCTGTCCGGGTGGACAGAGTTATCCCTGGGGAGGGGACAAGTGTCACACCCCAGGGGTAGAGTGGGCAACACCACTATGTTGGTCATGGTGGTACTATCCTGCTCCTGGGATACATCTGTGAGCAAAGTAAGGTTAGGTGCTACACAGATGGGATCCGCAGGAAGGGAGAAAGGTTCCCCATGGATGGGCTTAGTGGGCCCTGAGAGTATGGACAGAGGGATCCAATGGGAGTCAGGAAGGCGAAGAACTGGAGCATGCCCCTGCTGTTGTGGGCCTGGGTCCTTGTTCTGTCGCCTCAAACAGGGAAGTACATCAGGATAGCGATTGTTCTCCCCTGGCTTTAGGCTGGTGGGGGGTCATGTTGGACCTGGCTTTTTGACAGGGACATCCCCAAACTTTTTGCCTCCTTCCTCCTATTTTTTTCTGACCTGTTGTTGTTGGCTTTCGACCTCTGAGCACTTTACCACTGCTAACCAGTGCTAAAGTGCATATGCTCTCTGTGTAAATTGTACTATTGATTGGTTTATGCATGATTGACTATTTAATTTACCTGTAAGTCCCTAGTAGAGTGCACTACATGTGCCTAGGGCATGTAGATTAAATGCTTCTAGTGGGCCTGCAGCACTGGTTGTGCCACCCACCTCAGTAGCCCCTTAACCTTGTCTCAGGCCTGCCATTGCAAGGCCTGTGTGTGCAGTTTCACTGCCACTTCGACTTGGCATTTAAAAGTACTTGCCAAGCCTAGAACTCCCCTTTTTCTACATATAAGTCATCCCTAATGTGTGCCCTAGGTAACCCCTAGAGCAGGGTGCTGTGTAGGTAAAAGGCAGGACATGTACCTGTGTAGTTATATGTCCTGGTAGTGTAAAACTCCTAAAATTCGTTTTTACACTACTGTGAGGCCTGCTCCCTTCATAGGCTAACATTGGGGCTGCCCTCATACACTGTTGAAGTGGCAGCTGCTGATCTGAAAGGAGCAGGAAGGTCATATTTAGTATGGCCAGAATGGTAATATAAAATCCTGCTGACTGGTGAAGTCGGATTTAATATTACTATTCTAGAAATGCCACTTTTAGAAAGTGAGCATTTCTTTGCACTAAAAACTTGTTGTGCCCTTCAATCCACGTCTGGCTAGGATTAGTTGACAGCTCCTTGTGCATTCACTCAGACACACCCCAAACACAGGGTACTCAGCCTCACTTGCATACATCTGCATTTTGAATGGGTCTTCCTGGGCTGGGAGGGTGGAGGGCCTGCCCTCACACAAAGGACTGCCACACCCCCTACTGGGACTCTGGCAGACAGGATTGAACTGAAAGGGAACTTGGTGCATTTCTTAGAGACTCTTTGAAGTCACCCCCACTTCAAAGGCACAACTTAGTATAAAACAGGGCCTCTGCCCTACCTCATCAGACACTTGCTGGAGAAGAAACCGGAACCAGAAACTACATCCTGCCAAGAAGAACTGCCTGGCTGCTCAAAGGACTCACCTGTCTGCTTTCTCCAAAGGACTGCTGTCTTGCTGTTGCCCTGCTGCCTTGCTGAACTCTTGTCTGGCTGTGAAAGTGCTCTCCAAGGGCTTGGATAGAGCTTGCCTCCTGTTCCTTGAAGTCTCAGGACCAAAAAGACTTCTGCCTTTCACGTGGACGCTCCGTGCGCCGAAAATTTCGACGCACAGCTTGTTTCGCGGCGAGAAAAACGCCGCACACCGACGCTGATCAACGCGACGCCCTCGGGACGATCGAGACTTCGACGCACAACCTCGCAAGGACAAAGCCGCCCGACTTCCAAGGAGAAATCGACGCGACGCCTACCGTGAGTGCGAAACTTTGACGCACGGCCTCGCAAGGACAACGCCGCCCGACTTCCAAGGAGAAATCGACGCGACGCCTGCCGTGAGACCAAAATTTCGACGCACGGCCTCGCAAGGACAACGCCGCCCGACTTCCAAGGAGAAATCGACGCGACGCCTACCGTGAGATCGAAACTTCGACACGCAGCCCCGCAGAACGACGCGCAGCCGGAAAATAAGCAGGAGAATCCACGCACAGACCCGGGACATCTGGTAATCCCCGCGATCCACAAAAAGAGACTGTCTGCGCGCCGGAAAACGACGCCCGACTTCCCCGCGTGGAAAAGAACGACGCAAGTCTGTGTGTGCTGAGGAGAAATCGACGCACACACCCCTTTTTCCACGCATCTCTTCTCCTGTGGCCCTCTGAGGAGATTTCCCACCAGAAACCAGGTACTCTGTGCTTGAAAGACACTTTATTGCTTTTTAAAAGACTTAAAGACACTTAATATCACTTTTCAGTGATATCTTTACAAATTCGTATTGCAACTTTGATCGTTTTGACCTACAAGTACCCAGATAAATATTCTATATTTTTCTAAACACTGTGTGGTGTATTTTTGTGGTGTTATACTATGGTGTTGTATGATTTATTGCACAAATGCTTTACACATTGCCTTCTAAGTTAAGCCTGACTGCTCATGCCAAGCTACCGGAGGGTGAGCACAGGCTGATTTTGGATTGTGTGTGACTTACCCTGACTAGAGTGAGGGTTCTTGCTTGGACAGAGGGCAACCTAACTGCCAACCAAAAACCCCATTTCTAACAATGGCCATGTAACATGTCTAAGATCATGGAATTGTCCCCCCCCAATGACATTCTGGCATTGGGGGGACAATTCCATGATTCCCCGGGTCTCTAGCACAGAACTTGGGTACTGCCAAACTGCCTTTCCAGGGTCTCCACTGCAGCTGCTGCCAACCCCTCAGACAGGTTTCTGCCCTCCTGGGGTCCAGGCAGCCCTGGCCCAGGAAGGCAGAACAAAGAATTTCCTCTGAGAGAGGGTGTAACACCCTCTCCCTTTGGAAATAGGTGTGAAGGCTGGGGAGGAGTAGCCTCCCCCAGCCTCTGGAAATGCTTTGATGGCCACATAAGGTGCCCATCTCTGCATAAGCCAGTCTACACCGGTTTAGGGATCCCCCAACCCTGCTCTGGCGCGAAACTGGACAAAGGAAAGGGGAGTGACTACTCCCCTGACCAGTACCTCCCAGGGGAGGTGCCCAGAGCTCCCCCAGTGTGTCCCAGACCTCTGCCATCTTGGAAACAGAGGTGTCTGTGGCACACTGGACTGCTCTCAGTGGCCAGTGCTAGCAAGTGACGTCAGAGGCTCCTTCTGATAGGCTCTTACCTCTCTTGGTAGCCAATCCTCCTTCCTTGGTAGCCAAACTTCCTTTTCTGGCTATTTAGGGTCTCTGCTTTGGGGAATTCTTCAGATAACGAATGCAAGAGCTCACCAGAGTTCCTCTGCATCTCCCTCTTCACCTTCTGCCAAAGGATCGACCGCTGACTGCTCAGGACACCTGCAAAACTGCAACAAAGTAGCAAGACGACTACTAGAAACCTTGTATCTCTTCATCCTGCCGGCTTTCTCGACTGTTTCCAGGTGGTGCATGCTCTGGGGGTAGCCTGCCTCCTTTCTGCACCAGGAGCTCTGAAGAAATCTCCCGTGGGTTGACGGAATCTTCCCCCTGCAACCGCAGGCAACAAAAGACTGCATCACCGGTCCTGTGGGTCCCCTCTCAGCACGACGAGCGTGGTCCCTGGGACTCAGCAACTCTGTCAAAATAACTCCCACTGTCCAGTGACTCTTCAGTCCAAGTTTGGTGGAGGTAAGTCCTTGCCTCCCCACGCTAGACTGCATTGCTGGGTACCGCATGATTTGCAGCTGCTCCAGCTCCTGTGCACTCTTCCAGGATTTCCTTCATGAACAGCCAAGCCTGTGTCCCGACACTCTAACCTGCACTGCACAACCTTCTGAGTTGTCTTCCGGCATCGTGGGACTCCCTTTTGTGACTTTGTGTGGACTCCGGTTCACTCTTCTTCTATGTGCCTGTTCAGGTACTTCTGCGGGTGCTGCCTGCTTCTGTGAGGGCTCCCTGACTTGCTGGGCGCCCCCTCTGTCTCCTCATCCAAGTGGCGACATCCTGGTCCCTCCTAGGCTACAGCAGCATCTAAAAACCCTAACCGCAACCCTTGCAGCTAGCAAGGCTTGTTTGCAGTACTTCTGCGTGGGAACACGTCTGCAAGCTTCATCGCGACGTGTGACATCTATCCTCCAAAGGGGAAGTTCCTAGTCCTCTTCCTTCTTGCAGAACTCCAAGCTTCTTCCCTCAGCTGGCATTTCCTGGGCTCCTGCCCACTCTCGACACTGTCGCGACTATTGGACTTGGTCCTTTTGTTTTACAGGTACTCAGGTTCGGAAATCCACTGTTGTTGCATTGCTGGTGTTTGTTCTTCCTGCAGAATCCCCTATCACGACTTCTGTGCTCTCTGGGGGTAGAAGGTGCACTTTACACCTACCTTTCAGGGTCTTGGGGTGGGCTATTTTTCTAACCCTCACTGTTTTCTTACAGTCCCAGCGACCCTCTACATGCTCACATAGGTTTGGGGTCCATTCGTGGTTCCCATTCCACTTTTGGAGTATATAGTTTGTGTTGCCCCTATACCTATGTGCTCCTATTGCAATCTATTGTAACTTTAAACTGCTTGCATTACTTTTCTTGGTATTACCTGCATAATTTTGGTTTGTGTACATATATCTTGTGTATATAACTTATCCTCATACTGAGGGTACTCACTGAGATACTTTTGGCATATTGTCATAAAAATAAAGTACCTTTATTTTTAGTACTTCTGTGTATTGTGTTTTCTTATGATATTGTGCATATGACACCAGTAGTATAGTAGGAGCTTTACATGTCTCCTAGTTCAGCCTAAGCTGCTTTGCCATAGTTACCTTCTATCACCCTAAGCTGCTAGAAACACCTCTTCTACACTAATAAGGGATAAGTGGACCTGGCACAAAGTGTAAGTACCTCTGGTACCCACTACAAGCCAGGCCAGCCTCCTACATTGGTTGTGCAGCGGTGGGATAAGTACTTGTAACTACTTACCACTTTGTCATTGTGTACTTTTCATTCTTATGTGCAAAACAAGTTCAGTGTATGTACACCTAACCAAAAAGTTTTGCTTTTCTCCTCTTAAACTTTTTACTAAGTTCTGAAAAGTACTCTAAAACTTCTAAAAGTTTCTAAAAAGTTAGAAAAAGTTTTTTTCTCTATTCTTTAAAAAGTTCTGAAACTTTTACTTTCTTCTCACTGTCTCTACACCTTCTTCTATCATGTCTGATGTAGAGTCTGCTCTTAAAATGGTCAATACTACTTATGAAACTTTGAATTACAAGAGCTTAAGGAGTCTCTGCTTAGATAGAGGTTTAGTGATGGGAAAGAACCCCACTAAAGAATTTCTATATAACATGCTTATTATGAACGATGAGTCCCAAGCAGTTACTTCAAATGAGAAGTTAATAGATGTCTCCCATTCTGACTCAGGGGATCTCCTCGAGGGAGGTGGGGAGGGTTCTGTTCCAAATCTGCCCCTTAGCAGGCCACCTAGTAATGCTGGTAATAATGGAAGCTCCCATCATAGTAGGAGTGGCTTCATTCCTGGAGGCCAGGATATTAGAGTCTAGTCAGTTAGGCACAGATCTCCCACTGTTGTTTACAATTTATCTTCTGTGTCCAAGCATTCCCAACCCACCCACCCTGAAGACAACATGTTAGAAAAGGAACTCAAAACGTTGAGAGCGGAAGAAACCAGACTGAAGCTTAAACAGCAACAGCTGGCTCTAGCTAGGGAATCCCTAGACCTGGAGAAGGAGAGACAGAGATTGGGGTTAGGACCCCCTGGTGGCAGCAACAGCAGTATTCCTGATAGTAATCCTGTTAGAAAGCATGATTCCAGGAATCTGCACAAGATAGTCCCCCCTTACAAGGAGGGGGATGACATCAACAAGTGGTTTGCTGCACTTGAAAGGGCCTGTATGGAAAAGGGGGTGCCTCAAAGGCAGTGGGGTGCTGTATTTTGGCTATCTTTCACTGGAAAAGGTAGGGAAAGGCTCCTTACTGTTAGATAAAGTGATGCTAACAATTTTGCAGTTTTGAAGGATGCACTCTTGGATGGATTTGGCTTAACCACTGAACAATACAGGATTAAGTTCAGAGACACCAGAAAAGATTCCCCACAAGAATGGATAGACGTTGTTGACTGTTCAGTGAAGGCCTTGGAAGGGTGGTTACATGGCAGTAAAGTGTCTGACTATGAAAGCCTGTGTAATCTTATTCTGAGAGAGCATATTCTGAATAAGTGTGTGTCTGACTTGTTACACCAATATCTAGTGGACTCAGATCTGACCTCTTCCCAAGAATTGGAAAAGAAGGCATACAAATGGGTCAGAACAAGAGTGAAGAGAAAAGTTCATACAGGGGGTGACAAGGATGGCAAGAAGGATGGTAAGTCTTCTGACAAGGGTGGGGACAAAACTAAAACTGAGTCTTCACCAGACCCACAAAAATCCTCTGGTGGGGGTGGTGGGTCCAAATCCTCTTCAAATCAAGTTAAAAAGCCTTGTTTTCATTTGTGTAAAGTCAAAGGCCATTGGACAACTGATGTCAGTTGTCCAAAGAAAAACAACAAACCTCCCACTACCACAACTCCTACTGCAAACTCTAGTGCCCCTAGTAATAGCAGTGGTGGTGGGAGCAAACCTACTAATAGCCAATCCAAGGGAGGAGCTGGGCTCACTTTTGGTAATTTAGTTGGGGTTGGTCTTGATAGGGAGACCACAGAGGCTGTGTTAGTCTCAGAATGTGCAATTGATTTGGCCACCTTGGTTGCTTGTCCCCTTAATATGGATAAGTACAAGCAACTTCCCCTAATAAATGGTGTTGAGGTTCAGGCCTACAGGGGCACAGGTGCCAGTGTTACCATGGTAATAGAGAAACTGGTCCACCCTGAACAACACCTACTTGGTCACCAGTACCAAGTGACAGACGCTCATAACAACACTCTTAGCCACCCCATGGCTGTTGTGAATCTCAACTGGGGGGGGTTACTGGTCTAAAGAAAGTTGTGGTTGCCTCAGATTTACCTGTAGACTGTCTACTAGGAAATGACTTACAGACATCAGCTTGGGCAGAAGTGGAGTTGGAGGCTCATGCAGCAATGCTGGGCATTCCTGGTCATATTTTTGCTTTGACAAGGGCGCAGGCCAAAAAGCAAAAAGGACAGGGTAACTTGGATCCTGGAACAATGGACCAAGTGCTCCCTAAAGCTAGGGGTAGCAAGGGTAAATCCCTACCCACTATCCCTCCCTCTACAGATGATTCTCCTTCTGAGGAAGAAGAATTTCCTCCCTGTGCAGAACCTTCACCAGATGAGCTGGCAGCAGACACTGCTGAGCTTTTGGGTGGAGGGGGGCCTGCAGGGAAGAGCTGAGTGTGGCACAGCAATCCTGTACCATATTAAAGGGTCTCAGACAGCAAGCTGTCAAGCAGCAAAATGGGGATGTCAGTGACTCACATAGAGTTTACTGGGAGGACAACCTCTTGTACACAGAGGCAAGGGACCCAAAACCTGGAGCAGCCAGGAGATTGGTCATTCCCCTGCAATACAGGGAGTTCCTCCTAACTCTGGCACATGACATTCCTTTGGCTGGGCATTTGGGCCAGATCAAAACATGGGAAAGGCTTGTCCCCCTGTTTCACTGGCCTAGGATGTCAGAGGACACAAAAGATTTTTGTAAGTCTTGTGTGACCTGCCAAGCCAATGGCAAGACTGGTGGCACACCAAAGGCTCCCCTTATTCCACTAACTGTGGTTGGGTCCCATTTGAAAGGGTAGGGGTTGACATAGTTGGCCCCCTTGACCCTCCTACTGCTTCAGGCAATAGGTTTATCTTGGTGGTTGTGGACCATGCCACAAGATATCCTGAAGCAATTCCTCTAAGGACCACTACAGCTCCTGCAGTGGCAAAAGCCCTCCTGGGAATCTTTTCCAGGGTGGGTTTCCCAAAAGAGGTTGTATCAGACAGGGGTAGCAACTTTATGTCTGCATACTTGAAAGCTATGTGGAAGGAATGTGGTGTAACATACAAATTCACCACTCCTTATCATCCACAGACTAATGGACTGGTAGAGAGGTTTAATAAAACTCTCAAAGGAATGATAATGGGACTCCCTGAAAAACTCAGGAGGAGATGGGATGTCCTGTTACCTTGCCTCCTTTTTGCTTACAGTGAGGTACCCCAGAAAGGAGTGGGCTTCAGCCCCTTTGAACTCCTCTTTGGACACACTGTAAGAGGTCCACTAACACTTGTGAAGGAGGGTTGGGAACAACTTTTAAAAGCTCCTAAACAGGACATAGTGGACTATCTACTTGGCCTAAGATCCAGAATGGCCGTGTACATGAAAAAGGCCAGTAAAAACCTTCAGGCCAGCCAAGAGCTCCAGAAGCAATGGCATGACCAGAAGGCTGTTCTGATTCAGTACCAACCAGGACAGACGGTGTGAGTATTGGAGCCTGTGGCCCCAAGAGCACTCCGGGACAAATGGAGTGGACCCCATCTAATTGTTGAGAAAAAGGGTGAGGTTACCTATCTGGTAGACCTGGGCACTGCCAGGAGTCCCCTTAGGGTGATTCATGTCAACCGCCTAAAACCCTACAATGACAGGGCTGATCTCACCCTGCTCATGGCAACAAATGAAGGACAGGAAGAAGAGAGTGACCCTCTCCCTGATCTCTTCTCCTCCACTGAAGAGGATGCTCTAGTGGAGGGAGTAGTGTTAGCAGATTGTCTGACTGCAGAACAGAAAGACAACTGCATAAATCTCCTTGGACAGTTTTCTGAACTCTTTTCAACTGTGCCAGGCACCACATCTTGGTGTGAACACACAATTGATACTGGAGACAGCTTGCCTGTCAAAAGTAAAATCTATAGGCAGCCTGACCATGTCAGGGATTGCATAAAACAAGAGGTTCAGAAAATGCTTGATCTAAGAGTGGTTGAACCTTCTGAAAGCCCATTGGCGAGTCCTGTGGTGCTTGTACCAAAGCCTCACTCAAAAGATGGAAAAAGGGAGATGAGGTTTTGTGTAGACTACAGAGGTCTCAATCAGGTAATGTGGTTCTAAAAATTCTGGACCCATGTAATTTACTTTGCCACAGCAGTACGATTTTAGTATCAAAAGACCGATAATGACTAGTACACTAAGCATGAGCATTTTCGCTCAATTCCAGCAGCGTTTTCACCTCGAAATCGCCATTTTCGTCCTGCACTCGTGGCTCCCATTTTATACACGGCAGCCATTTTTTAAAGTTGCCCTCACATAGGCTTATAATACAGTCAGATTTGATTCCAAGGACACGTACACCTTGATTGACTTTTCTCTGACCTGGGCAAGCTGGAACCATTGCCTCAGGCCAAACCTGTTTGGTCAGTCCCTCTCCCAGTGGCCGAATCAGATAGCATCAAGGCACACCATGCCATAAAACCCTTATTATCGCTCACACACCCTGCCTAATCTTGCTCACACCTGCACCTGCTCTTTTCTTCTTCTTACTTTACGAGGGGGAGGTGCCCGTTTTTATTGGGGGTCCACACTTATCTGATGTAAAATACTAGGCCTTGCCGGGTAATTTATTATGGGTTGGATGTCATGAAATATGAGGTTTCATCATGACACTGTTTTTTCCTTTGTAGTGAAAACATGTGAATGACCAACCAAAATGTCAAGAATGTTTGCCTGAAGCTTAAAAAACTGTATATAAGGAAACCTGACTTTGCATTGAAACACAGTCTCCTGAGAACATACAAACCGTGCTGTTGTACTTCTAGGACGCTTGTTACTTGGTTGCAGCCAATAAATTTGATCTTTGACTTCACCTAGAAGACTCTGAGTTTCTGTGGTCTGAATCAGGAAAGTACCCGAGGTCTTTGGGTGTACCCTGGCACCACTGGGTTACCGGATCAGTACCAGTTCTGAAAAACCCAGTACCTCAGTTGGCGCCCAACGTGGGGCGATACCAGCGGTACCGGTCCAAGCCTGAGGTCTGTGAGGAGCTTCGTGTGAGAATTCTGGAGGAAGGCCGCCACTTCATCGACCCCTGCATGTCGACGTGGTCCGAAAGTCTTTACTGCGAGGTTCCCCGCTTCCCGACGGCTACGAAGGACTGCTGCCCTGGCTATCGCCCTGATTTGGACCCTTGATTTTTGGTAGAGCGAAACAACAAGACGAGTCTTCTGGTGACGTCATCGATATTTTCAGTTAAGTACAGTATAAGTGGAGCGTCTCCCAGTCCTTAGTTGGACACTTGGTTTGGTCCTTAGTTGGACACTTGGTTTGGTCCTTAGTTGGACATTTGGTTTGGTATCCCTTCGGGATCACTTTGATTTGGAACTTGCAAGTACCAAAGCCGAAGGACTCGTGTATTCACGAGACTATCGTAAACAATAATCCTTTGAAGTTTGAAGCTAGACTAGTGAGCGAAGATGCCTGGTCTTAGCAGACTTGGAAATTTGTTTTGTCTTGGTTGTAAAAGGGACTCCCGGTTGGAGGACTCATGTCCGGTTCCTCCGATTGGAACTCCAACCTATGAACTATATGTGAAGCACGGCGTGGGCCCCATCACGTTTAATAAAGTATGGGTCCGCTATTCTTGGAAATAAATGTCTGTGAGGCTGTTTTTGCAGTTTTTTGGAACACTATTGAGAAAAGTTTTCTTTTCTCTTGTAAATATGACTTACAACTAGGATCTGCAAACGGTTCTGTAAGTAAATTGCGACGGCGCTATTTATGAAAAATGGCTAAAGCGCGCTGTATTGTGTGTCCTGAGTGTTTTCTGTTTATATCTGAAATGAGCTCAATGTGTGTTTGTGGGTCTTCTTGATGTTTTCAGTTTGTTAAGTAAAATGTTGGTTAATTAATATTAGTAGAAACTTAGAAAAAAACCAGAAATGAACCATGTGATGTGCTAACATAGCTATATGTTGCTTTTTAATTTATAGAATGAGCAATTGTGCACATATACAAAACTGCCGTTAAATGCTTAATAAATTAGAAAACACATTCAATAGATATAAATAGGGCCCCAAAAAAAACGAAATTATCTATTTTTGCCAAAAAAAAAAATACATTTACAGCATTTTTCTTAGATGCATTGTATTAGATGTTCACAGGCAAACTTTTCAACTGCAGTATATTTGATAGGAATGTTCAATTCAGCCAGCACTTTCCCAGTTAAACACGGGTGGAATTTTGCATAACCTTCCTTTTAAATGAAAGTGGCGCAAAAATGTGACGCATTTCAAGTTAGGCTTATGCGCTTAGGCTTGTGAGTTAATGTATCCCAAATAATAGGCAAGGGATGCAGCTTGCTTTTATATGTGGAATTATCACAAAAAAAAGAAAATTTTTTTTTTTTTTTTTTTAAAGAAAATTATTAATTATGGAAAAATTATTTAAAAAAATAAGTGCCTTTCAAAATCGTTTTGTAATATTTATAAAGCTTAATACCTATACTATGACCTCCTAGCATTAAAATTTAATTTAAGTTATGTTGCACTGCTAAAATGACATTTGTATGTGCAATTTTCCCTTGGCGCAGGAGCAAACAAGCTCATTTCTATAAAGTATAAGTTAATATTTTCAATGGCTGACTCATGGATTGTGTAATAGACATTCTGGTAATGCATATTATGCAAGAAAATTGTAGGATATTGATTTTTTAATGCCTAAAATATCAAAGTCGATTTTGGGCAAAAGCACTGTTTAAACTGCATTTTCTTTCATTCAGAGTACTTTTTAAAGTGTCTCAGGCTTCAGTAAATGCATACATTTAGGTTTGATATATATTTGCAGGTTGTGCCTTCTTGTGATTCAATGAGTCAATGTGCCAGTACAAAGGCTTGTTTTAATATCAAGGTTGAAGGTTCTAACTTCAGCTGGGCCTACTGAGATGTTCATTCATTCGAGGTTGATGAAATATGTACCATTGCATGGGATTGCAACAAGCATTTATTCTAACAACTGGTATGTGTGTTATTAAGGTTTGTGAATTATTCACAGTAAATGTAGTTTAATAATCTGGAAATAGAGATAAAAAATTTTAGCGCCTAAAAAGGAAAAATTATTTTTTTAAATTGAGTGAATTATTGCAGGTTAGAAGTAAAATAGGAAGGCCTACTGTCTTTGACAGATTCAGAGTGGCAGAAGCTAGGAGAGCTACAGAGGCTGGCTCAAGTCACGCTGCTGGGATGCTATCTTTAGTTTTCCCATGAACGATGGAGGAGGCTGTCATGTTGACACTTGTGACCTTTTAAATTAGGGCCTTGTCTCTGTGAAATGCAGAATGACCCTACGGGCCTCTAAAAGTGGGATTTCTGGTTTCTCCAGAAGAACATCAATACAATTAAAGAACTTAATTCCAGAGGGAAAATATAAAAAAAGGGGTTTCTTAGAAGGTCCCAACATCATGTTAAATGCTCTGCAGAACTGATACATTTGTGTCTCCGCTCTAAAAACATAAAATGATGCCTGCTAGTTGCTTTTATTTGACAGAAAAAGAAGTGTTGCATTAAGTCTTAGACAGAAAATAAGATGCAGCCCTTTTCTAAAATTTTGAAGGCTACATGCCTTAATGAGAACGATTTGACAATTAAGACTTATTTTTCACAGTGGAAATTGTAGGTGCCAAATTAATATGGAGTGTCAGTGTAACAATTTTTACTTTTAGAAAGGTAAAACTAAGGTGGCTTGATGTTGCGAAGTAACTGACAAGAGGGTAACAGTTAAGTAATGGAAATTTATTTTCGTGTATTTGGTCCTATCATGAATTGTTCTTGCTGGTCCTGTATGTTAGAAGAGAAACAGTAAAGTTATATTTGACAGCAGATTTCCATTGCCTGGTGATCTACTGTCAAAAGGAGGGTAAGGATTTTAAACCTGACAAATTAAACAGGCCCAAATATTGGGTTTTGGGCTGCAGGTTTACAGTGCATAAAGTACATGACATGGTGTTGTGTGTCACCGCTTATTCACACATGCTATTGTTTTGTCTATGCTTTTTGTGCTTGATACACAGCAAGTATATCTGATGGCTTGACGTTTTGTGCGTTTTTATTATTTTTTATTTGTTTTTTTGCATGTTTGTTGCTGCTTTTGATACTATTACAAGCTCCCCTGTGTTGTGAGGGGATGGTCATGACGATGCCCATCGCTACGCAACAGTTGGTTGAACTTGTTCTGTTTACTAAATTCCACAGATAATGATATTTCATGCTGTGAACATAAGAGACAACACTTCACCAGTGCATGTCTATTTGGCTATAATGGTATTGAAGGAAAATAAAAAGAGATATACAGGATCAAAGTGCGTCACCTGCAGTTAGTCACGTTACTGCCCCTTCCCTTAAAGGAACAGGCAGCCCTACATTTATGTAGCCTTGATTGGACCTAAGGATGAAATTATAGATCTGTGACTCAAGGTGACCTAATTTCTATATTACATTAGTTAATGATGTTCTGTTTCCTAAGTAGCATATGGCTTTTGTTTCTTAAAAGAAAACCAGGTTTTCATTTTTTCCTGAAGAAGGAACTTAAACATTAGCTAGGAGTACCGTATATGGTGTAGTCGCCAACGGTAGAGTTAAAATTTGTGTAACTTTGGCCTTTGTGTATCACCCGTACTCTCGGTGTTGTGTCACATGCCTGACTATCACCCAAATAATTTTTTTGTTCTTCCTATAGATTTTTTTCTTTTGTTACTTCCCCTGACCAATGTTGCATCATGCTTAGTTATTGAGATTTTAGCTATGTCCTAGTCCCATTTCTCTTTTTCGAATTCCTTTCACCAGTCAGCCCTTTTACTATTATTGATGTATTGTTCAGGTTCACATTTCCAGACTGCAGTGATGTACCAGGGACCCCCATGTTATGTATAATTCCCTTTGGTATGACCAGACTGGTTTTCAAGAATTTGCCTTAGGCCTGCTTCAATGTTTTCCAGCCTGACTGTCAGGGTAGCGATAGACTGGTTAACTGACTCAATATTATAGTAAGACAAGATTTCCATCTCAATAGGAGATATCTTATGTTTACCTTTTTGAACATGACAAATTTTCAATGTCCATTTTAATTTGGTTTTCGGTTCCCTTCTGTTCCTGTTACTTTAATTTTTGGTGGGATCAGATGTGTCCTAATCATGCAAATCTCAGGACCCTCTAGTTCTGGTCTTTTTGTTTGCACATTTGACTATTAGCCTGTGTATTGCATAGTGCACCTGATGCACAGTTTTTAAAGGAAGGTTTCTACATGTCCCTGATAATCGGTATCATGTGATTTCTCTATTGAGATGTTCTAAGATAAGGAGGAACACCTTGACTTAATCATTGAGGAAAATATGTGTTTACCCCATTAGACAATGCCACTGTGTGAGGAAATCCATTCAGATAGAATTCTCATGTAGCTATAGATGGCAGAGAATAATGGAAAGAACCCAATTAAAGATGCTAGAGACCCTGTTTTGCCCTTCTGCCTTTGTCTTTGTATTTTATGCCCATGGTGTATAGCTATCCTTTGAAGATTGCAGACCAACTGCTTGCAGTCCCCTTGTTAAAAACCATGAACTGTTTTTGTACTAAATTGAAGGAAACTAACAACTGTGGCACATTTCCTACGTCACTAGATTCTGCGGGTATCAAGTCATAATAACCTGCAGGACATTCATTTAAGCCTAATTCCCATCAGTGACAGCTACAGATGAAAGACGGCCGTCTTGGCCCTACAGTCTCAGCACCCAGAAAGTAGCAAAGCTGGACAGCGATCGCCAGCGCATGGTATCGTACTTGCTCCATCAGACGGCGTTGGACATCACAAAACCAAAGTTTTAGTGTAAAAGAGCTAAAGAGAAGGATTCCTGTTGTTGATGGCAGAGCTGTTTTGAGGTTTCATTTCTCTACCTGTCATGTGCTGGTAACCTCTGACAGTGTGCAATCCCTTGAGCCCCTTGGCCTGAGTTTTGGCCACACACCCCCTTTTCTTTGCTCCAACGGAAGAAGGGCAGTGCACCGGAGATTTCAAGTTTGGAAAAAGGCACTATATTGTGGTGCCCATGAAAGAGCAGCTTGAGCGTCCTCTGACACTAAATAATGAGTGTTGGAGTCTGAAAGTGCTGCTGAGCTTGAGCTATTTCCCAATTAATGGTGCTTGGGTCTGCACGAGATGATTTGTGCCCTTGATCAATGAAGAGCACATTGTTTGTAGTGTCTGCCACAGAGGAGAGACACTGGTGCATTGCTTTAAGACATTGAGACTTTCGAGTGAGCTGTGGGTGTTTGCCAGGAGGGCACTCCAACTAAGCAGTACTTTTCCCACGAAGAGGCATGAATTGAGAGGCCCATGCGAAAGAAAACAACAAAAGAAAATTTGATGGACAATAGAAGCCTGCCAGAGAGGCTTTTTGAACGGACTCTGGGCATAGTTGGTTTCACAAGAGGTTTCCGTGTGATTGTATAGACTAGGTGTTAGGAGACTGATTGTTTTGCTGGCATTGTTTTAAAGTACTATTCTGTTTAGTAAAAGCAGAATAAAGTCCATTTTCTGTGGAAAGAGTACCCCCTTTTCACGTTAGAGCATTGATGAGAGTCACCACTGTTCCACCTGAACATACAAAAATTACTGAAATGCAGAGGAGCCCTAAAAATGTTACTAGATAATTTTAGGATTTGCTTTTTGGTTAGGGTTGTGAAAAATTATTATTTCATTTGTAATAGTGGTCACTACTTTCTCCCGTTGTCTATATGTTCTTAATAACATGTTTTCTAGTGTCTTTTAAACATGACGTTGTCATTTATGGGTGGGATTGTTTTTCTCTACTCAATTGACTTCTGCACCCACTTCCCAACCTATGTCTTTTCCTACTATTGTTTCTTTGCACTCTTTTCACCCTTATCCTGAACATGAGCAGGTTAGAAGATCAGAATTCATAAGCAATTCTTTTGTACAGCCTCTGCATCAACACTAGTTAGTAGTGAACATCACTAATTGTTGGGTGTGTGATCTTTTGCCACCTACTGCAGATAGAGGTATTCCTTATTTTGTCCTGCCATATGTGGCCTTTTGTGCTACTTCATGTTCGAGGAGACCTGTCCAGAAGAGAGTTACCAAGTACTAGAATTTTGCTCCAGCAACATCTCAACGACTTTAGAAACATAGACCTGGACTCAGATTAGCATGAGAATAGGTTTATTGCCTATGTAAGGGCAAAAGGAGGGTTTGTGGTTCTAAAAATTCTGGACCCATGTAATTTACTTTGCCACAGCAGTATGATTTTAGTATCAAAAGACCGATAATGACTAGTACACTAAGCATGAGCATTTTCGCTCAATTCCAGCAGCGTTTTCACCTCGAAATCGCCATTTTCATCCTGCACTCGTGGCTCCCATTTTATACACGGCAGCCATTTTTAAAAGTTGCCCTCACATAGGCTTATAATACAGTCAGATTTGATTCCAAGGACACGTACACCTTGATTGACTTTTCTCTGACCTGGGCAAGCTGGAACCATTGCCTCAGGCCAAACCTGTTTGGTCAGTCCCTCTCCCAGTGGCCGAATCAGATAGCATCAAGGCACACCATGCCATAAAACCCTTATTATCGCTCACACACCCTGCCTAATCTTGCTCACACCTGCACCTGCTCTTTTCTTCTTCTTACTTTACGAGGTGGAGGTGCCTGTTTTTATTGGGGGTCCACACTTATCTGATGTAAAATACTAGGCCTTGCCGGGTAATTTATTATGGGTTGGATGACATGAAATATGAGGTTTCATCATGACACTGTTTTTTCCTTTGTAGTGAAAACATGTGAATGACCAACCAAAATGTCAAGAATGTTTGCCTGAAGCTTAAAAAACTGTATATAAGGAAACCTGACTTTGCATTGAAACACAGTCTCCTGAGAACATACAAACCGTGCTGTTGTACTTCTAGGACGCTTGTTACTTGGTTGCAGCCAATAAATTCGATCTTTGACTTCACCTAGAAGACTCTGAGTTTCTGTGGTCTGAATCAGGAAAGTACCCGAGGTCTTTGGGTGTACGCTGGCACCACTGGGTTACCGGATCAGTACCGGTTCTGAAAAACCCAGTACCTCAGTAACAAAAACTGATGCTCACCCTATACCCAGGGCAGATGAGCTCATAGATACACTGGTATCTGCCAAGTATCTAAGCACCTTTGATTTGACTGCAGGCAGATCAAATTAGCTAAGGATGCTAAACCTAAAACTGCATTTTCAACTATAGGAGGGCACTACCAATTTACAGTGATGCCCTTTGGTTTAAAGAATGCACCTGACACTTTTCAGAGGTTGGTGAACACAGTCCTGCAAGGGTTGGAGGCTTTTAGTGCAGCATATCTTGATGATATAGTTGTCTTTAGCTCCACCTGGGATGAGCACCTGGTCCACCTTTGGAAAGTTTTGGAGGACCTGCAAAAGGCAGGCCTCACTATCAAGGCCTCAAAGTGCCAGATAGGGCAGGGAAAGGTGGTTTATTTGGGACACCTGGTAGGTGGAGAACAGATTGCACCACTTCAGGGGAAAATCCAGACATTCATGGATTGGGTTCCCCCTACAACACAGACCCAGGTGAGAGCCTTCTTAGGCTCTTCACAGGAGATTCATTAAAAACTATGGCTACATAGCAGCCCCACTTAATGATCTCACCAGTAAAAAGATACCTAAAAAGGTATTGTGGACAGCTAGCTGTCAGAAAGCTTTTGAGGAGCTCAAACAGGCCATGTGCTCTGCACCTGTCCTAAAAAGCCCATGTTACTCCAAGAAATTAATTGTTCAAACTGATGCATCTGAATTAGGGGTGGGGCAGTCTTATCACAACTGAATTCCTGAGGGCCAGGATCAACCAGTTGCTTTCATCAGCAGAAGGTTGACCCCTAGAGAAAAGCGTTGGTCTGCCATAGAGAGGGAGGCCTTTCCTGTGGTCTGGGCACTGAAGAAGTTGATGCCGTACCTGTTTGGCACTCACTTCATTGTTCAGACAGACCACAAACCTCTACTTTGGCTAAAACAAATAAAAGTTGAAAATCCTAAATTGTTGAGGTGGTCCATACCTTTACAGGGAATGGACTATACAGTGGAACATAGACCTGGGAGTACCCACTCCAATGCAGATGGACTCTCCAGATATTTCCACTTAGACAATGAAGACTCATCAGGTCATGGCTAGTCTTATTGTCCTTCGTTTGGGGGGGGGGTTGTGTAGGAAAGTACCATCTTGCCTGGCAGGTTACCCCCGTATTTCACTGTATATATGTTGTTTTAGTCTATGTGTCACTGGAACCCTGCCAGGCAGGGCCCCAGTGCCCAAAAGTATGTGCCCTGTATGTGTTCCCTGTGTGATGCCTAACTGTCTTACTGAGGCTCTGCTAACCAGAACCTCAGTGGTTATGCTCTCTCTGCTTTCCAACTTTGTCACTAACATGTGGGTGACTAAATTTACCAATTCACATTGGCATACTGGTACACCCATATAATTCCCTAGTATATGGTACTGAGGTACCCAGGGTATTAGGGTTCCAGGAGATCCCTATGGGCTGCAGCATTTCTTTTGCCACTCATAGGGAGCTCTGACAATTCTTACACAGGCCTGCCAGTGCAGCTGAGTGAAATAACGTCCACGTTATTTCACAGCCATTTACCACTGCACTTAAGTAACTTATAAGTCACCTATATGTCTAACCTTCATCTGGTGAAGGTTGGGTGTAAAGTTACTTAGTGTTTGGGCACCCTGGCACTAGCCAAGGTTACATCGTTCAGGCCACATCGTTCAGGGCAAATTACCCAGACTTTGTGAGTGCAGGGACACCATTACACGCCTGCACTGTACATAGGTCACTACCTATGTACAGTGTCACAATGGTAACTCCGAACATGGCCATGTAACATGTCTAAGATCATGGAATTGTCCCCCCAATGACATTCTGGCATTGGGGGGACAATTCCATGATTCCCCGGGTCTCTAGCACAGAACTTGGGTACTGCCAAACTGCCTTTCCAGGGTCTCCACTGCAGCTGCTGCCAACCCCTCAGACAGGTTTCTGCCCTCCTGGGGTCCAGGCAGCCCTGGCCCAGGAAGGCAGAACAAAGAATTTCCTCTGAGAGAGGGTGTAACACCCTCTCCCTTTGGAAATAGGTGTGAAGGCTGGGGAGGAGTAGCCTCCCCCAGCCTCTGGAAATGCTTTGATGGCCACATAAGGTGCCCATCTCTGCATAAGCCAGTCTACACCGGTTTAGGGATCCCCCAACCCTGCTCTGGCGCGAAACTGGACCAAGGAAAGGGGAGTGACTACTCCCCTGACCAGTACCTCCCAGGGGAGGTGCCCAGAGCTCCCCCAGTGTGTCCCAGACCTCTGCCATCTTGGAAACAGAGGTGTCTGTGGCACACTGGACTGCTCTCAGTGGCCAGTGCTAGCAAGTGACGTCAGAGGCTCCTTCTGATAGGCTCTTACCTCTCTTGGTAGCCAATCCTCCTTCCTTGGTAGCCAAACTTCCTTTTCTGGCTATTTAGGGTCTCTGCTTTGGGGAATTCTTCAGATAACGAATGCAAGAGCTCACCAGAGTTCCTCTGCATCTCCCTCTTCACCTTCTGCCAAAGGATCGACCGCTGACTGCTCAGGACACCTGCAAAACTGCAACAAAGTAGCAAGACGACTACTAGAAACCTTGTATCTCTTCATCCTGCCGGCTTTCTCGACTGTTTCCAGGTGGTGCATGCTCTGGGGGTAGCCTGCCTCCTTTCTGCACCAGGAGCTCTGAAGAAATCTCCCGTGGGTTGACGGAATCTTCCCCCTGCAACCGCAGGCAACAAAAGACTGCATCACCGGTCCTGTGGGTCCCCTCTCAGCACGACGAGCGTGGTCCCTGGGACTCAGCAACTCTGTCAAAATAACTCCCACTGTCCAGTGACTCTTCAGTCCAAGTTTGGTGGAGGTAAGTCCTTGCCTCCCCACGCTAGACTGCATTGCTGGGTACCGCATGATTTGCAGCTGCTCTAGCTCCTGTGCACTCTTCCAGGATTTCCTTCATGAACAGCCAAGCCTGTGTCCCCGACACTCTAACCTGCACTGCACAACCTTCTGAGTTGTCTTCCGGCATCGTGGGACTCCCTTTTGTGACTTCGTGTGGACTCCGGTTCACTCTTCTTCTATGTGCCTGTTCAGGTACTTCTGCGGGTGCTGCCTGCTTCTGTGAGGGCTCCCTGACTTGCTGGGCGCCCCCTCTGTCTCCTCATCCAAGTGGCGACATCCTGGTCCCTCCTAGGCTACAGCAGCATCTAAAAACCCTAACCGCAACCCTTGCAGCTAGCAAGGCTTGTTTGCAGTACTTCTGCGTGGGAACACGTCTGCAAGCTTCATCGCGACGTGTGACATCTATCCTCCAAAGGGGAAGTTCCTAGTCCTCTTCCTTCTTGCAGAACTCCAAGCTTCTTCCCTCAGCTGGCATTTCCTGGGCTCCTGCCCACTCTCGACACTGTCGCGACTATTGGACTTGGTCCTTTTGTTTTACAGGTACTCAGGTTCGGAAATCCACTGTTGTTGCATTGCTGGTGTTTGTTCTTCCTGCAGAATCCCCTATCACGACTTCTGTGCTCTCTGGGGGTAGAAGGTGCACTTTACACCTACCTTTCAGGGTCTTGGGGTGGGCTATTTTTCTAACCCTCACTGTTTTCTTACAGTCCCAGCGACCCTCTACATGCTCACATAGGTTTGGGGTCCATTCGTGGTTCGCATTCCACTTTTGGAGTATATAGTTTGTGTTGCCCCTATACCTATGTGCTCCTATTGCAATCTATTGTAACTTTAAACTGCTTGCATTACTTTTCTTGGTATTACCTGCATAATTTTGGTTTGTGTACATATATCTTGTGTATATAACTTATCCTCATACTGAGGGTACTCACTGAGATACTTTTGGCATATTGTCATAAAAATAAAGTACCTTTATTTTTAGTACTTCTGTGTATTGTGTTTTCTTATGATATTGTGCATATGACACCAGTAGTATAGTAGGAGCTTTACATGTCTCCTAGTTCAGCCTAAGCTGCTTTGCCATAGTTACCTTCTATCACCCTAAGCTGCTAGAAACACCTCTTCTACACTAATAAGGGATAAGTGGACCTGGCACAAAGTGTAAGTACCTCTGGTACCCACTACAAGCCAGGCCAGCCTCCTACATTGGTTGTGCAGCGGTGGGATAAGTACTTGTAACTACTTACCACTTTGTCATTGTGTACTTTTCATTCTTATGTGCAAAACAAGTTCAGTGTATGTACACCTAACCAAAAAGTTTTGCTTTTCTCCTCTTAAACTTTTTACTAAGTTCTGAAAAGTACTCTAAAACTTCTAAAAGTTTCTAAAAAGTTAGAAAAAGTTTTTTTCTCTATTCTTTAAAAAGTTCTGAAACTTTTACTTTCTTCTCACTGTCTCTACACCTTCTTCTATCATGTCTGATGTAGAGTCTGCTCTTAAAATGGTCAATACTACTTATGAAACTTTGAATTACAAGAGCTTAAGGAGTCTCTGCTTAGATAGAGGTTTAGTGATGGAAAAGAACCCCACTAAAGAATTTCTATATAACATGCTTATTGTGAACGATGAGTCCCAAGCAGGCACTTCAAATGAGAAGTTAATAGATGTCTCCCATTCTGACTCAGGGTCATCTCCTCGAGGGAGGTGGGGAGGGTTCTGTTCCAAATCTGCCCCTTAGCAGGCCACCTAGTAATGCTGGTAATAATGGAAGCTCCCATCATAGTAGGAGTGGCTTCATTCCTGGAGACGAGGATATTAGAGTCCAGTCAGTTAGGCACAGATCTCCCACTGTTGTTTACAGTTTATCTTCTGTGTCCAAGCATTCCCAACCCACCCACCCTGAAGACAACATGTTAGAAAGGGAATTCAAAAAGTTGAGAGCGGAAGAAACCAGACTGAAGCTTAAACAGCAACAGCTGGCTCTAGCTAGGGAATCCCTAGACCTGGAGAAGGAGAGAAAGAGATTGGGGTTAGGACCCCATGGTGGCAGCAACAGCAGTATTCCTGATAGTAATCCTGTTAGAGAGCATGATTCCAGGAATCTGCACAAGATAGTCCCCCCTTACAAGGAGGGGGATGACATCAACAAGTGGTTTGCTGCACTTGAGAGGGCCTGTATGGTACAGGGGGTCCCTCAAAGGCAGTGGACTGCTGTATTTTGGCTATCTTTCACTGGAAAGGGTAGGGAAATGCTCCTTACTGTTAGATAAAGTGATGCTAACAATTTTGCAGTTTTGAAGGATGCACTCTTGGATGGATTTGGCTTAACCACTGAACAATACAGGATTAAGTTCAGAGACACCAGAAAAGATTCCTCACAAGAATGGATAGACGTTGTTGACTGTTCAGTGAAGGCCTTGGAAGGGTGGTTACATGGCAGTAAAGTTTCTGACTATGAAAGCCTGTATAATCTTATTCTGAGAGAGCATATTCTGAATAACTGTGTGTCTGACTTGTTACACCAATATCTAGTGGACTCAAATCTGACCTCTTCACAAGATTTGGGAAAGAAGGCAGACAAATGGGTCAGAACAAGAGTGAACAGAATAGTTCATACAGGGGGTGACAAGGATGGCAAGAAGGATGGCAAGAAGGATGGTAAGTCTTCTGACAAGGGTGGGGACAAAACTAAAACTGAGTCTTCACCAGACCCACAAAAATCCTCTGGTGGGGGTGGTGGGTCCAAATCCTCTTCAAATCAAGTTACAAAGCCTTGTTTTCATTTAGGTAAAGTCAAAGGCCATTGGACAACTGATGCCAGTTGTCCAAAGAAAAGCACCAAACCTCCCACTACCACAACTCCTACTGCAAACTCTAGTGCCCCTAGTAATAGCAGTGTTGGTGGGAGCAAACCTACTAATAGCCAATCCAAGGGAGTAGCTGGGCTCACTTTTGGTAATTTAGTTGGGGTTGGTATTGTTAGGGAGACCACAGAGGCTGTGTTAGTCTCTGAATGTGCCATTGATTTGGCCACCTTGGTTGTTTGTCCGCTTAATATGGATAAGTACAAGCAACTTCCCCTAATAAATGGTGTTGAGGTTCAGGCCTACAGGGACACAGGTTCGAGTGTTACCATGGTAATAGAGAAACTGGTCCACCCTGAACAACACCTACTTGGTCACCAGTACCAAGTGACAGACGCTCATAACAACACTCTTAGCCACCCCATGGCTGTTGTGAATCTCAACTGGGGGGGATTACTGGTCTAAAGAAAGTTGTGGTTGCCTCAGATTTACCTGTAGACTGTCTACTAGGAAATGACTTAGAGAAATCAGCTTGGGCAGAAGTGGAGTTGGAGGCTCATGCAGCAATGCTGGGCTTTCCTGGTCATATTTTTGCTTTGACAAGGGCTCAGGCCAAAAAGCAAAAAGGACAGGGTAACTTGGATCCTGGAACAATGGACCAAGTGCTCCCTAAAGCTAGGGGTAGCAAGGGTAAATCCCTACCCACTATCCCACCCTCTGCAGATGATTCTCCTTCTGAGGAAGAAGAATTTCCTCCCTGTGCAGTACCTTCACCAGATGAGCTAGCAGCAGACACTGCTGAGCTTTTGGGTGGAGGGTGGCCTGCAGGGAAGAGCTGAGTGTGGCACAGCAATCCTGTACCATATTAAAGGGTCTCAGACAGCAAGCTGTCAAGCAGCAAAATGGGGATGTCAGTGACTCACATAGAGTTTACTGGGAGGACAACCTCTTGTACACAGAGGCAAGGGACCCAAAACCTGGAGCAGCCAGGAGATTGGTCATTCCCCTGCAATACAGGGAGTTACTCCTAACTCTGGCACATGACATTCCTTTGGCTGGGCATTTGGGCCAGATCAAAACATGGGAAAGGCTTGTCCCCCTGTTTCACTGTCCTAGGATGTCAGAGGACACAAAAGATTTGTGTAAGTCTTGTGTGACCTGCCAAGCCAATGGCAAGACTGGTGGCACACCAAAGGCTCCCCTTATTCTACTAACTGTGGTTGTGTCCCATTTGAAAGGGTAGGGGTTGACATAGTTGGCCCCCTTGACCCTCCTACTGCTTCAGGCAATAGGTTTATCTTGGTGGTTGTGGACCATGCCACAAGATATCCTGAAGCAATTCCTCTTAGGACCACTACAGCTCCTGCAGTGGCAAAAGCCCTCCTCGGAATCTTTTCCAGGGTGGGTTTCCCAAAAGAGGTTGTATCAGACAGGGGTAGCAACTTTATGTCTGCATACTTGAAAGCTATGTGGAGGGAATGTGGTGTAACATACAAATTCACCACTCCTTATCATCCACAGACTAATGGACTGGTAGAGAGGTTTAATAAAACTCTCAAAGGAATGATAATGGGACTCCCTGAAAAACTCAGGAGGAGATGGGATGTCCTGTTACCTTGCCTCCTTTTTGCTTACAGGGGGGTACCCCAGAAAGGAGTGGGCTTCAGCCCCTTTGAACTCTTCTTTGGACACCCTGTAAGAGGTCCACTAACACTTGTGAAGGAGGGTTGGGAACAACTTTTAAAAGCTCCCAAACAGGACATAGTGGACTATGTACTTGGCCTAATATCCAGAATGGCTGTGTACATGAAAAAGGCCAGTAAAAACCTTCAGGCCAGCCAAGAGCTCCAGAAGCAATGGCATGACCAGAAGGCTGTTCTGATTCAGTACCAACCAGGACAGAAGGTGTGGGTATTGGAGCCTGTGGCCCCAAGAGCACTCCAGGACAAATGGAGTGGACCCCATCTAATTGTTGAGAAAAAGGGTGAGGTTACCTATCTGGTAGACCTGGGCACTGCCAGGAGTCCCCTTAGGGTGATTCATGTCAACTGCCTAAAACCCTACAATGACAGGGCTGATCTCACCCTGCTCATGGCAACAAATGAAGGACAGGAAGAAGAGAGTGACCCTCTCCCTGATCTCTTCTCCTCCACTGAAGAGGATGCTCTAGTGGAGGGAGTAGTGTTAGCAGATTGTCTGACTGCAGAACAGAAAGACAACTGCATAAATCTCCTTGGACAGTTTTCTGAACTCTTTTCAACTGTGCCAGGCACCACATCTTGGTGTGAACACACAATTGATACTGGAGACAGCTTGCCTGTCAAAAGTAAAATCTATAGGCAGCCTGACCATGTCAGGGATTGCATAAAACAAGAGGTTCAGAAAATGCTTGATCTAAGAGTGGTTGAACCTTCTGAAAGCCCTTTGGCGAGTCCTGTGGTGCTTGTACCAAAGCCTCACTCAAAAGATGGAAAAAGGGAGATGAGGTTTTGTGTAGACTACAGAGGTCTCAATCAGGTAACAAAAACTGATGCTCACCCTATACCCAGGGCAGATGAGCTCATAGATACACTGGTATCTGCCAAGTATCTAAGCACCTTTGATTTGACTGCAGGGTATTGGCAGATCAAATTAGCTAAGGATGCTAAACCTAAAACTGCATTTTCAACTATAGGAGGGCACTACCAATTTACAGTGATGCCCTTTGGTTTAAAGAATGCACCTGACACTTTTCAGAGGTTGGTGAACACAGTCCTGCAAGGGTTGGAGGCTTTTAGTGCAGCATATCTTGATGATATAGTTGTCTTTAGCTCCACCTGGGATGAGCATCTGGTCCACATTTGGAAAGTTTTGGAGGACCTGCAAAAGGCAGGCCTCACTATCAAGGCCTCAAAGTGCCAGATAGGGCAGGGAAAGGTGGTTTATCTGGGACACCTGGTAGGTGGAGAACAGATTGCACTACTTCAGGGGAAAATCCAGACATTCATGGATTGGGTTCCCCCTACAACACAGACCCAGGTGAGAGCCTTCTTCACAGGAGATTCATTAAAAACTATGGCTACATAGCAGCCCCACTTAATGATCTCACCAGTAAAAAGATGCCTAAAAAGGTATTGTGGACAGCTAGCTGTCAGAAAGCTTGTGAGGAGCTCAAACAGGCCATGTGCTCTGCACCTGTCCTAAAAAGCCCATGTTACTCCAAGAAATTCATTTTTCAAACTGATGCATCTGAATTAAGGGTGGGGCAGTCTTATCACAACTGAATTCCTGAGGGCCAGGATCAACCAGTTGCTTTCATCAGCAGAAGGTTGACCCCTAGAGAAAAGCGTTGGTCTGCCATAGAGAGGGAGGCCTTTGCTGTGGTCTGGGCACTGAAGAAGTTGATGCCGTACCTGTTTGGCACTCACTTTATTGTTCAGACAGACCACAAACCTCTACTTTGGCTAAAACAAATAAAAGTTGAAAATCCTAAATTGTTGAGGTGGTCCATAACTTTACAGGGAATGGACTATACAGTGGAACATAGACCTGGGAGTACCCACTCCAATGCAGATGGACTCTCCAGATATTTCCACTTAGACAATGAAGACTCATCAGGTCATCGCTAGTCTTATTGTCCTTCGTTTGGGTGGGGTTGTGTAGGAAAGTACCATCTTGCATGGCAGGTTACCCCCATATTTCACTGTATATATGTTGTTTTAGTCTATGTGTCACTGGGACCCTGCCAGGCAGGGCCCCAGTGCCCAAAAGTATGTGCCCTGTATGTGTTCCGTGTGTGATGCCTAACTGTCTTACTGAGGCTCTGCTAACCAGAACCTCAGTGGTTATGCTCTCTCTGCTTTCCAAATTTGGCACAAACATGTGGGTGACTAAATTTACCAATTCACATTGGCATACTGGTACACCCATATAATTCCCTAGTATATGGTACTGAGGTACCCAGGGTATTGGGGTTCCAGGAGATCCCTATGGGCTGCAGCATTTCTTTTGCCACTCATAGGGAGCTCTGACAATTCTTACACAGGCCTGCCAGTGCAGCCTGAGTGAAATAACGTCCACGTTATTTCACAGCCATTTACCACTGCACTTAAGTAACTTATAAGTCACCTATATGTCTAACCTTCATCTGGTGAAGGTTGGGTGCAAAGTTACTTAGTGTTTGGGCACCCTGGCACTAGCCAAGGTCCCCCCACATCGTTCAGGGCAAATTACCCAGACTTTGTGAGTGCGGGGACACCATTACACGCGTGCACTGTACATAGGTCACTACCTATGTATAGCGTCACAATGGTAACTTCGAACATGGCCATGTAACATGTCTAAGATCATGGAATTGTCCCCCCAATGACATTCTGGCATTGGGGGGACAATTCCATGATCCCCCGGGTCTCTAGCACAGAACTCGGGTACTGCCAAACTGCCTTTCCGGGGTCTCCACTGCAGCTGCTGCCAACCCCTCAGACAGGTTTCTGCCCTCCTGGGGTCCAGGCAGCCCTGGCATAGGAAGGCAGAACAAAGAATTTCCTCTGAGAGAGGGTGTAACACCCTCTCCCTTTGGAAATAGGTGTGAAGGCTGGGGAGGAGTAGCCTCCCGCAGCCTCTGGAAATGCTATGATGGCCACATAAGGTGCCCATCTCTGCATAAGCCAGTCTACGCCGGTTTAGGGATTCCCCAACCCTGCTCTGGTGCGAAACTGGACAAAGGAAAGGGGAGTGACCACTCCCCTGACCTGCACCTCCCAGGGGAGGTGCCCAGAGCTCCTCCAGTGTGTCCCAGACCTCTGCCATCTTGGAAACAGAGGTGTCTGTGGCACACTGGACTGCTCTGAGTGGCCAGTGCTAGCAAGTGACGTCAGAGGCTCCTTCTGATAAGCTCTTACCTCTCTTGGTAGCCAATCCTCCTTCCTTGGTAGCCAAACTTCCTTTTCTTGCTATTTAGGGTCTCTGCTTTGGGGAATTCTTCAAATAACGAATGCAAGAGCTCACCAGAGTTCCTCTGCATCTCCCTCTTCACCTTCTGCCAAAGGATCGACCGCTGACTGCTCAGGACACCTGCAAAACTGCAACAAAGTAGCATGACGACTACTAGAAACCTTGTATCTCTTCATCCTGCCGGCTTTCTCGACTGTTTCCAGGTGGTGCATGCTCTGGGGGTAGCCTGCCTCCTTTCTGCACCAGGAGCTCTGAAGAAATCTCCCGTGGGTTGACGGAATCTTCCCCCTGCAACCGCAGGCAACAAAAGACTGCATCACCGGTCCTGTGGGTCCCCTCCCAGCACGACGAGCGTGGTCCCTGGGACTCAGCAACTCTGTCGAAATAACTCCCACTGTCCAGTGACTCTTCAGTCCAAGTTTGGTGGAGGTAAGTCCTTGCCTCCCCACGCTAGACTGCATTGCTGGGTACCGCATGATTTGCAGCTGCTCCAGCTCCTGTGCACTCTTCCAGGATTTCCTTCATGAACAGCCAAGCCTGTGTCCCGACACTCTAACCTGCAGTGCACAACCTTCCGAGTTGTCTTCCGGCATCGTGGGACTCCCTTTTGTGACTTCGTGTAGACTCCGGTTCACTCTTCTTCTATGTGCCTGTTCAGGTACTTCTGCGGGTGCTGCCTGCTTCTGTGAGGGCTCCCTGACTTGCTGGGCGCCCCCTCTGTCTCCTCATCCAAGTGGCGACATCCTGGTCCCTCCTAGGCTACAGCAGCATCCAAAAACCCTAACCGCAACCCTTGCAGCTAGCAAGGCTTGTTTGCAGTACTTCTGCGTGGGAACACGTCTGCAAGCTTCATCGCAACGTGTGACATCTATCCTCCAAAGGGGAAGTTCCTAGTCTTCTTCGTTCTTGCAGAACTCCAAGCTTCTTCCCTCAGCTGGGTTTTTTCTGGGCTCCTGCCCACTCTCGACACTGTCGCGACTATTGGACTTGGTCCTTTTGTTTTACAGGTACTCAGGTTCGGAAATCCACTGTTGTTGCATTGCTGGTGTTTGTTCTTCCTGCAGAATCCCCTATCACGACTTCTGTGCTCTCTGGGGGTAGAAGGTGAACTTTACACCTACCTTTCAGGGTCTTGGGGTGGGCTATTTTTCTAACCCTCACTGTTTTCTTAGAGTCCCAGCGACCCTCTACATGCTCAAATAGGTTTGGGGTCCCTCCGTGATTCGCATTCCACTTTTGGAGTATATGGTTTGTGTTGCCCCTATACCTATGTGCTCCTATTGCAATCTATCTTAATTTTACACTGCTTGCATTACTTTTCTTGCTGTTACCTGCATAATTTTGGTTTGTGTACATATATCTTGTGTATATAACTTATCCTCATACTGAGGGTACTCACTGAGATACTTCTGGCATATTGTCATAAAAATAAAGTACCTTTATTTTTAGTACTTCTGTGTATTGTGTTTTCTTATGATATTGTGCATATGACACCAGTGGTATAGTAGGAGCTTTACATGTCTCCTAGTTCAGCCTAAGCTGCTTTGCCATAGCTACCTTCTATCAGCCTAAGCTGCTAGAAACACCTCTTCTACACTAATAAGGGATAACTGACCTTGGACAAAGTGTAAGTACCTCTGGTACCCACTACAAGCCAGGCCAGCCTCCTACATTGGTTGTGCAGCGGTGGGATAAGTACTTGTAACTACTTACCACTTTGTCATTGTGTACTTTTCATAAGAGAATAATGTACAAAACAAGTTCAGTGTATGTACACCTAACCAAAAAGTTTTGCTTTTCTCCTCTTAAACTTTTTACTAAGTTCTGAAAAGTACTCTAAAACTTCTAAAAGTTTCTAAAAAGTTAGAAAAAGTTTTTTTCTCTATTCTTTAAAAAGTTCTGAAACTTTTACTTTTTTCTCACTGTCTCTACACCTTCTTCTATCATGTCTGATGTAGAGTCTGCTCTTAAAATGGTCAATACTACTTATGAAACTTTGAATTACAAGAGCTTAAGGAGTCTCTGCTTAGATAGAGGTTTAGTGATGGGAAAGAACCCCACTAAAGAATTTCTATATAACATGCTTATTGTGAACGATGAGTCCCAAGCAGGCACTTCAAATGAGAAGTTAATAGATGTCTCCCATTCTGACTCAGGGGATCTCCTCGAGGGAGGTGGGGAGGGTTCTGTTCCAAATCTGCCCCTTAGCAGGCCACTTAGTAATGCTGGTAATAATGGAAGCTCCCATCATAGTAGGAGTGGCTTCATTCCTGGAGGCCAGGATATTAGAGTCCAGTCAGTTAGGCACAGATCTCCCACTGTTGTTTACAGTTTATCTTCTGTGTCCAAGCATTCCCAACCCACCCACCCTGAAGACAACATGTTAGAAAGGGAATTCAAAAAGTTGAGAGCGGAAGAAACCAGACTGAAGCTTAAACAGCAACAGCTGGCTCTAGCTAGGGAATCCCTAGACCTGGAGAAGGAGAGAAAGAGATTGGGGTTAGGACCCCATGGTGGCAGCAACAGCAGTATTCCTGATAGTAATCCTGTTAGAGAGCATGATTCCAGGAATCTGCACAAGATAGTCCCCCCTTACAAGGAGGGGGATGACATCAACAAGTGGTTTGCTGCACTTGAGAGGGCCTGTATGGTACAGGGGGTCCCTCAAAGGCAGTGGACTGCTGTATTTTGGCTATCTTTCACTGGAAAGGGTAGGGAAATGCTCCTTACTGTTAGATAAAGTGATGCTAACAATTTTGCAGTTTTGAAGGATGCACTCTTGGATGGATTTGGCTTAACCACTGAACAATACAGGATTAAGTTCAGAGACACCAGAAAAGATTCCTCACAAGAATGGATAGACGTTGTTGACTGTTCAGTGAAGGCCTTGGAAGGGTGGTTACATGGCAGTAAAGTTTCTGACTATGAAAGCCTGTATAATCTTATTCTGAGAGAGCATATTCTGAATAACTGTGTGTCTGACTTGTTACACCAATATCTAGTGGACTCAAATCTGACCTCTTCACAAGATTTGGGAAAGAAGGCAGACAAATGGGTCAGAACAAGAGTGAACAGAATAGTTCATACAGGGGGTGACAAGGATGGCAAGAAGGATGGTAAGTCTTCTGACAAGGGTGGGGACAAAACTAAAACTGAGTCTTCACCAGACCCACAAAAATCCTCTGGTGGGGGTGGTGGGTCCAAATCCTCTTCAAATCAAGTTACAAAGCCTTGTTTTCATTTAGGTAAAGTCAAAGGCCATTGGACAACTGATGCCAGTTGTCCAAAGAAAAGCACCAAACCTCCCACTACCACAACTCCTACTGCAAACTCTAGTGCCCCTAGTAATAGCAGTGGTGGTGGGAGCAAACCTACTAATAGCCAATCCAAGGGAGTAGCTGGGCTCACTTTTGGTAATTTAGTTGGGGTTGGTATTGTTAGGGAGACCACAGAGGCTGTGTTAGTCTCTGAATGTGCCATTGATTTGGCCACCTTGGTTGTTTGTCCGCTTAATATGGATAAGTACAAGCAACTTCCCCTAATAAATGGTGTTGAGGTTCAGGCCTACAGGGACACAGGTTCGAGTGTTACCATGGTAATAGAGAAACTGGTCCACCCTGAACAACACCTACTTGGTCACCAGTACCAAGTGACAGACGCTCATAACAACACTCTTAGCCACCCCATGGCTGTTGTGAATCTCAACTGGGGGGGATTACTGGTCTAAAGAAAGTTGTGGTTGCCTCAGATTTACCTGTAGACTGTCTACTAGGAAATGACTTAGAGACATCAGCTTGGGCAGAAGTGGAGTTGGAGGCTCATGCAGCAATGCTGGGCATTCCTGGTCATATTTTTGCTTTGACAAGGGCTCAGGCCAAAAAGCAAAAAGGACAGGGTAACTTGGATCCTGGAACAATGGACCAAGTGCTCCCTAAAGCTAGGGGTAGCAAGGGTAAATCCCTACCCACTATCCCACCCTCTGCAGATGATTCTCCTTCTGAGGAAGAAGAATTTCCTCCCTGTGCAGTACCTTCACCAGATGAGCTAGCAGCAGACACTGCTGAGCTTTTGGGTGGAGGGTGGCCTGCCAGGGAAGAGCTGAGTGTGGCACAGCAATCCTGTACCATATTAAAGGGTCTCAGACAGCAAGCTGTCAAGCAGCAAAATGGGGATGTCAGTGACTCACATAGAGTTTACTGGGAGGACAACCTCTTGTACACAGAGGCAAGGGACCCAAAACCTGGAGCAGCCAGGAGATTGGTCATTCCCCTGCAATACAGGGAGTTACTCCTAACTCTGGCACATGACATTCCTTTGGCTGGGCATTTGGGCCAGATCAAAACATGGGAAAGGCTTGTCCCCCTGTTTCACTGTCCTAGGATGTCAGAGGACACAAAAGATTTTTTTAAGTCTTGTGTGACCTGCCAAGCCAATGGCAAGACTGGTGGCACACCAAAGGCTCCCCTTATTCCACTAACTGTGGTTGTGTCCCATTTGAAAGGGTAGGGGTTGACATAGTTGGCCCCCTTGACCCTCCTACTGCTTCAGGCAATAGGTTTATCTTGGTGGTTGTGGACCATGCCACAAGATATCCTGAAGCAATTCCTCTTAGGACCACTACAGCTCCTGCAGTGGCAAAAGCCCTCCTCGGAATCTTTTCCAGGGTGGGTTTCCCAAAAGAGGTTGTATCAGACAGGGGTAGCAACTTTATGTCTGCATACTTGAAAGCTATGTGGAGGGAATGTGGTGTAACATACAAATTCACCACTCCTTATCATCCACAGACTAATGGACTGGTAGAGAGGTTTAATAAAACTCTCAAAGGAATGATAATGGGACTCCCTGAAAAACTCAGGAGGAGATGGGATGTCCTGTTACCTTGCCTCCTTTTTGCTTACAGGGAGGTACCCCAGAAAGGAGTGGGCTTCAGCCCCTTTGAACTCTTCTTTGGACACCCTGTAAGAGGTCCACTAACACTTGTGAAGGAGGGTTGGGAACAACTTTTAAAAGCTCCCAAACAGGACATAGTGGACTATGTACTTGGCCTAAGATCCAGAATGGCTGTGTACATGAAAAAGGCCAGTAAAAACCTTCAGGCCAGCCAAGAGCTCCAGAAGCAATGGCATGACCAGAAGGCTGTTCTGATTCAGTACCAACCAGGACAGAAGGTGTGGGTATTGGAGCCTGTGGCCCCAAGAGCACTCCAGGACAAATGGAGTGGACCCCATCTAATTGTTGAGAAAAAGGGTGAGGTTACCTATCTGGTAGACCTGGGCACTGCCAGGAGTCCCCTTAGGGTGATTCATGTCAACTGCCTAAAACCCTACAATGACAGGGCTGATCTCACCCTGCTCATGGCAACAAATGAAGGACAGGAAGAAGAGAGTGACCCTCTCCCTGATCTCTTCTCCTCCACTGAAGAGGATGCTCTAGTGGAGGGAGTAGTGTTAGCAGATTGTCTGACTGCAGAACAGAAAGACAACTGCATAAATCTCCTTGGACAGTTTTCTGAACTCTTTTCAACTGTGCCAGGCACCACATCTTGGTGTGAACACACAATTGATACTGGAGACAGCTTGCCTGTCAAAAGTAAAATCTATAGGCAGCCTGACCATGTCAGGGATTGCATAAAACAAGAGGTTCAGAAAATGCTTGATCTAAGAGTGGTTGAACCTTCTGAAAGCCCTTTGGCGAGTCCTGTGGTGCTTGTACCAAAGCCTCACTCAAAAGATGGAAAAAGGGAGATGAGGTTTTGTGTAGACTACAGAGGTCCCAATCAGGTAACAAAAACTGATGCTCACCCTATACCCAGGGCAGATGAGCTCATAGATACACTGGTATCTGCCAAGTATCTAAGCACCTTTGATTTGACTGCAGGGTATTGGCAGATCAAATTAGCTAAGGATGCTAAACCTAAAACTGCATTTTCAACTATAGGAGGGCACTACCAATTTACAGTGATGCCCTTTGGTTTAAAGAATGCACCTGACACTTTTCAGAGGTTGGTGAACACAGTCCTGCAAGGGTTGGAGGCTTTTAGTGCAGCATATCTTGATGATATAGTTGTCTTTAGCTCCACCTGGGATGAGCATCTGGTCCACATTTGGAAAGTTTTGGAGGACCTGCAAAAGGCAGGCCTCACTATCAAGGCTTCAAAGTGCCAGATAGGGCAAGGAAAGGTGGTTTATCTGGGACACCTGGTAGGTGGAGAACAGATTGCACCACTTCAGGGGAAAATCCAGACATTCATGGATTGGGTTCCCCCTACAACACAGACCCAGGTGAGAGCCTTCTTCACAGGAGATTCATTAAAAACTATGGCTACATAGCAGCCCCACTTAATGATCTCACCAGTAAAAAGATGCCTAAAAAGGTATTGTGGACAGCTAGCTGTCAGAAAGCTTGTGAGGAGCTCAAACAGGCCATGTGCTCTGCACCTGTCCTAAAAAGCCCATGTTACTCCAAGAAATTCATTTTTCAAACTGATGCATCTGAATTAAGGGTGGGGCAGTCTTATCACAACTGAATTCCTGAGGGCCAGGATCAACCAGTTGCTTTCATCAGCAGAAGGTTGACCCCTAGAGAAAAGCGTTGGTCTGCCATAGAGAGGGAGGCCTTTGCTGTGGTCTGGGCACTGAAGAAGTTGATGCCGTACCTGTTTGGCACTCACTTTATTGTTCAGACAGACCACAAACCTCTACTTTGGCTAAAACAAATAAAAGTTGAAAATCCTAAATTGTTGAGGTGGTCCATAACTTTACAGGGAATGGACTATACAGTGGAACATAGACCTGGGAGTACCCACTCCAATGCAGATGGACTCTCCAGATATTTCCACTTAGACAATGAAGACTCATCAGGTCATCGCTAGTCTTATTGTCCTTCGTTTGGGTGGGGTTGTGTAGGAAAGTACCATCTTGCCTGGCAGGTTACCCCCATATTTCACTGTATATATGTTGTTTTAGTCTATGTGTCACTGGGACCCTGCCAGGCAGGGCCCCAGTGCCCAAAAGTATGTGCCCTGTATGTGTTCCCTGTGTGATGCCTAACTGTCTTACTGAGGCTCTGCTAACCAGAACCTCAGTGGTTATGCTCTCTCTGCTTTCCAAATTTGGCACAAACATGTGGGTGACTAAATTTACCAATTCACATTGGCATACTGGTACACCCATATAATTCCCTAGTATATGGTACTGAGGTACCCAGGGTATTGGGGTTCCAGGAGATCCCTATGGGCTGCAGCATTTCTTTTGCCACTCATAGGGAGCTCTGACAATTCTTACACAGGCCTGCCAGTGCAGCCTGAGAGAAATAATGTCCACGTTATTTCACAGCCATTTACCACTGCACTTAAGTAACTTATAAGTCACCTATATGTCTAACCTTCATCTGGTGAAGGTTGGGTGCAAAGTTACTTAGTGTTTGGGCACCCTGGCACTAGCCAAGGTCCCCCCACATTGTTCAGGGCAAATTACCCAGACTTTGTGAGTGCGGGGACACCATTACACGCGTGCACTGTACATAGGTCACTACCTATGTATAGCGTCACAATGGTAACTTCGAACATGGCCATGTAACATGTCTAAGATCATGGAATTGTCCCCCCAATGACATTCTGGCATTGGGGGGACAATTCCATGATCCCCCGGGTCTCTAACACAGAACTCGGGTACTGCCAAACTGCCTTTCCGGGGTCTCCACTGCAGCTGCTGCCAACCCCTCAGACAGGTTTCTGCCCTCCTGGGGTCCAGGCAGCCCTGGCATAGGAAGGCAGAACAAAGAATTTCCTCTGAGAGAGGGTGTAACACCCTCTCCCTTTGGAAATAGGTGTGAAGGCTGGGGAGGAGTAGCCTCCCCCAGCCTCTGGAAATGCCATGATGGCCACATAAGGTGCCCATCTCTGCATAAGCCAGTCTACACCGGTTTAGGGATCCCCCAACCCTGCTCTGGTGCGAAACTGGACAAAGGAAAGGGGGGTGACCACTCCCCTGACCTGCACCTCCCAGGGGAGGTGCCCAGAGCTCCTCCAGTGTGTCCCAGACCTCTGCTATCTTGGAAACAGAGGTGTCTGTGGCACACTGGACTGCTCTGAGTGGCCAGTGCTAGCAAGTGACGTCAGAGGCTCCTTCTGATAAGCTCTTACCTCTCTTGGTAGCCAATCCTCCTTCCTTGGTAGCCAAACTTCCTTTTCTGGCTATTTAGGGTCTCTGCTTTGGGGAATTCTTCAAATAACGAATGCAAGAGCTCCCCAGAGTTCCTCTGCATCTCCCTCTTCACCTTCTGCCAAAGGATCGACCGCTGACTGCTCAGGACACCTGCAAAACTGCAACAAAGTAGCAAGACGACTACTAGAAACCTTGTATCTCTTTATCCTGCCGGCTTTCTCGACTGTTTCCAGGTGGTGCATGCTCTGGGGGTAGCCTGCCTCCTTTCTGCACCAGGAGCTCTGAAGAAATCTCCCGTGGGTTGACGGAATCTTCCCCCTGCAACCGCAGGCAACAAAAGACTGCATCACCGGTCCTGTGGGTCCCCTCTCAGCACGACGAGCGTGGTCCCTGGGACTCAGCAACTCTGTTGAAATAACTCCCACTGTCCAGTGACTCTTCAGTCCAAGTTTGGTGGAGGTAAGTCCTTGCCTCCCCACGCTAGACTGCATTGCTGGGTACCGCATGATTTGCAGCTGCTCCAGCTCCTGTGCACTCTTCCAGGATTTCCTTCATGAACAGCCAAGCCTGTGTCCCGACACTCTAACCTGCAGTGCACAACCATCCGAGTTGTCTTCCGGCATCGTGGGACTCCCTTTTGTGACTTCGTGTGGACTCCGGTTCACTCTTCTTCTATGTGCCTGTTCAGGTACTTCTGCGGGTGCTGCCTGCTTCTGTGAGGGCTCCCTGACTTGCTGGGCGCCCCCTCTGTCTCCTCATCCAAGTGGCGACATCCTGGTCCCTCCTAGGCTACAGCAGCATCCAAAAACCCTAACCGCAACCCTTGCAGCTAGCAAGGCTTGTTTGCAGTACTTCTGTGTGGTAACACGTCTGCAAGCTTCATCGCGACGTGTGACATCTATCCTCCAAAGGGGAAGTTCCTAGTCTTCTTCGTTCTTGCAGAACTCCAAGCTTCTTCCCTCAGCTGGGTTTTTTCTGGGCTCCTGCCCACTCTCGACACTGTCGCGACTATTGGACTTGGTCCTTTTGTTTTACAGGTACTCAGGTTTGGAAATCCACTGTTGTTGCATTGCTGGTGTTTGTTCTTCCTGCAGAATCCCCTATCACGACTTCTGTTCTCTCTGGGGGTAGAAGGTGAACTTTACACCTACCTTTCAGTGTCTTGGGGTGGGCTATTTTTCTAACCCTCACTGTTTTCTTACAGTCCCAGCGACCCTCTACATGCTCACATAGGTTTGGGGTCCATTCGTGATTCGCATTCCACTTTTGGAGTATATGGTTTGTGTTGCCCCTATACCTATGTGCTCCTATTGCAATCTATTGTAACTTTAAACTGCTTGCATTACTTTTCTTGGTATTACCTGCATAATTTTGGTTTGTGTGCATATATCTTGTGTATATAACTTATCCTCATACTGAGGGTACTCACTGAGATACTTCTGGCATATTGTCATCAAAATAAAGTACCTTTATTTTTAGTACTTCTGTGTATTGTGTTTTCTTATGATATTGTGCATATGACACCAGTGGTATAGTAGGAGCTTTACATGTCTCCTAGTTCAGCCTAAGCTGCTTTGCCATAGCTACCTTCTATCAGCCTAAGCTGCTAGAAACACCTCTTCTACACTAATAAGGGATAACTGGACCTGGCACAAAGTGTAAGTACCTCTGGTACCCACTACAAGCAAGACCAGCCTCCTACATTGGTTGTGCAGCGGTGGGATAAGTACTTGTAACTACTTACCACTTTGTCATTGTGTACTTTTCATAAGAGAATAATGTACAAAACAAGTTCAGTGTATGTACACCTAACCAAAAAGTTTTGCATTTCTCCTCTTAAACTTTTTACTAAGTTCTGAAAAGTACTCTAAAACTTCTAAAAGTTTCTAAAAAGTTAGAAAAAGTTTTTTTCTCTATTCTTTAAAAAGTTCTGAAACTTTTACTTTCTTCTCACTGTCTCTACACCTTCTTCTATCATGTCTGATGTAGAGTCTGCTCTTAAAATGGTCAATACTACTTATGAAACTTTGAATTACAAGAGCTTAAGTAGTCTCTGCTTAGATAGAGGTTTAGTGATGGGAAAGAACCCCACTAAAGAATTTCTATATAACATGCTTATTGTGAACGATGAGTCCCAAGCAGGCACTTCAAATGAGAAGTTATTAAATGGCTCCCATTCTGACTCAGAGGATCTCCTCTGAAGTACTGGGTTTTTCAGAACTCAGTGGTGCCAGGGAACACACCCTAAGACTTCGAGTCCTTCCTGTTTCAGACTACAGAAACACAGAGTCTTCTTGGTGAAGTCAAAGATCTTGTTTATTGGCTGCAGCCAGTAACAGGTATCCTAGAAGTACAACACGGTGTATATTCTCAGGAGACTGCCCTTCTTGCAAAGCTAACCTTCTCTTTTATACAAAATATTATGCTTTGGGCAAACATTCCTTATTTTACAGTTGACCATTCACATATTTTCACAAAGAAATAGCAGGGTTATGATGACAAGCCCATATTTCAGTTTGTCCAGTCCTCAATCAATTACCCGGCAAGGCTCAGTACTTTCATCAGATATCAACGGACCCCCAATATAAACAGGCACCTCCTCCTTGTAAAGCAAGTCATAAAGAAAGAAACAGGGACAGGTGCGTGTAAGATTAGGCATGGTTTGTGTGTGATGAAAGGTTTTATGATGTGTTGTGCCTTGATACTAATCTCATTCGGCCACTGGGAAAGAAACTGGCCGAACAGGTTTGGCTTCAGGCAGTGGAGTCAGCTTGCCCAGGTCACAGAGGAGTCAGCAAAGATGTACGTGTCCTTCAAACTCGTTTTCAGCATTAGACATTGGCCTATGTGAGGGCAATCACAAAATGGCTGTCGTTTAAATGGAACACGAGGGTTCAGGACGGAAACTCTGATATTCGGGTGATTTTGTTACCCGAATATGAATACAATGCTTGTGCATACTATTCTAATCATTCTCGGTCTGCTGATACCAAAATCGTTGTGATACGACGATGTTTATAACACGGGTCCAGAATTTTCAGTACCACAGACCCTCCTTTTGCCCTTACATAGGCAATAACCTATACTCACGCTAATCTGAGTCCAGGTCTATATTCATAAAGTCATTGAGATGTTGCTGTAGCATCATCCTATTACTTAGCTCGTCTTTTGATACAGGTTTCCTTACACACGATGTAGCACAGAGGCCACATATTGCAGGAGCACACTGTACACACAGACAGGACAGGAAAAGAATGGCTAAGATCATCCCAGTGACTACCAGAGTCTTCCATCCCCAGGCGGATATCAGCTCCCAGAACCACCCCATCAATGACCAATCTCCTTTATCCACGTGAATAGATTCGGAGATCTTATGCAGTTTGGAAATGGCCTGGTAGACTGTCGGAGCGTTATCTGGGATGAAAACACAGCAACTTGATTGGATCACTTTACATACCCCACCTCGGTCTGCAAGTATGACGTCTAATGCGACCCTGTTCTGAAGAGTCATAAGGCGATCCGACTGCAGCTCAGCAGTCAAATTACCAAGGGCACCGGCGGTTTCAACTACCGTGGATTCAACCACCTTTGTCAATTGCCTTATGTTCCTGCTGTTAACCATAGGACCCCAAAACGGCAGAAAACCCTTTACGAAATCTCCAAATTCTTGTCCTGTAGTGTCTTCTTTACTTATGACACCTCTAACTATCCTTGTCTTATGGTAATCTGCTGCGGCCGTGTAGGTGGGAGGTAACAGGAACGAAACAAAACATGTGCCTGAGAAGTCAGGGGGCAACCATGTATAGGCTCTATTATGGCAGATGAAATAGTTACCCTTAGCTGCTAAGAACGAAGGAGAAGTCTGAGACGCAAAAACATATGTTTCAGTGCAGATACTTTTCCCTAACTGAGCTCTGGGATTCTTGCCATTACCTTGCAGACATAGGTGACCCTGATGGGGTACAATCCAAATCGGGGAGGATCTCTTTGCTCGCTGGTTCCCATTCAGAGTAACTCCATATCCTGTTATGTTCCATCCAATATATGCTAGTGTCTCATCTCTCGGGATAGTCTCATAGGAAATATCTTCCCTAATCATATCTACTATACCCTTAGCTAGAGCACTATTCTTAGGATTATCTTTCACAGAACGTAGGGGGTTGGCTTCATACGCGTATATGAACACCGTTCTACATGCCCATACAGAACCATTATGGCTGAAAGGCAGGACCAGATAAGGGATACCTTTATCAGTAGTATGAGGCATAAGACCACACACCCAACAGTTAGTTGTGTTCACTACTAATTGGTGTTGGTGTAGAAGCTGAATGAATGAATTGTTGAAAAATTCTAATCTTCTGGCAGACTCGTGTTCAGGCAGGGGGTGAAAAGAATGCGAGGAAACAGTAGAAGGAGGTATGGGCTGTGTAATGGGTGCAAATGTCACTTGAAAAGAGAATAAAACATATCCTATTAAAAACGTCATTACACTAAGCAACATGAAAATACATAATATCAAAAATCGTTTCTTTGTCATTATTATACACATTCTGGCTTTAAAGTCCATCTGTCTGGCAGGTCTCTCATTCTTGAAAAACTCCATCCTCTCTAATTGCTGCTCGTGGTGGTAGGGTGTTCTATGCTAGGGAATGCTTCTGTCAGTCCAGGGCAACTCCCTTAGACCGACCAGAACTGTCGACCTAACGTCTTCAGCTGCACTCCAAAGACTTGGGCAACCACGACCCTACAGCTGAACCCGGATGGCGGTTCGAAAAGAAAAAAACAAAAATAAGAAAGTTTCTCAGATGAGAGAGCCGCACTTTTCAAAAAAGAATAGCAAAGGAACGGGAAAAAATTATTTGTCCTTAGTTCTTGGTCTCAAATTATAACGGCTTTTTCCAGGTACTGTCTGGTTCTGGAACAAGAGTTCAGGCTCTGTAGTGTTCAATCGAATTGACGGTGGCACAGCTTCTTGCAAATTATTGTCATTTTCTCGTTCAGAAATTGTTCCTTTTACACGTGCATCGCTAAATGGCAAAAAACGAGGCACAGTCTCAGTCTCAGAGTCAGCGATCCCCTCCTGGACCCACCGGTTGTACGGTAGAGGAAAAGGGACCCTCTTGCAGTGTACGCCGTGGATCCAGTTCTTTTTCCCTTCCACTCGAACAGCTGATCTTGTTGAGAGAAGGACGAGGTAGGGGCCGGTCCAACGGGGCTGGTCATTCTTTGTCCGCTGGAAGTTCTTGACCAGCACCCATGATCCAGGATCGATAAGATGTCCTGGAGCTTCAGAGACCTGAGGCAGAGTATCGTGAACCTGTTGGTGTAGAACACGCAATTTAGCCGTCAATTCATACAAATAATCAAGCAGTACAGGGTGTTCGATCTCACTGAATTTTGTTGGTCTTGGCACTCCCCATATGTTGGCCGGGCGGCCGAACACAATTTCATAGGGCCTAAGTCCCACTCGCGAATGCACAGTCATTCTTGTTGATAGGAGTGCTAAAGGCAGAGCGTCAGGCCATTTAGGACCAGAGCTCGCTTGTATCTTTGCCAACTTCAGTTTTAGCGTGCCATTATAGCACTCTACTAGTCCAGCTGATTGGGGGTGATTTGCAGCGTGGAATTTTTGCTGGATACCTAGCCCCTCACATACTTTTTTCATCACTCGACCCACAAATTCACTCCCATTATCACTCCAGACCATTCTCGGCATTCCAAACCTAGGGAAGAATTCTTTGGCAAGGGCTTTAGCTGTGGATAAGGCAGTGTTGTCTTTTAAGGGATATGCTTCTACCCATCTTGAAAAAGCACAAACAACAACGAGTACGTATTTCAGATTGTTGCACCTTTCCATGTGGATGAAATCTAGCTGCAAAACCTCGAACGGATACGTTGGAGGCACAAAATGACCAGCTGGAGTTGGGGTTCCCCTACCAGGATTGTATTTCAGACACACCATGCAATTCTTGACCACATTCTCTGCACATTTAGGAATTCCAGCATTTTGTCATACTGGAGCCAACAACTTACAAATCCCTTTCACACTGATATGGGCCATTCCATGAGCCATTGTCACCACTGCAAGCACATACGCATCGGGTAACAACCATCGCTGATGTTCTGACAAGTCAACCCAACAACCATTTTCATCCAATTTACCCGTACTTTCTTTCCACACACTCAACTCTTTCTCTGAAGCTTCAGCTTGAAGAGACTTCACACCCTCTATCGTATCTTCACATATTCCAACGTCACCAACCCATCTTGCGGGCCTGCAACATACATTCGATTCATCACATCTTTTGCTGTTTCTTTTGCGATTTCGTCAGCAAATGCATTGCCACGACCGACATCATCAGTAACCTTCTTGTGTGCACTGCATTTCACAATCGCAACCTGTAATGGCAAGGTCAGTGACTCAAGAAGCTCATTCACCAACTGACCATGCTGAATTTTAGCTCCATGCGAAGTCAGGAACCCATGTTCTTTCCACAATCGTCCAAAACTATGGGCCACACCAAACGCATACTGGCTGTCGGTATATATGGTCACTTTCATTCCTTTCGATAACACGCACGCTCTCGTAAGTGCAATCAGCTCTGCTGCTTGAGCTGAATTATGTGGTATACGTGCAGCTTCAACAATCGTATGCAAAGTTGTGACAGCATATGCTGCAGTCGTATCACCATTCGGAAGCTTGAAGCATGAATCATCCACCCATAAGGTACCATCACACTTTACAAGAGGAGTATCTTTAAGATCTACTCTCCCTTTCGTTTCTTCTTTTGTCCTAAGAAAACAATCATGTTGTTCAACATCATCTGTCTCTACCGAAATCGGCAATAACGTGGCTGGATTCAACGTATTGCACCTCTTTATGTGCACATGACTCGCTAACAGTGTCAACTCGTAACCTGACAATCGAGCACTAGTTAAATGCTGTGTCTTGGTCCTGTTTAACAACGTGTCCACTGCATGTGGAACCATCACAATCAACATATTATTCATCACTAACCCAGGAGACTGTCGAATAGAAACAGCTGCTGCCGCTGTGGCTCTCAAGCAACTCAGCAATGCTTTAGCTACCGGATCCAAAGTTGACGAAAAATATGCGCATGGGCGCTGCTTGTCTCCAAAAGACTGTGTCAGCACTAACAATGCACAACCCTCTTTCTCATGGACATACAGTGTAAAGGGCTTACTGTAGTCGGGGGTACCCAACACAGGAGCCGAACACAATGCATTACGCAATTCGGAAAAACTTTTCTGACAATCTTCAGACCACGGAACGGGGTTCGGTGTATCTTTATAGGTCAATGCTACCAAAGGTTTGGCCAGCAAAAAAAAATACGGTATCCATTGTCTGCAGTATGATGTAATGCCCAAGAAAGCACGTACTTCTCTCTGTGTCCTTGGCACACTTAATCTTGCAATTGCCTGAATTCTTTCTGAGGTCAGTTTCCTTCCCTCCTTCGATAAGAGATGACCTAAGTAGGTCACTTCTTGTCAACAATATTGCAGTTTTGAAAGGGACACTTTGTGATGTAAATCAGATAAATGACGCAACAACGACAAGGTGGCTTCTTTACAAATCTCTTCAGTATCTGTAGCGACTAGCAAATCATCGACGTACTGAATAAGGGTAGCGCCGTCAGGTAAAATGATTGCATCAAGCTGTGTTTTTAAAGCCTGACTATATATTGATGGGTTTCACAGTAGCCTTGTGGAGCGCGTTTGAAACGGAAACTTCAGCCTCCTAAACTGAAGCCAAAAATATCCCTGCTCTCCTCGGCAATCGGGATGCTGAAGAAAGCATTCTTTAAGTCAATCACCGAGAACCCGGTGGCGGAAGCTGGAATCATAGTCAATAGGGCAGTGATATTAGGAACAACTGGAAACTGTGGCACAACTATTTTATTTACCTCTCTAAGATCAATCACGATCCTGTAAACAGGTGGCTTAGAGGGGTCAGTACGTTTCAAAACAGGCAAAACAGGACTATTACAAACGTTGCCTCTTGTCTCTTCAATTACATCTTTTTCAATTAAATCATAAATGATCGCTAGCAACGCCTTTTCACCTTCACTAGAGATCTTGTATTGTTGAATGCGTGGTAATTTAACATTGGCTTTCAATGTCACAACATAAGGTGGTATTTCCAAAAGACCCACATCATTGGGACCAGTAGCCCAAATGGTATCAGGAAGAAACGACAATTCGGTCGGAAGTTTATCCTTCGACAAATACATTGGAGAGACCAATTTCCTACCCAGTGTAAGTTGTACTCCCGAAGGAGAACAATATAATGTTGCATACAATCTTTTCAACACATCCAATCCTAACAAGTTTTCACCACAACCTGTCGTCAGAATAAGGGGTGCTTCCAATTCACAAGGTCCAACAGAAAGGGGCACAGGACTAGAAATCGGGTTCCTAACCGGGGCGTCAGAAAAACCTACTGAAACATTCATCTCGCCAGACAAAGGTGCCCCAGGGAGTTTTGAGTGCATAATAGAACTCTTTGTAGCACCAGTATCCAACAGAAAAGGCTCCGACACACCTGATGTAATCACCTTAACATAAGGTCCATTCTGATCCACTGGAACTAAAAAAACTCCCTCTCTTCGTCTATGGCTGTCCTAGCAATTATTACCTTCCAAGTTCTCATCTTCTGCATAGCAGTCGTCAGCATAGTACTGAGCCGTCCTACCAGACGCGTTATGTTGCTGGTCAAAACTATTCATTGAGTTTTGAGACGGAAAGGAACGCGTGTTCTGGGGAAAACTTCCATGTCCTCTACCTCTAGGAGCTTGTTGAACACCTCGACCTCTTGCGCCAGAAGCACCATTCATACGATGTAACAAAATAGGACAACTATACTTGAAATGACCCTCTTCTTTACAATATGAACACTGATTGGGACCTACAGGAACACGTGGTTGAGAAAACTCGAACCTTTGCGAGTTTCTCTGGAACTGTTGAGGTTGCTGATAGTTACTCTGACCACCACGTGGCGGATACGCCTGTTGTAAAAGAACCTTCGTTTTTAATTCTTTAGTTTTCTTGTCTGCTCTATCCTTCTCATCTTTATCCCTATTTTCGTAGTACTGTGTGTAGGAAAGTACCATCTTGCCTGGCATGTTACCCCCATTTTTCACTGTATATATGTTGTTTTAGTTGTATGTGTCACTGGGACCCTGTCACCCAGGGCCCCAGTGCTCATAAGTGTGCCTGAATGTGTTACCTGTGTCGTGACTAACTGTCTCACTGAGGCTCTGCTAATCAGAACCTCAGTGGTTATGCTCTCTCATTTCTTTCAAATTGTCACTAACAGGCTAGTGACCAATTTTACCAATTTACATTGGCTTACTGGAACACCCTTATAATTCCCTAGTATATGGTACTGAGGTACCCAGGGTATTGGGGTTCCAGGAGATCCCTATGGGCTGCAGCATTTCTTTTGCCACCCATAGGGAGCTCTGACAATTCTTACACAGGCCTGCCACTGCAGCCTGAGTGAAATAACGTCCACGTTATTTCACAGCCATTTTACACTGCACTTAAGTAACTTATAAGTCACCTATATGTCTAACCTTTACCTGGTAAAGGTTGGGTGCTAAGTTACTTAGTGTGTGGGCACCCTGGCACTAGCCAAGGTGCCCCCACATTGTTCAGGGCCAATTCCCCGGACTTTGTGAGTGCAGGGACACCATTACACGTGTGCACTACATATAGGTCACTACCTATATGTAGCTTCACAATGGTAACTCCGAATATGGCCATGTAATATGTCTATGATCATGGAATTGCCCCCTCTATACCATCCTGGCATAGTTGGCACAATCCCATGATCCCAGTGGTCTGTAGCACAGACCCTGGTACTGCCAAACTGCCTTTCGCGGGGTTTCACTGCAGCTGCTGCTGCTGCCAACCCCTCAAACAGGCATCTGCCCTCCTGGGGTCCAGCCAGGCCTGGCCCAGGATGGCAGAACAAAGGACTTCCTCTGAGAGAGGGTGTTACACCCTCTCCCTTTGGAAAATGGTTTGAAGGCAGGGGAGGAGTAGCCTCCCCCAGCCTCTGGAAATGCTTTCATGGGCACATTTGGTGCCCATTTCTGCATAAGCCAGTCTACACCGGTTCAGGGACCCCTTAGCCCTGCTCTGGCGCGAAACTGGACAAAGGAAAGGGGAGTGACCACTCCCCTGACCTGTACCTCCCCTGGGAGGTGCCCAGAGCTCCTCCAGTGTGCTCCAGACCTCTGCCATCTTGGAAACAGAGGTGCTGCTGGCACACTGGACTGCTCTGAGTGGCCAGTGCCACCTGGTGATGTCAGAGACTCCTTGTGATAGGCTCCTTCAGGTGTTGCTAGCCTATCCTCTCTCCTAGGTAGCCAAACCCTCTTTTCTGGCTATTTAGGGTCTCTGTCTCTTGGGATTCCTTAGATAACGAATGCAAGAGCTCATCCGAGTTCCTCTGCATCTCTCTCTTCACCTTCTGCCAAGGAATCGACTGCTGACCGCGCTGGAAGCCTGCAAAACTGCAACATAGTAGCAAAGACGACTACTGCAACTCTGTAACGCTGATCCTGCCGCCTTCTCGACTGTTTTCCTGGTGGTGCATGCTGTGGGGGTAGTCTGCCTCCTCTCTGCACTAGAAGCTCCGAAGAAATCTCCCGTGGGTCGACGGAATCGTCCCCCTGCAACCGCAGGCACCAAAGAACTGCATCACCGGTACCTTGGGTCTCCTCTCAGCACAACGAGCGAGGTCCCTTGAATCCAGCAACTCTGTCCAAGTGACTCCCACAGTCCAGTGACTCTTCAGTCCAAGTTTGGTGGAGGTAAGTCCTTGCCTCCCCACGCCAGACTGCATTGTTAGAAACCGCGACTTTTGCAGCTACTCCGGCCTCCGTGCACTTCCGGCGGAAATCCTTTGTGCACAGTCCAGCCTGGGTCCATGGCACTCTAACCTGCATTGCACGACCTCCTAAGTTGTTCTCCGACGACGTGGGACTCCTTTGTGTGACTTCGGGTGAGCACTGTTTCACGCATCCTCATAGTGCCTGTTTCTGGCACTTCTCCGGGTGCTACCTGCTGCTGAGAAGGCTTCTTGTCTTGCTCGATGTCCCCTCTGTCTCCTGACGCAATTTGCGACATCCTGGTCCCTCCTGGGCTACAGCAGCGTCCAAAAACCCTTAACGAACGATTTGCAGCTAGCAAGGCTTGTTGTCGTTCTTTCGGCGGGAAAACACTTCTGCACGACTCTCCGTGGCGTGAGGGATCCGTCCTCGAAAGAGGAAGTCTCTAACCCTTGTCGTTCCTGCAGAAACCTCAGCTTCTTCTGTCCAGTAGAAGCTTCTTTGCACCCACAGCTGGCATTTCCTGGGCATCTGCCCATCTCCGACTTGCTTGTGACTTTTGGACTTGGTCCCCTTGTTCTACTTGTACCCTCGACTGGAAATCCATTGTTGTTGCATTGCAGGTTTGTGTCTTTCCTACAGAATTCCCCTATCACGACTTCTATGTCCTTTGGGGAACTTTAGTGCACTTTGCACTCACTTTTCAGGGTCTTGGGGTGGGCTATTTTTCTAACCCTTACTATTTTCTAATAGTCCCAGCGACCCTCTATAAGGTCACATAGGTTTGGGGTCCATTCGTGGTTCGCATTCCACTTTTGGAGTATATGTTTGTGTTGCCCCTATCCCTATGTGTCCCCATTGCATCCTATTGTAACTATACATTGTTTGCACTGTTTTCTAAGACTATACTGCATATTTTTGGTATTGTGTATATATATCTTGTATATATTTCCTATCCTCTCACTGAGGGTACACTCTGAGATACTTTGGCATATTGTCATAAAAATAAAGTACCTTTATTTTTAGTATAACTGTGTATTGTGTTTTCTTATGATATTGTGCATATGACACTAAGTGGTACTGTAGGAGCTTCACTCGTCTCCTAGTTCAGCCTAAGCTGCTCTGCTAAGCTACCATTATCTATCAGCCTATGCTGCTAGACACCCTATACACTAATAAGGGATAACTGGGCCTGGTGCAAGGTGCAAGTACCCCTAGGTACTCACTACAAGCCAGTCCAGCCTCCTACATTGGTTGTGCAGCGGTGGGATAAGTGCTTTGAGACTACTTACCACTATTGTCATTGTACTTTTCATAAGAGAAAAATATAAAAAACAAGTTCAGTGTATATACACATAACCAAAAAGTTTTGCATTTCCTCTTTTCACTCTTTTCTAAGTGCTGAAAAGCACTTCTAACTTTCTCAAAAGTTCTAAAAAGTTTTTTTGTCTTTCTAAAAGCTCTGACAAACTTTTTCTCTTTTTCTATCACTTTAACTCTCTCTAAAAATGTCTGGCACAGGCCAAAATGTTGATCTGTCCAAACTTGCATATGATCACCTTAGCTGGAAAGGAGCAAGGAGTCTCTGCATAGAGAGAGGTTTGAGTGTAGGGAAGAATCCTTCCTTGGAATTGTTACTTAACATGCTTAGAGAACAAGATAAGGCTAAAAGTGCCCCATCTGTTGAAAAAGTAGCTAATGGTTCCCAATCTGATCCAGGGACCCCCCCAGGAAAAGATTCAGGAAAGAAACTTCCAAGCCTGCCCATTACTAGACAGTCTAGCATAGTTGGTACTGATGTTGAGTCACACCATACAGATAGTGTTGTCTCACATAATAGCAAGAGCATTCATTCTCATCACAGTAGAAATGATGTTTCTGTTAGCCAAGCTGTTAGGGTGCCCTCTGTAAGGGACAGGTCTCCTTCTGTCCATTCTCATCATACTTCTGTTTCAAGACATGTCCCTCCCACCCACCCTGATGACAGATTGTTAGAAAGGGAGCTCAATAGATTGAGAGTGGAACAAACCAGACTGAAGATCAAGAAGCAGCAGCTGGATTTGGAGAGACAGACTTTAGAAGTAGAGAAGGAGAGACAGAAACTGGGTTTAGAAACCCATGGTGGCAGCAGCAGTATTCCCCATAGTCATCCTGCAAAAGAGCATGATTCCAGGAATCTGCACAAGATAGTTCCCCCTTATAAGGAGGGGGATGACATTAACAAGTGGTTTGCTGCACTTGAGAGGGCCTGTGCTGTACAGGATGTCCCTCAAAGGCAGTGGGCTGCTATCCTATGGCTATCATTTAGTGGAAAAGGTAGGGATAGGCTCCTTACTGTGAAAGAAAATGAAGCCAATGATTACAAAGTTCTTAAGAATGCACTCCTGGATGGTCATGGCTTAACCACTGAACAATACAGGATAATGTTCAGAGAGACCAAAAAGGAGTCTTCACAAGACTGGATTGATTTCATTGACCATTCAGTGAAGGCCTTGGAGGGGTGGTTACATGGCAGTAAAGTTACTGATTATGACAGCCTGTATAACTTGATCCTGAGAGAGCATATTCTTAATAATTGTGTGTCTGATTTGTTGCACCAGTACTTGGTGGACTCTGATCTGACCTCTCCCCAAGAATTGGGAAAGAAGGCAGACAAATGGGTCAGAACAAGGGTGAACAGAAAAGTTCATACATGACATGACAAAGATGGCAAAAACAAGAAGGATGGTAAGTCTTCTGACAAGGGTGGGGACAAATCTAAAATTTAGTCTTCATCAGGCCCACAAAAACACTCTGGTGGGGTGGTGGGCCCAAATCCTCTTCTAATCAAAACAAGGAAAAGAAAACATGGTGCTATTTATGTAAAATAAAAGGCCATTGGACAACAGATCCCAGTTGTCCAAAGAAAAGCACCAAGCCTCCTACCACCACAACCCCTACAGCTACACCTAGTGTCCCTACTAATAGCAGTGGTGGTGGGAGCAAACCTACTAATAGCCACTCCAAGGGAGTAGCTGGGCTCACTATTGGTAACTTAGTTGGGGTTGGTCTTGTTAGGGAGACCACAGAGGCTATATTAGTCTCTGAGGGGGCTATTGATTTAGCCACCTTAGTTGCTTGTCCCCTTAATATGGATAAGTACAAGCAGCTACCCCTAATAAATGGTGTTGAGGTTCAGGCCTACAGGGACACTGGAGCCAGTGTGACTATGGTCATAGAGTAACTGGTCCACCCTGAACAACACCTACTTGGTCACCAGTACCAAGTAACCGATGCTCACAACAACACACTTAGCCACCCCATGGCTGTTGTAAATCTCAACTGGGGGGGGTTACTGGTCCAAAGAAAGTTGTGGTAGCCACAGATTTACCTGTAGACTGTCTACTAGGAAATGATTTGGAGACATCAGCTTGGTCAGATGTGGAGTTGGAGGCCCATGCAGCAATGCTGGGCATCCCAGGGCATATTTTTGCTTTAACCAGGGCTCAGGCCAAAAAGCAAAAAGGACAGGGAAGCTTGGATCCTGGAACAATGGACCAAGTGCTCCCTAAAGCTAGGGCTAGTAGAAGCAAACCACTTCCTACTAGCCCTCCCTCTACAGTGGATTCTACTTCTGAGGAAGAAGAATTTCCACCCTGTGCAGAACCTACACCAGAGGAGCTGGAAGCAGACACTGCTGAGCTTTTGGGTGAAGGGGGGCCTGCCAGGGAGGAACTGAGTGTGGCACAGCAAACCTGTCCCACACTAGAGGGTCTAAGACAGCAAGCTGTCAAACAGGCTAATGGGGATGTCAGTGACTCTCACAGAGTTTACTGGGAGGACAACCTCTTGTACACTGAAGCAAGGGATCCTAAACCTGGAACTGCCAGGAGGTTAGTGATTCCTCAGGAGTACAGAAAGTTCCTCCTAACTCTAGCCCATGACATTCCCCTAGCTGGACATCTGGGGCAAATGAAAACTTGGGACAGACTTGTTCCCCTGTTTCATTGGCCTAGGATGTCTGAGGACACAAAATAATTTTGTAAGTCCTGTGAAACCTGTCAAGCCAGTGGCAAGACAGGTGGCACTCCAAAGACACCCCTTATCCCACTGCCTGTGGTTGGGGTTCCCTTTGAAAGGGTAGGGGTTGACATAGTTGGCCCCCTTGACCCTCCTACTGCTTCAGGCAATAGGTTTATCTTGGTGGTAGTGGACCATGCCACAAGATATCCTGAAGCTATTCCTTTAAGGACCACTACAGCACCTGCAGTGGCAAAGGCCCTCCTGGGAATATTTTCCAGGGTGGGCTTCCCAAAGGAAGTAGTGTCAGACAGAGGAAGCAATTTCATGTCTGCATACTTAAAGGCCATGTGGAAGGAGTGTGGTGTGACTTACAAGTTCACTACACCCTATCATCCACAAACAAATGGACTGGTGGAGAGATTTAACAAAACTCTCAAAGGCATGATTATGGGTCTCCCTGAAAAACTCCGCAGGAGATGGGATATCCTGTTACCATGCCTCCTTTTTGCCTACAGGGAGGTACCCCAGAAAGGAGTGGGCTTCAGCCCCTTTGAACTCCTCTTTGGTCACCCTGTTAGGGGTCCACTAACACTTGTCAAGGAGGGTTGGGAACAACCTTTAAAAGCTCCAAAACAAGATATTGTGGATTATGTACTTGGCCTCAGATCAAGGATGGCTGAGTATATGAAAAAGGCCAGTAAAAACCTTCAGGCCAGCCAAGAGCTCCAGAAGCAATGGCATGATCAGAAGGCTGTTTTGGTTCAGTACAAACCAGGGCAGAAAGTGTGGGTCTTGGAGCCTGTGGCCCCAAGAGCACTCCAAGATAATTGGAGTGGACCCCACACAATTGTTGAGAAAAGGGGTGAAGTCACCTATTTAGTTGACTTAGGCACTGCCAGGAGTCCCCTTAGGGTGCTCCATGTCAATCGCCTGAAACCCTACTATGACAGGGCTGATCTCACCCTGCTCATGGCAACTGATGAGGGACAGGAAGAAGACAGTGGTCCTCTACCTGATCTCTTCTCTTCCACAGAACAAGATGCTCTTGTGGAAGGTGTAGTTTTGGCTGATTTTCTTACTGCTGAGCAGAAAGACCATTGCATAAATCTCCTTGGACAGTTTTCTGAACTCTTTTCAACTGTGCCAGGCACCACATCTTGGTGTGAGCACACTATAGATATTGGAGACAGCTCGCCTGTCAAAAGTAAAATCTATAGGCAGCCTGACCATGTCAGGGACTGCATAAAACAAGAGGTTCAGAAAATGCTTGATCTAAGAGTGGTTGAACCTTCTGAAAGCCCATTGGCGAGTCCTGTGGTGCTTGTACCAAAGCCTCACTCAAAAGATGGAAAAAGGGAGATGAGGTTTTGTGTAGACTACAGAGGTCTCAATCAGGTAACAAAAACTGATGCTCACCCTATACCCAGGGCAGATGAGCTCATAGATACACTGGTATCTGCCAAGTATCTAAGCACCTTTGATTTGACTGCAGGGTATTGGCAGATCAAATTAGCTGAGGATGCTAAACCTAAAACTGCATTTTCAACTATAGGATGGCACTACCAATTTACAGTGATGCCCTTTGGTTTGAAGAATGCACCTGCCACTTTTCAGAGGTTGGTGAACACAGTCCTGCAAGGGTTGGAGGCTTTTAGTGCAGCATATCTTGATGATATAGTTGTCTTTAGCTCCACCTGGGATGAGCACCTGGTCCACCTTTGGAAAGTTTTGAAGGACCTGCAAAAGGCAGGCCCCACTATCAAGGCCTCAAAGTGCCAGATAGGGCAGGGAAAGGTGGTTTATCTGGGACACCTGGTAGGTGGAGAACAGATTGCACCACTTCAGGGGAAAATCCAGACATTCATGGATTGGGTTCCCCCTACAACACAGACCCAGGTGAGTGCTTTCTTAGGCCTCACTGGGTATTACAGGAGATTCATTAAAAACTATGGCTCCATAGCAGCCCCACTTAATGATCTCACCAGTAAAAAGATGCCTAAAAAGGTATTGTGGACAGCTAGCTGTCAGAAAGCCTTTGAGGAGCTCAAACAGGTCATGTGCTCTGCACCTGTCCTAAAAAGCCCATGTTACTCCAAGAAATTCATTGTTCAAACTGATGCATCTGAATTAGGGGTGGGGCAGTCTTATCACAACTGAATTCTGAGGGCCAGGATCAACCTGTTGCTTTCATCAGCAGAAGGTTGACCCCTAGAGAAAAGCGTTGGTCTGCCATAGAGAGGGAGGCCTTTGCTGTGGTTTGGGCACTGAAGAGGTTGATGCCATACCTGTTTGGCACTCACTTTATTGTTCAGACAAACCACAAACCTCTACTTTGGCTAAAACAAATAAAAGTTGAAAATCCTAAATTGTTGAGGTGGTCCATATCTTTACAGGGAATGGACTATACAGTGGAACATAGACCTGGGAGTACCCACTCCAATGCAGATGGACTCTCCAGATATTTCCACTTAGACAATGAAGACTCATCAGGTCATGGCTAGTCTTATTGTCCTTCGTTTTGGGGGGGGGTTGTGTAGGAAAGTACCATTTTGCCTGGCAAGTTACCCCCATATTTCACTGTATATATGTTGCTTTAGTCTATGTGTCACTGGGACCCTGCCAGGCAGGGCCCCAGTGCCTAAAAGTATGTGCCCTGTATGTGTTCCCTGTGTGATGCCTAACTGTCTTACTGAGGCTCTGCTAACCAGAACCTCAGTGGTTATGCTCTCTCTGCTTTCCAAATTTGTCACTAACATGTGGGTGACTAAATTTACCAATTCACATTGGCATACTGGTACACCCATATAATTCCCTAGTATATGGTACTGAGGTACCCAGGGTATTGGGGTTCCAGGAGATCCCTATGGGCTGCAGCATTTATTTTGCCACTCATAGGGAGCTCTGACAATTCTTACACAGGCCTGCCAGTGCAGCCTGAGTGAAATAACGTCCACGTTATTTCACAGCCATTTACCACTGCACTTAAGTAACTTATAAGTCACCTATATGTCTAACCTTCATCTGGTGAAGGTTGGGTGCAAAGTTACTTATTGTTTGGGCACCCTGGCACTAGCCAAGGTGCCCCCACATTGTTCAGGGCAAATTACCCAGACTTTGTGAGTGCGGGGACACCATTACACGCGTGCACTGTACATAGGTCACTACCTATGTACAGTGTCACAATGGTAACTCCGAACATGGCCATGTAACATGTCTAAGATCATGGAATTGTCCCCCCAATGACATTCTGGCATTGGGGGGACAATTCCATGATCCCCCGGGTCTCTAGCACAGAACTCGGGTACTGCCAAACTGCCTTTCCGGGGTCTCCACTGCAGCTGCTCTCAACCCCTCAGACAGGTTTCTGCCCTCCTGGGGTCCAGGCAGCCATGGCCCAGGAAGGCAGAACAAAGAATTTCCTCTGAGAGAGGGTGTAACGCCCTCTCCCTTTGGAAATAGGTGTGAAGGCTGGGGAGGAGTAGCCTCCCCCAGCCTCTGGAAATGCTTTGATGGCCACATAAGGTGCCCATCTCTGCATAAGCCAGTCTACACCGGTTTAGGGATCCCCCAACCCTGCTCTGGCGCGAAACTGGACAAAGGAAAGGGGAGTGACCACTCCCCTGACCTGCACCTCCCAGGGGAGGTGCCCAGAGCTCCCCCAGTGTGTCCCAGACCTCTGCCATCTTGATAACAGAGGTGTCTGTGGCACACTGGACTGCTCTGAGTGGCCAGTGCTAGCAAGTGACGTCAGAGGCTCCTTCTGATAAGCTCTTACCTCTCTTGGTAGCCAATCCTCCTTCCTTGGTAGCCAAACTTCCTTTTCTGGCTATTTAGGGTCTCTGCTTTGGGGAATTCTTCAGATAACGAATGCAAGAGCTCACCAGAGTTCCTCTGCATCTCCCTCTTCACCTTCTGCCAAAGGATCGACCGCTGACTGCTCAGGACACCTGCAAAACTGCAACAAAGTAGCAAGACGACTACTAGAAACCTTGTATCGCTTCATCCTGCCGGCTTTCTCAACTGTTACCAATTGGTGCATGCTCTGGAGGTAGCCTGCCTCCTTTCTGCACCAGGAGCTCTGAAGAAATCTCCCGTGGGTCGACGGAATCTTCCCCCTGCAACCGCAGGCAACAAAAGACTGCATCACCGGTCCTGTGGGTCCCCTCTCAGCATGACGAGCCTGGTCCCTGGGACTCAGTAACTCTGGCGAAATAACTCCCACTGTCCAGTGACTCTTCAGTCCAAGTTTGGTGGAGGTAAGTCCTTGCCTCCCCACGCTAGACTGCATTGCTGGTTACCGCATGATTTGCAGCTGCTCCGGCTCCTGTGCACTCTTCCAGGATTTCCTTCATGAACAGCCAAGCCTGTGTCCCCGACACTCTAACCTGCAGTGCACAACCTTCTGAGTTGTCCTCCGGCATCGTGGGACTCCCTTTTGTGACTTCGTGTGGACTCCGGTTCACTCTTCTTCTATGTGCCTGTTCAGGTACTTCTGCGGGTGCTGCCTGCTTCTGTGAGGGCTCCCTGACTTGCTGGGCGCCCCCTCTGTCTCCTCATCTAAGTGGCGACATCCTGGTCCCTCTTGGGCCAGAGCAGCATCCAAAAACCCTAACCGCAACCCTTGCAGCTAGCAAGGCTTGTTTGCAGTACTTCTGCGAGGGAACACCTCTGCAAGCTTCATCGCGACGTGTGACATCTATCCTCCAAAGGGGAAGTTCCTAGTCCTCTTCGTTCTTGCAGAACTCCAAGCTTCTTCCAACAGGTGACAGCTTCCTCAGCTGGCATTTCCTGAGCTCCTGCCCACTCTCGACACTGTTGCGACTATTGGACTTGGTCTCCTTGTCTTACAGGTACTCAGGTCCGGAAATCCACTGTTGTTGCATTGCTGGGGTTTGTTCTTCCTGCAGAATCCCCCATCACGACTTCTGTGCTCTCTGGGGGTAGTAGGTGCACTTTACACCTACCTTTCAGGGTCTTGGGGTGGGCTATTTTTCTAACCCTCACTGTTTTCTTACAGTCCCAGCGACCCTCTACAAGCTCACATAGGTTTGGGGTCCATTCGTGGTTCGCATTCCACTTTTGGAGTATATGGTTTGTGTTGCCCCTATACCTATGTGCTCCTATTGCAATCTATTGTAGCTTTACACTGCTTGCATTACTTTTCTTGCTATTACCTGAATAATTTTGGTTTGTGTACATATATCTTGTGTATATAACTTATCCTCATACTGAGGGTACTCACTGAGATACTTTTGGCATATTGTCATAAAAATAAAGTACCTTTATTTTTAGCACTTCTGTGTATTGTGGTTTCTCATGATATTGTGCATATGGCACCAGTGGTATAGTAGGAGCTTTACATGTCTCCTAGTTCAGCCTAAGCTGCTCTGCTATAGCTACCTTCTATCAGCCTAAGCTGCTAGAAACATGTCTTCTACACTAATAAGGGATAACTGGACCTGGCACAAGGTGTAAGTACCTCTGGTACCCACTACAAGCCAGGCCCGCCTCCTACAATCATGTACAATGCCAAATTCGTATCTGCTGTCAGTATAGATACTGACTTTCAGATTTTCAGCTGCGTGGCATGCCTTAGTAAGGGAAATTAATTCAGCCACTTGTGCAGAATGCACTCTTTCGAGCCTTGAAGCTTCTATAATGCCAGCTATTGCACACACTGCGGGGCATATTTATACTCCGTTTGCGCCGGAATTGCGTTGTTTTTTTTGACGCAATTTCGACGCAAAACTAACTCCATATTTATACTTTGGCGTTAGACATGTCTAGCGCCAAAGTCCATGGAGTTTGCGTCATTTTTTAGCGTGGACACCTACTTTGCGTTAATTATATACAAGGTAGGCGTTCCCGTCTAAAAAATCGACTCCGAGGCATGTGCGTCGGATTTATACTCCCGGGCAAAATTCACCCCCGGGAGTGGGCGGGTCAAAAAAAATGATGTACGGCCGCTTTTGCGCTGTTTTTTAGCGCCTGCAAAAGGCAGGCGTTAAGGGACCTGTGGGCTCTGAAGGAGCCCAGAGGTGCCCCCCCCATGCCCCCAGGGACACCCCCTGTCACCCATGCCCACCCCAGGAGGACACCCAAGACTGGAGGGAACCATCCCCGGGACATTAAGGTAAGTTCAGGTAAGTGTTTTTTTTTTTTTTTTGTGGCATAGGGGGGCCTGATTTGTGCCCCCCTACATGCCACTATGCCCAATGACCATGCCCAGGGGACAGAAGTCCCCTGGGCATGGCCATTGGGCAAGGGGGCATGACTCCTGTCTTTGCTAAGACAGGAGTCATTTATATGGGGGTTGGGAGTGAACAAAAATGGCGCAAATCGGGTTGAGGCGAAAAAATTGCCTCAACCTGACTTGCACCATTTCTTGACGCCCAAGCCCCATATCCCCCTACGGCGCCGCTGCCTGGTGTACGTCGTTTTTTTTAACGCACACCAGACGGCGACGGCGGCTAACGCCGGCTAACGTCATTCAATAAATACGGCGCCCGCATGGCGCTTCAGGTAGGCGGTAGCCGGCGCTAATTCTTTTGACGCAAAACTGCGTTAGCGCAGTTTTGCGTCAAAAAGTATAAATATGGGCCTGCATAACCAGCTCTCAGTATTCCAACTGAGTCTCTTAAACAGGATCCATCAACAAACATAATGCAGTCCTTTTCTTTTAACTGCGTTATCTTGAATGTCAGGTCGGGGTTTGGTACATAGTCCTGTTACCTCAAGACAGTCATGCTCCACTTCCTCTTCATTATTAATCTCAGTATTTTCAACCGGAAGTAGAGTTGCCGGGTTCAATACAGTACATCTCTTTAAGGAGACATTTGGTGACCCCAAAATAATTGTCTCATATCGGGTAAGTCGGTCATTTGTCATGTGCTGGGTTTTAGTTCAAGACAACAAAATTTCAACTGAATGTGGAACCATTACTGTTAGGGGATGTGCCATCGCTATGCCTTCACACTGTGTGAGGCTTTGACCAACTGCTGCAACTGCGCGCAAACAACCCTGTAAGGCCGCTGTGACGGGGTCCAGAGTAGCTGAAAAATATGCTGCAGGGCGGTTTGTACCTCCATGGACCTGTGTTAAGACATACAGAGAACAAGCATCATGTTCATGACAGAACCGTAGAAAAGGCTTCGTATAATCAGGCATACCTAAAGCTGGTGCCCTGCACATGCACTCCCTCAATTCCATGAATGACTCAAGCTCTTCCTCAGATAAAGTTATGGTTTACGGTTCATACTTGGTTTCCTTGCCTGTCAGTTTTGTCAATGGTTTAGAGATAATCGAAAAGTTGGGAATCCACTGGCGCCAGTAGCCCACCACTCCCAAAAACATTCTGACATCTCTTTTTGTTGTTGGGGGGGGGGGTTCATCTGCAGTATGGCCGTCACCCTCTCTTTTGATTTTCTCCCGGACCCTTTCTCAATCAAATGCCCTAAATATTTTACCTCTTTCTGACAGTACTGCATCTTTTTCGGGGACACTTTGGGGGTCATTCTGACTCCCGCCGGCCGCGGTAACCGCGGTGCCGGCGGGAGCCGCCAGAATACCGCTGCGCGGTCAGAATACCGCCGCGGTTATTCTGTGTTTCCCGCTGGGCTGGCGGGCGACCGCCAGAAGGCCGCCCGCCAGCCCAGCGGGAAACCCCTTCCCACGAGGAAGCCGGCTCCGAATGGAGCCGGCGGAGTGGGAAGGGTGTGACGGGTGCAGTAGCACCCGTCGCGATTTTCAGTGTCTGCATGGCAGACACTGAAAATCTTTTAGGGGCCCTCTTACGGGGGCCCCTGCAGTGCCCATGCCATTGGCATGGGCACTGCAGGGGCCCCCAGGGGCCCCACGACACCCCTCACTGCCATCCTGTTCCTGGCGGTCACAACCGCCAGGAACAGGATGGCGGTGAGGGGGTCGGAATCCCCATGGCGGCGCAGCTTGGAGGATTCCTCAGGTCAGCGGAAAACCGTCGGGAGACCGCCGGTTTTCCGTTTCTGACCGCGGCGGGACCGCCGCGGTCAGAATGCCCTTGGGAGCACCGCCAGCCTGTTGGCGGTGCTCCCGCGGTCGTTGACTTATGTCCGTTCTTCCCCAAATGGTTCAGTAAGGCAATTGTGTCATACCCACAGTCATCTTTTGTTCTGGATGCGATCAGCAAGTCGTCAATGTACTGCACTAGAGTCGAACTATAAGGCAATTCTAGCGACTCCAAATCCTTCTTCAGTATCTGATTGAAAATGGAAGGTGACTCAGAAAACCCTTGAGGAATTCTGCACCAACTGTACACCTTGTCCAGGAATTTGAAACTGAATACAAAATTGGCTGTCCTCATGAAGAGGCACCGAAAAGAATGCTTGTGACAAGCCTACCACTGTGAACCATTCTGCATCACATGGAACCTGGAACATGATTACTGCTGGGTTCGGCACTATGGGGCAACATTTTACCACAATCTCGTTTACTTTTCTCAAATCCTGCACAATTCGAACCTTCCCACAAGTCTTTTTCAGACCCATTATTGGTGATTTACATCGGCTGCTCAATACCTCCTTTAGAACTCCCTGCTGTACAAAATCCGCAATTATCTGCAACACCTGGATAAGGACATCTTGTGCCATGTGGTACTGCAGCACCTGGGTAAACACTGCATTTGGCTTCACCGGTACTTTAACCGGTTCTACTCCTTTTATCAGTCCCACTTCCTTTCCTGTCAGGTCCCACACTTTCTCTGTCACTGTTCCCTGTAACTCAGCTGGTAAATCAGTCACTGTAAGCATGGGGAATAAGATTATCAAAGGGTAATCCTCATTTGCTGCCTCCATTTCTGATTCTGTAAATTGCCCATCATCCCCTTCATCATCACTGTTTGTCTGTACTTCAATTCCATCATTAGAACAGGTAATATAACATTTTGTTTTGCACAGTAAGTCTATTCCCAGTAGGGACATGGGACTTGAAGCGCAAACTACAAACTTATGCAGTCCCTAAAAGTTTCAAATCTCAACCTGAACCGGATCGGTAATTGGGTTTGTCAAATACTGGTTTGCTACTCCTACCACTCTTATGGTACGCCCTGATAGTGTTAATTTTGGAACCTCTGCACTTCTGACTGTAGAACGTGTAGCTCCCGTTCAACTAGGAATGAAACCTTGTGTCCCATCACCTTTCCCTCTACATAGGGTCCCCTTTGATCTACTTCTAGGGATGCTGCAAGCCTGCACTCCTCACTGTCTGAACTGTCATCCGACCATTCATCATTCATTCCAATCATCTACAGCAATGGGAATTGCTGTACTGTGTTATTTTGGCTCACTACTTGACCTGTGACCTGCTGAGGAAGCATCACCTGTTGCTGTCCCATTGGAGCCAAGGGTAATTGCATTTGCTGTCTAGGTACCATGGGAACCTGCTGTTGTGCCTGCTGCATTTGTGCTGGTTGAACATGCTGCATTTGCATTTGCTGCATGGGCTGTAGCCCCTGCATCTGAACCATGTTATTCTGGAAGTTTTGATGTTGACCTCTCATTTTTGGGCCTCTCATATTTTGAAATGTACCGACATCAGTGCTTTGTTGAACGACACCATCATGCACCACATTTGGGCATTCCCGCTTCCAATGCCCCACGCCCCCGCACGCGTGACATGGTGACATCTTTTTCATCCCCTGTCCATCATTTTGAACCACAACAGTATTCAAGTCTGGACCGCGATTCACAAAACCTCGGCCTCTCGGTTGCACCTGAATCACGCTATTCCCTTGCGGTTGCTGCTGTACCATCTGCTGAATTCCATTCCCTTGCATACCTGCCTGTTCTGCCCTTACCTGCATCACCATCACTTTCTCCTTCAACTTTCTCTGCTTCAGCTCAATCTCGTCACTACAGTATTTCGCATACTGCAACACCTCATCAATCGGCTTCGCTTGCCAACAGATCAAATGATTCTTAATCATCTGGCTAACCTCTGGCCTCAGCCCTTCAACGAATCTAAACACAAGATGATTCATGTCTTTCGGCTCAATAGTCTCAGTGCCACTGTAATGTTTGAATGCTCTCATAGTAAGCATGGATTGACTCTTTGACCTCCTGTGAGGTCCGGTCGATTTTCTGCCAATCAGTCACTTTCGGCGACACCTTCTGTTTCAAAAACTCAATCACTTTATGACAGTACTTCATCGCCTCCTCAGATGGTGCTCCAGTTATCTTATCCCTTGCCGGCTCCTGTGTCGGCCAGTCTACACCTCTCTTGCACTCAAGCCATAAGTCAGGCAGAACAATAATCTCAAACAAAGTATTCAAGTCTTCCCGGAGACACTTCACAAGCTTCACAAACCTATCTCTCTGCTGATACCACACTATCGGCTTCTCCCTCAACCTGGGATAATCAGCTTCTGTGTATGACTCTTATCTGTTTACCCCTATTGTCCCTTCCACTAGTTCAGCAGCTTCCACACCCAGTTTTACAAAGTTTAGGTAATCATCTCTCTCTGATCTTTCTGCGATCACTGTAGCAGGCTGTGAAGGTTTGTTATTTCCCAGCCACTCGTTTAGTTGCTGCACTGAAAAACCGTGAAACAAGATGTTTCCTGCCTGCATTAATGGTGTCTGTGATGTTTCCACACTCATTGTCTGTGGGGCTAACACACTTGACCCTGCTTGTTTCATCGCCTCAATAGGAGCCCCAATTGGGCTAAGGCTTAACAGAGATCTGAGATGTTCGGCTGTTTGCGATCTTGGCAATATTGATCGAGGGGTTCCTGTGAATCCCTCTCTCATTATCTCCTGGGTCCCCACCCTTGATCACTTGTCTCAGGTTTACCCTGCGCATATAGTGATACAGGTGGCCCAACAGCAATTGGCAATGATATGGCAGCTGGTGTCTGCCCTGATCCCAAACTCCGTGGAGCTGTAACTCCCAAAGCTTGGCTTCCCATAGCTGGAGAGGTATGAATGGGGATCCTGCCGTTGTACTATAACTCGGAACCAGCTGTTGCTGCGGCTGGGGCAACAACTGCGGAGTTGGCTCAAGCTGCACTAACCTCGATTTTGTATATATCGGGTCAGGCGGCACTATCAGATTTGTAGTAGTTTCTAGTACTGGGACGTCTGGATAGATTCTCTGTATCTGCAGTGGAGGTTGCAACTGTATCTGCATGTCTGGTGCAGAGGGTACACTGACACCACTTTGTGTCAAAACCGTATCACTAGTCTGCACTGTATCAGCAACTCCCTTCTCCTGCGTCTGGTTCCCAGGACCCGCACTAGTGCTCGGGGCATTGTTGTCTACCGCATAAGGTGAGGGGCGATCATGTAACAACTTCATCGTCTGAATTATGTTCTTCTATCCAAGATCTCTTAGTCTCTTTAGGCTTACTAGAGTCCTTGTCTGTCTTACAGGTGGCTTTCTTTCCCTGTGTTTCGTCTCCCTGTGTTATTGCTGGGAACAATTTAAGTCCATCAACTATTCCCCGTCTCCACATTTTGCTCTCATTGTCCCATCTAGCTCAGCTAAAGTCTTTTCTGCCCTTTTCATTCTCCTTTCGAATTTCTGCTGTCTTTGTTTAATGGCCATTAAATTCCAGACTGCTAATGCCTCCTACTGAGCTGGTCTTGGAGGTGGCTTTTGTACACCTAACATCCACCTCAAATTCTCAAAAATTCTCGTATTGAACGTTCCGTGTTCCAGAAACGCCAAACATCCTTCCTTCTCTGTGAGTTTTCGCCATTGATTCATCCATAAACAAGGCGTGACATCCTTTTCCTCCATGACTATATAAGCTGGAGTACCCTCAGGCGGTGTAGGCTCCCCTTCACTCGCCATAATGTATACGTCTCCTTTCAGAGTGCTCCTAAAAGCTTTGATAAAATTCATCTTTGCATCTTTTCTTTTCTTTGTATTTAATCAGGAAGTGACTTTAATTCCCAGGACACTCTTTACCCACCTTTCTCAACCTATTGCCTCTCACGGACGGCAGCCAATCCGTGTGCGACCCCTCTCGGCAACTGACCTATCTCAGCGCGGCACCACTGACGTCACACTCACACACTCTGCAGCTGACAAAGTCTTGCGGCTTGTCCGCCCCTTACTGGATTCACACCAAACTAATGCAAATTTCTGCGAGCACCTTTAACAACAACAACAACAAAAATTTGCCGGTTTACTACAGGAAAGGTACACAATCGCTTCAGAACTTTACAGAGATTTCACTTGATGCCTCGCCCGCTACTCTCTCCTGCTCAGTTCCTGCACCCGCAAGCAGAATTCGACCCGCAAATTCTACTCTCGACTTGTCAATGGTTTGTCCTAGTGCACTTTAGAACTTGCCAAATCTCCATCGAAGGTTTCACACATACAATTTGATTCAAACTCGACTTGTCAACCATGCCCGATTGACCTAATTAAACCGCACAAATTACAACATAAACCCAAGTGTCTCCTACACTTGTCAATATACTCCGGAGTCTTAGACCACGACGGGTCCGCACATTAACAACCAACCACGTGGATAATTTTGAACACAAAGCGCCATACTCACATGAAGTACACCGACTTCCCTACTCTCATACTGTGGAGTACGCCCACTCCTGCTAAAATAACATTTACCTGGCCTAAGTACACATAATCTTCACAAATCACCTACAAAATGCATAAGCTGAGCAAGCGCAAATCCTACACCACACATGCTAATACGCCGAGAACATTCCCAACTCATTTAGGCAGGCACCGAGATCCTGGGAAAGTCATGAGGAATTTAGAAACACATCATATCTCCAATTTGCATTATCTCAGAAAAACAATCTAAACAGTAATTCTCCGTCCTAGGGCCCCAAAGGGCCAAACCGTCGCTCTGCTACCAGAACTGTTAACGCGTCCCTTTATGATAATTTATTACACATCAGGACTCGTTTTAGGCCAATTAATCTTTTGACCCAGTTGAGAGACACCTTAGGACGAGATAGCTAATCAATATGTCAATCAATAAGCCAATAATGTCATCAATATTTATTACAACAATGCATTTCACTCTAGTCAAAGACATTAATCAATTTAAGACACCACAATGACCTGGCAGTCATGAATAACCACACCAGTTTAGTAGAATTTTATGAGTTTTATTCCCTATTAGTTACAATTCTAAGAGCAAATGTGTTAATCTTAAAATCTAGAAACAAAGTAGCATAGTCACAATATGGCAACTCTGATAGGATTTCATCAAAGCAAAAATCATGACCACCAGAACATAACACGGCGTGAACATAGATCAATTTTAGCAGAATGTCATTAGCACGTCAGTTCAACAAAGCATAGATTCAGTCGTTTGTCTATTTGCGTCAGTTTAGTGAACACCTGTCCTAACCACTGATTAGCATTGGCATGTTGGGCTTCATGCAAAACAATTTAGAACACCAATTTGGAAAACATCTAGCTATGGTCTCTGTCAAAAGTAAGCAGTTGGTACCTAGAAAGGAAAAGCAAAAAGACAAATTACTATTTCATTGTCATAGTTACCCTCCAAGGTTTAGGTCAGCACTCAGGTTCAGTCTTCGTCTTCAGGACATCAGTCAAATCGCCATCAGTCAGAACTCAGCTCCGGGGCAAAGGGGCACTTTCCTCATAAGGAGGTAAAGTGTAAAATGGGCAGTCTAAGAAAGGATGGTTCAAGTAAAACCAAAGCCAGTAACCAAACAGAGTGACAAAGTTTCTGGATAAAATCAATAGCTTTCCCTATCTAATTCTGTCGGTCCTCTGTGTCATGGGTTTTTATCCCTTTTTCGTTGTACATTCCCCTGTTATTTTGTTGGTCCGCGGTTATACCCCACTATCTTTACCCAGTAAGAAAACAGATTATGTCATTAATCTTTCACCCCATATTAGTTTACAGACATTTTATTGGTCCATATGATTGACATCTTCAGAGGTAGCACGTCCGGTATGATTTCATCCTTCTGTAATTCTTTGCACATCTTTTGGTCAGTAGTTCCATTGTCTTCACCGGTTTGAACGACCTTGTACATTACATTAATCTACACTGTTGCATTTTGTTTAATATTTTCTACAAGCAATGTGAATTTTCATGAGAACGGATCTACTATGGTTACATTCAGCTTCTAGTTTGAAGAAAAACAAAAGGTCATGTCCTTTTGTGAGTCAGCGCACTGCACGTTAGGAGAAATACATATGAGAGCCAGGCAGCTAAGCTTTGGCTCATGCTAACTTAAGGCCTACAATGATTTTAGCACAATTTCAATGATACAATCATTAATAATTAGTATAAAACGTATTCAATTTATAACAAATTCATAACATTAGTCATTTTTATTAGTCCACGTATCCATTGGAGGCCACTACCCGTGGTCACATTTCACGTTTAAGCAAAAATTCATTACTGCAGTTTCTATGCGGCATTATCACACATTAATTCATAAACATTTCATGTTAATATAAAATATATAAGCTACGCTATCTCAGGTGTACAACTATGCCAATGTGAATTGGTAAATTTAGTCACTAGCCTGTTAGTGACAAATTTGGAAAGCAGAGAGAGCATAACCACTGAGGTTCTGGTTAGCAGAGCCTCAGTGAGACAGGTAGGCATCACACAGGGAACACATACAGGGCACATACTATGAGCACTGGGGCCCTGCCTGGCAGGGTCCCAGTGACACATGGACTAAAACATCATACATACAGTGAAATATGGGGGTAACATGCCAGGCAAGATGGTACTTTCCTACACAACCCCCCCCAAACGAAGGACAATAAGACTAGCCGTGACCTGATGAGTCTTCATTGTCTAAGTGGAAATATCTGGAGAGTCCATCTGCACTGGAGTGGGTACTCCCAGGTCTATGTTACACTGTATAGTCCATTCCCTGTAGAGATATGGACAACCTCAACAATTTAGGGTTTTCACCTTCCATTTGTTTTAGCCAAAGTAGAGGTTTGTGGTCTGTCTGAACAATAAAGTGAGTGCCAAACAGGTATGACCTCAACTTTTTCAGTGCCCAGACCACAGCAAAGGCCTCCCTCTCTATGTCAGACCAACGCTTTTCTCTAGGGGTCAACCTTCTGCTGATAAAAGCAACTGGTTGATCCTGGCCCTCAGAATTCAGTTGTGATAAGACTGCCCCTACCCCTAATTCAGATGCATCCGTTTGAACAATGAATTTCTTGGAGTAACATGGGATTTTTAGGACAGGTGCAGAGCACATGGCCTGTTTGAGCTCCTCAAAGCTTTCTTACAGCTAGCTGTCCACAATACATTTTTAGGCATCTTCTTACTTGTGAGATCATTAAGAGGGGCTGCTATGGAGCCATAGTTTTTAATGAATCTCCTGTAATACCCAGTGAGGCCTAAAAAGGCTCTCACCTGGGTCTGTGTTGTAGGGGGAACCCAATCCATGATTGTTTGGATTTTCCCCTGCAGTGGTTGTAGGAAAGTACCATCTTGCCTGGCATGTTACCCCCATTTTTCACTGTATATATGTTGTTTTAGTTGTATGTGTCACTGGGACCCTGGTAACCCAGGGCCCCAGTGCTCATAAGTGTGCCTGAATGTGTTACCTGTGTAGTGACTAACTGTCTCACTGAGGCTCTGCTAATCAGAACCTCAGTGGTTATGCTCTCTCATTTCTTTCCAAATTGTCACTGACAGGCTAGTGACCATTTTTACCAATTTACATTGGCTTACTGGAACACCCTTATAATTCCCTAGTATATGGTACTGAGGTACCCAGGGTATTGGGGTTCCAGGAGATCCCTATGGGCTGCAGCATTTCTTTTGCCACCCATAGGGAGCTCTGACAATTCTTACACAGGCCTGCCACTGCAGCCTGAGTGAAATAACGTCCACGTTATTTCACAGCCATTTTACACTGCACTTAAGTAACTTATAAGTCACCTATATGTCTAACCTTTACCTGGTAAAGGTTAGGTGCAAAGTTACTTAGTGTGAGGGCACCCTGGCACTAGCCAAGGTGCCCCCACATTGTTCAGAGCCAATTCACTGAACTTTGTGAGTGCGGGGACACCATTACACGCGTGCACTACATATAGGTCACTACCTATATGTAGCTTCACCATGGTAACTCCGAATATGGCCATGTAACATGTCTATGATCATGGAATTGCCCCCTCTATGCCATCCTGGCATTGTTGGTACAATTCCATGATCCCAGTGGTCTGTAGCACAGACCCTGGTACTGCCAGACTGCCCTTCCTGGGGTTTCTCTGCAGCTGCTGCTGCTGCCAACCCCTCAGACAGGCAGCTGCCCTCCTGGGGTCCAGCCAGGCCTGGCCCAGGATGGCAGAACAAAGAACTTCCTCTGAGAGAGGGTGTGACACCCTCTCCCTTTGGAAAATGGTGTGAAGGCAGGGGAGGAGTAGCCTCCCCCAGCCTCTGGAAATGCTTTGTTGGGCACAGATGTGCCCAATTCTGCATAAGCCAGTCTACACCGGTTCAGGGACCCCTTAGCCCCTGCTCTGGCGCGAAACTGGACAAAGGAAAGGGGAGTGACCACTCCCCTGACCTGCACCTCCCCTGGGAGGTGTCCAGAGCTCCTCCAGTGTGCTCCAGACCTCTGCCATCTTGGAAACAGAGGTGCTGCTGGCACACTGGACTGCTCTGAGTGGCCAGTGCCACCAGGTGACGTCAGAGACTCCTTGTGATAGGCTCCTTCAGGTGTTAGTAGCCTTTCCTCTCTCCTAGGTAGCCAAACCCTCTTTTCTGGCTATTTAAGGTCTCTGTCTCTGGGGAAACTTCAGATAACGAATGCATGAGCTCAGCCGAGTTCCTCTGCATCTCCCTCTTCACCTTCTGATAAGGAATCGACCGCTGACCGCGCTGGAAGCCTGCAAACCTGCAACATAGTAGCAAAGACGACTACTGCAACTCTGTAACGCTGATCCTGCCGCCTTCTCGACTGTTTTCCTGCTTGTGCATGCTGTGGGGGTAGTCTGCCTCCTCTCTGCACCAGAAGCTCCGAAGAAATCTCCCGTGGGTCGACGGAATCTTCCCCCTGCAACCGCAGGCACCAAAAAGCTGCATTACCGGTCCCTTGGGTCTCCTCTCAATACGACGAGCGAGGTCCCTCGAATCCAGCGACACCGTCCAAGTGACCCCCACAGTCCAGTGACTCTTCAGCCCAAGTTTGGTGGAGGTAAGTCCTTGCCTCACCTCGCTGGGCTGCATTGCTGGGAACCGCGACTTTGCAAGCTTCTCCGGCCCCTGTGCACTTCCGGCGGAAATCCTGTGTGCACAGCCAAGCCTGGGTCCACGGCACTCTAACCTGCATTGCACGACTTTCTAAGTTGGTCTCCGGCGACGTGGGACTCCTTTGTGCAACTTTGGCGAGCACCATTTCACGCATCCTCGTAGTGCCTGTTTCTGGCACTTCTCCGGGTGCTACCTGCTTCAGTGAGGGCTCTTTGTCTTGCTCGACGTCCCCTCTCTCTCTGCAGGTCCAATTTGCGACCTTCTGGTCCCTCCTGGGCCCCAGCAGCGTCCAAAAATGCCAAACGCACGATTTGCGTGTAGCAAGGCTTGTTGGCGTCCATCCGGCGGGAAAACACTTTTGCACGACTCTCCAAGGCGTGGGGGATCCATCCTCCAAAGGGGAAGTCTCTAGCCCTTGTCGTTCCTGCAGTATTCACAGTTCTTCAGCCTAGTAAGAGCTTCTTTGCACCAACCGCTGGCATTTCTTGGGCATCTGCCCATCTCCGAGCTGCTTGTGACTTTTGGACTTGGTCCCCTTGTTCCACAGGTACCTTCAGACAGGAATCCATCGTTGTTGCATTGCTGATTTGTGTTTTCCTTGCATTCTCCCTCTAACACGACTATTTTGTCCTTAGGGGAACTTTAGTGCACTTTGCACTCACTTTTCAGGGTCTTGGGGAGGGTTATTTTTCTAACTCTCACTATTTTCTAATAGTCCCAGCGACCCTCTACAAGGTCACATAGGTTTGGGGTCCATTCGTGGTTCGCATTCCACTTCTGGAGTATATGGTTTGTGTTGCCCCTATCCCTATGTTTCCCCATTGCATCCTATTGTAACTATACATTGTTTGCACTGTTTTCTAAGACTATACTGCATATTTTTGCTATTGTGTATATATATCTTGTGTATATCTCCTATCCTCTCACTGAGGGTACACTCTAAGATACTTTGGCATATTGTCATAAAAATAAAGTACCTTTATTTTTAGTATAACTGTGTATTGTGTTTTCTTATGATATTGTGCATATGACACTAAGTGGTACTGTAGTAGCTTCACACGTCTCCTAGTTCAGCCTAAGCTGCTCTGCTAAGCTACCATTATCTATCAGCCTAAGCTGCTAGACACCCTATACACTAATAAGGGATAACTGGGCCTGGTGCAAGGTGCAAGTACCCCTTGGTACTCACTACAAGCCAGTCCAGCCTCCTACATTGGTTGTGCAGCGGTGGGATAAGTGCTTTGAGACTACTTACCACTCTTGTCATTGTACTTTTCATAAGAGAAGAATATACAAAACAAGGTCAGTGTATATACACATAGCCAAAAAGTTTTGCATTTCCTCTTTTCACTCTTTTCTAAGTGCTGAAAAGTACTTCTAAACTTTCAAAAAGTTCTTAAAAGTTTAAAAAGTTTTTTTCTGTCTTTCCAAAAAGTTCAGAAAACTTTTTTCTCTTTATCTATCACTTTAACTCTCTCTAAAAATGTCTGGCACAGGCCAAAAAGTTGAACTGTCCAAACTTGCATATGATCACCTTAGCTGGAAAGGAGCAAGGAGTCTCTGCATAGAGAGAGGTTTGAGTGTAGGGAAGAATCCTTCCTTAGAACTGTTAATTAATATGCTTAGAGTACAGGATAAGGCCATAAGTGCCCAATCTGTAGAAAAAGTAGCTAATGGTTCTCAATCTGATCCAGGGACTCCCCCAGGAAAAGGTTCAGGAAAGAAACTTCTCAGCCTGCCCATTACTAGACAGTCTAGCATAGTTGGTACAGAGGTTGAATCACATCATACTGATGATGTGCTCTCACATTATACTGGTAGCCAAGCTGTTAGGGTGCCCTCTGTAAGGGACAGGTCTCCTTCTGTTCATTCCCATCACACCTCTGTATCTAGAAATGTCCCTCCCACCCACCCTGATGACAGATTGTTAGAAAGGGAGCTCAATAGATTGAGAGTGGAGCAAACCAGACTGAAGCTCAAGAAGCAACAGCTGGATTTGGATAGACAGTCTTTAGAAATAGAGAGGGAAAGACAGAAAATGGGTTTAGATACCCATGGTGGCAGCAGCAGTATTCCCCATAGTCATCCTGCAAAAGAGCATGATTCCAGGAATCTGCATAAGATAGTTCCCCCTTACAAGGAGGGGGATGACATTAACAAGTGGTTTGCTGCACTTGAGAGGGCCTGTGTTGTACAGGATGTCCCTCAAAAGCAGTGGGCTGCTATCCTATGGCTATCATTTACTGGAAAAGGTAGGGATAGGCTCCTTACTGTAAAAGAAAATGATGCTAACAATTTCCAAGTTCTTAAGAATGCACTCCTGGATGGTTATGGCTTAACCACTGAACAGTACAGGATAAAGTTCAGAGATACCAAAAAGGAGTCTTCACAAGACTGGGTTGATTTCATTGACCAGGCAGTGAAGGCCTTGGAGGGGTGGTTACATGGCAGTAAAGTTACTGATTATGACAGCCTGTATAACTTGATCTTGAGAGAGCATATTCTTAATAATTGTGTGTCTGATTTGTTGCACCAGTACTTGGTGGACTCTGATCTGACCTCTCCCCAAGAATTGGGAAAGAAGGCAGACAAATGGGTCAGAACAAGAGTGAACAGAAAAGTTCATACAGGGGGTGACAAAGATGGCAACAAAAAGAAGGATGGTAAGTCTTCTGACAAGGGTGGGGACAAATCTAAAAATGAGTCTTCATCAGGCCCACAAAAACACTCTGGTGGGGGTGGTGGGCCCAAATCCTCCTTTAATCAGAACAAGGAAAAGAAACCATGGTGCTATTTATGTAAGATAAAAGGCCATTGGACAACAGATCCCAGTTGTCCAAAGAAAGGCACCACAGCTCCTACCACTACAACCCCTACTGCTACACCTAGTGTCCCTACTAATAGCAGTGGTGGTGGGAGCAAACCTACTAATAGCCAATCCAAGGGAGTAGCTGGGCTCACTTTTGGTAATTTAGTTGGGGTTGGTCTGATTAGGGAGACCACAGAGGCTACTTTAGTCTCTGAAGGGGCTATTGACTTAGCCACTTTGGTTGCTTGCCCCCATAACTTGGAGAAGTACAAGCAACTAACCCTAATAAATGGTGTTGAGGTCCAGGCCTACAGGGACACAGGTGCCAGTGTCACAATGGTGATTGAGAAACTGGTGCACCCTGAACAACACATACTTGGACACCAGTACCAAGTAACCGATGCTCACAACATAACACAAAGCCACCCCATGGCTGTTGTAAATCTCAACTGGGGGGGGGGTATCTGGTCCAAAGAAAGTTGTGGTAGCTTCAGATTTACCTGTAGACTGTCTATTAGGGAACGATTTGGAGACATCAGCTTGGTCAGATGTGGAGTTGGAGGCCCATGCAGCAATGCTGGGCATCCCAGGGCATATTTTTGCTTTGACAAGGGCTCAGGCCAAAAAGCAAAAAGGACAGGGAAGCTTGGATCCTGGAACAATGGACCAAGTGCTCCCTAAAGCTAGGGCTAGTAGAAGCAAACCACTTCCTACTATCCCTCCCTCTACAGTGGATTCTACTTCTGAGGAAGAAGAATTCCCTCCCTGTGCAGAACCTACACCAGAGGAGCTGGAAGCAGACACTGCTGAGCTTTTGGGTGAAGGGGGGCCTGCCAGAGAGGAGCTGAGTGTGGCACAGCAAACCTGTCCCACATTAGAGGGTCTCAGACAGCAAGCTGTCAAACAGGCTAATGGGGATGTCAGTGACTCACACAGAGTTTACTGGGAGGACAACCTCTTGTACACTGAGCATAGGGATCCTAAACCTGGAGCTGCCAGGAGATTAGTGATTCCTCAGGAGTACAGAAAGTTCCTCCTAACACTGGCACATGACATTCCCTTAGCTGGGCACCTGGGTCAAATGAAAACTTGGGACAGATTGGTACCACTGTTTCATTGGCCTAGGATGTCTGAGGACACAAAAGAATTTTGTAAGTCCTGTGAAACCTGTCAAGCCAGTGGCAAGACAGGTGGCACTCCAAAGGCACCCCTTATCCCACTGCCTGTGGTTGGGGTTCCCTTTGAAAGGGTAGGGGTTGACATAGTTGGCCCCCTTGACCCTCCTACTGCTTCAGGCAATAGGTTTATCTTGGTGGTAGTGGACCATGCCACAAGATATCCTGAAGCTATTCCTTTAAGGACCACTACAGCTCCTGCAGTGGCAAAGGCCCTCCTGGGAATATTTTCCAGGGTGGGCTTCCCAAAGGAAGTAGTATCAGACAGAGGAAGCAATTTCATGTCTGCATACTTAAAGGCCATGTGGAAGGAGTGTGGTGTAACTTACAAGTTCACAACACCCTATCATCCACAAACAAATGGACTGGTGGAGAGATTTAATAAAACTCTCAAAGGCATGATTATGGGACTCCCTGAAAAACTCCGCAGGAGATGGGATATCCTTCTACCATGCCTCCTTTTTGCCTACAGGGAGGTACCCCAGAAAGGAGTGGGCTTCAGCCCCTTTGAACTTCTTTTTGGACACCCTGTTAGGGGTCCACTCACACTTGTAAAGGAGGGTTGGGAACAACCTTTAAAAGCTCCTAAGCAGGATATTGTGGATTATGTACTTGGCCTCAGATCAAGGATGGCTGAGTACATGAAAAAGGCCAGTAAAAACCTTCAGGCCAGCCAAGAGCTCCAGAAGCAATGGCATGATCAGAAGGCTGTTTTGGTTCAGTACCAACCAGGGCAGAAAGTGTGGGTCTTGGAGCCTGTGGCCCCAAGAGCACTCCAAGATAAATGGAGTGGACCCCACACAATTGTTGAAAAGAAGGGTGAAGTCACCTACTTGGTTGACTTAGGCACTGCCAGGAGTCCCCTTAGGGTCCTCCATGTCAACCGCCTGAAACCCTACTATGACAGGGCTGATCTCACCCTGCTCATGGCAACAGATGAGGGACAGGAAGAAGACAGTGATCCTCTACCTGATCTCTTCTCTTCCACAGAACAAGATGCTCTTGTGGAAGGTGTAGTTTTGGCTGATTGTCTTACTGCTGAGCAGAAAGATAATTGCATAAATCTCCTAGGACAATTTTCAGAACTCTTCTCCATTGTGCCAGGCACCACTTCTTGGTGTGAGCACACTATAGATACTGGAGACAGTTTACCTGTCAAAAGTAAGATCTATAGGCAGCCTGACCATGTCAGGGACTGCATAAAGCAAGAAGTTCAGAAGATGTTGGAACTAGGAGTGGTTGAGCACTCTGACAGTCCATGGGCTTCTCCTGTGGTACTGGTACCAAAACCCAATTCTAAAGATGGAAAGAAGTAAATGAGGTTTTGTGTAGACTATAGAGGTCTCAACTTGGTAACCAAAACTGATGCTCACCCTATACCCAGGGCAGATGAGCTAATAGATACACCGGCATCTGCCAAGTATCTAAGCACTTTTGATTTGACTGCAGGGTATTGGCAGATCAAATTGTCAGAAGATGCTAAATCTAAGACTGCATTTTCTACCATTGGAGGACATTACCAGTTTACTGTAATGCCTTTTGGTTTGAAAAATGCACCTGCCACTTTTCAGAGGTTGGTGAACACAGTCCTGCAAGGGCTGGAAGCTTTCAGTGCAGCATATTTGGATGATATAGCTGTCTTTAGCTCCAGCTGGGATGATCACCTGGTCCACCTTTGGAAAGTTTTGGAGGCCCTGCAAAAGGCAGGCCTCACTATCAAGGCATCAAAATGCCAGATAGGGCAGGGTAAGGTGGTTTATCTGGGACACCTTGTTGGTGGGGAACAGATTGCACCACTTCAGGGGAAAATCCAAACTATTATTGATTGGGTTCCCCCTACCACTCAGACTCAGGTGAGAGCCTTCCTAGGCCTCACTGGGTATTACAGGAGGTTCATTAAGAACTATGGCTCCATTGCAGCCCCTCTTAATGACCTCACATCCAAGAAAATGCCTAAAAAGGTATTATGGACAGCAAACTGTCAGAAAGCTTTTGAGGAGCTGAAGCAGGCCATGTGCTCTGCACCTGTCCTGAAAAGCCCTTGTTACTCTAAAAAATTCTATGTCCAAACTGATGCATCTGAATTAGGAGTAGGGGCAGTCCTATCACAACTTAATTCTGAGGGCCAGGATCAACCTGTTGCTTTTATTAGTAGAAGGTTGACCCCTAGAGAAAAGCGTTGGTCTGCCATTGAGAGGGAGGCCTTTGCTGTGGTCTGGGCTCTGAAGAAGTTGAGGCCATACCTGTTTGGCACTCACTTCATTGTTCAGACAGACCACAAACCTCTACTTTGGCTAAAACAAATGAAAGGTGAAAATCCTAAATTGTTGAGGTGGTCCATATCCCTACAGGGAATGGACTATACAGTGGAACATAGACCTGGGAGTAGCCACTCCAATGCAGATGGACTCTCCAGATATTTCCACTTAGACAATGAAGACTCATCAGGTAATGGCTAGTCTTATTGTCCTTCGTTTGGGGGGGGGTTGTGTAGGAAAGTACCATCTTGCCTGGCATGTTACCCCCATTTTTCACTGTATATATGTTGTTTTAGTTGTATGTGTCACTGGGACCCTGGTAAACCAGGGCCCCAGTGCTCATAAGTGTGCCTGAATGTGTTACCTGTGTAGTGACTAACTGTCTCACTGAGGCTCTGCTAATCAGAACCTCAGTGGTTATGCTCTCTCATTTCTTTCCAAATTGTCACTGACAGGCTAGTGACCATTTTTACCAATTTACATTGGCTTACTGGAACACCCTTATAATTCCCTAGTATATGGTACTGAGGTACCCAGGGTATTGGGGTTCCAGGAGATCCCTATGGGCTGCAGCATTTCTTTTGCCACCCATAGGGAGCTCTGACAATTCTTACACAGGCCTGCCACTGCAGCCTGAGTGAAATAACGTCCACGTTATTTCACAGCCATTTTACACTGCACTTAAGTAACTTATAAGTCACCTATATGTCTAACCTTTACCTGGTAAAGGTTAGGTGCAAAGTTACTTAGTGTGAGGGCACCCTGGCACTAGCCAAGGTGCCCCCACATTGTTCAGAGCCAATTCACTGAACTTTGTGAGTGCGGGGACACCATTACACGCGTGCACTACATATAGGTCACTACCTATATGTAGCTTCACCATGGTAACTCCGAATATGGCCATGTAACATGTCTATGATCATGGAATTGCCCCCTCTATGCCATCCTGGCATTGTTGGTACAATTCCATGATCCCAGTGGTCTGTAGCACAGACCCTGGTACTGCCAGACTGCCCTTCCTGGGGTTTCTCTGCAGCTGCTGCTGCTGCCAACCCCTCAGACAGGCAGCTGCCCTCCTGGGGTCCAGCCAGGCCTGGCCCAGGATGGCAGAACAAAGAACTTCCTCTGAGAGAGGGTGTGACACCCTCTCCCTTTGGAAAATGGTGTGAAGGCAGGGGAGGAGTAGCCTCCCCCAGCCTCTGGAAATGCTTTGTTGGGCACAGATGTGCCCAATTCTGCATAAGCCAGTCTACACCGGTTCAGGGACCCCTTAGCCCCTGCTCTGGCGCGAAACTGGACAAAGGAAAGGGGAGTGACCACTCCCCTGACCTGCACCTCCCCTGGGAGGTGTCCAGAGCTCCTCCAGTGTGCTCCAGACCTCTGCCATCTTGGAAACAGAGGTGCTGCTGGCACACTGGACTGCTCTGAGTGGCCAGTGCCACCAGGTGACGTCAGAGACTCCTTGTGATAGGCTCCTTCAGGTGTTAGTAGCCTTTCCTCTCTCCTAGGTAGCCAAACCCTCTTTTCTGGCTATTTAGGGTCTCTGTCTCTGGGGAAACTTCAGATAACGAATGCATGAGCTCAGCCGAGTTCCTCTGCATCTCCCTCTTCACCTTCTGATAAGGAATCGACCGCTGACCGCGCTGGAAGCCTGCAAACCTGCAACATAGTAGCAAAGACGACTACTGCAACTCTGTAACGCTGATCCTACCGCCTTCTCGACTGTTTTCCTGCTTGTGCATGCTGTGGGGGTAGTCTGCCTCCTCTCTGCACCAGAAGCTCCGAAGAAATCTCCCGTGGGTCGACGGAATCTTCCCCCTGCAACCGCAGGCACCAAAAAGCTGCATTACCGGTCCCTTGGGTCTCCTCTCAGCACGACGAGCGAGGTCCCTCGAATCCAGCGACACTGTCCAAGTGACCCCCACAGTCCAGTGACTCTTCTTCCCAAGTTTGGTGGAGGTAAGTCCTTGCCTCACCTCGCTGGGCTGCATTGCTGGGAACCGCGACTTTGCAAGCTTCTCCGGCCCCTGTGCACTTCCGGTGGAAATCCTGTGTACACAGCCAAGCCTGGGTCCACGGCACTCTAACCTGCATTGCACGACTTTCTAAGTTGGTCTCCGGCGACGTGGGACTCCTTTGTGCAACTTCGGCGAGCACCGTTTCACGCATCCTTGTAGTGCCTGTTTCTGGCACTTCTCCGGGTGCTACCTGCTTCAGTGAGGGCTCTTTGTCTTGCTCGACGTCCCCTCTCTCTGCAGGTCCAATTTGCGACCTTCTGGTCCCTTCTGGGCCCCAGCAGCGTCCAAAAACGCCAAACGCACGATTTGCGTGTAGCAAGGCTTGTTGGCGTCCATCCGGCGGGAAAACACTTCTGCACGACTCTCCAAGGCGTGGGGGATCCATCCTCCAAAGGGGAAGTCTCTAGCCCTTGTCGTTCCTGCAGTATTTACAGTTCTTCAGCCTAGTAAGAGCTTCTTTGCACCAACCGCTGGCATTTCTTGGGCATCTGCCCATCTCCGAGCTGCTTGTGACTTTTGGACTTGGTCCCCTTGTTCCACAGGTACCTTCAGACAGGAATCCATCGTTGTTGCATTGCTGATTTGTGTTTTCCTTGCATTCTCCCTCTAACACGACTATTTTGTCCTTAGGGGAACTTTAGTGCACTTTGCACTCACTTTTCAGGGTCTTGGGGAGGGTTATTTTTCTAACTCTCACTATTTTCTAATAGTCCCAGCGACCCTCTACAAGGTCACATAGGTTTGGGGTCCATTCGTGGTTCGCATTCCACTTCTGGAGTATATGGTTTGTGTTGCCCCTATCCCTATGTTTCCCCATTGCATCCTATTGTAACTATACATTGTTTGCACTGTTTTCTAAGACTATACTGCATATTTTTGCTATTGTGTATATATATCTTGTGTATATCTCCTATCCTCTCACTGAGGGTACACTCTAAGATACTTTGGCATATTGTCATAAAAATAAAGTACCTTTATTTTTAGTATAACTGTGTATTGTGTTTTCTTATGATATTGTGCATATGACACTAAGTGGTACTGTAGTAGCTTCACACGTCTCCTAGTTCAGCCTAAGCTGCTCTGCTAAGCTACCATTATCTATCAGCCTAAGCTGCTAGACACCCTATACACTAATAAGGGATAACTGGGCCTGGTGCAAGGTGCAAGTACCCCTTGGTACTCACTACAAGCCAGTCCAGCCTCCTACATTGGTTGTGCAGCGGTGGGATAAGTGCTTTGAGACTACTTACCACTCTTGTCATTGTACTTTTCATAAGAGAAGAATATACAAAACAAGGTCAGTGTATATACACATAGCCAAAAAGTTTTGCATTTCCTCTTTTCACTCTTTTCTAAGTGCTGAAAAGTACTTCTAAACTTTCAAAAAGTTCTTAAAAGTTTAAAAAGTTTTTTTCTGTCTTTCCAAAAAGTTCAGAAAACTTTTTTCTCTTTATCTATCACTTTAACTCTCTCTAAAAATGTCTGGCACAGGCCAAAAAGTTGAACTGTCCAAACTTGCATATGATCACCTTAGCTGGAAAGGAGCAAGGAGTCTCTGCATAGAGAGAGGTTTGAGTGTAGGGAAGAATCCTTCCTTAGAACTGTTAATTAATATGCTTAGAGTACAGGATAAGGCCATAAGTGCCCAATCTGTAGAAAAAGTAGCTAATGGTTCTCAATCTGATCCAGGGACTCCCCCAGGAAAAGGTTCAGGAAAGAAACTTCTCAGCCTGCCCATTACTAGACAGTCTAGCATAGTTGGTACAGAGGTTGAATCACATCATACTGATGATGTGCTCTCACATTATACTGGTAGCCAAGCTGTTAGGGTGCCCTCTGTAAGGGACAGGTCTCCTTCTGTTCATTCCCATCACACCTCTGTATCTAGAAATGTCCCTCCCACCCACCCTGATGACAGATTGTTAGAAAGGGAGCTCAATAGATTGAGAGTGGAGCAAACCAGACTGAAGCTCAAGAAGCAACAGCTGGATTTGGATAGACAGTCTTTAGAAATAGAGAGGGAAAGACAGAAAATGGGTTTAGATACCCATGGTGGCAGCAGCAGTATTCCCCATAGTCATCCTGCAAAAGAGCATGATTCCAGGAATCTGCATAAGATAGTTCCCCCTTACAAGGAGGGGGATGACATTAACAAGTGGTTTGCTGCACTTGAGAGGGCCTGTGTTGTACAGGATGTCCCTCAAAAGCAGTGGGCTGCTATCCTATGGCTATCATTTACTGGAAAAGGTAGGGATAGGCTCCTTACTGTAAAAGAAAATGATGCTAACAATTTCCAAGTTCTTAAGAATGCACTCCTGGATGGTTATGGCTTAACCACTGAACAGTACAGGATAAAGTTCAGAGATACCAAAAAGGAGTCTTCACAAGACTGGGTTGATTTCATTGACCAGGCAGTGAAGGCCTTGGAGGGGTGGTTACATGGCAGTAAAGTTACTGATTATGACAGCCTGTATAACTTGATCCTGAGAGAGCATATTCTTAATAATTGTGTGTCTGATTTGTTGCACCAGTACTTGGTGGACTCTGATCTGACCTCTCCCCAAGAATTGGGAAAGAAGGCAGACAAATGGGTCAGAACAAGAGTGAACAGAAAAGTTCATACAGGGGGTGACAAAGATGGCAACAAAAAGAAGGATGGTAAGTCTTCTGACAAGGGTGGGGACAAATCTAAAAATGAGTCTTCATCAGGCCCACAAAAACACTCTGGTGGGGGTGGTGGGCCCAAATCCTCCTTTAATCAGAACAAGGAAAAGAAACCATGGTGCTATTTATGTAAGATAAAAGGCCATTGGACAACAGATCCCAGTTGTCCAAAGAAAGGCACCACAGCTCCTACCACTACAACCCCTACTGCTACACCTAGTGTCCCTACTAATAGCAGTGGTGGTGGGAGCAAACCTACTAATAGCCAATCCAAGGGAGTAGCTGGGCTCACTTTTGGTAATTTAGTTGGGGTTGGTCTGATTAGGGAGACCACAGAGGCTACTTTAGTCTCTGAAGGGGCTATTGACTTAGCCACTTTGGTTGCTTGCCCCCATAACTTGGAGAAGTACAAGCAACTAACCCTAATAAATGGTGTTGAGGTCCAGGCCTACAGGGACACAGGTGCCAGTGTCACAATGGTGATTGAGAAACTGGTGCACCCTGAACAACACATACTTGGACACCAGTACCAAGTAACCGATGCTCACAACATAACACAAAGCCACCCCATGGCTGTTGTAAATCTCAACTGGGGGGGGGTATCTGGTCCAAAGAAAGTTGTGGTAGCTTCAGATTTACCTGTAGACTGTCTATTAGGGAACGATTTGGAGACATCAGCTTGGTCAGATGTGGAGTTGGAGGCCCATGCAGCAATGCTGGGCATCCCAGGGCATATTTTTGCTTTGACAAGGGCTCAGGCCAAAAAGCAAAAAGGACAGGGAAGCTTGGATCCTGGAACAATGGACCAAGTGCTCCCTAAAGCTAGGGCTAGTAGAAGCAAACCACTTCCTACTATCCCTCCCTCTACAGTGGATTCTACTTCTGAGGAAGAAGAATTCCCTCCCTGTGCAGAACCTACACCAGAGGAGCTGGAAGCAGACACTGCTGAGCTTTTGGGTGAAGGGGGGCCTGCCAGAGAGGAGCTGAGTGTGGCACAGCAAACCTGTCCCACATTAGAGGGTCTCAGACAGCAAGCTGTCAAACAGGCTAATGGGGATGTCAGTGACTCACACAGAGTTTACTGGGAGGACAACCTCTTGTACACTGAGCATAGGGATCCTAAACCTGGAGCTGCCAGGAGATTAGTGATTCCTCAGGAGTACAGAAAGTTCCTCCTAACACTGGCACATGACATTCCCTTAGCTGGGCACCTGGGTCAAATGAAAACTTGGGACAGATTGGTACCACTGTTTCATTGGCCTAGGATGTCTGAGGACACAAAAGAATTTTGTAAGTCCTGTGAAACCTGTCAAGCCAGTGGCAAGACAGGTGGTACTCCAAAGGCACCCCTTATCCCACTGCCTGTGGTTGGGGTTCCCTTTGAAAGGGTAGGGGTTGACATAGTTGGCCCCCTTGACCCTCCTACTGCTTCAGGCAATAGGTTTATCTTGGTGGTAGTGGACCATGCCACAAGATATCCTGAAGCTATTCCTTTAAGGACCACTACAGCTCCTGCAGTGGCAAAGGCCCTCCTGGGAATATTTTCCAGGGTGGGCTTCCCAAAGGAAGTAGTATCAGACAGAGGAAGCAATTTCATGTCTGCATACTTAAAGGCCATGTGGAAGGAGTGTGGTGTAACTTACAAGTTCACAACACCCTATCATCCACAAACAAATGGACTGGTGGAGAGATTTAATAAAACTCTCAAAGGCATGATTATGGGACTCCCTGAAAAACTCCGCAGGAGATGGGATATCCTTCTACCATGCCTCCTTTTTGCCTACAGGGAGGTACCCCAGAAAGGAGTGGGCTTCAGCCCCTTTGAACTTCTTTTTGGACACCCTGTTAGGGGTCCACTCACACTTGTAAAGGAGGGTTGGGAACAACCTTTAAAAGCTCCTAAGCAGGATATTGTGGATTATGTACTTGGCCTCAGATCAAGGATGGCTGAGTACATGAAAAAGGCCAGTAAAAACCTTCAGGCCAGCCAAGAGCTCCAGAAGCAAAGGCATGATCAGAAGGCTGTTTTGGTTCAGTACCAACCAGGGCAGAAAGTGTGGGTCTTGGAGCCTGTGGCCCCAAGAGCACTCCAAGATAAATGGAGTGGACCCCACACAATTGTTGAAAAGAAGGGTGAAGTCACCTACTTGGTTGACTTAGGCACTGCCAGGAGTCCCCTTAGGGTCCTCCATGTCAACCGCCTGAAACCCTACTATGACAGGGCTGATCTCACCCTGCTCATGGCAACAGATGAGGGACAGGAAGAAGACAGTGATCCTCTACCTGATCTCTTCTCTTCCACAGAACAAGATGCTCTTGTGGAAGGTGTAGTTTTGGCTGATTGTCTTACTGCTGAGCAGAAAGATAATTGCATAAATCTCCTAGGACAATTTTCAGAACTCTTCTCCATTGTGCCAGGCACCACTTCTTGGTGTGAGCACACTATAGATACTGGAGACAGTTTACCTGTCAAAAGTAAGATCTATAGGCAGCCTGACCATGTCAGGGACTGCATAAAGCAAGAAGTTCAGAAGATGTTGGAACTAGGAGTGGTTGAGCACTCTGACAGTCCATGGGCTTCTCCTGTGGTACTGGTACCAAAACCCAATTCTAAAGATGGAAAGAAGGAAATGAGGTTTTGTGTAGACTATAGAGGTCTCAACTTGGTAACCAAAACTGATGCTCACCCTATACCCAGGGCAGATGAGCTAATAGATACACTGGCATCTGCCAAGTATCTAAGCACTTTTGATTTGACTGCAGGGTATTGGCAGATCAAATTGTCAGAAGATGCTAAATCTAAGACTGCATTTTCTACCATTGGAGGACATTACCAGTTTACTGTAATGCCTTTTGGTTTGAAAAATGCACCTGCCACTTTTCAGAGGTTGGTGAACACAGTCCTGCAAGGGCTGGAAGCTTTCAGTGCAGCATATTTGGATGATATAGCTGTCTTTAGCTCCAGCTGGGATGATCACCTGGTCCACCTTTGGAAAGTTTTGGAGGCCCTGCAAAAGGCAGGCCTCACTATCAAGGCATCAAAATGCCAGATAGGGCAGGGTAAGGTGGTTTATCTGGGACACCTTGTTGGTGGGGAACAGATTGCACCACTTCAGGGGAAAATCCAAACTATTATTGATTGGGTTCCCCCTACCACTCAGACTCAGGTGAGAGCCTTCCTAGGCCTCACTGGGTATTACAGGAGGTTCATTAAGAACTATGGCTCCATTGCAGCCCCTCTTAATGACCTCACATCCAAGAAAATGCCTAAAAAGGTATTATGGACAGCAAACTGTCAGAAAGCTTTTGAGGAGCTGAAGCAGGCCATGTGCTCTGCACCTGTCCTGAAAAGCCCTTGTTACTCTAAAAAATTCTATGTCCAAACTGATGCATCTGAATTAGGAGTAGGGGCAGTCATATCACAACTTAATTCTGAGGGCCAGGATCAACCTGTTGCTTTTATTAGTAGAAGGTTGACCCCTAGAGAAAAGCGTTGGTCTGCCATTGAGAGGTAGGCCTTTGCTGTGGTCTGGGCTCTGAAGAAGTTGAGGCCATACCTGTTTGGCACTCACTTCATTGTTCAGACAGACCACAAACCTCTACTTTGGCTAAAACAAATGAAAGGTGAAAATCCTAAATTGTTGAGGTGGTCCATATCCCTACAGGGAATGGACTATACAGTGGAACATAGACCTGGGAGTAGCCACTCCAATGCAGATGGACTCTCCAGATATTTCCACTTAGACAATGAAGACTCATCAGGTAATGGCTAGTCTTATTGTCCTTCGTTTGGGGGGGGGTTGTGTAGGAAAGTACCATCTTGCCTGGCATGTTACCCCCATTTTTCACTGTATATATGTTGTTTTAGTTGTATGTGTCACTGGGACCCTGGTAACCCAGGGCCCCAGTGCTCATAAGTGTGCCTGAATGTGTTACCTGTGTAGTGACTAACTGTCTCACTGAGGCTCTGCTAATCAGAACCTCAGTGGTTATGCTCTCTCATTTCTTTCCAAATTGTCACTGACAGGCTAGTGACCATTTTTACCAATTTACATTGGCTTACTGGAACACCCTTATAATTCCCTAGTATATGGTACTGAGGTACCCAGGGTATTGGGGTTCCAGGAGATCCCTATGGGCTGCAGCATTTCTTTTGCCACCCATAGGGAGCTCTGACAATTCTTACACAGGCCTGCCACTGCAGCCTGAGTGAAATAACGTCCACGTTATTTCACAGCCATTTTACACTGCACTTAAGTAACTTATAAGTCACCTATATGTCTAACCTTTACCTGGTAAAGGTTAGGTGCAAAGTTACTTAGTGTGAGGGCACCCTGGCACTAGCCAAGGTGCCCCCACATTGTTCAGAGCCAATTCACTGAACTTTGTGAGTGCGGGGACACCATTACACGCGTGCACTACATATAGGTCACTACCTATATGTAGCTTCACCATGGTAACTCCGAATATGGCCATGTAACATGTCTATGATCATGGAATTGCCCCCTCTATGCCATCCTGGCATTGTTGGTACAATTCCATGATCCCAGTGGTCTGTAGCACAGACCCTGGTACTGCCAGACTGCCCTTCCTGGGGTTTCTCTGCAGCTGCTGCTGCTGCCAACCCCTCAGACAGGCAGCTGCCCTCCTGGGGTCCAGCCAGGCCTGGCCCAGGATGGCAGAACAAAGAACTTCCTCTGAGAGAGGGTGTGACACCCTCTCCCTTTGGAAAATGGTGTGAAGGCAGGGGAGGAGTAGCCTCCCCCAGCCTCTGGAAATGCTTTGTTGGGCACAGATGTGCCCAATTCTGCATAAGCCAGTCTACACCGGTTCAGGGACCCCTTAGCCCCTGCTCTGGCGCGAAACTGGACAAAGGAAAGGGGAGTGCCCACTCCCCTGACCTGCACCTCCCCTGGGAGGTGTCCAGAGCTCCTCCAGTGTGCTCCAGACCTCTGCCATCTTGGAAACAGAGGTGCTGCTGGCACACTGGACTGCTCTGAGTGGCCAGTGCCACCAGGTGACGTCAGAGACTCCTTGTGATAGGCTCCTTCAGGTGTTAGTAGCCTTTCCTCTCTCCTAGGTAGCCAAACCCTCTTTTCTGGCTATTTAGGGTCTCTGTCTCTGGGGAAACTTCAGATAACGAATGCATGAGCTCAGCCGAGTTCCTCTGCATCTCCCTCTTCACCTTCTGATAAGGAATCGACCGCTGACCGCGCTGGAAGCCTGCAAACCTGCAACATAGTAGCAAAGACGACTACTGCAACTCTGTAACGCTGATCCTGCCGCCTTCTCGACTGTTTTCCTGATGGTGCATGCTGTGGGGGTAGTCTGCCTCCTCTCTGCACCAGAAGCTCCGAAGAAATCTCCCGTGGGTCGACGGAATCTTCCCCCTGCAACCGCAGGCACCAAAAAGCTGCATTACCGGTCCCTTGGGTCTCCTCTCAGCACGACGAGCGAGGTCCCTCGAATCCAGCGACACCGTCCAAGTGACCCCCACAGTCCAGTGACTCTTCAGCCCAAGTTTGGTGGAGGTAAGTCCTTGCCTCACCTCGCTGGGCTGCATTGCTGGGAACCGCGACTTTGCAAGCTTCTCCGGCCCCTGTGCACTTCCGGCGGAAATCCTGTGTGCACAGCCAAGCCTGGGTCCACGGCACTCTAACCTGCATTGCACGACTTTCTAAGTTGGTCTCCGGCGACGTGGGACTCCTTTGTGCAACTTCGGCGAGCACCGTTTCACGCATCCTCGTAGTGCCTGTTTCTGGCACTTCTCCGGGTGCTACCTGCTTCAGTGAGGGCTCTTTGTCTTGCTCGACGTCCCCTCTCTCTGCAGGTCTAATTTGCGACCTTCTGGTCCCTCCTGGGCCCCAGCAGCGTCCAAAAACGCCAAACGCACGATTTGCGTGTATCAAGGCTTGTTGGCGTCCATCCGGCGGGAAAACACTTCTGCACGACTCTCCAAGGCGTGGCGGATTCATCCTCCAAAGGGGAAGTCTCTAGCCCTTGTCGTTCCTGCAGTATTCACAGTTCTTCAGCCTAGTAAGAGCTTCTTTGCACCAACCGCTGGCATTTCTTGGGCATCTGCCCATCTCCGAGCTGCTTGTGACTTTTGGACTTGGTCCCCTTGTTCCACAGGTACCTTCAGACAGGAATCCATCGTTGTTGCATTGCTGATTTGTGTTTTCCTTGCATTCTCCCTCTAACACGACTATTTTGTCCTTAGGGGAACTTTAGTGCACTTTGCACTCACTTTTCAGGGTCTTGGGGAGGGTTATTTTTCTAACTCTCACTATTTTCTAATAGTCCCAGCGACCCTCTACAAGGTCACATAGGTTTGGGGTCCATTCGTGGTTCGCATTCCACTTCTGGAGTATATGGTTTGTGTTGCCCCTATCCCTATGTTTCCCCATTGCATCCTATTGTAACTATACATTGTTTGCACTGTTTTCTAAGACTATACTGCATATTTTTGTTATTGTGTATATATATCTTGTGTATATCTCCTATCCTCTCACTGAGGGTACACTCTAAGATACTTTGGCATATTGTCATAAAAATAAAGTACCTCTATTTTTAGTATAACTGTGTATTGTGTTTTCTTATGATATTGTGCATATGACACTAAGTGGTACTGTAGTAGCTTCACACGTCTCCTAGTTCAGCCTAAGCTGCTCTGCTAAGCTACCATTATCTATCAGCCTAAGCTGCTAGACAACCTATACACTAATAAGGGATAACTGGGCCTGGTGCAAGGTGCAAGTACCCCTTGGTACTCACTACAAGCCAGTCCAGCCTCCTACAGTGGTTCAATCTGTTCTCCACCTACCAGGTGTCCCAGATAAACCACCTTTCCCTACCCTATCTGGCACTTTGAGGCCTTGATAGTGAGGCCTGCCTTTTACAGGGCCTCTAAAACTTTCCAAAGGTGGACCAGGTGCTCATGCCAGGTGGAGCTAAAGACAGCTATATCATCTAGATATGTTGCACTAAAAGCCTCCAACCCTTGCAGGACTGTGTTCACCAACCTCTGAAAAGTGGCAGGTGCATTTTTCAAACCAAAGGGCATCACTGTAAATTGGTAGTGCCATCCTATAGTTGAAAATGCAGTTTTAGGTTTAGCATCCCCAGCCAATTTGATCTGCCAATACCCTGCAGTCAAATCAAAGGTGCTTAGATACTTGCCAGATGCTAGTGTATCTATGAGCTCATCTGCCCTGGGTATAGGGTGAGCATCAGTTTTTGTTACCTGATTGAGACCTCTGTAGTCTACACAAAACCTCATCTCCCTTTTTCCATCTTTTGAGTGAGGCTTTTTTACAAGAACCACAGGACTTGCCCATGGGCTTTCAGAAGGTTCAACCACTCCTAGATCAAGCATTTTCTGAACCTGTTGTTTTATGCAGTCCCTGACATGGTCAGGCTGCCTATAGATTTTACTTTTGACAGGCATGCTGTCTCCAGTATCAATTGTGGTGTTCACACCAAGATGTGGTGCATGGCACAGTTGAAAAATTGTTCAAGGAGATTTATGCAGTTGTCTTTCTGTTCTGCAGTCAGACAATCTGCCAAAACTTCTCCCTCCACTAAAGCATCATTTTTAGTGGTGGAAAAGAGATCAGGGAGAGAGTCACTCTCTTCTTCCTGTCCCTCATCTGTTGTCATGATCAGGGTGAGATCAGCCCTGTCATAGTAGGGTTTTAGGCGTTTGACATGAATCACCCTAAGGGGACTCCTGGCAATGCCCAGGTCTACCAGATAGGTAACCTCACCCTTTTTCTCAACAATTAGATGGGGGCCACTCCATTTGTCCTGGAGTGCTCTTGGGGCCACAGGCTCTAATACCCACACCTTCTGTCCTGGTTGGTACTGGATCAGAACAGCCTTCTGGTCATGCCATTGCTTTTGGAGCTTTTGGCTGGCCTGAAGGTTTTTACTGGCCTTTTTCATGTACTCGGCTATTCTGGATCTTAAGCCAAGTACATAGTCCACTATGTCCTGTTTTGGAGCTTTTAAAGGTTGTTCCTAATCCTCCTCCACAAGTGTTAGTGGACCTCTTACAGGGTGCCCAAAGAGGAGTTCAAAGGGGTTGAAGCCCACTCCTTTCTGGGGTACCTCCCTGTAAGCAAAAAGGAGGCAAGGTAACAGGACATCCCAACTCCTCCTGAGTTTTTCAGGGAGGCCCATTATCATATCTTTGGGAGTTTTGTTAAACCTCTCTACCAGTCCATTAGTCTGTGGATGATAAGGAGTGGTGAATTTGTAGGTTACACCACATTCCATCCACATTGCTTACAAGTATGCAGACATAAAGTTGCTACCCCTGTCTGATACAACCTCTTTAGGGAAACCCACCCTGGAAAAGATTCCCAGGAGGGCCATTGCCACTGTAGGACCTGTAATGGTCCTTAGAGGAATTGCTTCAGGATATCTTGTGGCATGGTCCACAACCACCAAGATAAACCCATTGCCTGAAGCAGTAGGAGGGTAAAGGGGGTCAACTATGTCAACCCCTACCCTTTCAAAGGGGACCCCAACCACAGGTAGTGGAATAAGGGGAGCCAATGGTGTGCCACTGTAGAAGGCTGGCCTGGCTTGTAGTGGGTATCAAGGGGTACTTACACTCTGTACCAGGTCCAGTTATCCCTTATTAGTGTAGAAGAGATGTTTCTAGCAGCTTAGGCTGATAGAAGGTAGCTATAGCAGAGCAGCTTAGGCTGAACTAGGAGACATACAAAGCTCCTACTAAACCACTGGTGTCATATGCACAATATAATAAGAAAACACAATACACTGATATACTAAAAATAAAGGTACTTTATTTTATGACAATATGCCAAAAGTATCTCAGTGAGTACACTCAGTATGAGGATGCCAAATATACACAAGATATATGTACACAATACCAAAATTATGCAGTAATAGCAAAAGGAAGTAATGCAAGCAGTGTAAAGTTACAATAGATTGCAATAGGAACACATAGGTATGGGGGCAACACAAACCATATACTCCAAAAGTGGAATGCGAACAACAAATGGACCCCAAACCTATGTGAGCTTGTAGAGGGTCGCTGGGACTGTAAAAAACAAAACAGTGAGGGTTTGAAAAATAGCCCACCCCAAGACCCTGTAAGGTAGGTGTAAAGTGCACCTACAACCCTCAGAGAGCACAGAAGTCGTGATAGGGGGATTCTGCAAGGAAGACGAACACCAGCAATGCAACAACAGTGGATTTCCGGACCTGAGTACCTGTAAGACAAGGGGACCAAGTCCAAGAGTCACGACAGTGTCGAGAGTGGGCAGATGCCCAGGAAATGCCAGCTGAGGGTGCAAGGAAGCTGCCACCTGTTGGAAGAAGCTTGGAGTTCTGCAAGAAAAAAGAGGACTAGGAACTTCCCCTTTGGAGGATGGATGTCCCACGTCGTGAAGAAGCTTGCAGAGGTGTTCCCACGCAGAAAGACTGCAAACAAGCCTTGCTAGCTACAAGGGTCACAGTGGGGGTTTTTGGATGCCGCTATGGTCCAGGAGGGACCAGGATGTCGCCACTTGGATGAGGAGTCAGAGGGGGCACCCAGCAAGTCAGGGAGCCCTCACGAAAGCAGGCACCACCTGCAGAAGTACCAGAACAGGCACTTAGAAGAGGAGTCAACTGGAGTCCACCCAAAGTCACAAAAGGGAGTCCCACGATGCCGGAGGACAACTCAGAAGGTTGTGCACTGCAGGTTAGAGTGTCGGGGACCCAGACTTGACTGTGCACAAAGGAAATCCTGGAAGAGTGCACAGGAGCCGGAGCAGCTGCAAATCACGCGGTACCCAGCAATGCAGTCCAGCGTGAGGAGGCAAGGACTTACCTCCACCAAACTTGGACTGAAGAGTCACTGTACTGTGGGAGTCACTTGGACAGAGTTGCTGAGTTCCAGGGACCACGCTCGTCGGGCTGAGAGGGGACCCAGAGGACCGGTGATGCAGTCTTTTGTTGCCTGCGGTTGCAGGGGGAAGATTCCATCTACCCACGGGAGATTTCTTCAGAGCTCCTGGTGCAAGAAGGAGGCAGGCTACCCCAGAGCATGCACCACCAGGAAACAGGTGAGAAAGCCAGCAGGATGAAGCGATACAAGGTTGCAGTAGTCGTCTTTGCTACTTTGTTGCGGTTTTGCAGGCGTCCTGAGCAGTCAGCGGTCGATCCTTTGGCAGAAGGTGAAGAGGGAGATGCAGAGGAACTCTGATGAGCTCTTGCATTCGGTATCTGAAGAATTTCCCAAAGGAGAGACCCTAAATATCCAGAAAAGGAGGTTTGGCTACCTAGGAAGGAGGATAGGCTAGTAACACAGGTAAGAGCCTATCAGAAGGAGTCTCTGATGTCACCTGTTGGCCCTGGCCACTCAGAGCAGTCCAGTGTGCCAGCACACCTCTGAATCCAAGATGGCAGAGGTCTGGGGCACGCTGGAGGAGCTCTGGGCACCTCCCCTGGGAGGTGCAGGTCAGGGGAGTGGTCACTCCCTTTTCCTTTGTCCAGTTTCACGCCAGAGCAGGGCTGGGGGATCCCTGAACCGGTGTAGACTGGCTTATGCAGAGATGGGCACCATCTGTGCCCATCAAAGCATTTCCAGAGGCTGGGGGAGGCTACTCCTCCCCAGCCCTGACACCTTTTTCCAAAGGGAGAGGGTGTAACACCCTCTCTCTGAGGAAGTCCTTTGTTGTGCCTTCCTGGGCCAGACCTGGCTGGACCCCAGGAGGGCAGAAACCTGTCTGAGGCGTTGGCAGCAGCAGCAGCTGCAGTGAAACCCCGGGAAAGGCAGTTTGGCAGTACCCAGGTCTGTGCTAGAGACTCGGAGGATCATGGAATTGTCTTCCCAATGCCAGAATGGCATTGGGGTGACAATTCCATGATCTTAGACATGTTACATGGCCATGTTCAGGGTTACCATTGTGACGCTATACATAGGTAGTGACCTATGTATAGTGCACGCGTGTAATGGTGTCCCCGCACTCACAAAGTCCGGGGAATTTGCCCTGAACAATGTGGGGGCACCTTGGCTAGTGCCAGGGTGCCCACACACTAAGTAACTTTGCACCCAACCTTCACCAGGTGAAGGTTAGACATATAGGTGACTTATAAGTTACTTATGTGCAGTGTAAAATGGCTGTGAAATAATGTGGGCATTATTTCACTCAGGCTGCAGTGGCAGGCCTGTGTAAGAATTGTCAGAGCTCCCTATGGGTGGCAAAAGAAATGCTGCAGCCCATAGGGATCTCCTGGACCCCCAATACCCTGGGTACCTCAGTACCATATACTAGGGAATTATAAGGGTGTTCCAGTATGCCAATATGAATTGGTAAAATTGGTCACTAGCCTGTTAGTGACAATTTGTAAAGCAGAGAGAGCATAACCACTGAGGTTCTAGTTAGCAGAGCCTCAGTGAGACAGTTAGGCATCACACAGGGAACACATACATATAGGCCAAAAACTTATGAGCACTGGGGTCCTGGCTAGCAGGGTCCCAGTGACACATAACAAACATACTGAAAACATAGGGTTTTCACTATGAGCACTGGGCCCTGGCTAGCAGGATCCCAGTGAGACGTTGAAAACACACTGACATATACTCACAAACAGGCCAAAAGTGGGGGTAACAAGGCTAGAAAGAGGCTAATTTCTCACAGCCACCAGTCTTGCCACTGGCTTTGCAGGTGGCACAAGACTTGCAAAAATCTTTAGTGTCCTCTGACATCCTAGGCCAGTGAAACAGGGGGACAAGCCTTTCCCATGTTTTGATCTGGCCCAAATACCCAGCCAAAGGAATGTCATGTGCAAGAGTTAGGAGGAACTCTCTGTACTGCAGGAGAATGACCAATCTCCTGGCTGCTCCAGGTTTTGGGTCCCTTGCCTCGGTGTACAAGAGGTTGTCCTCCCACTAAACTCTATGTGAGTCACTGACATCCCCATTTTGCTGCTTGACTGCTTGCTGTCTGAGACCCTCTAATGTGGGACAGGTTTGCTGTGCCACACTCAGCTCATCTGGTGAAGGTTCTGCACAGAGAGGAAATCCTTCTTCCTCAGAAGGAGAATCATCTGTAGAGGGAGGGATAGTGGGTAGGGATTTACCCTTGCTACCCCTAGCTTTAGGGAGCACTTGGTCCATTGTTCCAGGATCCAAGTTACCCTGTCCTTTTTGCTTTTTGGCCTGAGCCCTTGTCAAAGCAAAACTATGCCCAGGAATGCCCAGCATTGCTGCATGAGCCTTCAACTCCACTTCTGCCCAAGCTGATGTCTCTAAATCGTTCCCTAGTAGACAGTCTACAGGTAAATCTGAGGCAACCACAACTTTCTTTGGACCAATAAGCCCCCCCAGTTGAGATTCACAACAGCCATGGGGTGGCTAAGAGTGTTGTTATGAGCGTCTGTCACTTGGTACTGCTGACCAAGTAGGTGTTGTTCAGGGTGCACCAGTTTCTCTATCACTATGGTAACACTGGAACCTGTGTCCCTGTAGGCCTGAACCTCAACACCATTTATTAGGGCAAGTTGCTTGTACTTATCCATATTAAGGGGACAAGCAACCAAGGTGGCCAAATCAATGGCACCTTCAGAGACTAACACAGCCTCTGTGGTCTCCCTAACAAGACCAACCCCAACTAAATTACCAAATGTGAGCCCAGCTACTCCTTTGGATTGGTTATTAGTAGGTTTTCTCCCACCACCACTGCTATTACTAGGGGCAGTAGAATTTGCAGTAGGGGTTGTGGTAGTGGGAGGTTTGGTGTTTTTCTTTGGAAAACTGGCATCAGTTGTCCAATGGCCTTTGACTTTCCACAAATAACACCAAGACTTTTTAGGTTGATTATTGGAAGAGGATTTGGACCCACCACCCCCACCAGAGGATTTTTGTGGGCCTGATGAAGACTCATTTTTACTTTTGTCCCCACCCTTGTCAGAAGACTTACCATCCTTCTTCTTGCCATCCTTGTCACCCCCTGTATGAACTTTTCTGTTCACTCTTGTTGTGACCCATTTGTCTGCCTTCTTTCCCAATTCTTGGGGAGAGGTCAGATCTGAGTCCACTAGATATTGGTGTAACAAGTCAGACACTTAGTTATTCAGAATATGCTCTCTCAGAATTAGATTATACAGGCTTTCATAGTCAGAAACTCTACTGCCATGTAACCACCCCTCCAAGGCGTTCACTGAACAGTCTACAAAGTCTGTCCAGTCTGGTGAGGACTCTTTTCTGGTGTCTCTGAACTTAATCCTGTATTGTTCAGTGTTTAAGCCAAATCCATCCAAGAGTGCATCCTTCAAAACTGCAGAATTGTTAGCATCACTTTCTCTAACAGTAAGGAGCCTATCCCTACCCTTTACAGTGAAAGATAGCCACAATATAGCAGCCCACTGCCTTTTTGAGGGACCCCCTATACCATACATGCCCTCTCAAGAGCAGCAAACCACTTGTTGATGTCATCCCCCTCCTTTTAAGGGGGGACTATCTTGTGCAGATTCCTAGAATCATGCTCTCTAACAGGATTACTATCAGGAATACTGCTGCTGCCACCATGGGGTCCAAACCCCAATCTCTGCCTTTCCTTCTCCAGGTCTAGGGATTCCCTATCTAAGGCCAGCTGTGTAAGCTTCAGTCTGGTCTCTTCAACCCTCAACTTTTTGAGTTCCCTTTCTAACAGGTTATCCTCAGGGTGGGTGGTTTGGGAATGCTTGGACACAGAAGAGTAATTGGAAACAACAGAGGGGGGTCTGTCCCTAACTGACTGAACACTAGCAACTTGCCCTCCAGGAATAAAGACTTCCCTACTGTGATGGGAACCTCCATTACTACCAACATTACTGGGTGTCTTGTTAGAGGGCAAATCCTGATCAGAACCCTCCCTACCTCCCTCAAGGAGATCCCCTGAGTCAGATTGGGAACCTTCTATTAACCTCTCATTTGAAGTGCCTGCTTGGGACTCATCATTCACAATCAGCATGTTAAATAGAAATTCTTTGGTAGGGTTCTTTCCTATCACTAAACCTCTCTCTAAGCAGAGACTCCTTACGCTCTTGTAATTCAAATTGTCATAAGTTGTATTGACCATTTTAAGAGCTGACTCTACTTCAGACATGATAGTAAAAGGTTTAGAAATAGAGAGAAGGAAGAAAAAGTTTCAGAACTTTTTAAAGAACAGAGACAAAACATTTTCTAACTTTTTGGAAACTTTTAGAAGTTTTAGAATAATTTTCAGAACTTTGTAAACAGTTTAAGAGGAGAAAGCAAAACTTTTTGGTTAGGTGTACATACACTGAACTGTTATGTATATTATTTGTAGGGGGTTGGCCTGGCTTGTAGTGGGTACCAGAGGTACTTACACCTTGTGCCAGGTCCAGTTATCCCTTATTAGTGTAGAAGAGGTGTTTCTAGCAGCTTAGACGGATAGAAGGTAGCTATGGCAAAGCAGCTTAGGCTGAACTAGGAGACATGTAAAGCTCCTACTATACCACTGGTGTCATATGCATAATATCGTAAGAAAACACAATACACAGAAGTACTAAAAATAAAGGTACTTCATTTTTATGACAATGGGGGTCATTACGACCCTGGCGGACGGCGGAGAAGCGGCGGTAAGACTGCCAACAGGCTGGCGGTCTTTTTTTGGGAATTATGACCATGGCGGTTAGCGCCATGGTCATCCGCCGCTTCTCCGCCGTCCGCCAGTGTCGTAATGACCCCCATTGTCATAAGGGCCAGGGCGGAGACGACCGATGGGCTGGAGGCCAGGGTCTCCAGCCCGGCGGTCGTCACTATACCAACGGCATTATTTTTGGACCCAGCTTACCGCCGTGGATTTCCAGCGGTTGGAACCAGTCATGAAATCCATGGCGGTAATCACTATCAGTGCCAGGGAATTCCTTCCCTGGCAATGATACGGGTCTCCCCCACCCCGCCTCCCTCGCCTACACCCCCCACCACCCCTGCCACCCCCAGAAGGTGGCAGGACCCCCCTCCCCACCCCGACCCCCAACATCACTTCACTCATGCACACACGACACGCACGCAGGCACCACCAACACACATACACGCACACACACTGACATACATGCAAACATCAACACACACAGTCAGACACACACACAAACAATCAAACATACACGCACACAACCATGCAGACATATCTACAGACATACACGCACTCATTCCCATACTCACGACACCCACGCAAGCATACAGGCACTCAGACATCCCCACTACATACACACATGCACACCCCCATGCACGCACACAACACACAACACCCCCCACCCCCCTCCCCTCACGGACGATCGACTTACGTGGTTCGACGATCCTCCTGGAGGGGACGGGAGCCATGGGGGCTGCTCCGCCGACACCACACCGTCAACAGAACACCGCCACGCCGAATAACAGGACGTGATTCGGTGGGTGGTGTTCTGTTGACGTGGCGGTGGAGGTGGAGAAACCGCCACTTCCCCGCCGCCCGCCAGTATGGCTGTTGGCGGCTCTCCGTCCGAAAAAGGACAGAGAGCTGCCAACAGTCATAATATGCCGAGCGGCAAACCGCCACCACTGGTGGTCTTCCGCACGGCAGTCCCTCGGCGGTCTTGAGAAAAGACCGCCGAGGTCAAAATGACCACCCATATGCCAAAAGTATCTCAGTGAGTACCCTCAGTATGAGGATAAGTTATATACACAAGATATATGTACACAACCCAAAATTATGCAGGTAATAGCAAGAAAAGTAATGCAAGCAGTGTACAGTTACAATAGATTGCAATAGGAGCACATAGGTATAGGGGCAACACAAACCATATACTCCAAAAGTGGAATGCGAACCACGAATGGACCCCAAACCTATGTGAGCTTGGAGAGGGTCGCTGTGACTGTAAGAAAACAGTGAGGGTTAGAAAAATAGCCCACCCCAAGACCCTGAAAGGTAGGTGTAAAGTGCACCTACTACCCCCAGAGAGCACAGAAGTTGTGATAGGAGGATTCTGCAGGAAGAGCAAACCCCAGCAATGCAACAACAGTGGATTTCCAGACCTGAGTACCTGTAAGATAAGGGGACCAAGTCCAATAGTCGCGACAGTATCGAGAATGGGCAGGAGCCCAGGAAATGCCAGCTGAGTGTGCAAGGAAACTGCCACCTGTTGGAAGAAGCTTGGAGTTCTGCAAGAAAGATGAGGACTAGGAACTTCCCTTCGGAGGATGGATGTCACACGTCGCGATGAAGCTTGCAGAGGTGTTCCAACGCAGAAAGACTGCAAACAAGACTTGCTAGCTGCAAGGGTCGTGGTAGAGGTTTTTCAATGCTGCTGTGGCCCAGGAGGGACCAGCATGTCGCCACTTGGAAGAGGAGACAGAAGGGGCACCCAGCAAGTCAGGGAGCCCTCACATAAGCAGGCAGCACCCTCAGAAGTACCTGAACAGGCACTTGGAAGAAGAGTGGACCGGAGTCCACGCGAAGTCACTAAAGGGAGTCCCACGACGCTGGAGGACAACTCAGAAGGTTGTGCACTACAGGTTAGAGTGTCGGGGACGCAGGCTTGGCTGTGCATGAAGGAAATCCTGGAAGAGTGCACAAGAGCCGGAGCGGCTGCAAATCACGCGGTACCCAGCAATGCAGTCTTGCGTGGGGAGGCAAGGACTTACCTCCATCAAACTAGGACTGAAGAGTCACTGGACTGTGGGAGTCACGTGGACAGAGTTGCTGAGTTCCAGGGACCACGCTGGTCATGCTTAGAGGGGACCCAGAGGACCAGTGATGCAGTCTTTTGGTGCCTGCGGTTGCAGGGTGAAGATTCCGCCGACCCACAGGAGATTTCTTCAGAGCTCCTGGTGCAGAAAGGAGGCAGTCTACCCCCAGAGCATGCACCACCTGGAAACAGTCTAGAAAGCCGGCAGGATGAAAAGATACAAGGTTGCTAGTAGTCGTCTTGCTACTTTGTTGCCGTTTTGCAGGCGTCCTGAGCAGTCATCGGTCGATCCTTTGGCAGAAGGTGAAGAGGGAGATGCAGAGGAACTCTGATGAGCTCTTGCATTCGTTATGTGAAGAATTCACCAAAGCAGAGACCCTTAATAGCCAGAAAAGGAGGTTTGGCTACCTAGGAAGGAGGATTGGCTACCAAGAGAGGTAAGAGCCTATCAGAAGGAACCTCTGACGTCACCTGCTTTCCCTGGCCACTCAGAGCAGTCCAGTGTGCCACAGACACCTCTGTTTCCAAGATGGCAGAGGTCTGGGACACACTGGAGGAGCTCTGGGCACCTCCTCTGGGAGGTGCAGGTCAGGGGAGTGGTCACTCCCCTTTCCTTTGTCCAATTTCACGCCAGAGCAGGGCTGGGGGATCCCTAAACTGGTGTAGACTGGCTTATGCAGAGATGGGCACCATCTGTGCCCATCAAAGCATTTCCAGAGGCTGGGGGAGGCTACTCCTCCCCAGCCTTCACACCTATTTCCAAAGGGAGAGGGTGTTACAACCTCTCTCAGACAAAATCCTTTGTTCTGCCTTCCTGGGCCAGGGCTGCCTGGACCCCAGGAGGGCAGAAACATGTCTGAGGGATTGGCAGCAGCAGCAGCTGCATTGGAGACCCCGGAAAGGCAGTTTGGCAGTACCTGGGTTCTGTGCTAGATACCCAGGGGATCATGGAATTGTCCCCCCAATGCCAGAATGGCATTGGGGTGACAATTCCATGATCTTAGACATGTTACATGGCCAGGTTCGGAGTTACCATTGTGACACTGTACATAGGTAGTGACCTATTTACAGTGCATGCATGTAATGGTGTCCCCTCACTCACAAAGTCCGGGGAATTTGCCCTGAACGATGTCGGGGCACCTTGGCTAGTGCCAGGGTGCCCACACACTAAGTAACTTTGCACCCAACCTTCACCAGGTGAAGGTTAGACATATAGGTGACTTATAAGTTACTTAAGTGCAGTGGTAAATGGCTGTGAAATAACGTGGACGTTATTTCACTCAGGCTGCACTGGCAGGCCTGTGTAAGAATTGTCAGAGCTCCCTATGGGTGGCAAAAGAAATGCTGAAGCCCATAGGGATCTCCTGGAACCCCAGTACCCTGGGTACCTCAGTACCATATATTATGGAATTATATGGGTGTACCAGTATGCCAATGTGAATTAGTAAATTTAGTCACTAGCCTGTTAGTGACAAATTTGGAAAGCAGACAGAGCATAACCACTGAGGTTCTGGTTAGCAGAGCCTCAGTGAGACAGTTAGGCATCACACAGGGAACACATACAGGGCACATACTTATGAGCACTGGGGCCCTGCCTGGCAGGGTCCCAGTGACACATAGACTAAAACAACATATATACAGTGAAATATGGGGGTAACATGCCAGGCAAGATGGTACTTTCCTACACAACCCCTCCCCCAAACGAAGGACAATAAGACTAGCCATGACCTGATGAGTCTTCAATGTCTAAGTGGAAATATCTGGAGAGTCCATCTGCATTGGAGTGCGTACTCCCAGGTCTATGTTCCACTGTATAGTCCATTCCCTGTAGAGATATGGATCACCTCAATAATTTATGATTTTCACCTTTCATTTGTTTTAGCCAAAGTAGAGGTTTGTGGTCTGTCTGAACAATAAAGTGAGTGCCAAACAGGTATGACCTCAACTTTTTCAGTGCCCAGACCACAGCAAAGGCGTCCCTCTCTATGGCAGACCAACGCTTTTCTCTAGGGGTCAACCTTCTGCTGATAAAAGCAACTGGTTGATCCTGGCCCTCAGAATTCAGTTGTGATAAGACTGCCCATACCCCTAATTCAGATGCATCAGCTTGAACAATGAATTTCTTGGAGTAACATGGGCTTTTTAGGACAGGTGCAGAGCACATGGCCTGTTTGAACTCCTCAAAAGTTTTCTGACAGCTAGCTGCCCATAATACCTTTTTAGGCATCTTTTTACTTGTGAGATCATTAAGTGGGGCTGCTATGGAGTCATAGTTTTTAATGAATCCTCTGTAATACCCAGTGAGGCCTAAGAAGGTTCTTACCTGGGTCTGTGTTGTAGGGGGAACCCAATCCATGATTGTCTGGATTTTCCCCTGCGGTGGTGCAATCTGTTCTCCACCTACCAGGTGACCCAGATAAACCACCTTTCCCTGCCCTATCTGGCACTTTGAGGCCTTGCTAGTGAGGGCTGCCTTTTGCAGGGCCTCCAAAACTTTCCAAAGGTGGACCAGGTGCTCATCCCAGGTGGAGCTAAAGACAGCTATATCATCTAGATATGCTGCACTAAAAGCCTCCATCCCTTGCAGGACTGTGTTCACCAACCTCTGAAAAGTGGCAGGTGCATTCTTCAAACCAAAGGGCATCACTGTAAATTGGTAGTGCCCTCCTATAGTTGAAAATGCAGTTTTAGGTTTAGCATCCTCAGCCAATTTGATCTGCCAATACCCTGCAGTCAAATCAAAGGTGCTTAGATACTTGGCAGATGCCATTGTATCTATGAGCTCATCTGCCCTGTGTATAGGGTGAGCATCAGTTTTTGTTACCTGATTGAGACCTCTGTAGTCTACACAAAACCTCAACCCCCTTTTTCCATCTTTTGAGTGAGGCTTTGGTACAAGCACCACAGGACTCGCCCATGGGCTTTCAGAAGGTTCAACCACTCCTAGATCAAGCATTTTCTGAACCTCTTGTTTTATGCAATCTCTGAAGTAGTCAGGCTGCCTATAGATTTTACTTTTGACAGGCAAGCTGTCTCCAGTACCAATTGTGTGTTCACACCAAGGTGTGGTGCCTGGCACAGTTGAAAAGAGTTCAGAGAATTGTCCAAGGAGATTTATGCAGTTGTCTTTCTGTTCTGCAGTAAGACAGTCTGCCAAAATTACTCCCTCCACTAAAGCATCCTCTTCAGTGGAGGAGAAGAGATCAGGGAGAGGTTCACTCTCTTCTTCCTGTCCTTCATCTGTTTCCATGAGCAGGGTGAGATTAGCCCTGTCATAGTAGGGTTTTAGGCAGTTGACATGAATCACCCTAAGGGGACTTCTGGCAGTGCCCAGGACTATCAGATAGGTAACTTCACCCTTTTTCTCAACAATTAGATGGGGTACACTCCATTTGTCCTGGAGTGCTCTTGGGGCCACAGGCTCCAATACCCACACCTTCTGTCCTGGTTGGTACTGGATCAGAACAGCCTTCTGGTCATGCTATTGCTTCTGGAGCTCTTGGCTGGCCTGAAGGTTTTTACTGGCCTTTTTCATGTACTCGGCCATTCTGGATCTTAGGCCAAGTACATAGTCCACTATGTCCTGTTTGGGAGCTATTAAAGGTTGTTCCCAACCCTCCTTCACAAGTGTTAGTGGACCTCTTACAGGGTGCCCAAAGAGGAGTTCAAAGGGGCTGAAGCCCACTCCTTTCTGGGGTACCTCCCTGTAAGCAAAAAGGAGGCAAGGTAACAGGACATCCCATCTCCTCCTGAGTTTTTCAGGGAGTCCCATTATCATACCTTTGAGAGTTTTATTAAACCTCTCTACCAATCCATTAGTCTGTGGATGATAAGGAGTGGTGAATTTGTATGTTACACCACATTCCTTCCACATAGCCTTCAAGTATGCAGACATAAAGTTGCCACCCCTGTCTGATACAACCTCTTTTGGGAAACCCACCCTGGAAAAGATTCCCAGGAGGGCTTTTGTCACTGCAGGTGCTGTAGTTGTCCTTAAAGGAATTGCTTCAGGATATCTGGTGGCATGATCCACAACCACCAAGATAAACCTATTGCCTGAAGCAGTAGGAGGGTCAAGGGGGCCAACTGTGTTCACCCCTACCCTTTCAAAGGGGACCCCAACCACAGGTAGTGGAATAAGGGGAGCCTTTGGTGTGCCACCAGTCTTGCCACTGGCTTGGCAGGTCACACAAGACTTACAAAAATCTTTTGTGTCCTCTGACATCCTAGGCCAGTGAAACAGGGGGACAAGCCTTTCCCATGTTTTGATCTGGCCCAAATGCCCAGCCAAAGGAATGTCTTGTGCCAGAGTTAGGAGGAACTCTTTGTACTGCAGGGGAATGAACAATCTCCTGGCTGCTCCAGGTTTTGGGTCCCTTGCCTCTGTGTACAAGAGGTTGTCCTCCCAGTACACTCTATGCGAGTCAGTGACATCCCCATTTTGCTGCTTGGCAGCTTGCCGTCTGAGACCCTCTAATGTGGGACAGGTTTGCTGTGCCACACTCAGCTCTTCCCTGGCAGGCCCCCCTCCACCCAAAACCTCAGCAGTGTCTGCTGCCAGCTCATCCGGTGAAGGTTCTGCACAGGGAGGAAATTCTTCTTCCTCAGAAGGAGAATCATCTGTAGAGGGAGGGATAGTGGGTAGGGATTTACCCTTGCTACCTCTAGCTTTAGGGAACACTTGGTCCATTGTTCCAGGATCCAAGTTACCCTGTCCTTTTTGCTTTTTGGCCTGAGCCCTTTTCAAAGCAAAAATATGCCCAGGAATGCCCAGCATTGCTGCATGAGCCTCCAACTCCACTTCTGCCCAAGCTGATGTCTCTAAATCATTTTCTAGTAGACAGTCTACAGGTAAATCTGAGACAACCACAACTTTCTTTGGACCAGCAACCCCCCCCCCCCAGTTGAGATTCACAACAGCCATGGGGTGGCTAAGAGTGTTGTTATGAGCGTCTGTCACTTGGTACTGGTGACCAAGTAGGTGTTGTTCAGGGTGTACCAGTTTCTCTATTGCCATGGTAACACTGGCACTTGTGTCCCTGTAGGCATGAACCTCAACACCATTTATGAGGGGAAGTTGCTTGTACTTATCCATATTAAGGGGACAAGCAACCAAGGTGGCCAAATCAATGGCAACTTCAGAGACTAACACAGCCTCTGTGGTCTCCCTAACAAGACCAACCCCAATTAAATTAGCAAAAGTGAGCCCAGATACTCTCTTGGATTGGTTATTAGTAGGTTTTCTCCCACCACCACTGCTACTACTAGGGGCACTAGAATTTGCAGTAGAGGTTGTGGTAGTGGGAGGTTTGATGTTTTTCTTTGGACAACTGGCATCAGTTGCCCAATGACCTTTGACTTTACACAAATAACACTAAGGCTTTTTAACTTGATTTGAAGAGGATTTGGACCCACCTTTCCCACCAGAGGATTTTTGTGGGTCTGATGAAGACTCAGTTTTACTTTTGTCCCCACCCTTGTCAAAAGACTTACCATCCTTCTTCTTGCCATCCTTGTCACCCCCTGTATGAACTTTTCTGTTCACTCTTGTTTTGACCCATTTGTCTGCCTTCTTTCCCAATTCTTGGGGAGAGGTCAGATCTGAGTCCACTAGATATTGGTGTAACAAGTCAGACACACAGTTATTCAGAATATGCTCTCTCAGAATAAGATTATACAGGCTTTCATAGTCAGAAACTTTACTGCCATGTAACCACCCTTCCAAGGCCTTCACTGAACAGTCAACAAAGTCTATCCAGTCTTGTGAGGACTCTTTTCTGGTGTCTCTAAACTTAATCCTGTATTGTTCAGTGGTTAAGCCAATTCAATCCAAGAGTGCATCCTTCAAAACTGCAAAATTGTTAGGATCACTTTCTCCAACAGTAAGGAGCCTATCCCTACCCTTTCCAGTGAAAGATAGCCACAATATAGCAGCCCACTGCCTTTGAGGGACCCCCTGTACCATACAGGCCCTCTCAAGTGCAACAAACCACTTGTTGATGTCATCCCCCTCCTTGTAAGGGGGGACTATCTTGTGCAGATTCCTGGAATCATGCTCTCTAACAGGACCACTATAAGGAATACTGCTGATGCTGCCACCATGGGGTCCAAACCCCAATCTCTGTCTCTCATTCTCCAGGTCTAGTTATTCCCTATCTAAGGCCAGCTGTTGCTGTTTAAGCTTCAGTCTGGTCTCTTCCACTCTCAACTTTTTGAGTTCCCTTTCTAACATGTTGTCTTCAGGGTGGGTGGGTTGGGAATGCTTGGACACAGAAGATAAATTGGAAACAACAGAGGGAGATCTGTCCCTAACTGACTGAACCCTAACAACTTAGCCTCCTGGAATGAAGACTCCCCTACTATGATGGGAACCTCCATTACTACCAACATTACTAGGTGTCCTGCTAGGGGGCAGATTTGGAACAGAACCCTCCACACCTCCCTCAAGGAGTTCTCCTGATTCAGAATGTGAGCCTTCTATAAACCTCTCATATGAAGTGCCTGCTTGGGACTCATCATTCACAATAAGCATTTTATATAGAAACTCTTTTGTGGGGTTCTTTCCTATCACTAAACCTCTATCTAAGCAGAGACTCCTTAGGCTATTGTAATTCAAATTGTCATAAGTAGTATTGACCATTTTAAGAGTAGAGTCTACCACAGACATGATAGCAGAAGGTTTAGAGACAGTGAGAAGGAAGAAAAAGTTTCAGAACTTTTTAAAGAACAGAGAAAAAAACCTTTTTCTAACTTTTTAGAAACTTTTTGAAGTTTTAGACAACTTTTCAGAACTTTGTAAAAAGTTTAAGATGAGAAAAGCAAACCTTTTGGATTAGGTGTACATACACTGAACTTGTTTTGTATATTATTCTCTTATGAAAAGTACACAATGACAAAGTGGAAACTGGTTACAAGTATTTATCCCACCGCTGCAAACCAATGTAGGAGGCTGGCCTGGCTTGTAGTGGGTACCAGAGGTACTTACACCTTGTGCCAGGTCCAGTTATCCCTTATTAGTGTAGAAGAGGTGTTTCTAGCAGCTTAGGCTGATAGAAGGTAGCTATGGCAAAGCAGCTTAGGCTGAACTAGGAGACATGTAAAGCTCCTACTATACCACTGGTGTCATATGCACAATATCATAAGAAAACACAATACACAGAAGTACTAAAAATAAAGGTACTTTATGTTTATGACTATATGCCAAAAGTATCTCAGTGAGTACCCTCAGTATGAGGATAAGTTATATACACAAGATATATGTACACAAACCAAAATTATGCAGGTAATAGCAAGAACAGTAATGCAAGTTGTGTACAGTTACAATAGATTGCAATAGGAGCACATAGGTATAGGGGCAACACAAACCATATACTCCAAAAGTGGAATGCGAACCACGAATGGACCCCAAACCCATGTGAGCTTGGAGAGGGTCGCTGGGACTGTAAGAAAACAGTGAGGGTTAGAAAAATAGCCCACCCCAAGACCCTGAAAAGTAGGTGTAAAGTGCACCTACTACCCCCAGAGAGCACAGAAGTCGTGATAGGGGGATTCTGCAGGAAGAACAAACCCCAGCAATGCAACAACTGTGGATTTATCACAGTAGAGGTTTTTGGATGCTCCTGTGGCCCAGGAGGGACCAGGATGTTGCCACTTGGATGAGGGGACAGAGGGGGTGCCCAGCAAGTGAAGGAGAAGAAGAAGCAGGCAGCACCCGCAAAAGTACCTGAACATGCACTTCGAAGAAGAGTGGACCAGAGTCCATGCGAAGTCACAAAAGGGAGTCCCACAACGCTGGAGGATAACTCAGAAGGTTGTGCACTACAGGTTAGAGTGTTGGGGAACCAGGCTTGGAAGTGAACAAAGGAAATCCTGGAAGAGTGCACAGGAGCCGGAGCAGCTGCAAATCACGCAGAACCCAACAATGCAGTCTAGCGTGGGGAGGCAAGGACTTACCTCCACCAAACTTGGACTGAAGAGTCACTGGACTGTGGGAGTCACTTGGACAGAGTTGCTGAGTTCAAAGGACCACGCTCGTTGTGCTGAGAGGGGACCCAGAGGACCAGTGATGCAGTCTTTTGGTGCCTGCAGTTGCAGGGGTGAGATTCCGTCGACCCACGGGAGATTTCTTCAGAGCTCCTGGTGCGGAAAGGAGGCAGGCTACCCCCAGAGCATGCACCACCTGGAAACAGTCGAGAAAGCCGGCAGGATGAAGCGATACAAGGTTGCTAATTGTCGTCTTGCTACTTTGTTGCGGTTTTGCAGGCGTCTTGAGCAGTCAGCGGTCGATCCTTTGGTAGAAGGTGAAGAGGGAGATGCAGAGGAACTCTGCTGAGCTCTTGCATTCGTTATCTGAAGAATTCCCCAAAGCAGAGACCCTAAATAGCCAGAAAAGGAGGTTTGGCTACTTAGGAAGGAGGATTGGCTACCAAGAGAGGTAAGAGCCTATCAGAAGGAGCCTCTGACGTCACCTGCTGGCCCTGGCCACTCAGAGCAGTCCAGTGTGCCACAGACACCTCTGTTTCCAAGATGGCAGAGGTCTGGGACACACTGGAGGAGCTCTGGGCACCTCCCCTGGGAGGTGCATGTCAGGGGAGTGGTCACTCCCCTTTCCTTTGTCCAGTTTCGCGCCAGAGCAGGGCTGGGGGATCCCTAAACCGGTGTAGACTGGCTTATGCAGAGATGGGCACCATCTGTGCCCATCAAAGCATTTCCAGAGGCGGGGGGAGGATACTCCTCCCCAGCCTGTAACACTATTTCCAAAGGGAGAGGGTGTAACACCCTGCTCCCAGCGGAAATGCTTTGTTCTGCCTTCCTAAGACTGAGCTGCTCAGACCCCAGAAGGGCAAAACCCTGTCTGTGAGGAGGCAGTAGCTGTAGCTGCAGTGCAAGCCTCAGAGAGCTGGTTTGGCAGTACTGGGGGTCCATAGTGGAGCCCCCAGGATGCCTGGAATTGGCTCCCCAATACCATATTTGGAATGGGGGAACAATTCCATGATCTTAGACATGTTACATGGCCATATTCGGACTTACCATTGTGAAGCTACATTAGGTATTGACCTATATGGAGTGCGTGTGTATAATGGCGTCACCACACTCACAAAGTCCCGGGAAATGGCCATGAACTATGTAGGGGTACCTATGTTAGTGCAAGGGTGCCCTCACACTTTGTAACTTTGCACCTAACCTTTAGCAAGTGAAGAGTAGACATATAACTTACTTAAGTGCAGTGAAAATGGCTGTGAAATAATGTGTGCTTTATTTTTACTGAGGCTGCAATGGCAGGCCTGTGGAAGGGTTTTTCTGAGCAGCCTATGCGTGGCAAAAGAAATGCTGCAGCCCATATGGATCTCCTGGAACCCCCAATGCACTGGGTACCTAGGTACCATATACTAGGAACTTATAAGGGGAGTCCAGTGTGCCAATTGAAATTGGTAAACGAAGTCACTAGCCTACAGTGACAAATTTAAAAGCAGAGAGAGCATAAGCACTGAGGTTCTGATTAGGAGACCCTCAGTGACACAGTCACACACTATACAGACACAAACATTAGGCCATAAACTATGAGCACTTGGGTCCTGACCAACAGGATCTCAATGAGACAGGCAAACACATACTGACATAGAGGTAAAAATGGGGGTAACATGCCAAGAAAGATGGTACTTTTCTACAGCTGCATTTAAAATAAAACTTTTTTGTTTGTTTAAGAGTAGGCAGTGGTCCTGTTGCCTACTCCACAACTAACATTTTTTAACATTTAGAAGGGGAAGGGCTACCTTGGGTCCCAAAGGTAACGCTTCTTATTTGAGAATGGGTCACCACCTCCTCTGATGTGTCAGTACAATTTTAAAGGATTGTGACCACATTTTGGTCGCAAAATATCGATCCATCTCTTAGTGAAATGGTGTTTGGAAGAGACTACCTAAACACACCCCTTTAGAAAGCTATTATTTATGGGGTTTCAAACTCATTTTGAGATTTGGTAACCTATTAGCGAATCACAAAATGGGTTTAGGGCTAGATTTTTCATTCACAAAAGTGACAATTCGCAGAATCTGGCCATTTGACACTGCAAAAAGACTTTTTCTGATATATCAAACTGAAATTGTGATTCAGTAACATCTTACTGAATTGCAATTAGGATTTGCAACCAAATACCGATGCTGTGTTGAGAAGGGGTGTGTTTATGACGTCCCTTCCAATTACCAAATCGCAGCGGTATGTATTGTGTCTGAATTGTGGCTCAAAGGAGGTGGTAAGCCCCTTTCAAATGGGAGGAGGACCCCATGAGAACCCTTCCCCTTTGAGAATGTTAAAAAAAAAGATTCAGAACAGGCTGTGATTCCACAGACCACTGCCTACACTAAAATTACCTGCTAGGAATCTGTAATTTAGAAATAAAAATGTAATACATTAGGAATAGTGGTTCCGTAATTACGATTCACGGACAATTACAATCTGGAAATTGCTCTTCCCAATGTTAATACATCTGGCCGTTAGTACATAACAAAAAAATTTATTCTGGGGTGGCAAACCCTGGCTCATATTTATACTTTTTTGCGCCGCACTTGCATCTTTCTTTGATGCAAAAGTGGCGCAAACTTACAAAATACAATTAGGGCCCATATTTATGCTTTTTGACGCTGAACTGCGATAACGAAGTTCAGTGTCAAAAAGTTTACCACCGGCTAGCGTCATGCCAAGACGCTGGCTGGGCATCATATTTATGGTATGTCGCTAGCCGGCAGAAAGGCCTGGCTAGTGTCATAAAAAAGAATGCTAGTTGGGTAGGGGAGGCATAGGAGGAACAGGGGGTTTAGTGTCAGAGGATGACGCTAGTACGGGCAGAGGCAAAAAAAATGCCTGTGCCCAGACTGGTGTCATTTTTTGGTGTTAGAACCCCATGGACATGACTCCTGTCGCAGTTAAGACAGGAGTCATGTCCTCCAGCCCAATGGCCATGTCCAGGGGACTTATGTCCCCTGAGCATGGCCATTGGGCCCTGTGCCATGTATGGGGGCCCAAGTTAGGCCCCCCTATGGCACTTAGAAAACAAAATACTTACCCATACCTACCTCTACTTACCTGTGATGGGGTCCCTACATCCTTAGGTGTCTTTCTGGTGTGGGTGGGGGTAGGTGAGGGTATTCCTGGGGCCGGGGAAGGGCACTTGTGGGTTCTTTCCATGGTTTCTGACCATGCAAAAAGGCCCACAGGTCCCCTAACCCCTGTCCCGACCCAGGCGTTAAATAATGGCGCTAAGCAAGCTTAGCGCCATTATTTAAGGTCCCCATCCTCCCGTGCTAGATTTTAGCACGGGGGATAAATATGGCGCTAAGGCCATATCATCGTTTTCGGCACGGGAATGCCTACCTTGCATCTCATTGACGCAAGGGAGGTTTCCACATCCAGAAAATGACGTAAACTCCATAACTTTGGCGCTAGACGTGTCTAGCGCCAAGGTATAATTATGGAGTTAGGTTTGAGCTGAATTAGCGTAAAAAAAAATGATGCTAAATTAGCGCAAACCGAGTATAAATATGGGCATACATTTTGTAAGTTTGCACTGCTTTTGCGTCAAAAAAAGACGCAAATGCGGCACAAAAAAAAGTATAAATACGGGCCCCTGTGTGTAATAAAAGGCTTTGCGGCGTCAAATTGTCTTTGTCCATCAATCTCCTGGCCCCTTGCTCTCTATTCCGCTGCAGCATCGGAGAACAGGGCAGGGAGGTGCTATGAATCAGTGCTTGTGCCTGTGCAACCTTTGAGTTCTCTGCTAAAACTAATCGCTAGTTTCAGCATTGTTTTAATAATTACCTACAGAGAACGCCTGCTAAGCAACTACATGTAGGTTATCTCACTAGTAGCGCTAGTATAGTGAGCAGTTTCATAAAATTCAAACTCATTATGAAATTTAATTTGCGGCCATTTGCGATAGGGCTTTTGAACGGCATACTTGCTCTGCTTCAGTGCAGTGTTCCTAATCTGACTTCCTCATTACGGCCCCGGGTGATATATTTATGACACCATTATTTTGTCTCTCTATCAGATAGGGCACAATTTATGGGAGGAAACAGCTCTCACCGCCAACTACAGTGAGAGAAGGAGAGATAATAAGATGAAAGTTAAGGATAAGGTCAGGACAAATGCTACATAACAACACACCTTTTAAAACTACATGGCACATTAAGGAAGACAAGAAAAGAAAGACATCCAAGAACTACAGACAAAAGAAGAAAGAGACAAGATTACACACCGGAAGACATTTTATAAATTAGACTCAGGAGGACTGAAACGATATAATGTTGATTACGGGAGGAAGCAGTGCAACCACTAGCAAAGGCGAAGGCGCCGAAAAGATTTCAGAAAACAACAGCACTGGGAGCAGCCTGGAGGGATTTCAAATAGTCACTTTCAAGTGGCTGCATGTCTGTAGGAAAGTAGCCTCTTTCTAGCCTTGTTACCCCCACTTTTGGCCTGTTTGTGAGTATATCTCAGGGTGTTTTTACTGTCTCACTGGCATCATGCTAGCCAGGGCCCCAGTGCTTATAGTGGAAACCCTACTTGTCAGTGTGTTTGATATGTGTCACTGGGATCCTGCTAGCCAGGACCCCAGTGCTCATAGTTTGTGGCCTATACGTATTCCCTGTGTGGTGCCTAACTGTATCACTGAGGCTCTGCTAACCAGAACCTCAGTGTTTATGCTCTCTCTGCTTTTAAAATTGTCACTGCAGGCTAGTGACCATTTTCACCAATTCTAATTGGCACATTGGAACACCCTTATAATTCCCTAGTATATGGTACCTAGGTACCCAGGGTATTGGGGTTCCAGGAGATCCCTATGGGCTGCAGCATTTCTTTTGCCACCCATAGGGAGCTCAAACAATTCTTACACAGGACTGCCACTGCAGCCTGAGTAAAATAACGTCCACGTTATTTCACAGCCATTTTACACTGTACTTAAGTAACTTATAAGTCACCTATGTGTCTAACCCTCACTTAGTGAAGGTTAGGTGCAAAGTTACTAAGTGTGAGGGCACCCTGGCACTAACCAAGGAGCCCCCACATTGTTCAGGGCAAATTCCCTGGACTTTGTGAGTGCGGGGACTGTAGGAGGCTGGACTGGCTTGTAGTGAGTACCTAGGGGTACTTGCACCTTGCACCAGGCCCAGTTATCCCTTATTAGTGTATAGGGTGTCTAGCAGCATAGGCTGATAGATAATGGTAGCTTAGCAGAGCAGCTTAGGCTGAACTAGGAGACGAGTGAAGCTCCTACAGAACCACTTAGTGTCATATGCACAATATCATAAGAAAACACAATACACAGTTATACTAAAAATAAAGGTACTTTATTTTTATGACAATATGCCAAAGTATCTCAGAGTGTATCCTCAGTGAGAGGATAGGAAATATACACAAGATATATATACACAATACCAGAAATATGCAGTATAGTCTTAGAAAACAGTGCAAACAATGTATAGTTACAATAGGATGCAATGGGGACACATAGGGATAGGGGCAACACAAACCATATACTCCAAAAGTGGAATGCGAACCACGAATGGACCCCAAACCTATGTGACCTTGTAGAGGGTCGCTGGGACTATTAGAAAATAGTGAGGGTTAAAAAAATAGCCCACCCCAAGACCCTGAAAAATGAGTGCAAAGTGCACTAAAGTTCCCCAAAGGACAAAGGAGTCGTGATAGGGGAATAAGGCAGGAAAGACACAAACCAACAATGCAACAACGCTGGATTTCCAATCTGGGGTACCTGTGGAACAAGGGGACCAAGTCCAAAAGTCACAAGCAAGTCGGAGATGGGCATATGCCCAGGAAATGCCAGCTGCGGGTGCAAAGAAGCTTCTACTGGACAGAAGAAGCTGAGGTTTCTGCAGGAACGCAAAGGGCTAGAGACTTTCCCTTTGGTGGACGGATCCCTCTTACCGTGGAGAGTTGTGCAGAAGTGTTTTCCCGCCGAAAGAACACCAACAAGCCTTGCTAGCTGCAAATTGTGCGGTTAGCGTTTTTGGATGCTGCTGTGGCCCAGAAGGGACCAGGAGGTCGCAAATTGGACCAGGAGGTAGAGGAGATGTCGAGCAAGACAAGGAGCTCTATTAGCAGCAGGTAGCACCCAGAGAAGTGCCAGAAACAGGCACTACGAGGATGCGTGAAACGGTGCTCACCCAAAGTTACACAAAGGAGTCCCACGTCGCCGGAGACCAACTTAGAAAGTCGTCCAATATAGGTTAGAGTGCCGTGGACCCAGGCTTGGCTGTGCACAAAGGATTTCCGCCGGAAGTGCACAGGGGCCGGAGTAGCTGCAAAAGTCGCGATTCCCAGCAATGCAGTCTAGCAAGGTGAGACAAAGACTTACCTCCACCAAACTTGGACTGAAGAGTCACTGGACTGTGGGAGTCACTTGGACAGAGTTGCTGGATTCGAGGGATCTCGCTCGTCGTGCTGAGAGGAGACCCAAGGGACCGGTAATGCAGCTTTTTGGTGCCTGCGGTTGCAGGGGGACGATTCCGTCGACCCACAGGAGATTTCTTCGGAGCTTCTAGTGCAGAGAGGAGGCAGACTACCCCCACAGCATGCACCACCAGGAAAACAGTCGAGAAGGCGGCAGGATCAGCGTTACAGAGTTGCAGTAGTCGTCTTTGCTACTATGTTGCAGTTTTGCAGGCTTCCAGCGCGGTCTGCAGTCAATTCCTTGGCAGAAGGTGAAGAGAGAGATGCAGAGGAACTCGGATGAGCTCTTGCATTTGTTATCTAAGGAATCCCAAGAGACAGAGACCCTAAATAGCCAGAAAAGAGGGTTTGGCTACCTAGGAGAGAGGATAGGCTAGCAACACCTGAAGGAGCCTATCAGGAGGAGTCTCTGACGTCACCTGATGGCACTGGCCACTCAGAGCAGTCCAGTGTGCCAGCAGCACCTCTGTTTCCAAGATGGCAGAGGTCTGGAGCACACTGGAGGAGCTCTGGGCACCTCCCAGGGGAGGTACAGGTCAGGGGAGTGGTCACTCCCCTTTCCTTTGTCCAGTTTCGCGCCAGAGCAGGGCTAAGGGGTCCCTGAACCGGTGTAGACTGGTTTATGCAGAAATGGGCACCAAATGTGCCCATGAAAGCATTTCCAGAGGCTGGGGGAGGCTACTCCTCCCCTGCCTTCACACCATTTTCCAAAGGGAGAGGGTGTAACACCCTCTCTCAGAGGAAGTCCTTTGTTCTGCCATCCTGGGCCAGGCCTGGCTGGACCCCAGGAGGGCAGATGCCTGTCTGAGGGGTTGGCAGCAGCAGCAGCTGCAGTGAAACCCCGGGAAAGGCAGTTTGGCAGTACCAGGTTCTGTGCTTCAGACCACTGGGATCATGGGATTGTGCCAACTATGCCAGGATGGTATAGAGGGGGCAATTCCATGATCATAGACATATTACATGGCCATATTCGGAGTTACCATTGTGAAGCTACATATAGGTAGTGACCTATATGTAGTGCACGCGTGTAATGGTGTCCCCGCACTCACAAAGTCCGGGGAATTGGCCCTGAACAATGTGGGGGCACCTTGGCTAGTGCTTGGGTGCCCTCACACTAAGTAACTTAGCACCCAACCTTTACCAGGTAAAGGTTAGACATATAGGTGACTTATAAGTTACTTAAGTGCAGTGTAAAATGGCTGTGAAATAACGTGGACGTTATTCCACTCAGGCTGCAATGGCAGGCCTGTGTAAGAATTGTCAGAGCTCCCTATGGGTGGCAAAAGAAATGCTGCAGCCCATAGGGATCTCCTGGAACCCCAATACCCTGGGTACCTCAGTACCATATACTAGGGAATTATAAGGGTGTTCCAGTAAGCCAATGTAAATTGGTAAAATTGGTCACTAGCCTGTTAGTGACAATTTGAAAGAAATGAGAGAGCATAACCACTGAGGTTCTGATTAGCAGAGCCTCAGTGAGACAGTTAGTCACTACACAGGTAAGACATTCAGGCACACTTATGAGCACTGGGGCCCTGGGTGACAGGGTCCCAGTGACACATACAACTAAAACAACATATATACAGTGAAAAATGGGGGTAACATGCCAGGCAAGATGGTACTTTCCTACACCCCCCCCCCCCCAAACGAAGGACAATAAGACTAGCCATGACCTGATGAGTCTTCATTGTCTAAGTGGAAATATCTGGAGAGTCCATCTGCATTGGAGTGGCTACTCCCAGGTCTATGTTCCACTGTATAGTCCATTCCCTGTAGGGATATGGACCACCTCAACAATTTAGGATTTTCACCTTTCATTTGTTTTAGCCAAAGTAGAGGTTTGTGGTCTGTCTGAACAATGAAGTGAGTGCCAAACAGGTATGGCCTCAACTTCTTCAGAGCCCAGACCACAGCAAAGGCCTCCCTCTCTATGGCAGACCAACACTTTTCTCTAGGGGTCAACCTCCTACTAATAAAAGCAACAGGTTGATCCTGGCCCTCAGAATTAAGTTGTGATAGGACTGCCCCTACTCCTAATTCAGATGCATCAGTTTGGACATAGAATTTTTTAGAGTAACAAGGGCTTTTCAGGACAGGTGCAGAGCACATGGCCTGCTTGAGCTCCTCAAAAGCTTTCTGACAGTTTGCTGTCCATAATACCTTTTTAGGCATTTTTTTGGATGTGAGGTCATTAAGAGGGGCTGCAATGGAGCCATAGTTCTTAATGAACCTCCTGTAATACCCAGTGAGGCCTAGGAAGGCTCTCACCTGAGTCTGAGTAGTAGGGGGAACCCAATCTATAATAGTTTGGATTTTCCCCTGTAGTGGTGCAATCTGTTCCCCACCAACAAGGTGTCCCAGATAAACCACCTTCCCCTGCCCTATCTGGCACTTTGAAGCCTTGATAGTGAGGCCTGCCTTTTGCAGGGCCTCCAAAACTTTCCATAGGTGGACCAGGTGATCATCCCAACTGTAGCTAAAGACAGCTATATCGTCCAAATATGCTGCACTGAATGCTTCCAGCCCTTGCAGGACTGTGTTCACCACCCTCTGAAAAGTGGCAGGTGCATTTTTCAATCCAAAAGGCATTACTGTGAACTGGTAATGTCCTCCAATGGTTGAAAATGCAGTTTTAGGTTTAGCATCTTCTGATAATTTGATCTGCCAATACCCTGCAGTCAAATCAAAAGTGCTTAGATACTTGGCAGATGCCAGTGTATCTATGAGCTCATCTGCCCTGGGTATAGGGTGAGCATCAGTTTTGGTTACCAGGTTGAGACCTCTGTAGTCTACACAAAACCGCATTTCCTTCTTTCCATCCTTGGAATGGGGTTTTGGTACAAGTACCACAGGAGAAGCCCATGGACTTTCAGAGTGCTCAACCACTCCTAGTGCTAACATTTTCTGAACCTCTTGCTTTATGCAGTCCCTGACATGGTCAGGCTGCCTATAGATCTTACTTTTGACAGGCAAGCTGTCTCCAGTATCTATAGTGTGCTCACACCAAGAAGTGGTACCTGGCACAGTAGAGAAGAGTTCAGAGAATTGATCTAGGAGATTTATGCAATGGTCTTTCTGCTCAGCAGTAAGACAATCAGCCAAAACTACACCTTCCACAAGAGCATCTTGTTCTGTGGAAGAGAAGAGATCAGGTAGAGGATCACTGTCTTCTTCCTGTCCCTCATCAGTTGCCATGAGCAGGGTGAGATCAGCCCTGTCATAGTAGGGTTTCAGGCGATTGACATGGAGCACCCTAAGGAGACTCCTGGCAGTGCCTAAGTCAACTAAATAGGTGACTTCACCCTTCTTTTCAACAATTATGTGGAGTCCACTCCATTTATCTTGTAGTGCTCTTGGGGCCACAGGCTCCAAGACCCACACTTTCTGCCCTGGTTGGTACTGAACCAAAACAGCCTTCTGATCATGCCATTGCTTCTGGAGCTCTTGGCTGGCCTGAAGGTTTTTACTGGCCTTTTTCATATACTCAGCCATCCTTGATCTGAGGCCAAGTACATAATCCACTATATCTTGCTTTGGAGCTTTTAAAGGTTGTTCCCAACCCTCCTTGACAAGTGTCAGTGGACCCCTAGCAGGGTGACCAAAGAGGAGTTCAAAGGGGCTGAAGCCCACTCCTTTCTGGGGTACCTCCCTGTAGGCAAAAAGGAGCCATGGTAACAGGATATCCCATCTCCTGCGGAGTTTTTCAGGGAGACCCATAATCATGCCTTTGAGAGTTTTATTAAATCTCTCCACCAGTCCATTTGTTTGTGGATGATAGGGTGTAGTGAACTTGTAAGTCACACCACACTCCTTCCACATGGCCTTTAAGTATGCAGACATGAAATTGCTTCCCCTGTCTGATACTACTTCCTTTGGGAAGCCCACCCTAGAAAATATTCCCCGGAGGGCCTTTGCCACTGCAGGTGCTGTAGTGGTCCTTAAAGGAATTGCTTCAGGATATCTTGTGGCATGGTCCACTACCACCAAGATAAACCTATTGCCTGAAGCAGTAGGAGGGTCAAGGGGGCCAACTATGTCAACCCCTACCCTTTCAAAGGGAACCCCAACCACAGGTAGTGGAATAAGGGGTGCCTTTGGAGTGCCACCTGTCTTGCCACTGGCTTGACAGGTTTCACAGGACTTACAAAATTCTTTTGTGTCCTCAGACATTCTAGGCCAATGAAACAAGGGAACAAGCCTGTCCCATGTTTTCATTTGTCCTAGATGCCCAGCTAGGGGAATGTCGTGGGCTAGAGTTAGGAGGAACTTTCTGTACTCCTGAGGAATCACTAACCTCCTGGCAGTTCCAGGTTTAGGATCCCTTGCTTCAGTGTACAAGAGGTTGTCCTCCCAGTAAACTCTGTGAGAGTCACTGTCATCCCCATTAGCCTGTTTGACAGCTTGCTGTCTCAGACCCTCTAATGTGGGACAGGTTTGCTGTGCCACACTCAGCTCCTCCCTGGCAGGCCCCCCTTCACCCAAAAGCTCAGCAGTGTCTGCTTCAAGCTCCTCTGGTGTAGGTTCTGCACAGGGAGGGAATTCTTCTTCCTCAGAAGTTGAATCCACTGTAGAGGGAGGGATAGTAGGAAGTGTTTTGCTTCTACTAGCCCTAGCTTTAGGGAGCACTTGGTCAATTGTTCCAGGATCCAAGCTTCCCTGTCCTTTTTGCTTTTTGGCCTGGGCCCTTGTCAAAGCAGAAATATGCCCTGGGATGCCCAGCATTGCTGCATGGGCCTCCAACTCCACATCTGACCAAGCTGATGTCTCCAAATCATTCCCTAATAGACAGTCTACAGGTAAATCTGAAGCTACCACAACTTTCTTTGGACCAGTAACCCCCCCCCCCAGTTGAGATTTACAACAGCCATGGGGTGGCTAAGTGTGTTGTTGTGAGCATCGGTTACTTGGTACTGGTGACCAAGTAGGTGTTGTTCAGGGTGGACCAGTTTCTCTATGACCATAGTCACACTGGATCCAGTGTCCCTGTAGGCTTGAACCTCAACACCATTTATTAGGGGTAGCTGCTTGTACTTATCCATATTAAGGGGACAAGCAACTAAGGTGGCTAAATCAATAGCCCCCTCAGAGACTAATATAGCCTCTGTGGTCTCCCTAACAAGACCAACCCCAACTAAGTTACCAATAGTGAGCCCAGCTACTCCCTTGGATTGGCTATTAGTAGGTTTGCTCCCACCACCACTGCTATTAGTAGGGACACTAGGTGTAGCAGTAGGGGTTGTAGTGGTAGGAGGCTTGGTGCTTTTCTTTGGACAACTGGGATCTGTTGTCCAATGGCCTTTTATTTTACATAAATAGCACCATGGTTTCTTTTCCTTGTTTTGATTAGAAGAGGATTTGGGCCCACCACCCCCACCAGAGTGTTTTTGTGGGCCTGATGAAGACTCATTTTTAGATTTGTCCCCACCCTTGTCAGAAGACTTACTATCCTTCTTCTTGTTGCCATCTTTGTCACCCCCTGTATGAACTGTTCTGTTCACCCTTGTTCTGACCCATTTGTCTGCCTTCTTTCCCAATTCTTGGGGAGAGGTCAGATCAGAGTCCACCAAGTACTGGTGCAACAAATCAGACACACAATTATTAAGAATATGCTCTCTCAGGATCAAGTTATACAGGCTGTCATAATCAGTAACTTTACTGCCATGTAACCACCCCTCCAAGGCCTTCACTGAATGGTCAATGAAATCAACCCAGTCTTGTGAAGACTGCTTTTTGGTCTCTCTGAACTTTATCCTGTATTGTTCAGTGGTTAAGCCATAACCATCCAGGAGTGCATTCTTAAGAACTTTGTAATCATTAGCTTCATTTTCTTTTACAGTAAGGAGCCTATCCCTACCTTTACCACTAAATGATAGCCATAGGATAGCAGCCCACTGCCTTTGAGGGACATCCTGTACAGCACAGGCCCTCTCAAGTGCAGCAAACCACTTGTTAATGTCATCCCCCTCCTTATAAGGGGGAACTATCTTGTGCAGATTCCTGGAATCATGCTCTTTTGCCGGATGACTATGGGGAATACTGCTGCCACCATGGGTTTCTAAACCCAGTTTCTGTCTCTCCTTCTCTACTTCTAAAATCTGTCTCTCCAAATCCAGCTGTTGCTTCTTGAGCTTCAGTCTGGTTTGTTCCACTCTCAATCTATTAAGCTCCCTTTCTAACAATCTGTCATCAGGGTGGGTGGGAGGGACATGTCTTGAAACAGAAGTATGATGAGAATGGACAGAAGGAGACCTGTCCCTTACAGAGGGCACCCTAACAGCTTGGCTAACAGAAACATCATTTCTACTGTGATGAGAATGAATGCTCTTGCTATGATGTGAGACAACACTATCTGTATGGTGTGACTCAACATCAGTACCAACTATGCTAGACTGTCTAGTAATGGGCAGGCTTGGAATTTTCTTTCCTGAATCTTTTCCTGGAGGAGTCCCTGGATCAGATTGGGAACCATTAGCTACTTTTTCAACAGATGGGGCACTTTTAGCCTTATCTTGTTCTCTAAGCATGTTAAGTAACAATTCCAAGGAAGGATTCTTCCCTACACTCAAACCTCTCTCTATGCAGAGACTCCTTGCTCCTTTCCAGCTAAGGTGATCATATGCAAGTTTGGACAGATCAACATTTTGGCCTGTGCCAGACATTTTTAGAGAGAGTTAAAGTGATAGAAAAAGAGAAAAAAGTTTGTCAGAGCTTTTAGAAAGACTGGAAAAAAGCTTTAAAAACTTTTTAGAACTTTTTAGAAAGTTAGAAGTACTTTTCAGCACTTAGAAAAGAGTGAAAAGAGGAAATGCAAAACTTTTTGGTTATGTGTATATACACTGAACTTGTTTTGTATATTTTTCTCTTATGAAAAGTACAATGACAAGAGTGGTAAGTAGTCTCAAAGCACTTATCCCACCGCTGCACAACCAATGTAGGAGGCTGGACTGGCTTGTAGTGAGTACCTAGGGGTACTTGCACCTTGCACCAGGCCCAGTTATCCCTTATTAGTGTATAGGGTGTCTAGCAGCATAGGGTGATAGATAATGGTAGCTTAGCAGAGCAGCTTAGGCTGAACTAGGAGACGAGTGAAGCTCCTACAGAACCACTTACTGTCATATGCACAATATCATAAGAAAACACAATACACAGTTATACTAAAAATAAAGGTACTTTAGTTTTATGACAATATGCCAAAGTATCTCAGAGTGTATCCTCAGTGAGAGGATAGGAAATATACACAAGATATATATACACAATACCAGAAATATGCAGTATAGTCTTAGAAAACAGTGCAAACAATGTATAGTTACAATAGGATGCAATGGGGACACATAGGGATAGGGGCAACACAAACCATATACTCCAAAAGTGGAATGCGAACCACGAATGGACCCCAAACCTATGTGACCTTGTAGAGGGTCGCTGGGACTATTAGAAAATAGTGAGGGTTAAAAAAATAGCCTACCCCAAGACCCTGAAAAGTGAGTGCAAAGTGCACTAAAGTTCCCCAAAGGACAAAGGAGTCGTGATAGGGGAATAAGGCAGGAAAGACACAAACCAACAATGCAAGAACACTGGATTTCCAATCTGGGGTACCTGTGGAACAAGGGGACAAAGTCCAAAAGTCACAAGCAAGTCGGAGATGGGCAGATGCCCAGGAAATGCCAGCTGCGGGTGCAAAGAAGCTTCTACTGGACAGAAGAAGCTGAGGTTTCTGCAGGAACGCAAAGGGCTAGAGACTTCCCCTTTGGTGGACAAATCTCTCTCCCAGTGGAAAGTTTTACAGAATTGTTTTCCCACCAAAAAGACACCAACAAGTCTTGCTAGCTGCAAATCGTGCCGTTAGCATTTTTGGATGCTGCTGTGGCCCAGGAGGGACCAGGAGGTCGCAAATTGGACCAGGAGGTAGAGAGGACATGGAGCAAGACAAGGAGCCCTCTTAGCAGTAGGTAGCACCCAGATAAGTGCCAGAAACAGGCACTACAAGGATGCGTGAAACAGTGCTCACCCGAAGTTACACAAAGGAGTCCCACGTCGCCGGAGACCAACTTAGAAAGTCGTGCAATGCAGGTTAGAGTGCCGTGGACCCAGGCTTGGCTGTGCACAAAGGATTTCCGCCGGAAGTGCACAGGGGCCGGAGTAGCTGCAAAAGTCGCGGTTCCCAGCAATGCAGTCTAGCGAGGTGAGGCAAGGACTTACCTCCACCAAACTTGGACTGAAGAGTCACTGGACTGTGGGAGTCACTTGGACAGAGTTTCTGGATTCGAGGGACCTCGCTCGTCGTGCTGAGAGGAGACCCAAGGGACCGGTAATGCAGCTTTTTGGTGCCTGCGGTTGCCGGGGGACGATTCCGTCGACCTACGGGAGATTTCTTCGGAGCTTCTAGTGCAGAGAGGAGGCAGACTACCCCCACAGCATGCACCACCAGGATAACAGTCGAGAAGGCGTCAGGATCAGCATTACAGAGTTGCAGTAGTCATCTTTGCTACTATGTTGCAGTTTTGCAGGCTTCCAGCGCGGTCAGCAGTCGATTCCTTGGCAGAAGGTGAAGAGAGAGATGCAGAGGAACTCGGATGAGCTCTTGCATTCGTTATCTAAGGAATCCCAAGAGACAGAGACCCTAAATAGCCAGAAAAGAGGGTTTGGCTACCTAGGAGAGAGGATAGGCTAGCAACACCTGAAGGAGCCTATCAGGAGGAGTCTCTGACGTCACCTGATGGCACTGGCCACTCAGAGCAGTCCAGTGTGCCAGCAGCACCTCTGTTTCCAAGATGGCAGAGGTCTGGAGCACACTGGAGGAGCTCTGGGCACCTCCCAGGGGAGGTACAGGTCAGGGGAGTGGTCACTCCCCTTTCCTTTGTCCAGTTTCGCGCCAGAGCAGGGCTAAGGGGTCCCTGAACCGGTGTAGACTGGTTTATGCAGAAATGGGCACCAAATGTGCCCATGAAAGCATTTCCAGAGGCTGGGGGAGGCTACTCCTCCCCTGCCTTCACACCATTTTCCAAAGGGAGAGGGTGTAACACCCTCTCTCAGAGGAAGTCCTTTGTTCTGCCATCCTGGGCCAGGCCTGGCTGGACCCCAGGAGGGCATATGCCTGTCTGAGGGGTTGGCAGCAGCAGCAGCTGCAGTGAAACCCCGGGAAAGGCAGTTTGGCAGTACCAGGGTCTGTGCTACAGACCACTGGGATCATGGGATTGTGCCAACTATGCCAGGATGGTATAGAGGGGGCAAGTCCATGATCATAGACATATTACATGGCCATATTCGGAGTTACCATTGTGAAGCTACATATAGGTAGTGACCTATATGTAGTGCACGCGTGTAATGGTGTCCCCGCACTCACAAAGTCCGGGGAATTGGCCCTGAACAATGTGGGGGCACCTTGGCTAGTGCTAGGGTGCCCTCACACTAAGTAACTTAGCACCCAACCTTTACCAGGTAAAGGTTAGACATATAGGTGACTTATAAGTTACTTAAGTGCAGTGTAAAATGGCTGTGAAATAACATGGACTTTATTCCACTCAGGCTGCAGTGGCAGGCCTGTGTAAGAATTGTCAGAGCTCCCTATGGGTGGCAAAAGAAATGCTGCAGCCCATAGGGATCTCCTGGAACCCCAATACCCTGGGTACCTCAGTACCATATACTAGGGAATTATAAGGGTGTTCCAGTAAGCCAATGTAAATTGGTAAAATTGGTCACTAGCCTGTTAGTGACAATTTGAAAGAAATGAGAGAGCATAACCACTGAGGTTCTGATTAGCAGAGCCTCAGTGAGACAGTTAGTCACTACACAGGTAACACATTCAGGCACACTTATGAGCACTGGGGCCCTGGGTGACAGGGTCCCAGTGACACATACAACTAAAACAACATATATACAGTGAAAAATGGGGGTAACATGCCAGGCAAGATGGTACTTTCCTACAGGGACACCATTACACGCATGAACTACATATAGGTCAATACCTATATGTAGCTTCACAATGGTAACTCCGAATATGGCCATGTAACATGTCTAAGATCATGGAATTGTCCCCCCATGGCAAATCTGGTATTGGGCTGCCAATCCCATGCATGGACCCCGGGTACTGCCAAACTAGATCTCTGGGGTTTTCTCTGCAGCTACCACTGCTGCCAACCCTCAGACAGGTTTCTGCCCTCCTGGGTTCTGGGCAGCCCAGTCCCAGGAAGGCAGAACAAGGGATATCCTCTGAGAGAGGGTGTTACACCCTCTCCCTTTGGAAATAGGTGTTAAGGGCTGGGGAGGAGTAGCCTACCCCAGCCTCTGGAAATGCTTTGAAAGGCACAGATGTTGCCCTCCTTGCATAAGCCAGTCTACACTGGTTCAGGGATCCCCTAGCCCCTGCTCTGGCTCGAAACTGTACAAAGAAAAGAGGAGTGACCACTCCCCTGTCCATCACCACCCCAGGGGTAAGGCACAGAGCTCCTCCAGTGTGTCCCAGACCTCTGCCATCTTGAATGCAGAGGTGTGAGGGCACAATGGAGACCTCTGAGTGGCCAGTGCCAGCAGGTGATATCAGAGACCCCTCCTGATAGGCTCTTACCTGCTTAGGTAGCCAATCCTCCTCTGAGGGCTATTTAGGGTCTCTCCTGTTGGTTTCTCTTCACATAACGAATGCAAGAGCTCACCAGAGTTCCTCTGCATCGCCTGCAAAACTGCAATAAAGTAGCAAGATGACTACCAGCAACATATTAGCGCCTAATCCTGCTGGCTTTCTCAACTGTTTCCTGGTGGTGCATGCTCTGAAGGCTGTCTGCCTTCACCCTGCACTGGAAGCCAAGAAGAAATCTCCCGTGGGTCGACGGAATCTTCCCCCTGCTAACGCAGGCACCAAACTTCTGCATCACCGGTCCTCTGGGTCCCCTTTCATCTTGACGAGCCTGGTCCCTGGAACACAGGAGCTGGATCCTATTGCATTCTACAGTGTTTGCACTACTTTTCTAACTGTTTACTTACCTGTTTTTGGTTTGTGTGTATATTTTGTGTATTTTACTTGCCTCCTAACGGAGTATGGGGGTCATTCTGACCCTGGCGGTCGGCGGTGAAGCGGCGGTAAGACCGCCAACAGGCTGGTGGTCTTTTTTCATGTATTCTGACCATGGCTGTTACCGCCATGGTCAGCCGCCGCTTCACCGTTCCGACCGCCACGGCGGTAACGACCGCGGGGCTAGAGACCTGGGTCTCCAGGCCGGCGGTCGTCACATACCGCCGGCGGTATTCCAACCCGCCTGACCCCGGCTTACCGCCATGGATTTCATGCGGTTGGGGACCGCCATGCAATCCATGGCGGTAAGCACTATCAGTGCCAGGGAATCCCTTCCCTGGCACTGATAGGGGTCTCCCCCACCCCCAACCCCCACCCCGACTCCCTCCCCTACCCCCCCACCACCCCTGCTACCCCCAAAAGGTTGCAGGACCCCCGTCCCCCACCCCGATCCCCAACATATACACACACATATACACATACAGGCACGCATTCATGCACATACACACACACCCCCGCATTCATGCACGCATTCATGCACATACACACCCCCCCGCATTCATGCACGCATCCATGCACATACACACACCCCCCTGCATTCATGCACACATTCATGCACATACACACCCCCCCGCATTCATGCACGCATTCACACGCCCCCTTAATATACACACACGCACACCCCCATGCACGCACACAACTCACAAAACCCCCACACCCCCCTTCCCTAGCGGGCGATCACCTTACCTGTTCCTGGTGATCCTCTGGGAGGGAACGGGCAGCTCCGCCGACACCGACACGCCAACAGAACACCGCCACAGCGAATCACAGGTCGTGATTCGCTGGGCGGTGTTCTGTTGGCGTGGCGGTGGAGGTGGAGCTACCTCCACTTCCCCGCCTGCCGCCAGTATGGCTGTTGGCGGCTGTTCGTCCGGAAACGGGCGGAGCGCTGCCAACAGTCAGAATGGCCCATGCGGAAGACCGCCAGCACTGGCGGTCTTCCGTACGGCGGTCCCTCGGCGGTCTATTGAAAAGACCGCCGAGGTCGGAATGACCCCCTATATCCTCTGAGATGTTTTTGGCATATTGTCACTAAATGAAAGTACTTTTATTTTTAGTAACTCTGAGTATTGTGTTTCTTATGATATAGTGTTATATGATATAAGTGGTATAGTAGGAGCTTTGCATGTCTCCTAGTTCGACCTAAGCTACCTCTATCAGCCTAAGCTGCTAGAACACTACTAATCTACCAATAAGGGATAACTGGACCTGGCAGAAGGTGTAAGTACCTTCAGGTACCCACTATAAGCCAGGCCAGCCTCTTACAACGTCCGCATACCTTTCATCCTCAGCTTGTGGATTTTGATAGCTACCGCAAGTAAACTTGGTAAGTAAGGCTGTACCATGTGTTTCATCAGTGCATAGACGTCTAAAGGCTGCATGAAACGGGGCTTAAATGTTGAAACACATTAAGTTAAAGGGGCGGATTACATTGCTTATACAAGTACAAAAACAATTGCGCACTGACATGTCCAGATTGCCTAGATTGTACTGGAACAGTTTTAAACTAGCAGTTTGACTGACCATCGGGGATTTAAATGTTTTTGTTAGACGATGCAAATTTGTACTGGTCAGACAATACAAGTCACAGTGGCCTATATTTACCAAGAGTTGCACTGTGTTTGTCTCACAAAAGTGATGCAAGTGGACCCAATTTTGTTTTTTCAAATTTATTTTCCTAGGCAAAACTTGTTTTGAGTTGGAAATCTAAATTAAAGTAGTGCAAAGAAGCCCCAATTATGGCTTTGCATTAGTTAGTGCCACGAGGGCATTCCTTGGGCGGTGCATGGGCAATCCCAGGCAATCATCATTAGTTTTGACACAAAACCTTAGCTACTAAAAACAAAGTATAACAGGTTTAAAAAAATTAAAAATAATGCACTTTTAAATTAGGTGCCTTAAAGGAGTAAATGCTTTTATTTCTCCTTACTTTTTACGACTTTGTATGTGTGCTGCATTGTACAGCACACATATAAAGTACAAAAATGTGTAAGGTCAGTCTAAGCATGGTATTTTGTACTGAAAGAATACCCTTCCAAAACAAAGCTGATACTAACTAATGCAGACGTCTTTGCACTATGGTGCAAAAGAGTGTGTATGGCTCTCGGCATCCTGATTGCGCTGGCACTTGGGAGAGAGGTGGAGAGTGTCAGAACACTGTAGATATGATGTTGTCCTGCTCTCTTCTTGTGCAACGCAGCAGAGCATTTTTGGTTGCTGCACTGAGTTGTGTGAGAAGTTTGGGGCATATTTAAGAAAAGTGGTGTTGCCACTTTTCTTGCGCCCCTTAGTGCCCCTCTAGCCACTATGTGTGCGCCGTATTTAAAATATGGCGCACCATTGAGGTAGTTAGGGGACTAGCATCAGAATTTTTGATGTAATCCAGCGCTTTGCAGGATTAGCGTCAACAATTTGGATGCTAATCCGGCAAAGCACCCAGAGGCCCATTGCAACCAATGAAAGCCTCCTTTTAACCTCTGCTTGAAGGACGCCTCCTTTGCATACATAATGCCTGTGCCAGGCATAATGTTGGGCAAAGGGTTACAAGTTACAAAGTGACGCAAAGCATGCATTGCACCACTTTGTAAATATGGTGTAGGGTTTTTGGCCTTCTAACGCCACAGTCTCATAAAAAAAATGATGCTAATATGGTGTTAGACTTGTGCTAGGGGCTCTTAAATATGCTCCTTAGTAAATAGACCCAAGTGTAATAATGCAATTAAGTGATTGACATAAAAGATTTACAAAATGTTATTGTAAAATTGCACCAGCACCGCTACACTTTAATTAAGCCAGCCCTGTAAATGGTTCAGACCTTTTATTCTGTTTTCATTTTCAGTGCGCGCTTCAGCACCTGTGCACATGCTATCCTGACGGTCACAGCCATGGGTCGCTGAGGGGGCAGGGCGGTGTGCGCGCTGGGAGTTTGGGGTGGGAAACGCACATAACATTAAAAAAAATATTTAAAAAACACTTACCTCCACTCCCGCGACGCGATGCTCTGTTCCTCTGCTCTTCCCTCAATCCCTTCAGGAACAGGCTCCCAGTCTGCCCTGCGGCCAATCCTGGCGCTGCACAGAGCAGCATCAGGAATGGCTAGGAGCACCCAGCCAGGGCACTCCTAGGCAGTCTGGTTGCTGTGCAGGCTCTCTCCAGCGCAGCAACTATGTTGCTGGGCTGGAGAGACCCTTCTGCGCATGTGTGTTTGGCTGGCCCGAGACAGCCGGCCAAACAAACATGCTCAGTGAGGGGGAGTGCTGAGCACTCCCCCTCATATCTGGTCACCCCCTTGGCCCCTCCCCTTTCCCCCCTACTGGCTGGGGGTGACGCTCCTCAGTGCACATGGAGGAGCTGCCCCTGTATCCTGATGCCTTACAGTAAGAGTTTGAAAGCGTACATTTAAAAGTCAAAAGCGCAGTGGAAATGAACTATTATCCTCCATTCACGCCTAAATGGCTCATTAACTTCACTTCACTTAAGCCATTTGGAGAACAGTTCTCTGCTGAGAGTCACTAAAGTTCAACACGTTTAAATAACATGCCTTTGTGATGCAGCTCCTGACCCCTCCTAAGCAACATTAACTGTCATGTGAGGGAGCATACACCTGCCACTGCCTGGGACAGAAATAGCAGCAAAGTTTATGTTATAAATATTTCTCAAAAAGAGACATTTTAAGATAGTCTTAAAAAATACCTTCCATGGGCATTGTTCTCTATTGTTTCGCTCATCTCTCTCTTACTTTGGGCCTCTGGTGTTTCTGATCTTTCATTGTGCTCCGTGCTGTTGTTCACTGGTATGTTTTTTTAGCAATTTTATATAGCGCAAACTAAAATGATAGGTTGATTACGTTATTTACCCAGAATCACAGGCTGTTGAGCCCATGCCAGACTCAAACCTGATTCTCCAGTACCAAAGGCGGCAGCTCTGGCCATAATGCTACATCTCTTCCCGTTTTCCTTCCAATTTCAGTTCAGCACACTGTTTACTTCACATGTTCTATACAGTGTAACTGCATGCTAACACAGGCTTTATTTCTAAATGTAAAACAATTCATAAATGTAAAAATGTTTCCTTAAAAGTTAATGTTTTGTTCCATTTTATGTTTAAGAACACAAACACCTTGCAGAAATGTTGATTAAGTCACAAAGTAAAAATACAATGGGCCAAATTTGAGAAAAGTGGTCATATGCAGCGCCACTTTCCCGCGCCCCTTAGCACCCTCCTAACACCATCATGTGTGCACCATATTTAACATACAGCACACCATGGCGGTAGTTAAGGAACTACTGTAAACATTTTTACGCTAGTTTGGCGCTTTGCAGGATTAGCATTAAAAATGTTGACCCAAATCCTGCAAAGCATCTAGAGGCCCATTTAATACAATAGAAGCCTCATTTTAATGCCTGCTCTGTGCAGGCATTAAAAATGGCAAAAAAGCAAATGGGCAAAGAAGTCTTTTAGATTACTTTGTGCCATTTTTCCGGCCCCCCTAATGGAGGAATGCCCAGCTTGCATATACTATGCCTGGCGCAAGGGTTAACAAAGTGGCGCAATGCAAGCATTGCACCACTTTGTAAATCTGGTGCTTGGAAAAAGCCACTTTAGCGCCGCTTTAACGTAAAAAAAAATGAAGCTATGGCGTCGCTTAGGAGGCACTAGGGGCTCTCAAATATGTCCCAATGTGTATAAGGATGAGAAGACATACAAATCCTTGGCAAGCCGGTGCAATGGTTAATTTTTAAAAAACTTTCTTGGAAGCAAATTCATTGGCATATGCCACAAAAATACAGAAGTAAGAGGAAACAGCACCTGAACATGTCAGCCGTATGACTGTAATAAAAAAGTGAAAATTAAAAAAAAACATTGCACATAATTTTAATTGAACAGTACAGGTGTTTTCTAGCATTCAGGTGTACGTAGTACAATATTTGAATTCCTTTTGTGGTTTTAATGTACCAGACAAGAAAATATAATGCTTATGTGCACAGAGACTTTTGGGTTTGAAATACTACATCTCAATACCTACTTTAAACACACAGGGATGCCTTAAAAATACAAAATCAAAATAAAGTATGGAAAGTGAAAAAGCATTGTTCAGTAAAGTATTGGCCCACCAGACCTGTCACTGAAGCAATCTTTTTAGGTGGATGTGCACGTGTGATCAAGTGAAATGTCAACCCTAGTTGAAGTTAGTCAGTGGCTGAAGTGGAGGACTGACCTATTACCCTTTGCTGTATGCTGTGGTGGGTGGAAGTAATATGAGAATGAGAGCTGAACAGACCAATTGATGAAGAGGACCAAAGTATACTATACTATGTTAAGGTTACTTATGCAACACAAGTAAATCAGGTTTCTTGGGGCTATACTACCATAACTGTACCAGTGGCATTTCCAGAAGCTAATTCAACAATAAGGAAGAGTTTCCTAAAAATGAGTGAAGATTCATAATAAATGGATGTGTTAACAATTCCACTTCATATGGGCCACAAATGAGACAGCAAGGTTTCTGAAGGTGAGAGATCTATTTATAGGGATTGTAAGAAGGAAGAGATCATTTGACCTTAGGTTGAAGAAGCCCTGTGCTAGCAGAAATTACTGAGTGAAAGTGGAGAAAGTGTGCTGCCCTCATGTCCATACAAACTGAGAACTTTGAAATCTCAGATGTACTGAGGTAGTGACACAATTTATGTATTTGTATTCATGATATTTATAGCTTGAGGCTGACAAGTTAACTAAAGCTGGCTCTAGTCCAAGTCTAAAAATGTACTCAATGAATACATCGTTATGCATCAAGCTCATATTAGCACCTACGCACCCTGCATTAATCTTTACAGATGCTGGAATTCAACCATTGCTTGGCCTCTTTTACAGTCCAATCCAAAACATTATAAATGTTTGAGGTATTTTTGGATCTTAATTTGGTGATTATTTCTAGGATTTGCTGTACTGTTTTCTAGGTTCCTGATTTGCCAATGCGCAGGGCATCTCTGATTCTGAAACAGGAACGTCCACATAAATAAAATGTGTTGGCGCTCAATGCCAAGTACCCACTGTAACTGTCAAAACAGGTTAAATCGGCCTAGCTTGACCAAAGGACTATTGATCAATATTTATATCAGTGGCAGCCATTTAGCTCACTGAGACATTATTTACATGGTATAATTATTGATTATTGATATTTTCTGTTTGTAGAATGTCATTTTGCCATTCATGTGGCCTCGTAGTGCTTCTTCTTCAATCACGGATTATAGCATGCTTCTTATCATCACTCCACAGTGGCTTATCACAGCTCTCTATTGTGCTCACTGTCTAGAAACGTGTGCAAATAAACATGCTGTTGCCGCACATAGAGGAGAGTAATTAGAAGGTACATTGCTAGCTACCACTATTTCTCTTATCAGAAATATAACATTCTTCGCAAACATTTTCAAACATATTTAGTCAGATTGATATTGATGTCACATAGACTTTAACACATTTTGTTGCATATTTTAACCATCACCATAGAGATTTTTATAAACGTGTTTTCAACATTTTACAGATGGATTAAATTTAAAAACCTGCTAATATGTGAAGCTAACAAGTCACATTCTCAACATTTAAGGCACACATACATACAAAAACAAGGGGGAGAGAGCGCCTGAAGGAGGCTGGCCTGGCTTATAGTCGGTACCTGGTGGTACTTACACCTTGTGCCAGGTCCAGTTATCCCTTATTAGTAGATTAGAGGTGTTCTAGCAACTTAGACTGATAGAGGTAGCTATAGCAGAGCAGCTTAGGCTGAACTAGGAGACATGCAAAGCTCCTACTATACCACTTATATCATATAGCAATATGTCACAAGAAAACACAATACTCAGAGTTACTAAAAATAAAGGTACTTTATTTCAGTGACAATATGCCAAAAGTATCTCAGAGGATATACTCCCTTAGGAGGTAAATAATATACACAATATATATACACACAAACCAAAATCAGGTAAGCAACAGTTAGAAAAGTAGTGGAAACACTGTAGAACACAATAGAATGCAATAGGGAGAAATAGGCCTGGGGCAACACAAACCATATCCTCCAAAAGTGGAATGCAAACCACGAATGGACCCCAGGCCTAGTGTAGTGTGTGGAGGGTTGCTGGGAGTGTAAGAAAACACTAAGGGTGTCCAAGATACCCCAACCCAAGACCCTAAAAAGTAGGAGTAAAGTTACCCTACTACCCCAGAAAGACAGTAAAGTCGAGATAGGGAATTCTGCAAGGACAACAACTGACTGCAAAACACAGAAGATGGATTCCTGGACCTGAGGACATGTAAAGGAAGGGGTCCAAGTCCAAGAGTCACGCAAGTGTCCAGGGGGGGCAGGAGCCCACTAAATCCCGGATGAAGGTGCAAAAGGGCTGCCTCAGGGTGGAAGAAGCCAAAGATTCTGCAACATCAGAAGGTGCCAGGAACTTCTCCTTTGGTCAGAAGATGTCCCACGGTGTGCTGGAGGATGCAGAGTTTTTTTCACGCAGAAAGACCACAAACAAGCCTTGCTAGCTTCAAGAGTTGAGATTGAGGATTTTGGGTGCTGCTAGGGCCCAGGAAGGACCAGGAGGTTGCCCCTTGGGGGAGGAGACAGAGGGGGTGCTCAGCAACACAGGGAGCCCACGCAGAAGCAGGCAGAACCCGCAGAAGCACCTGAAAAGCCATTTAGAAGATCTATGGACAACAGTCGACTCGGAGCAACAAAAGAGGGTCCCACGACGCTGGAGTCCAACTCAACGAGTTGGGCAATGCAGGACGGAGTGCTGGGGACCTGGGCTAGGGTGTGCACAAAGGAAGTCTTGCAAAGTGCACAGAAGCCCGAGCAGCTGCAGTTCACGCAGTACACAGGATTACTGTCTGGAGTGGGGAGGCAAGGACTTACCTCCACCAAATTTGGACAGAACGGCCACTGGACTGTCGAAGACATTTGGCCCCAGATCCTGTATTCCAGGGACCACGCTCGTCAGGATGAGAGGGGACCCAGAGGGCCGGTGATGCAGAAGTTTGTGCCTGCAGTAGCAGGGGGAAGATTCCGTCGACCTACGAGAGATTTCTTCTTGGCTTCCAGTGCAGGGTGAAGGCAGACAGCCCTCAGAGCATGCACAACCAGGAAACAGTTGAGAAGGCCGTCAGGATGAGGCGCTACAATGTTGCTGGTAGTCTTCTTCCCACTTTGTTGCGGTTATGCAGGAGTCCTGTAGCAGTCAGCGGTCGATCCTTGGCAGAAGTTGAAGAGGGAAGTGCAGAGGAACTCTGGTGAGCTCTTGCATTCGTTATCTGGTGAGATACCTACAGGAGAGACCCTAAATAGCCCACAGAGGAGGATTGGCTACATAGAAAGGTAAGCACCTATCAGGAGGGGTCTCTGACGTCACCTGCTGGCACTGGCCACTCAGAGCTGTCCATTGTGCCCTCACACCTCTGCATCCAAGATGGCAGAGGTCTGGGACACACTGGAGGAGCTCTGGGCACCTCCAGTGCCCTCTCCTGGGAAGTGCTGGTCAGGGGATTGGTCACTCAACTTTCCTTTGTCCAGTTTCGCGCCAGAGCAGGGCTGGGGGGAGGATCCCTGAACCAGTGTAGACTGGCTTATTCAAGGAGGGCACCATCTGTGCCCTTCAAAGCATTTCAAGAGGCCAGGAGAGGCTACTCCTCCCAGGCCCTTCACACCTATTTCCAAAGGGAGAGGGTGTAACACCCTCTCTCAGAGGAAATCCTTTGTTCTGCCTTCCTGCACAGGGACTGCTCAGACCCCAGGGGGTCAGAAACCTGTCTGAGGGGTTGGCAGCAGCGGTAGCTGCAGAGGAGACCCCGGAAAGTTAGTTTGGCAGTACCCGGGTTCTGTGCTAGAGACCCGGGGGATCTTGGAATTGTCCCCCCAATACCAGAATGGTATTGGGGTGACAATTCCATGATCTTAGAGATGTTACATGGCCATGTTCGGAGTTACCATTGTGATGCTACACATGGGTAGTAACCTATGTGTAGTGCACACATGTAACGGTGTCCCCACATTCACAAAGTTCGGGGAATTTGCCCTGAACAATGTGGGGGCACCTTGGCTAGTGCCAGGGTGCCCACACACTAAGTAACTTTGCACCTAACCTTCACCAAGTGAGGGTTAGACATATAGGTGACTTATAAGTTACTTATGTGCAGTGAAAATGGCTGTGAAATAACGTGGACTTTATTTCACTCAGGCTGAAGTGGCAGGCCTGTGTAAGAATTGTTTGAGCTCCCTATGGGTGGCAAAAGAAATGCTGCATCCCATAGGGATCTCCTGGAACCCCAATACTCTGGGTACCTCAGTCCCATATACAAGGACGTTATATGGGTGTACCAGTGTGCCAATGAGAATTGGTAAATTTAGTCACTAGCCTGCAGTGACAAATTTAGAAAGCAGATAGAGCATAAACACTGAGGTTCTGGTTAGCAGAGCCTCAGTGATACAGTTAGGCACCACCCAGGGAACACATACAGGGCACATACTATGAGCACTGGGGTCCTGCCTGGCAGGATCCCAGTGACACAAGGGCAAAACAACATACATACAGTGAAATATGGGGGTAACATGCCAGGAAAGATGGTACTTTCCTACACAACCCCCCTCCAAACGAAGGACAATAAGACTAGCCATGACCTGATGAGTCTTCATTGTCTAAGTGGAAATATCTGGAGAGTCCATCTGCATTGGAGTGGGTACTCCCAGGTCTATGTTCCACTGTATAACCTATTCCCTGTAGAGATATGGACCACCTCAACAATTTAGGGTTTTCACCTTTCATTTGTTTTAGCCAAAGTAGAGGTTTGTGGTCTGTCTGAATAATAAAGTGAGTGCCTAAACGGTATGGCCTCAACTTTTTCAGTGCCCAGACCACAGCAAAGGCCTCCCTCTCTATGGCAGACCAACACTTTTATCTAGGGGTCAACCTTCTGCTGGTAAAAGCAACTGGTTGATCCTGGCCCTCAGAATTCAGTTGTGATAAGACTGCCCCTATCCCTAATTAAGATGCATCAGTCTGAACAACTAATTTCCTGGAGTAACATGGGATTTTTAGGACAGGTGCAGAGCACATGGCCTGTTTGAGCTCTTCAAAAGCTTTCTGACAGCGAGCTGCCCATAACACTTTCTTAGGCATTTTCTTGATTGTGAGATCATTAAGAGGGGCTGCTATGGAGCCATAATTCTTGATGAATCTCCTGTAATACCCTGTGAGGCCTAAAAAGGCTCTCACCTGGGTCTGAGTTGTAGGGAGAACCCATTCCATAATTGTCTGGATTTTCCCCTGCAGTGGTCCAATCTGTTCTCCACCTACCAGGTGGCCCAGATAAACCACTTTTCCCTGCCCTATCTGGCATTTTGAGGCCTTGATAGTGAGGCCTGCCTTTTGCAGGGCCTCCAAAACTTTCCAAAGGTGGACCAGGTGTACATCCTAGGTTGAGCTAAAGACAGCAATATCATCAAGATATGCTGCACTGAAAGCTTCCAATCCTTGCAGGACTGTGTTCACCAACCTCTGAAAAGTGGCAGGTCCATTTTTCAAACCACAGGGCATTACAGTTAATTGATAATGCCCTCCTATGGTAGAAAATGCAGTTTTTGCTCTGACAATTTGATCTGCCAATACCCTGCAGTCAAATCAAAGGTGCTTAGATACTTTGCAGAAGCCAGTGTATCAATGAGCTCATCTGCCCTGGGTATAGGGTGAGCATCAGTTTTTGTTACCTGATTGAGCCCTCTGTAATCTACACAAAAGCTAATTTCTTTCTTTCCATCTTTGGTGTGTGGTTTTGGTACAAGCACCACTGGGCTAGCCCATGGGCTTTCAGAAGGTTCAATCACCCCTAAATCCAACATTTTCTGCACCTCTTGTTTAATGCAGTCTCTGACATGGTCAGGTTGCCTATAAATTTTACGTTTGACAGGCAGGCAGGCTCCAGTGTCAATTGTGTGTTCACACCAGGATGTTGTACCTGGTATCAGTGAGAAGAGGTCTGAAAATTGGCGTAGGAGATTTATGCAGTTGTCTTTCTGTTCTGCAGTCAGACAATCTGTTAATAACTACTCCTTCCACTAAGGCATCTGCTTCAGTGGTGGAGAAGAAATCAAGGAGAGGGCACTCTCTTCTTCCTGTCCCTCATCTGTTGCCATGAGCAGGGTGAGATCAGCCCTGTCATAGTAGGGTTTTAGGCGGGTGACATGAATCACCCTAAGGGGACTCCTGGCAGTGCCCAGGTCTACCAAATAGGTAACCTCACCCTTTTTCTCAACAATTATATGGGGTCCACTCCACTTCTCTTGGTGTTCTCTTGGGGCCACAGGCTCCAATACCCACACCTTCTGTCCTGGTTGGTACTGGATCAGAACAGCCTTCTGGTCATGCCATTGCTTTTGCAGCTCCTGGCTGGCCTGAAGGTTTTTACTGGCCTTTTTCATGTTCTCAGCCATTCTGGAACTTAGGCCAAGTACATAATCCACTATTTCCTGTTTAGGAGCTTTTAAAGTTTGTTCCCAACCCTCCTTCATAAGAGTGAGTGGACCTCTTACAGTGCCCAAAGAGGAGTTCAAAGGGGCTGAAGCCCACTCCTTTTTGGGGTACCTCCCTGTAAGCAAAAAGGAGGCAAGGTAACAGGACATCCCATCTCCTCCTGAGTTTTTCAGGGAGTCCCATTATCATTCCTTTGAGAGTTTTATTAAACCGCTCTACCAGTCCATTTGTCTGTGGATGATAAGGTGTGGTGAATTTGTATGTTACACCACATTCCTTCCACATACCCTTCAAGTATGCAGACATAAAGTATCTACCCCTGTCTGATACAACCTCTTTTGGAAAACCCACCCTGGAAAAGATTCACAGGAGGGCTTTTGCCACTGCAGAAGCTGTAGTCGTCCTTAGAGGAATTGCTTCAGGATATCTTGTGGCATGGTCCACAACCACCAAGATAAACCTATTGCCTGAAGCAGTAGGAGGGTCAAGGGGGCCAACTATGTCAACCCCTACCCTTTCAAAGGGGACCCCAACCACAGGTAGTGGAATAAGGGAAGCCTTTGGTGTGCCACCTGTCTTGCCACTGGCTTGGCAGGTCACACAAGACTTACAAAAATCTTTTGTGTCCTCTGACATCCTAGGCCAGTGAAACAGGGGGACAAGCCTTTCCCATGTTTTAATCTGGCCCAAATGCCCAGCCAAGGGAATGTCATCTGCCAGAGTTAGGGAATGACCAATCTCCTGGCTGCTCCAGGTTTTGGGTCCCTTGCCTCTGTGTACAAGAGGTTGTCCTCCCAGTAAACTCTATGTGAGTCACTGACATCCCCATTTTGCTCCTTGACATCTTGCTGTCTGAGACCCTCTAATGTGGGACAGGATTGCTGTGCCACACTCAGCTCCTCCCTGGCAGGCCCCCTCCACCCAAAAGCTCAGCAGTGCCTGCTTCCAGCTCCTCTGGTGAAGGTTCTGCACAGGGAGGAAATTCTTCTTCCTCAGAAGGAGAATCATCTGTAGAGGGAGGGATAGTGGGTAGGGATTTACCCTTGCTACCCCTAGCTTTAGGGAGCACTTGGTCCATTGTTCCAGGATCCAAGTTACCCTGTCCTTTTTGCTTTTTGGCCTGAGCCCTTGTCAAAGCAAAAATACGCCCAGGAATGCCCAGCATTGCTGCATGAGCCTCCAACTCCACTTCTGCCCATGCTGATGTCTCTAAATCATTTCCTAGTAGACAGTCTACAGATACATCTGAAGCAACCACAGCTTTCTTTGGACCAATAACCCCCCCAGTTGAGATTCACAACAGCCATGGGGTGGCTAAGAGTGTTGTTATGAGCGTCTATCACTTGGTACTGGTGACCAAGTAGGTGTTGTTCAGGGTGTACCAGTTTCTCTATCACCATGGTAACACTGGCACCTGTGTCCCTGTAGGCCTGAACCTCAACACCATTGATTAGGGGAAGTTGCTTGTACTTATCCATAGTAAGGGGAGAAGCAACCAAGGTCGCCAAATCAATGGCACCTTCAGAGACTAACACAGCCTCTGTGGTCTCCCTAACAAGACCAACCCGAACTAAATTACCAAAAGTAAGCCCAGCTACTCCCTTGGATTGGCTAATAGTAGGTTTGCTCCCACCACCACTGCTATTACTAGGGGCACTAGAATTTGCAGCAGGGGTTGTGGTGGTGGGAGGTTTGGTGTTTTTATTTGGGCAGCTGGAATCAGTTGCCCAATGGCCTTTGACTTTACACAAATAACACCAAGGCTTTTTAGGTTGATTATTAGAAGAGGATTTGGACCCACCACCCCCAGAGGATTTTTGTGGGCCTAATGAAGACTCAGAATGCTTACTTTTGTCCCCACCCTTCTCAGAAGACTTACCATCCTTCTTCTTGCCATCCTTGTCACCCCTTGTATGAACTTTTCTGTTCACCCTTGTTCTGACCCACTTGTCTGCCTTCTTTCCAAATTATTGGGGAGAGGTCAGATCCGAGTCCATTAGATATTGGTGTAACAAGTCAGACACACAGTTATTCAGAATATGCTCTCTCAGAATAAGATTATACAGGCTTTCATAATCAGAAACGTTACTGCCATGTAACCACCCCTCCAAGGCCTTTCTCTGAACAGTCAACAAAGTCTATCCAGTCTTGTGAGGACTCTTTTCTGGTGTCTCTGAACTTAATCCTGTATTGTTCAGTGGTTAAGACAAATCCATCCAAAAGTGCATCCTTCAAAACTGCAAAATTGTTAGCATCACTTTCTCTAACAGTAAGGAGCCTATCCCTACCCTTTCCAGTGAAAGATAGCCACAATGTAGCATCCCACTGCCTTTGAGGGACCCCCTGTACCATACAGGCCCTCTCAAGTGCAACAAACCACTTGTTGATATCATCCCCCTCCTTGTAAGGGGGATCTATCTTATGCAGATTCCTGGAATCATGCTCTCTAATAGGATTACTATCAGGAATACTGCTGCTGCCACCATGGGCTCCAAACCCCAATCTCTGTCTCTCCTTCTCCAGGTCTAGGGATTCCCTGTCTAGAGACAGCTGTTGCTGTTTAAGCTTCAGCCTGGTCTCTTCCACTCTCACCTTTTTGAGTTCCCTTTCTAACATGTTGTCTTCAGGGTGGGTGGGTTGGGAATGCTTGGACACTGAGGATAAATTGGAACCAACAGAGGGAGATCTGTCCCTAACAGCTTGGACTCTAACTACTTGGCCTCCAGGAATAAAAACATCCCTACTATGATGGGAGCTCCTATTACTACCAGCATTGCTTTGTGGTCTGCTGAGGGGCGGATTTGAAATATAACTCTCCCCACCTCCCTCAAGGGGTTCCCCTGAGTCAGAATGGGAGCTATCTACCAACTTCTCAGTTGAAGTGCCTGCTAGGGACTTACCATTCTCAATGAGCAAGTTAAATAGAAATTCTCTTGAAGGGTTCTTTCCTATCACTAAACCTCTATCAATGCAGAGACTCCTTAGGCTCTTGAAGTTTAAATTGTCATAAGTTGTATTGACCATTTTAAGAGCAGTTCCTACATCAGACATGATAGAAGAAGGTTTAGAGACAGTGAGAACAGATAAAAAGTCTCAGGACTTTTTAAAGAACAGGAAAAAAAAAACTTTTAAAAACTTTTTGAAACTTTAAAAAAGTTTTGGAGTACTTTTCAGCACTTAGTAGAAAGTGTAAGAGGAGAAAAGCAAAACTTTTTGGTTAGGTGTACATACACTGAACTTGTTTTGTATATTTTTCTCTTATGAAAAGTACAAAATGACAAAGTGGTAAGTAGTTACAAGTACTTATCCCACCGCTGCAAAACCAATGTAGGAGGCTGGCCTGGCTTGTAGTGGGTACAAAAGGTACTTACACCTTGAACCAGGTCCAGTTATCCCTTATTAGTGTAGAAGAGGTGTTTCTAGCAGCTTAGGCTGATAGAAGGTAGCTATGGCAAAGCAGCTTAGACTGAGCTAGGAGACATGTAAAGCTCCTACTATACCACTGGTGTCATATGCACAATCTCATAAGAAAACACAATACACAGATATACTAAAAATAAAGGTTCTTTATTTTTATGACAATATGCCAAAAGTATCTCAGTGAGTACCCTCAGTATGAGGATGAGAAATATACACAAGATATATGTACACAAACCAAAATTATGCAGTAAATAGCAAAAGGAAGCAATGCAAGCAATTTAAAGTTACAGTAGATTGCAATAGGAGCACATAGGTATAGGGGCAACAAAAAACCATATACTCCAAAAGTGGAATGCGAACCACGAATGGACCCCAAACCTATGTGAGCTTGTAGAGGGTCGCTGGGACTGTAAGAAAACAGTGAGGGTTAGAAAAATAGCCCACCCCAAGACCCTGAAAGGTAGGTTTAAAGTGCACCTACAACCCCCAGAGAGCACAGAAGTCGTGATAGGGGGATTCTGCAAGGAAAACAAACACTAGCAATGCAACAACCATGGAATTCTGGTCCTGAGTACCTGTAAGACAAGGGGACCAAGTCCAAGAGTCGTGACAGTGTCGAGAGTGGACAGGAGCCCAGGAAATGCCAGCTCAGGGTGCAAAGAAGCTGCCACTGGGTGGAAGAAGCTTGGTGTTCTGCAAGAACGAAGAGGACTAGGAGCTTCACCTTTGGAGGATGGATGTCCCATGTCGTGAAGAAGCTTGCAGAGGTGTTCCCACGCAGACAGACTGCAAACAAGCCTTGCTAGCTGCGAGGGTCACGGTTAGGATTTTTGGATGCTGCTGTGGCCCAGGAGGGACCAGGATGTTGCCACTTGGATGAGGAGACAGAGGGGGCGCCCAGCAAGTCAGGGAGCCCTCACAGAAGCAGGCAGCTCCTGCAGAAGTACTGAAACAGGCACTTAGAAGAGGAGTGAACTGGATTCCACCCGAAGTCACAAAAGGGAGTCCCACGACGCCGGAGGACAACTCAGAAGGTTGTGCACAGTAGGTTAGAGTGTTGGGGACCCAGGCTTGGCTGTGCATGAAGGAAATCCTGGAAGAGTGCACAGGAGCCGGAGCAGCTGCAAATCACGCGGTACCCAGCAATGCAGTCTAGCGTGGGGAGACAAGGACTTACCTCCACCAAACTTGGACTGAAGAGTCACTGGACTGTGGGAGTCACTTGGACAGAGTTGCTGAGTTCCAGGGACCACGCTCGTCGTGCTGAGAGGAGACCCAGTATGCCAATGTGAATTAGTGAAATTGGTCACTAGCCTGTTAGTGACAATTTGGAAAGCAGAGAGAGCATAACCACTGAGGTTCTGGTTAGCAGAGCCTCAGTGAGACAGTTAGTCATCACACAGGGAACACATACAGGGCACATACTTATGAGCACTGGGGCCCTGCCTGGCAGGATCCCAGTGACACATAGACTAAAACAACATATCTACAGTGAAATATGGGGGTAACATGCCAGGCAAGATGGTACTTTCCTACACAAGCACATTGCGGATTAACAAATGTGTGCTAATGACATTTTGTAATACCTCAGTGTTGGCTGATTCTCTGATCGCTGTTCTTGTCCATAGGGCACGTCCGCTGGGGCAGGTGATGAGATGGCAGCATCCTCCGGTGTACAGACCGCTGGTGGACCTCCCGACAATGGAAGAGAGACACGTAATAGTCACCTACAGATTTGATTGTGCAACAATCCATGAACTGTGTGCCCAGTTGGAGTCAGACCTGATGTCAGCAATCCGCCATCCCACAGGTATCCCCCATCTAGTGCAGGTCCTGTTGTAGGAAAGTACCATCTTGCCTGACATGTTACCCCCATATTTCACTGTATATATGTTATTTTAGTTGTATGTGTCACTGGGACCCTGCCAGCCAGGGCCCCAGTGTAGGAGGCTGGACTGGTTTGTAGTGAGTAGCAGTGAGGCTAGTGACCAATTTCACCAATTTCCATTGGCATACTGGAACACCCTTATAATTCCCTAGTATATGGTACTGAGGTACCAAGGGTATTGGGGTTCCAGGAGATCCCTATGGGCTGCAGCATTTCTTGTGCCACCCATAGGGAGATCTGACAATTCTTACACAGGCCTGCCAGTGCAGCCTGAGTGAAATAACGTCCACGTTATTTCACAGCCATTTACCACTGCACTTAAGTAACTTATAAGTCACCTATATGTCTAACCTTTACCTGGTAAAGGTTGGGTGCTAAGTTACTTAGTGTGTGGGCACCCTGGCACTAGCCAAGGTGCTCCCACATTGTTCAGGGCAAATTCCCTGGACTTTGTGAGTGCGGGGACACCATTACACGCGTGCACTATACATATGTCACGACATATGTATAGCGTCACAATGGTAACTCCGAACATGGCCATGTAACATGTCTAGGATCATGGAATTGTCACCCCAATGCCATTCTGGCATTGGGGAGACAATTCCATGATCCCCCGAGTCTCTAGCTCAGACCTGGGTACTGCCAAACTACCTCTCCCGGGGTTTCACTGCAGCTGCTGCTGCTTCCAATCCCTCAGACAGGTTTCTGCCCTCCTGGGGTCCAGCCAGGCCTGGCCCAGGCAGGAAGAACAAAGGACTTCCTCAGAGAGAGGGTGTTACACCCTCTCCCTTTGGAAAAAGGTGTCAGGGCTGGGGAGGAGTAGCCTCCCCCAGCCTCTGGAAATGCTTTGATGGGCACAGATGCTGCCCATCTCTGCATAAGCCAGTCTGCACCGGTTCAGGGATCCCTCAGCCCTGCTCTGGCGCGAAACATGACAAAGGAAAGGGGAGTGACCACTCCCCTGACCTGCACCTGTCCTGGGAGGTGCCCAGAGCTCCTCCAGTGTGCTCCAGACCTCTGCCATCTTGGAAACAGAGGTGCTGCTGGCACACTGGACTGCTCTGAGTGGCCAGTGCCAGCAGGTGACATCAGAGACTCCTTCTGATAGGCTCCTTCAGGTGTTGCTAGCCTATCCTCTCTCCTAAGTAGCCAAACCTCCTTTTCTGGCTATTTAGGTTCTCTGCTTTGGGGAATTCCTTAGATAACGAATGCAAGAGCTCATCAGAGTTCCTCTGCATCTCTCTCTTCACCTTCTGCCAAGGAATCGACTGCTGACCACGCTGGAAGCCTGCAAAACTGCAACAAAGTAGCAAAGATGACTACTGCGACCTTGTAACGCTGATCCTGCCGCCTTCTCGACTGTTTTCCTGGTGTGCATGCTGTGGGGGTAGTCTGCCTCCTCTCTGCACTAGAAGCTCCGAAGAAATCTCCCGTGGGTCAACGGAATCTTCCCCCTGCAACCGTAGGCACCAAAGAACTGCATCACCGGTCCTCTGGGTCTCCTCTCAGCATGACGAGCGAGGTCCCTTGAACTCAGCAACTCTGTCCAAGTGACTCCCATAGTCCAGTGACTCTTCAGTCCAAGTTTGGTGGAGGTAAGTCCTTGCCTCCCCACGCTAGACTGCATTTCTGGGACCGCGTGTTTTGCAGCTTCTCCGGCTCCTGTGCACTCACCGAGGATTTCCTTTGTGCACAGCCAAGCCTGGGTCCCCAGCACTCTAATCTGCATTGCACGACCTCCTGAGTTGTCCTCCGGCTTCGTGGGACCCTCTTGTGCAACTTCAGGTGAGCTCCAGTTCACTCCACTTTGTAGTGCCTGTTCTGGCACTTCTGCGGGTGCTGCTTGCTTCTGAGTGGGCTCCCTGTCTTGCTGGATGCCCCCTCTGTCCCCTCACGCAATTGGTGACATCCTGGTCCCTCCTGGGCCACAGCAGCATCCAAAAACCCTAACAGCGACCCTTGCAGCTAGCAAGGCTTGTTTGCAGTCTTTCTGCGGGAAAACACTTCTGCACGACTCTTCACGACGTGGGACATCCATCCTCTAAAGGGGAAGTTTCTAGCCCTTGTCGTTCTTGCAGAATCCTCAGCTTCTACCATCCAGTGGCAGCTTCTTTGCACCCACAGCTGGCATTTCCTGGGCATCTGCCCACTCCCGACTTGATCGTGACTTTTGGACTTGGTCCCCTTGTTCCACAGGTCCTCTTGTCTGGAAATCCATCGTTGTTGCATTGCTGGTGTTGGTATTTCCTGAAGAATTCCCCTATCACGACTTCTGTGCTCTTTGGGGAACTTAGGTGCAATTTGCACCCACTTTTCAGGGTCTTGGGGTGGGCTATTTTAATAACCCTCACTGTTTTCTTACAGTCCTAGAGACCCTCTACGAGCTCACATAGGTTTGGGGTCCATTCGTGGTTCGCATTCCACTTCTAGAGTTTATGGTTTGTGTTGCCCCTATCCCTATGTGCTCCCATTGCATTCTATTGTGACTATACATTGTTTGCACTGTTTTCTATTGCTATTACTGCATATTTTGGTATTGTGTACATATATCTTGTGTATGTTTGCTAACCTCATACTGAGGGTACTCACTGAGATACTTTGGCATATTGTCATAAAAATAAAGTACCTTTATTTTTAGTATATCTGTGTATTGTGTTTTCTTATGATATTGTGCATATTACACTAGTGGTACTGTAGGAGCTTCACTCGTCTCCTAGTTCAGCCTAAGCTGCTCTGCTAAGCTACCTTTTCTATCAGCATAAGCTGCTAGACACCCCTCTACACTAATAAGGGATACCTGGGCCTGGTGCTAGGTGTAAGTTGTGGTTCTAAAAATTCTGGACCCATGTAATCTGCTTTGCCACAGCAGTACGATTTTAGTATCAAAAGACCGATAATGACTAGTACACTAAGCATGAGCATTTTCGCTCAATTCCAGCAGCGTTTTCTCCTCGAAATCACCATTTTCGTCCTGCACTCGTGGCTCCCATTTTTTTACACGACAGCCATTTTAAAAGTTGCCCTCACATAGGCTTATAATACAGTCGGATTTGATTCCAAGGACACGTACACCTTGATTGACTTTTCTCTGACCTGGGCAAGCTGGAACCATTGCCTCAGGCCAAACCTGTTTGGTCAGTCTCTCTCCCAGTGGCCGAATCAGATAGCATCAAGGCACACCATGCCATAAAACCCTTATTATCGCTCACACACCCTGCCTAATCTTACTCCCACCTGCACCTGCTCTTTTCTTCTTCTTACTTTACGAGGGGGAGGTGCCCGTTTTTATTGGGGGTCCACACTTATCTGATGTGAAATTCTAGGCCTTGCCGGGTAATTTATTATGGGTTGGATGACATGAAATATGAGGTTTCATCATGACACTGTTTTTTTCCTTTGTAGTGAAAACATGTGAATGACCAACCAAAATGTCAAGAATGTTTGCCTGAAGCTTAAAAAACTGTATATAAGGAAACCTGATTTTGCATTGACACACAGTCTCCTGAGAACATACAAACCGTGCTGTTGTACTTCTAGGACGCTTGTTACTTGGTTGCAGCCAATAAATTCGATCTTTGACTTCACCTAGAAGACTCTGAGTTTCTGTAGTCTGAATCAGGAAAGTACCCGAGGTCTTTGGGTGTACCCTGGCACCGCTGGGTTACCGGATCAGTACCGGTTCTGAAAAACCCAGTACCTCAAAGTACCCCTTGGTACTCACTACAAGCCAGTCCAGCCTCCTACATTGGTTGTGCAGCGGTGGGATAAGTACTTTGCAACTACTTACAACTTTTGTCATTGTACTTTTCATAAGAGAAAAATATACAAAACAAGTTCAGTGTATGTACACCTAACCAAAAAGTTTTGCTTTTCTTCTCCCACTTCTTTTACTAAGTGCTGAAAAGTACCTCTAAACTTTCAAAAAGTTCTTAAAAAGTTGTAAAAGTTTTTTTTCTGTTCTTTAAAAAGTTCTGAAACTTTTTCTTTCTTTTTCCGTCCCTTAAACCTTTCCTATCATGTCTGGTACAGGCCAATCTCTTGATCTGTCCAGCATAGCTTATGACAACCTTAGCTGGAAGGAAGCAAGGAGTCTCTGTGTTGATAGAGGTTTAGGGGTATGGAAGAATCCCTCAAGACAACTGTTGGTTAATATGCTCATTGAACAAGATAAGACCTTAGTTGGCACTTCTGGTGAGAAATTAGCTGATGGTTCCCACTCTGATTCTGGGCACCCCTAGCAAAAGATTTGGGAGGGAATCTTTCCAACCTGCCCCTTAGCAGGCCACCTAGCATAGCTGGTACTGATTTGAATTCACATCACAGTAATAGTGTTGTTTCTCATCACAGTAGAAGTGTTACTTCTGTAGGCCAGAATGTTAGAGTGCCATCTGTTAGGGAAGGGTCTCCCTCTGTTCATTCTCACCATTCTTCTGTATCAAGACATGCCCAACACACCCACCCTGATGACAGAGTGTTAGAAAGGGAGCTCAATAGATTGAGAGTGGAACAATCCAGGCTGAAGCTCAAGAAGCAACAGCTGGATTTAGATAGGCAGTCCTTTGATTTAGAAAAAGAAAGGCAGAGGTTGGGGGTTAGGACCCCATGGTGGCAGCAGCAGTATTCCAAATAGTCATCCTGTAAAAGAGCATGATTCTAGGAATCTGCACAAGATAGTTCCCCCTTACAAGGAGGGGGATGACATTAACAAGTGGTTTTCTGCACTTGAGAGGGCCTGTGTTGTACAGGAGGTCCCTCAAAGTCAGTGGGCTGCTATCCTATGGCTCTCTTTCAGTGGAAAGGGTAGGGATAGGCTCCTTACTGTGAAGGAAAATGATGCCAATAATTTTACAGTTCTTAAGAATGCACTCCTAGATGGTTATGGCTTAACCACTGAACAGTACAGGATGAAGTTCAGAGAAACCAAAAAGGAGTCTTCACAAGACTGAGTAGACTTTGTTGACCATTCAGTGAAGGCCTTGGAGGGGTGGTTACATGGCAGTAAAGTTTCTGACTATGAAAGCCTGTATAACTTAATCCTGAGAGAGCATATTCTTAATAATTGTTTGTCTGATTTCTTACACCAGTACCTGGTAGACTCTGATCTGACCTCTCCCCAAGAATTGGGAAAAAAGGCAGATAAATGGGTCAGAACAAGGGTGAACAGAAAAGATCATACAGGGGGTGACAAGGATGGCAAGAAGAAGGATGGTAAGTCTTCTGACAAGGGTGGGGACAAATCTAAAAATGAATCTTCATCAGGCCCACAAAAACACTCTGGTGGGGGTGGTGGGCCCAAATCCTCTTCAAATCAAAACAAAGAAAAGAAACCATGGTGCTATTTATGTAAAATAAAAGGCCATTGGACAACAGATCCCAGTTGTCCAAAGAAAAGCACCAAGCCTCCTACCACTACAACCCCTGCTGCTACACCTAGTGCCCCTAGTAATAGCAGTGGTGGTGGGAGCAAACCTACTAATAGCCAATCCAAGGGAGTAGCTGGGCTCACTTTTGGTAACTTAGTTGGGGTTGGTCTGATTAGGGAGACCACAGAGGCTGTGTTAGTCTCTGAGGGGGCCATTGATTTGGCCACCTTGGTTGCTTGTCCCCTTAACATGGATAAGTACAAGCAACTACCCCTAATAAATGGTGTTGAGGTTCAGGCCTACAGGGACACAGGTGCCAGTATTACCATGGTAATAGAGAAACTGGTCCACCCTGAACAAAACCTACTTGGTCACCAGCACCAAGTAACCGATGCTCATAACAACACTCTTAGCCACTCCATGGCTGTTGTGAATCTCAACTGGGGGGGGTTACTGGTCCAAAGAAAGTTGTGGTTGCCTCAGATTTATCTGTAGACTGTCTACTAGGGAATGATTTAGAGACATCAGCTTGGGCAGAAGTGGAGTTGGAGGCTCATGCAGCAATGCTGGGCATTCCAGGGCATATTTTTGCTTTAACCAGGGCTCAGGCCAAAAAGCAAAAAGGACAGGGTGACTTGGATCCTGGAAGAATGGACCAAGTGCTCCCTAAAGCTAGGGTTAGTAAAGGTAAATCACTACCTACTATCCCTCCCTCTACAGTGGATTCAACTTCTGAGGAAGAAGAATTTCCACCCTGTGCAGAACCTACACCAGAGGAGCTGGAAGCAGACACTGCTGAGCTTTTGGGTGAAGGGGGGCCTGCCAGGGAGGAGCTGAGTGTGGCACAGCATACCTGTCCCACACTAGAGGGTCTAAGGCAGCAAGCTGTCAAACAAGCAAATAGGGATGTCAGTGACTCTCACAGAGTTTACTGGGAGGACAACCTTTTGTACACTGAAGCAAGGGATCCAAAACCTGGAGCTGCCAGGAGATTGGTGATTCCTCAGGAGTACAGAAAGTTCCTCCTAACTCTAGCCCACGACATTCCCTTATCTGGACATTTGGGGCAAATGAAAACTTGGGACAGGCTTGTCCCCTTGTTTCATTGGCCTATAATGTCAGAGGACACAAAGGAATTTTGTAAGTCCTGTGAAACCTGTCAAGCCAGTGGCAAGACAGGTGGCACCCCAAAGGCACCCCTTACTCCACTGCCTGTGGTTGGGGTTCCCTTTGAAAGGGTAGGGGTTGACATAGTTGGCCCCCTTGACCCTCCTACTGCTTCAGGCAATAGGTGTATCTTGGTGGTAGTGGACCATGCCACCAGATATCCTGAAGCAATGCCTCTAAGGACCACTACAGCTCCTGCAGTGGCAAAGGCCCTCCTGGGAATCTTTTCCAGGGTGGGCTTCCCAAAAGAGGTGGTATCAGACAGGGGAAGCAATTTCATGTCTGCTTACTTAAAGGCCATGTGGAAGGAATGTGGTGTGACATACAAGTTCACCACACCCTATCATCCACAAACAAATGGACTGGTGGAGAGATTTAACAAAACTCTCAAAGGTATGATAATGGGACTCCCTGAAAACCTCTGCAGGAGATGGGATATCCTGTTACCTTGCCTCTTTTTTTGCTTACAGGGAGGTACCCCAAAAAGGAGTGGGCTTCAGCCCCTTTGAACTCCTATTTGGACACCCTGTAAGAGGTCCTCTAACACTTGTTAAGGAGGGTTGGGAACAACTTTTAAAAGCTTCAAAGCAAGACATAGTGGACTATGTACTTGGCCTAAGATCTAGAATGGCTGAGTACATGAAAAAGGCCAGTAAAAACCTTCAGGCCAGCCAAGAGCTCCAAAAGCAATGGCATGACCAGAAGGCTGTTTTGGTTCAGTACCAACCAGGGAAGAAAGTGTGGGTCTTGGAGCCTGTGGCCCCAAGAGCACTCCAAGAAAAATGGAGTAGACCCCACATAATTATTGAAAAGAAGGGTGAAGTCACCTACTTAGTTGACTTAGGCACTGCCAGGAGTCCCCTTAGGGTGCTCCATGTCAATCGCCTGAAACCCTACTATGACAGGGCTGATCTCACCCTGCTCATGGCAACAGATGAGGGACAGGAAGAAGAGAGTGACCCTCTCCCTGATCTCTTCTCTTCCACAGAACAAGATGCTCTAGTGGAAGGTGTAGTACTGGCAGATTGTCTTACTGCTGAGCAGAAAGACCACTGCATAAATCTCCTGGGTCAGTTTTCTGAACTCTTCTCTACTGTGCCAGGCACCACTTCTTGGTGTGAGCACACTATAGATACTGGAGACAGCTTGCCTGTCAAAAGTAAGATCTATAGGCAGCCTGACCATGTCAGAGACTGCATAAAGCAAGAAGTGCAGAAAATGCTTGAACTGGGAGTGGTTGAGCACTCTGAAAGTCCATGGGCCTCTCCTGTGGTACTTGTACCAAAACCTAATTCCAAAGATGGTAAAAGGGAAATGAGATTTTGTGTTGACTACAGAGGTCTCAACCAGGTAACCAAAACTGATGCTCACCCTATACCCAGGGCAGATGAGCTAATAGATACACTGGCATCTGCCAAGTATCTAAGCACTTTTGATTTGACTGCAGGGTATTGGCAGATCAAGTTATCAGAAGATGCAAAAGCAAAAACTGCATTTTCAACCATTGGAGGCCATTACCAATTCACAGTAATGCCTTTTGGATTGAAAAATGCACCTGCCACTTTTCAAAGGTTGGCGAACACAGTCCTGCAAGGGCTGGAAGCTTTTAGTGCAGCATATCTAGATGATATAGCTGTCTTTAGCTCCGGCTGGGATGATCACCTGGTCCACCTATGGAAAGTTTTGGAGGCCCTGCAAAAGGCAGGCCTCACTATCAAGGCTTCAAAGTGCCAGATAGGGCAGGGGAAAGTGGTTTATCTGGGACACCTGGTAGGTGGAGAACAGATTGCACCACTTCAGGGGAAAATCCAAACTATTATAGATTGGGTGCCCCCTACAACTCAGGTGAGAGCCTTTTTAGGCCTCACTGGGTACTACAGGAGGTTCATAAAGAACTATGGCTCCATAGCAGCCCCTCTTAATGACCTCACATCTAAAAACATGCCTAAAAAGGTATTATGGACAGCAAACTGTCAGAAAGCTTTTGAGGAGAGGAGCTGAAGCAGGCCATGTGCTCTGCACCTGTCCTGAAAAGCCCCTGTTACTCCAAAAAATTCATTGTCCAAACTGATGCATCTGAATTAGGGGTAGGGGCAGTCTTACCACAACTTAATTCTGAGTGCCAGGATTAACCTGTTGCTTTTATCATCAGGAGGTTGACCCCTAGAGAAAAGTGTTGGTCTGCCATAGAGAGGGAGGCCTTTGCTGTGGTCTGGGCACTGAAGAAGTTGAGGCCATACCTGTTTGGCACTCACTTCATTGTTCAGACAGACCACAAACCTCTACTTTGGCTAAAACAAATGAAAGGTGAAAACCCTAAATTATTGAGGTGGTCCATATCTCTACAGGGGATGGACTATACAGTGGAACATAGACCTGGGAGTACCCACTCCAATGCAGATGGACTCTCCAGATATTTCCACTTAGACAATGAAGACTCATCAGGTCATGGCTAGTCTTATTGTCCTTCGTTTGGGGGGGGTTGTGGAGGAAAGTAACATCTTGCCTGGCATGTTACCCCCATATTTCACTGTATATATGTTGTTTTAGTTGTATGTGTCACTGGGACCCTGCCAGCCAGGGCCCCAGTGCTCATAAGTGTGCCCTGTATGTGTTACCTGTGTTATGACTAACTGTCTCACTGAGGCTCTGCTATTCAGAACCTCAGTGGTTAAGCTCTCTCATTTTCTTTCCAAATTGTCACTAACAGGCTAGTGACCAATTTCACCAATTTCCATTGGCATACTGGAAAACCCTTATAATTCCCTAGTATATGGTACTGAGGTACCCAGGGTATTGGGGTTCCAGGAGATCCCTATGGGCTGCAGCATTTCTTGTGCCACCCATAGGGAGATCTGACAATTCTTACACAGGCCTGCCAGTGCAGCCTGAGTGAAATAACTTCCACGTTATTTCACAGCCATTTACCACTGCACTTAAGTAACTTATAAGTCACCTATATGTCTAACCTTTACTGCGTGTTTTGCAGCTACTCCGGCTCCTGTGCACTCACCGAGGATTTCCTTTGTGCACAGCCAAGCCTGGGTCCCCGGCACTCTAACCTGCATTGCACGACCTCCTGAGTTGTCCTCCGGCTTCGTGGGACCCTCTTGTGCAACTTCGGGTGAGCTCCGGTTCACTCCACTTCGTAGTGCCTGTTCCGGCACTTCTGCGGGTGCTGCTTGCTTCTGAGTGGGCTCTTTGTCTTGCTGGACGCCACCTCTGTCCCCTCACGCAATTGGTGACATCCTGGTCCCTCCTGGGCCACAGCAGCATCCAAAAACCCTAACCGCGACCCTTGCAGCTAGCAAGGCTTGTTTGCGGTCTTTCTGCAGGAAAACACTTCTGCACGACTCTTCACGACGTGGGACATCCATCCTCCAAAGGGGAAGTTTCTAGCCCTTGTCGTTCTTGCAGCATCCTCAGCTTAAACCATCCGGTGGTAGCTTCTTTGCACCCACAGCTGGCATTTCCTGGGCATCTGCCCACTCCCGACTTGATCGTGACTGTTAGACTTGGTCCCCTTGTTCCACAGGTACTCTCGTCTGGAAATCCATCGTTGTTGCATTGCTGATGTTGGTCTTTCCTGCAGAATTCCCCTATCACGACTTCTGTTCTCTTTTGGGAACTTAGGTGCACTTTGCACCCACTTTTCAGGGTCTTGGGGTGGGCTATTTTTCTAACCCTCACTGTTTTCTTACAGTCCCAGCGACCCTCTACGAGCTCACATAGGTTTGGCGTCCATTCGTGGTTCGCATTCCACTTCTAGAGTATATGGTTTGTGTTGCCCCTATCCCTATGTGCTCCCATTGCATTCTATTGTGACTATACATTGTTTGCACTGTTTACTATTGCTATTACTGCATATTTTGGTATTGTGTACATATATCTTGTGTATATTTGCTATCCTCATACTGAGGGTACTCACTGAGATACTTTGGCATATTGTCATAAAAATAAAGTACCTTTATTTTTAGTATATCTGTGTATTGTGTTTTCTTATGATATTGTTCATATGACACTAGTGGTACTGTAGGAGCTTCACTCGTCTCCTAGTTCAGCCTAAGCTGCTCTGCTAAGCTACCTTTTCTATCAGCCTAAGCTGCTAGACACCCCTCTACACTAATAAGGGATACCTGGGCCTGGTGCAAGGTGTAAGTACCCCTTGGTACTCACTACAAGGCAGTCCAGCCTCCTACACCTGTCAGTACTCCATTTCCTGGCAAGTGGGTCTTTTCAAACTACAGTGGCCATGGCATCAGGGATGTCCCTGCCAATGTTCTCAAACGTGTTGTCCAGAGTGTTGTCTGCCCCGCTGAAACACATGAGCAGCTACATCATGTTCCCTCAGGTGGAGGATTTGCCTACAGTAAAAGATGACTTCTATGCCCTGGGACATATCCCCAACATCATAGGTGCCATTGATGGGACACACGTGGCCTTGGTACCCGCCCGCAGGAGTGAACAGGTGTACAGAAACCAGAAGAGCTTCCATTCTATGAATGTGCAGATGGTGTGTTTGTCCGACCAGTACATCTCCCATGTGAATGCCAAGTTTCCTGGCTCAGTGCATGACGCTTACATTCTGAGGAATAGCAGCATCCCTTATGCGATGGGGAAACTCCAGAGGCACTGTGTTTGGCTAATAGGTATGGACAAGGACCCTATACCCTGTGAATAGTTGTCTGGGTCTGGGGTTGTCCCTAAGAGTTAGTGTGTGTCTAACAGTTGTCCCTCGACATTTGCAGGTGACTCTGGGTATCCCAAACTGTCATGGCTACTGACCCCAGTGAGAAATCCCAGGACAAGGGCAGAGGAACGCTACAATGAGGCACATGGGCGAACTAGGAGGGTGATCGAACGTACCTTCGGCCTCCTGAAGGCAAGGTTCCGGTGCCTCCATATGACAGGTGGTTCTCTCTACTACTCACCAAAGAAAGGTTTGCCAGATCATCGTGGCCTGCTGTATGCTGCACAACCTGGCTTTGCGACAACGGGTGCCTTTTCCGCAGGAGGATGGTCCAGAAGGAGGTCTTGTGGCAGCTGTGGAGCCTGTGGACAGTGAAGAAGAGGAGGCAGAAGAAGAGGATATCGACAACATAAACAACGTTATCCAGCAATACTTCCAGTGAGACACAGGTAAGAAGATGTCACTGCCTCACACATCTCATTCAATTGTTAGACCTATCATAAGTCTGTCACTTTCATCCAGTGTATGGAACCTGACTTGTCACTTTGCCTTTCCATTTAACAGATGTGGGTCCCACTGTGTGACCTCTGCTATATTACCTCATGGACTAGAGCTGTGTTACATCAGTATGTTGACAATACAATTGACATTGCTATATTCCATAGTTATTGCAAAAACACATTTGTGAAAGCACAGACTGACTCCAGATTGTTTTGTGATTCAAGGGTGTTTATTTCAGTGCAAATTAGTGGAGGGGGTTGTAAAATGGGCAGGGGTGATGGTGGAGGAATGTCCATGGCAGAGTCCAGTCTATTTGTTTCACAGGTGCATTGTCCAAAGGGGCATAGGAAGTGGAGCTAGGGCAGTTGATGGATGGACAGGGTGACAAAGTGGGACAAAAGGATGACATTCAGGGGGAGTCTCATTTCCTGTCGGGGTCTTGGCATTGTTCTCTGTCTTGTTCCTGGATCTCAGGGACCATTTGTGGGGTTGTTCTCCATCTGCAGGGGATGGGGTTCTGGTGTCATGGTCCTGTGGCGGTGCCTCCTGTCCACTAGCGCCGACGGAGGTTGTGGGCTGTTCATCATCCAGGCCAGTGTCAGGTGCCCCTTGTTGTGCCACAGTGTCCCTCCTGGTGTTGACAAGGTCCTTCAGCCCCCCTACAATGGTGACCAGGGTGGTGTTGATGGACTTGAGTTCCTCCCTGATCCCCAGATAGTGTTCCTCCTGCAGCCGCCGGATCTCCAGAAAGTTGGCCAGTACCGTTGCCATCGTCTCCTGGGAATGATGGTACGCTCCCATGATGTTGGAGAGGGCCTCGTGGAGAGTGGGTTCCCTGGGCCTGTCCTCCCCCTGTCGCACAGCAGTCCTCCCAGTTCCCCTGTTTTCCTGTGCCTCTGTCCCCTGATCCGTGTGCCCACTGCTTCCAGGCACCTGATTTTCTTGGGGTGGTGGGTTTGCCTGGGTTCCCTGTACTGCTGGACACACTGCTGCTTGACGTGTCCTGGGGACAGAGGGATGGGCCCGCTGGGTGGGTGCTGTGCTGGTGTTTCCTGAGGGGGGAGGCTCTGTGGTGGCACGTGCCAGTGTCAGGGGAACCGACTGTCCCGAGGTCCCACATGGGCCGGGCTGGTCATCTTGATCCAGTTGGACAGAGCTGCTGTCATCACTGTGGGCCTCTTCTGTGAGGGAGTGGACATGTCTGGCACCTCCTGTCTGGTGACGTTGGATAGGGGTCCTGCAGGGGTGTAAAGGCATGATGATTGCATCTGTGTGTGCCATCGTGTGCAATGGGGGGGTGACCCTGTACTCCAGTGCTTGCATTCTTGTCTAGGACCTTGTGTGATAATTGGTTTGGGGTCTGTGTGGGTATCTGTAGTGGACATGCTTTGGTGATGGGTGTCCATGCTTTGGTGTTGCATGCAGAGCTTGGTGTTGGGATGGGTGGGTTGTGATAGTGGGACATTTGTGAGGTGTTGGAGTGATGGGGGTGAGGGTGAGGGTGGGGTATGTGATAGCATGCAGGTAGGGTGGGGGAATGTAATAGTTAAGATTTGACTTACCAGAGTCCATTCCTCCTGCTATTCCTGCGAGGCCCTCAGGATACAGTATAGCCAAGACTGGCTCCTCCCATGTTGTTAGTTGTGGGGGAGGAGGTGGGGGTCCGCCGCCAATCCTCTGTACTGCAATCTGGTGTCTTGAGACCACGGAATGCACCTTCCCCCGTAGGTCGTTCCACCTCTTCCTGATGTCATCCCGTGTTCTTGGATGCTGTCCCACTGCGTTGACCCCGTCGACGATTCTGCTCCATAGCTCCATCTTCCCAGCAATGGAGATGTGCTGCACCTGCGATCCGAATAGCTGTGGCTCTACCCGGACGATTTCCTCCACCATGACCCTGAGCTCCTCCTCAGAGATCCTGGGGTGTCGTTGAGGTGCCATAATGTGATGTGGGTGATGTGTGAGGTGGTGTTGGTTGTGATGTGTGAGGGGATGTGTTTGTGTGTGTTGTCTGAGGCGCGTGGATGTTGTGTGAGTTATGGTGTTGTGTGCCTGTGGATGCTAGTGTTTTTCTGGTGGTGTCTCTCTCTGGCCTTCTTTTTCAATTTTAGTAGTAAGGGTTTGTGGGTGATGTGGGTGTGTTTTATATTGGATTGGGTGTGTGGGAGTGGTGTGTGTATGTGTATCAGGTTTGTGTATTTCGATTTGTCCAATGTGGTTGTGTTTTGTAAATGTGTGTTATTTGAGCGCAGCAGTGTGTACCGCCAATGGAATACCGCGATTGGAATGACCGCCGCGTGAATCGTGATAGTGTGGGCGTATTCCTGTTGGCGTGACAGTGTCGTTTTTGTTATCGACAGTTTATCACTGACCTTTGGTGTGGCGGACTTGTGTGGGTGTCTGGATTTTGGCGGATTCTAGGATGTGGGTCGAAATAGCTGTAGCGGATTTCCACCGCCGCAGCGGTGTGTTGGCGGTCTTCTGCACGGCGGTAAGCGAGTTTTACCGCCAATGTTGTAATGAGGGCCTAAGTTTCCTAGGATCTAAACTATAGAACTCACTACCTTTTAACTTTCGATAAACCAGCTGGGAACTTCCATTTCGGAAGTTACTGAAAACCTGGTTGTTTTAATGCTGGTCACTCGGGTTGTGCTCTGAGGATTTTCTAATAGCGCTGGGAGGCCTCTGGGTAGCTATGAGCTATACAAATGTTTATAATATAACATAACACAAATAATCCCATCCCATACAAAATACAAAAAATGAAACAACTATTAAAAGGACCTTGATGGCACAGTGCTAGAAGAAAACTAATTTAGAACAAATACAATGGGAGACAAAACACAAGACAACCTCCCTAGTCTATCATCTTATGCTGTCCAAAGTTTGGCATCTACTGGCTAATTGATTTGTGCACCCAGACTCTAATCTATTTTAGGCCAGTTCCAATTGTTCCAGCAATTCAGCTTGTGTCAACGTGTTTCGGTGGTCTCTCAAGGTCCTTCCATCACCTTCTTCAGGACAATTCAATATCTTCCAAGCACATTCCTTTCATATCTATACAAAAATAAGGAATAAGCAAAAAAAAAGACATACATTCCCAAATTTCCTACACTCACCCTTTTTAGTCATATAAATCCATTAATCAAATCCTCCCAATATTATCTAAGCAGTACAAAAAAGCTCCATAATATGAACCAATAAGGAAATCACCCTTATTCCTTTATTAAAACACCACATAGAGACATCCAGTGTAAACCAATCAGTCATATCTGTGCTTACTTAAAAAATCCACACACTCATATCATCATCGTAAAATCTCGCCACTCACCTGCATCCAAAATATGTCATACAAGCACGAACTGACTAATCATCACCAAATTCCTATCCTCATCCAGAGGATGTCCTTTGCTTCTCTGTAGTCCAAGGAACGGGTCACTTCTATATAGACAAAGCAAATTGATAGGCAATTATAGTCATATCCATGGGACCCAGTTATTCTTCTGGTCCCCATTATCTCTTTTTTCTCTATTCATCACCCGTGATTTACCATCCACATGAGAAGCCCGTTTTTTCACCCAAAATGTGGTGTGTGTAAAATCAATGAAAATGATGTGGTGATTTAAAGGTACAAAAACAAGGTATACACAGTTCCACAACGTAAGTATAATCAGGAAAACCACATTGGGTCCTGATCTAAGGAAAAGATCATAAAAAAGAGAGAAGAAAGAAGAAAGAAAGCCAGGTCCCTGGAAAATTAATTATTTTGGAACAAGAGCCCTCACTCACCAAAGGTGACATGCTTCATCCTCGGGCTTTGCTCCACGTCAGGCCGGCGCTGCAATGCCTGACGGGCCCCTCAAGGGGGGCTCTTTGCCAGAGATCTTTTGAGATATATGCCCGGTTTAGAAAGAATAGGGTATAGGATTGGAAAAATTCTATTTAAAAATAACTAGAGGTTAGGCAAATTTTATTAAATAATCCAACCACTGTCATGATTAAAACCAAAGAGCGGGGAGAGAAAAGAACAAGGTCTACGCTTCCCAAAATATTATTCACTTCCTCACTCAATTTGAGGTTAAGAATTGTTCGCACAGGATCCCCTGTACGATTCACCAGAAGGTCAACATGTTTCTCGCTATTGATGTCCTATGGATCTAACGCGATTCTTCAGGACCTAAACTACCTAATCCTATGTGTAAATATAACCTATAATAAGGAATATTAGTACAATGCAGGGACCCTCCTCATACTAGTGGATGGGCCGCATCAGGTAAAGCACCAAGTAACGGAGGTCCTACTGAGTTGGGACCTGTCCGAAGTTTGCGGCATCACCTGCCCCGTCTCGGTGTTCCTGGAATAGGAACAGGAACACCGAGACGGGGCAGGTGATGCCGCAAACTTCGGACAGGTCCCAACTCAGTAGGACCTCCGTTACTTGGTGCTTTACCTGATGCGGCCCATCCACTAGTATGAGGAGGGTCCCTGCATTGTACTAATATTCCTTATTATAGGTTATATTTACACATAGGATTAGGTAGTTTAGGTCCTGAAGAATCGCGTTAGATCCATAGGACATCAATAGCGAGAAACATGTTGACCTTCTGGTGAATCGTACAGGGGATCCTGTGCGTACAATTCCTAACCTCAAATTGAGTGAGGAAGTGAATAATATTTTGGGGAGCGTAGACCTTGTTCTTTTCTCTCCCCGCTCTTTGGTTTTAATCATGACAGTGGTTGGATTATTTAATAAAATTTGCCTAACCTCTAGTTATTTTTAAATAGAATTTTTCCAATCCTATACCCTATTCTTTCTAAACCGGGCATATATCTCAAAAGATCTCCGGCAAAGAGCCCCCCTTGAGGGGCCCGTCAGGCATTGCAGCGCCGGCCTGACGTGGAGCAAAGCCCGAGGATGAAGCATGTCACCTTTGGTGAGTGAGGGCTCTTGTTCCAAAATAATTAATTTTCCAGGGACCTGGCTTTCTTTCTTCTTTCTTCTCTCTTTTTTACGATCTTTTCCTTAGATCAGGACCCAATGTGGTTTTCCTGATTATACTTACGTTGTGGAACTGTGTATACCTTGTTTTTGTACATGTATTGGGAACTCTATACACAGGACCAGGATTTTTCTATCCAAATCTCCCTTTTTCCAAACCCCTCTTTTAGTTGGTTTTTGGTGATTTAAAGGTGCCTATTTTATCATAATCAATCACCCAGTATTGTCCTCAAAGCTTACCATTTATTCCATCAACTCTTCAAGTTAGTTTAAATATTTAAGAGGAGCCCTCTGCCATCGATTTGGCTTTCAATCTCTGACCTACTGGTGAAAAACAGGAATAAAAACGCTTTCCTACTGTAGTACACATTCAACTACACATGCCAGTATACAAAGGATGATCTGGACCGGTGCTGCACTTCACACATGGAATAGATAAACGTGACAGAGCCTGACTAAGCTGTGCAGCATATAACTGGGAAGTGTAAATGACATTTCTGTGGTATTAAATGGAACATGATCCAGATTCCTGCCCTTTGCCCTGCAGACAGCACAGTGGAGAGCTGGGACATAGCTAGATGTACGGCACAAAATGACCTTTTTGCCCACATTGCCCCTTATTTATATTTAATTGTGGTCTGTGGTTGTTCCTCGTGTGCTGCACTGTCATGTCCTGGTACTCCAGTCACCAACTTGTTTCCCTCCTCCAGTCTGAATTGCTGCCTTCAGGGTGTTGGCCAGTTTCTCCTTTGTCTGGCTCTTATAATCATGCAAGCATTTCTTGCAGTCAGTGACAGCCTCTTCACTTGTCCCACACTGTTCCTTTTCCACTATGGACTACACAATTGCCTCTTTCCTCCCTAGAGGCAATTTACAGGTAACATAGAGCTGATCTTGGTGCTCTGTCACGTCAGTGATCAAGATGTATTTCTCCGCCTCATTGAAGTTTCACTTCATTTTCTACTTCCCCAGGAGTCTGTCTGGACATTCTGGTTGGTGCTGGGGTTATTGTCTTTGCTTCTGCTGCCTGCTCCATGGCTGCCTCCTCTGAAGTGTGCCATTTCTTTCAAACGAAGAGTCATTGTTTGTTACTTTTTTGATGCATTCCACACTCAAAAGTGATGCAGGGCTGATTAGCATCACTTTACTTGTGGCAAGTCAGCCATGCGTCACTTTTGAAGCAGGAGAGTAAGATTTTCCTTTGGCATTGCGGATGCGTTATTTTTTTCACAGAGCTAGGAGTCTTAAATCATCGTGCACCGTATTGTAATTATGAAGCATCCATGGCATAGGATTCTGACATACCGAAGGACAAGTTATTTTGACACATCGCTGATGCAACAGTGATGCATCATTTCTCGTAAATATGGCCCTCAGTTTAATTACAGTTTTGTAGAACAAAGTATAAGTATGTGCACTGCATTCCACAGTGCCAAGAAACAGCCAGTGACTTAAAATAAATTCTGCGTTATCATGTGTTTACTGCTTTTTTGGTTTTAAACATGAATCTTATGTTCACAGACTATTTTTACACCTTTTTACTGAATGGCTGTTGTTTATACATGTGCACTTTTTTCATTCTAAAGTTATGGTTATTTTAAATATCCATTGTTTATTTGGTTTGTTCTCTACCCCCAACTTCCTTTCTTCAGGTTGCTTGCCCCATTCATCAGCTGCTTTGTTTTTACACATATTGTACAGCAGCACTGGCTGCTATGCAACATAATTTAAAATTAAAAAAGTGCTATGACGCTGTCAACATCGGTCATAGCACCATATTTTTTTTTAAACTTTATGTCATATTACACAGCAGCTTCCACTGCTGGGTAACATATGTAAATAAAAAATTGACAAAGCCAATAAATCTTGCATAGACGAAACCTATTGACTTTGCCAATGTTTGATTTTAAATGCAGCTCTTTTTCCTGAAATGAAATGGGGCTGCTGTAGGAGACTGGCCTGGTTTGTAGTGGGTACCTTGGGTACTTACACCTTATATCAGGTCCAGTCATCCCTTGTTAGTGAAGTAGTAGTGTTCTAGCAGCTTAGGCTGATAGAGGTAGCTATAGTAGAGCAGCTTAGGCTGAACTAGGAGACATGCAAAGCTCATGCAATACCACTTATAGTTACACAGTACTTATACACAAGTAAAGAGAATACTCAGTGTTACCAAAAATAACGGAATTTTTTGGGGTGACACAGTACCAAAAAATATCTTAGAGCAGGTTTCTGCAAAGTCGGTCCTGGAGAGACGGGTCCATGCCAGATTTTTAGCATACCCACATTTAGAAAAACGTAGATTTCTGAAATATCTTTTTTCTAAATGTGGATATACTAAAAACCTGGCATGGACCCGGCTCTCCAGGACCGACTTTGCAGAACCTTGTTTTAGAGACAATACTCCTTATGGAGGTAAGCATTATACACAATATATACACTAGACACCAAAATAAGGCAAGTAATTAGTCATAGGATAGTGCAAACAATAGGAAATGCTATAGAATGCAATGGGAGAAAATAGTTCTAGGGGCAACAAAAACCATATACAAAAATAGTAGAATGCGAACCACAAATTCCCCCCTAGACAAGTGTAGTGTGTGCAGAATCGCTGGGAAAGTAAGAATACAGTAAAGGTAAGTAAATTATCCCACCTCAGAGACCAGAAAAGCAGGAGTAAAGTAGTGCAAGTTTTCTTTGGACACACTACACCTCATGATTGGGATTTTGCATCAACTAACTAAGTCTGCAAACAACAACTGCTAGATTCCTGGACCTGAAGACCTACAAAAGAAGGGGACCAAGTCCAGAAGTCGAAAGAAGTTCCAAGAAGGGCAGGAGCCCCTGCTAACCCAGAAGAGGGTGCAAAATAAGAGTCCCCAGTTGATGAAGATTGCAGATAGGCACCCTAGTAAGATGCAAGCAGGTTCCTGCATGATGCAAAGGATGTCCCACGACGTGAAGATGGATGCAGATGTGATTTTGTGTTGGAAGTCACCAACAAGCCTTGGTTAAGACAAATGTGCATTTTACATCAAAATGGCACTGGCTCAACCCAGGAGGGACCTGGGGGTCTCAACTCTGTGTGAGGAGGAAGAGGGGGCTCTTAGCACTATAGATAGCCCTCAGGATGTCAGGCAGCACCCATAGGAGTCCCAGGACATGGGGACAAATGAGGTGCAAAACACGGTTGGTGCAGCACAACAAAGGAAGGTCCCACGCTGCCGGAGAACAACTCAACAAATTGAGCATCACAGGATTGCGTGCTGGGGACAAGGGCCAGGCTGTGCACAAAGGAATTTTTGAAATAGTGCACAAAGGCCTCAGGAGGTGAAGAAGACACAGTACACAGGGGTACCATCGCTCTCAGGGAATGCAAGGACTTACCGCCTCCAAATTACGTCAGCAGGACCTCAGGACAGTCTATGTTGATAGGGTCCACCCTCTGTGTCCTTAGGAGCAAGCTCGTCGCTGTGAGAGGAGTCCAAGTGTACCGTTCGTCATCTTAGAAGGTGTCTGCGGGAGCAGGGGACTGACTCCGTCACCCCACGGGAGATTTCTTCAGTCCTTCTGGTGAAGTTTGAAGGCAGGGAGTCCTCAGAGCGTGCATACCATGGAAACTGTTGCAGTTGCTGGCTGGAGCTGAAGTTGCAGAAGAAAAGTATCCCTTGTGGATACTTTGGTGCTGTTACGGCGGTTACTGGAGCAGACTGCAGTTGATCCGAGGTCAGAGGATGAAGTAGTAGTTGCAGAGGATTCCTGAAGGAAACATGCAAGCAGAATCTGAAGAAAAGCCCACAGGAGAGACCCTAAATAGCCCTGAGAGGGGTATTGGCTACCTTATCAGGTAAGGACCTATCAGGAGGGGTCTCTGATGTCACCTGCTGGCACTGGCCACTCTGAGCCTTCCAGAGTGTCCCCACACCTTGCAAAGCAAGTTGGCTGAAGTCTGGGACACACTGGAGGAGCTCTGGGCACCACCCCTAGGCTGGTGATGGACAGGGGAGAGGTCACTCCCCTTTCCTTTATCCAGTTTCGCTCCAGAGCAGGGACTGGGGGTCCCTGAACCGGTGTAGACTGGCTTATGCAAGGAGGGCACCATCTGTGCCATTCAAAGCATTTCCAGAGGCTAGGGGAGGCTACCCCTCCCCAGCCTGTAACACTATTTCCAAAGGGAGAGGGTGTAACACCCTGCTCTCAGAGGAAATGCTTTGTTCTGCCTTGTATTGACCTATATGTAGTACATGTGTGTAATGGCATCACCAAACTCACAAAGTTCCGGGAAATGGCCCTGAAATATGTGGGGGTACCTATGCTAGTGCAAGGGTGCCCACACACTAACTAACAAGTGAGGGTTAGACATATAGGTGACTTATAAGTTTCTTCAGTGCAGTGTAAAATGGCTGTGAAATAACATGGATGTTATTTCACTCAGGCTGCAGTGGCAGTTCTGTGTAAGAATTGTCTGAGCTCTCTGTGGGTGGCAAAAGAAATGCTGCAGCCCATAGGGATCTCCTGGAACCCCAATACCCTGGGTACCTATGTACCATATACTAGGGACTTATGAGGGGATTCAAGTTGCCAATTGAAACTGGCAAATGAAGTCACTAGCCTACAGTGACAAATTTAAACGCAGAGAGAGCATCAGCACTGATGTTCTGATTAGGAGAGCCTCAGTGACACAGTCATGCACTATACACACTCACACACACACACACACACACACACATTAGGCCATAAACTATGAGCACTGAGGTCCTGACCAGCAGGATCCCTGTGAGACAAGCAAACACATACTGACATACAGGTAAAAATGGGGGTAACATGCCAAGTTAAGATGGTACTTCCCAACAGCTGCATTTAAAATAAAACTTTTTTTGTTTGTTTAAGAGTAGGCAGTGGTCCTTTTGTCTACTCCACAACTAACATTTTTTAACATTCTCGAAGGGGAAGGGCTACCTTGGGCCCCAAAGGTAACCCTTCTTATTTGAGAATGGGTTACTACCTCCTTTGACGTGTCAGTAAAATTTTAAAGGTTTGTGACCACATTTTGGTCGCAAAATATCGATCTGTCTCTTAGTGAAATGGTGTTTGGAAGAGACACTTCCAAGGTGCCCCCACATCGTGCAGGGCAAATTCCCTGGACTTTGTGAGTGCGGGGACACCATTACAAGCGTGCACTACATATAGGTCAATACCTCTATGTAGCATCACAATGGTAACTCCGAACATGGCCATGTAACCCAAATACCATTCTGGTATTGGGGGGACAATTTCATGCATCCCCGGGTCTCCAGCATAGAGCCCGGGTACTGCCAAACTAACTTTCCAGGGTCTCCTCTGCAGCTACCGCTGCTGCCAACCCCTCAGACAGGTTTCTGCCCCCCTGCGGCCTGGGCAGCCTGCTCCCAGGAAGGCAGAACAAAGGATTTCCTGTGAGAGAGGGTGTAACACCCTCTCCCTTTGGAAATAGGTGTGAAGGGCCTAGGATGAGTAGCCTCTCCTGGCCTCTGGAAATGCTTTGAAGGGCACAGATGGTTCCCTCCTGGCATAAGTCAGTCTACACTGGTTCAGGGATCCCCCCAGCCCTGCTCTGGCGTGAAACTGGACAAAGGAAAGGGGAGTGACCACTCCCCTGACCAGCACCTCTCAGGGGAGGTGCCCAGAGCTCCTCCAGTGTGTCGCAGACCTCTGACATCTTGGATGCAGAGGTGTGAGGGCACAATGGACAGCTCTGAGTGGCCAGTGCCAGCAGGTGACGTCAGAGACCCCTCCTGATAGGTGCCCACCTTTCTTGGTAGCCAATCCTCCTCTGTGAGCTATTTAGGGTCTCTCATGTGGGTATCTCACCAGATAACGAATGCAAGAGCTCACCAGAGCTCCTCTGCACTTCCCTCTTCGAATTCTGCCAAGGATAGACCGCTGATTGCTCCAGGACGCCTGCATAACTGCAACAAAGTAGCAAGAAGACTACCAGCAACATTGTAGCGCCTCATCCTGCCGGCTTTCTCGACTGTTTCCTGGTGGTGCATGTTCTGAGGGCTGTCTGCCTTCACCCTGCACTGGAAGCCAAGAAGAAATATCCTGTGGGTCGATGGAATCTTCCCCCTGCCAATGCAGGCATCAAACTTCTGCATCACCGGTCCTCTGGGTCCCCTCTCATCCTGACGAGCATGGTCCCTGGAACACAGGAGCGGGGTCCAAGTGTCTTCGACACTCCAGTGGCCCTTCTTTCCAAATTTGGTGGAGATAAGTCCCTGTTTCCCCACGCCAGATAGTAAACCTGTGTACTGCGTGAACTGCAGCTGCTCGAGCTTCTGTACACTTTTGCAAGACTTCCTTTGTGCACAGCCTAGCCCAGGTCCCCAGCACTCCATCCTTGAAGTACTAGAGATTTTCATTCTCAGGGTAATATAACAAAGAACTTGACAAAGAAGCTGAAATATGAAAAGACATCTTTATCCTTGAAGTACTAGAGATTTTCATTCTCAGGGTAATATAACAAAGAACTTGACAAAGAAGCTGAAATATGAAAAGACATCTTTATTAAACTCAAATGAGTGAGACTACGTCTCCCAGAAGCTGACCTATAGCAACTGAAAGAGGCAGTCTCCTGAAATGGTCTTAGCTCAGACCTTTTATATCATTTATTATGCCCTAGGCATGCAAGGGGGCTGTACCAGTCACATTCCTAAACAAATGAGAAAAGCTAGAGAGGCAACATGTGAGTAGCCTTTGTGGTTTTAACAGGATTACAGTTGACCATTCACATATTTCACTACAAACGACAAAAACAGAGCCATGATGATGTTCCCACACTTCAGCTAGGACAGCTTCCAATTATTTACCCACGGGGTTCAGATATCAGCAGACCCCAATAAAACCGGGCACCTCCTCCTCGTAAAGCAAGCCATAAAGCAGGAAACAGGGACAGGTGTGTGTAAGATTAGGCATGGTTTGTGTGCGATGAAAGGTTGATGATGTGTTGTGCCTTGATACTAATCTCATTCGGCCACTGGGAAAGAAACTGGCCGAACAGGTTTGGCTTCAGGCAGTGGAGTCAGCTTGCCCAGGTCACAGAGGAGTCAGCAAAGATGTACGTGTCCTTCAGACTCGTTTTCAGCATTAGACATTGGCCTATGTGAGGGCAATCATAAAATGGCTGTCTTTTAAATGGAACAATATGCAGTATCATATACAAGGTCATTCCATTGATGAAACGCGATAAAAACACTCGTACATATCGTATTTGCCATTTGCGGCTCTCTGATACTAAAATCGGAATGATAGGGCCATGCCTCCAGTGTGGTTCCGAAATTTAAAGTACCACAGACCCTCCTTTTGCCCTTACATAGGCAACAACTATACTCATACTAATCTGAGTCCGGGTCTATATTCATAAGGCCATGGAGATGTTGCTGAAGCAAAATTCTAGTACTTGGTAACTCTCTTCTGGACAGGTCTCCTCGAACATGAAGTAGCACAAAATGCCACATATGGCAGGACAAAATAAGGAATACCTCTATCTGCAGTAGGTGGCATAAGATCACACACCCAACAATTAGTGATGTTCACTACTAACTAGTGTTGATGCAGAAGCTGTACAAAAGAATTGCTTACGAATTCTGATCTTCTAACCTGCTCATGTTCAGGAAAAGGGTGAAAAGAGTGCAAAGAAACAATAGTAGGAAAAGACATAGGTTGGGAAGTGGGTGCAGAAGTCAATTGAGTAGAGAAAAACAATCCCACCCATAAATGACAACGTCATGTTTAAAAGACACTAGAAAACACGTTATTAAGAACATATAGACAACGGGAGAAAGTAGTGACCACTATTACAAATGAAATAATAATTTTTCACAACCCTAACCAAAAAGCAAATCCTAAAATTATCTAGTAACATTTTTAGGGCTCCTCTGCATTTCAGTAATTTTTGTATGTTCAGTTGGAACAGTGGTGACTCTCATCAATGCTCTAAGGTGAAAAGGGGGTACTCTTTCCACAGAAAATTGACTTTATTCTGCTTTTACTAAACAGAATAGTACTTTAAAACAATGCCAGACTGATTGTTTTATCAGTCTCCTAACACCTAGTCTATACAATCACACGGAAACCTCTTGTGAAACCAACTATGCCCAGAGTCCGTTCAAAAAGCCTCTCTGGCAGGCTTCTATTGTCCATCAAATTTTCTTTTGTTGTTTTCTTTCGCATGGGCCTCTCAATTCAGGCCTCTTCGTGAGAAAAGTACTGCTTAGTTGGAGTACCCTCCTGGCAAACACCCACAGCTCACTCGAAAGTCTCAATGTCTTAAAGCAATGCACCAGTGTCTCTCCTCTGTGGCAGACACTACAAACAATGTGCTCTTCATTGATCAAGGGCACAAATCATCTCGTGCAGACCCAAGCACCATTAATTGGGAAATAGCTCAAGCTCAGTAGCACTTTCAGACTCCAACACTCATTATTTAGTGTCAGAGGACGCTCAAGCTGCTCTTTCATGGGCACCACAATATAGTGCCTTTTTCCAAACTTGAAATCTCCGGTGCACTGCCCTTCTTCCGTTGGAGCAAAGAAAAGGGGGTGTGTGGCCAAAACTCAGGCCAAGGGGCTCAAGGGATTGCACACTGTCAGAGGTTACCAGCACATGACAGGTAGAGAAATGAAACCTCAAAACAGCTCTGCCATCAACAACAGGAATCCTTCTCTTTAGCTCTTTTACACTGAAACTTTGGTTTTGTGATGTCCAACGCCGTCTGATGGAGCAAGTACGATACCATGCGCTGGCGATCGCTGTCCAGCTTTGCTACTTTCTGGGTGCTGAGACTGTAGGGCCAAGACGTCCGTCTTTCATCTGTAGCTGTCACTGATGGGAATTAGGCTTAAATAAATGTCCTGCAGGTTATTATGACTTGATACCCGCAGAATCTAGTGACGTAGGAAATGTGCCACAGTTGTTAGTTTCCTTCAATTTAGTACAAAAACAGTTCATGGTCTTTAACAAGGGGACTGCAAGCAGGTGGTCTGCAATCTTCAAAGGAGTAGCCATACACCATGGGCATAAAATACAAAGACAAAGGCAGAAGGGCAAAACAGGGTCTCTAGCATCTTTAATTGGGTTCTTTCCATTATTCTCTGCCATCTATAGCTACATGAGAATTCTATCTGAATGGATTTCCTCACACAGTGGCATTGTCTAATGGGGTAAACACATATTTTCCTCAATGATTAAGTCTAGGTGTTCCTCCTTATCTTAGAACATCTCAATAGAGAAATCACATGATACCGATTATCAGGGACATGTAGAAACCTTCCTTTAAAAACTGTGCATCAGGTGCACTATGCAATACACAGGCTAATAGTCAAATGTGCAAACAAAAAGACAAGAACTAGAGGGTCCTGATATTTGCATGATTAGGACACATCTGATCCCACCAAAAATTAAAGTAGCAGGAACAGAAGGGAACCGAAAACCAAATTAAAATAGACATTGAAAATTTGTCATGTTCAAAAAGGTAAACATAAGATATCTCCTATTGAGATGGAAAACTTGTCTTACTATAATATTGAGTCAGTTAACCAGTCTATCGCTACCCTGACAGTCAGGCTGGAAAACATTGAAGCAGGCCTAAGGCAAATTCTTGAAAACCAGTCTGGTCATACCAAAGGGAATTATACATAACATGGGGGTCCCTGGTACATCACTGTAGTCTGGAAATGTGAACCTGAACAATACATCAATAATAATAAAAGGGCTAACTGGTGAAAGGAATTCGAAAAAGAGAAATGGGACTAGGACATAGCTAAAATCTCAATAACTAAGCATGATGCGACATTGGTCAGGGGAAGTAACAAAAGAAAAAAATCTATAGGAAGAACAAAACATTATTTGGGTGATAGTCAGGCATGTGACACAACACCGAGAGTACGGGTGATACACAAAGGCCAAAGTTACACAAATTTTAACTCTACCATTGGCGACTACACCATATACGGTACTCCTAGCTAATGTTTCAGTTCCTTCTTCAGGAAAAAATGAAAACCTGGTTTTCTTTTAAGAAACAAAAGCCATATGCTACTTAGGAAACAGAACATCATTAACTAATGTAATATAGAAATTAGGCCACCTTGAGTCACAGATCTATAATTTCATCCTTAGGTCCAATCAAGGCTACATAAATGTAGGGCTGCCTGTTCCTTTAAGGGAAGGGGCAGTAACGTGACTAACTGCAGGTGACACACTTTGATCCTGTATATCTCTTTTTATTTTCCTTCAATACCATTATAGCCAAATAGACATGCACTGGTGAAGTGTTGTCTCTTATGTTCACAGCATGAAATATCATTATCTGTGGAATTTAGTAACCAGAACAAGTTCAACCAACTGTTGCGTAGCGATGGGCATCGTCATGACCATCCCCTCACAACACAGGGGAGCATGTAATAGTATCAAAAGCAGCAACAAACATGCAAAAAACAAATAAAAAATAATAAAAACGCACAAAACGTCAAGCCATCAGATATACTTGCTGTGTATCAAGCACAAAAAGCATAGACAAAACAATAGCATGTGTGAATAAGCGGTGACACACAACACCATGTCATGTACTTTATGCACTGTAAACCTGCAGCCCAAAACCCAATATTTGGGCCTGTTTAATTTGTCAGGTTTAAAATCCTTACCCTCCTTTTGACAGTAGATCACCAGGCAATGGAAATCTGCTGTCAAATATAACTTTACTGTTTCTCTTCTAACATACAGGACCAGCAAGAACAATTCATGATAGGACCAAATACACGAAAATAAATTTCCATTACTTAACTGTTACCCTCTTGTCAGTTACTTCGCAACATCAAGCCACCTTAGTTTTACCTTTCTAAAAGTAAAAATTGTTACACTGACACTCCATATTAATTTGGCACCTACAATTTCCACTGTGAAAAATAAGTCTTAATTGGCAAATCGTTCTCATTAAGGCATGTAGCCTTCAAAATTTTAGAAAAGGGCTGCATCTTATTTTCTGTCTAAGACTTAATGCAACACTTCGTTTTCTGTCAAATAAAAGCAACTAGGAGGCATCATTTTATTTTTTTAGAGCGGAGACACAAATGTATCAGTTCTGCAGAGCATTTAACATGATGTTGGGACCTTCGAAGAAACCCCTTTTTTTATATTTTCCCTTTGGAATTAAGTTCTTTAATTGTATTGATGTTCTTCTGGAGAAACCAGAAATCCCACTTTTAGAGGCCCATAGGGTCATTCTGCATTTCACAGAGACAAGGCCCTAATTTAAAAGGTCACAAGTGTCAACATGACAGCCTCCTCCATTGTTTATGGGAAAACTAAAGATAGCATCTCAGCAGCGTGACTTGAGCCAGCCTCTGTAGCTCTCCTAGCTTCTGCCACTCTGAATCTGTCAAAGACAGTAGGCCTTCCTATTTTCCTTCCAACCTGCAATAATTCACTCTATTTTAAAAAATAATTTTTCCTTTTTAGGCGCTAAAAAAATTATCTCTATTTCCAGATTATTAAACTACATTTACTGTGAATAATTCACAAACCTTAATAACACACATACCAGTTGTTAGAATAAATGCTTGTTGCAATCCCATGCAATGGTACATATTTCATCAACCTCGAATGAATGAACGTCTCAGTAGGCCCAGCTGAAGTTAGAACCTTCAACCTTGATATTAAAACAAGCCTTTGTACTGGCACATTGACTCATTGAATCATAAGAAGGCACAACCTGCAAATATATATCAAACCTAAATGTATGCATTTACTGAAGCCTGAGACACTTTAAAAAGTACTCTGAATGAAAGAAAATGCAGTTTAAACAGTGCTTTTGCCCAAAATCGACTTTGATATTTTAGGTATTAAAAAATCAATATCCTACAATTTTCTTGCATAATATGCATTACCAGAATGTCTATTACACAATCCATGAGTCAGCCATTGAAAATATAAACTTATACTTTATAGAAATGAGCTTGTTTGCTCCTGCGCCAAGGGAAAATTGCACATACAAATGTCATTTTAGCGGTGCAACATAACTTAAATTAAATTTTAATGCTAGGAGGTCATAGTATAGGTATTAAGCTTTATAAATATCAAAAAACGATTTTGAAAGGCACTTATTTTTTTAAATAATTTTTCCATAATTAATAATTTTCTTTTTTTAAAAAAACCAATTATTCTTTTTTTTGTGATAATTCCACATATAAAAGCAAGCTGCATCCCTTGCCTGTTATTTGGGATACATTAACTCACAAGCCTAAGCGCATAAGCCTAACTTGAAATGCGTCACATTTTTGCGCCACTTTCATTTAAAAGGAAGGTTATGCAAAATTCCACCTGTGTTTAACTGGGAAAGTGCTGGCTGAATTGAACATTCCTATCAAATATACTGCAGTTGAAAAGTGTGCCTGTGAACATCTAATACAATGCATCTAAGAAAAATGCTGTAAATTTTTTTTTTTTTTTTTGGCAAAAATAGATAATTTCGTTTTTTTTTGGGGCCCTATTTATATCTATTGAATGTGTTTTCTAATTTATTATGCATTTAACGGCAGTTTTGTATATGTGCACAATTGCTCATTCTATAAATTAAAGAGCAACATATAGCTATGTTAGCACATCACATGGTTCATTTCTGGATTTTTTTCTAAGTTTCTACTTAATATTAATTAACCAACATTTTACTTAACAAACTGAAAACATCAAGAAGACCCACAAACACACATTGAGCTCATTTCAGATATAAACAGAAAACACTCAGGACACACAATACAGCGCGCTTTAGCCATTTTTCATAAATAGCGCCGTCGCAATTTACTTACAGAACCGTTTGCAGATCCTAGTTGTAAGTCATATTTACAAGAGAAAAGAAAACTTTTCTCAATAGTGTTCCAAAAAACTGCAAAAACAGCCTCACAGACATTTATTTCCAAGAATAGCGGACCCATACTTTATTAAACGTGATGGGGCCCACGCCGTGTTTAAAATAGAACTCATAAGTTGGAGTTCCAATCGGAGGTATCAGACATGAATCCTCCAATCGGGAATCCCTGTTGCCACCAAAAACCAAACCAAGTACCAAATTTGCTACGATTAGGCATCTTCGCTCACTAACCGAGCTTCAAACTTCAAGGGGCTATCTCTATCGATACACTCGCAAATGTACGAGACCCTAGGTTTTTGAAAATTGCAATCTTCAAATAAAACTAAGGACCAATACTAAGAACCAAGAACCAAAAACTAAGAACCAAAGGACCAAAGAACTAAGGACTGGGAGCGACCCACTTATACTTCAACTAAAGCAGATGGAGAAAAAGTCTCTTCATTACCTGCCTACACAAATTGCAATTCGCGTATACAAACCTATACAAACCTATCAAAGCTATACCAAACAAATAGTTATCCAAATTCTAATTGCCAAGTTCTAAATGACCTAACAGTCTTTTTTTTTCTTTTTTTTTACTTACGCCAAAAAGGTTCTCAGTCAGGGGTGACATCATGTGGAGGATCAAAATCAGGAAGATCAGAAATATACTGGGCTGCATAATCAAAGAATCTCCAGAATCCCTGCGCACAGAGTACCTTCTTGGTAGAATCCTGTTCTGTCCTCCTCAGTAGATTTCAGTCTCCTGACAAGATCACTCCCACAGAAAGTCACTTCTCTGATGAGCCCCGGGTTGGCTGCGCCATTTGAAGTACAAGAGATTTTCATTCTCAGGGTAATATAACAAAGAACTTGGCAAAGAAGCTGAAATATGAAAAGACATCTTTATTAAACTCAAATGAGTGAGACTACGTCTCCCAGAAGCTGACCTATAGGAACTGAAAGAGGCAGTCTCCTGAAATGGTCTTAGCTCAGACCTTTTATATCATTTATTATGCCCTAGGCATGCAAGGGGGCTGTACCAGTCACATTCCTAAACAAATGAGAAAAGCTAGAGAGGCAACATGTGAGTAGCCTTTGGGGTTTTAACAGGATTACAGTTGACCATTCACATATTTCACTACAAACGACAAAAACAGAGCCATGATGATGTTCCCACACTTCAGCTAGGACAGCCTCCAATTATTTACCCACGAGGGTTCAGATATCAGCAGACCCCAATAAAACCGGGCACCTCCTCCTCGTAAAGCAAGCCATAAAGCAGGAAACAGGGACAGGTGTGTGTAAGATTAGGCATGGTTTGTGTGTGATGAAAGGTTTATGATGTGTTGTGCCTTGATACTAATCTCATTCGGCCACTGGGAAAGAAACTGGCCGAACAGGTTTGGCTTCAGGCAGTGGAGTCAGCTTGCCCAGGTCACAGAGGAGTCAGCAAAGATGTACGTGTCCTTCAGACTCGTTTTCAGCATTAGACATTGGCCTATGTGAGGGCAATCATAAAATGGCTGTCTTTTAAATGGAACAATATGCAGTATCATATACAAGGTCATTCCATTGATGAAACGCGATAAAAACACTCGTACATATCGTATTTGCCATTTGCGGCTCTCTGATACTAAAATCAGCATGATAGGGCCATGCCTCCAGTGTAGTTCCGAAATTTAAAGTACCACATCCTGCATTGCCCAACTCGCTGAGTTGGACTCCGATATCGTGGGACCCTCCTTTGTTGCTCTGAGTCGACCATCGTCCTCAGATCTTCTAAGTGCCTGTTCAGGTGCTTCTGCGGGTGCTGCCTGCTTCTGCGTGGGCTCTCTGTGTCGCTGTGCGTCCCCTCTGTCTCCTCCTCCAAAGGGTGACCTCCTGGTCCTTCCTGGGCCCTGGCAGCACCCAAAATCCTCACCAGCAACTCTTGGAGCTAGCAAGGCTTTTTTGCGGTCTTTCTGCGAGGAAACAACTCTGCATCCTGCAGCACGCCGAGGGACATCTTCTGACCAAAGAAGAAGTTCCTAGCACCTTCTGTTGTTGCAGAATCGTTGGCTTCTTCCAACCGGAGGCAGCCCTTTTGCACCTCTATCCGGGGTTTAGTGGGCTCCTGCCCCCCAGGACACTTGCGTGACTCTTGGTCTTGGTCCCCTTCCTTTACAGGTCCTCAGGTCCAGGAATCCGTCTTCAGTGTCTTTCAGTCAGTTGTTGTGCTTGCAGGATCCCCTATCTCGACTTAACTGTTTTTCTGGGGTAGTAGGGTAACTTTACTCCTACTTTTCAGGGTCTTGGGGTAGGGTATCTTGGACACCCTTAGGGGCATATTTATACTCTGTTTGCGCCGGAATTGCATCGTTTTTTTTTTACGCAAAGCTAACTCCATATTTATACTTTGGCGTTAGACCCGTCTAGCGCCAAAGATCTTGGAGTTAGCGTCATTTTTTAGCGTGGACACCTACCTTGCGTTAATGATATGCAAGGTAGGCGTTCCCGTCTAAAAAATTACTCCAAGGCATGTGCGCCTTATTTAAACTCCCGTGCAAAAATGGCGCACGGGAGTGGGCGGGTCAAAAAAAATGACGTCCAGCCGCTTTTGCGTCATTTTTTAACGCCTGGTCAGGACAGGCGTTAAGGGACCTGTGGGCTCGGAAGGAGCCCAGAGGTGCCCTCCCGTGCCCCCAGGGACACCCCCTGCCTCCCTTGCCCACCCCAGGAGGACGCCCAAGGATGGAGGGACCCATTCCAGGGAACTTAAGGTAAGTTCAGGTAAGTAATTTTTATTTTATTTTTTTGTGGCATAGGGGGGCCTGATTTGTGCCCCCCTACATGCCACTATGCCCAATGACCATGCCCAGGGGACATAAGTCCCCTGGGCATGGCCATTGGGCAAGGGGGCATGACTCCTGTCTGTGCTAAGACAGGAGTCATTTCAATGGGGGTTGGGAGTAAAAAAAAATGGCGCAAATCGGGTTGAGGCCAATATTTTGCCTCAGCCCTGACTTGCCCCATTTTTTGACGCCCAAGCTCCATTTTCCCCTACGCCGGCGCTGCCTGGTGTGGGTCATTTTTTTTTACGCTCACCAGTCAGCTTCGCCGGCTAACGTCATTCGATAAATAAGGCGCCCGCATGGCGCTTTGGAATGGCGTTAGCCGGCGTTAAAATTTTTTACGCACAACTGCGTTGGCGCAGTTGTGCGTCAAAAAGTATAAATATGGCCCTTAGTGTTTTCTTACACTCCCAGTGACCCTCTACACACTACACTAGGCCTGGGGTCCATTCGTGGTTCGCATTCTGTAGGAAAGTACCATTGTGCCTGGCATGTTACCCCCATATTTCACTGTATGTATGTTGTTTTAGCCCTTGTGTCACTGGGATCCTGCCAGGCAGGACCCCAGTGCTCATAGTATGTGCCCTGTAAGTGTTCCCTGTGTGGTGCCTAACTGTATCACTGAGGCTCTGCTAACCTGAACCTCAGTGTTTATGCTCTCTCTGCTTTCTAAATTTGTCACTGCAGGCTAGTGACTAAATTTACCAAATCTTATTGGCACACTGGTACACCCATATAATTCCCTTGTATATGGTACTGAGGTACCCAGGGTATTGGGGTTCCAGGAGATCCCTATGGGCTGCAGCATTTCTTTTTCCACCCATAGGAAAGCTCAGGGAGCTCAGACAATTCTTACACAGGCCTGCCACTGCAGCCTGAGTGAAATTACGTCCACGTTATTTCACAGCATTTTTCACTGCAAATAAGTAACTTATAAGTCACCTATATGTCTAACCTTCAATTAGTGAAGGTTGGGTGCCATTTTACTTAGTGTGTGGGCACCCTGGCACTAGCCAAGGTGCCCCCACATCATTCAGGGCACATTCCCCGGACTTTGTGAGTGCGGGGACACCATTACACGCGTGCACTATACATAGGTCACTACCTATGTATAGCGTCACAATGGTAACTCCGAACATGGCCATGTAACATGTCTAAGACGATGGAATTGTTACCCCAATACCATTTTGGTATTGGGGGGACAATTCCATGATCCCCCGGGTCTCTAGCACAGAACCCGGGTACTGCCAAACTGCCTTTCCGGGGTTTCCACTGCAGCTGCTGCTGCTGCCAACCCCTCAGGCAGGATTCTGCCCTCCTGGGGTCCAGGCAGCCCTGACCCAGGAGGCAGAACAAAGGATTTCCTCTGAGAGACGGTGTTCCACCCTCTCCCTTCAGAAATAGGTGTGAGCCAATTCCAGGCATCCTGGGGGCTCCACTATGGACCCCCAGTACTGCCAAACCAGCTCTCTGAGGCTTGCACTGCAGCTACAGCTACTGCCTCCTCACAGACAGGGTTTTGCCCTTCTGGGGTCTGAGCAGCTCAGTCTTAGGAAGGCAGAACAAAGCATTTCCGCTGGGAGCAGGGTGTTACACCCTCTCCCTTTGGAAATAGTGTTACAGGCTGGGGAGGAGTATCCTCCCCCCGCCTCTGGAAATGCTTTGATGGGCACAGATGGTGCCCATCTCTGCATAAGCCAGTCTACACCGGTTCAGGGATCCCCCAGCCCTGCTCTGGCGTGAAACTGGACAAAGGAAAGGGGAGTGACCACTCCCCTGACCAGTACCTCCCAGGGGAGGTGCCCAGAGCTCCTCCAGTGTGTCCCAGACCTCTGCCATCTTGGAAACAGAGGTGTTGGGGGCACACTGGACTGCTCTGAGTGGCCAGTGCCAGGAGGTGACGTCAGAGACCCCCTCTGATAGGCTCTTACATCTCTTGGTAGCCAATCCTCCTTTCTTGGTAGCCAAACCTCCTTTTCTGGCTATTTAGGGTCTCTCCTCTGGGGAATTCTTCCGATAACGAATGCAAGAGCTCACCAGAGATCCTCTGCATCTCCCTCCTGGACTTCTACCAAGGCCTCTGGGTACCCTCTCATCCTGACGAGCATGGTCCCTGGAATACAGGAACTCTATCCAAGTGACTCCCACAGTCCAGTGATCCTTCAGTCCAAGTTTGGTGGAGGTAAGTCCTTGATTCCCCACGCTAGACTGCAAACTTGTGTACTGCGTGATTTGCAGCTGCTCCGGCTGCTGTGCACTCTTCCAGGATTTCCTTCATGCACAGCCTAGCCTGGGTCCCCAGCACTCCATCCTGCAGTGCTCAACCCTCTGAGTTGGCCTCCGACGTCGTGGGACCCTACTTTGTAACTCTGCATGGACTCCGGTTCACAAATCTTCCAAGTGCCTGTTTGGGTACTTCTGCGGGTGCTGCCTGCTTCTGTCGGGGCTCTCTGAGTTGCTGAGTGCTCCCTCTGTCACCTCCTCCAAGGGGCGACGTCCTGGTCCTTCCTGGTCCCCAGCAGCACCCAAAAACCTCTAACGCAACCCTTGCAGCTAGCAAGGCTTGTTTGCGGTATTTCTGCATGGGAACACTTCTGCAACCTTCATCGCGACGTGGGACATCTTCCATCCGAAGGAGAAGTTTCTAGTCCTCTTCGTTCTTGCAGAATTCCAAGCTTCTTCCATCCGGAGTGAGCTTCCTTGCACCTTCACTGTCGCGACTATTGGACAGCGTCGCCTTGTTTTGCAGGTCCTCTGGTCCAGGAATCCATTTTCAGTACACTGCTGGTGTTTGTTGTTCTTGCAGAATCCCCCTATCACGACTATTGTGTCCTTTTGGGTTAGTAAGTGTACTTTACTCCTTCTTTTCAGGGTCTTTGGGTGGGGTATCTTGGACACCCTGACTGTTTTCTTACAGTCCCAGTGACCCTCTACAAGCTCCCATAGGTTTGGGGTCCATTCGTGATTCGCATTCCACTTTTGGAGTATATGGTTTGTGTTGCCCCTAGACCTATGTTCACCTATTGCAACCTATTGTAATTCTACACTGTTTGCATTACTTTTCTGACTCTTACTTACCTGTTTTGAGTTTGTGTACATATAACTTGTGTATATTTCTTACCTTCTTACTGAGGGTACTCACTGAGATACTTGTGGCATATTGTCATGAAAATAAAGTACCTTTATTTTTAGTAACTCTGTGTATTGTGTTTTCTTATGATATTGTGCATATGATATAAGTGGTATAGTAGGAGCTTTGCATGTCTCCTAGTTCAGCCTAAGCTGCTTTGCCATAGCTACCTTCAATCAGCCTAAGCTGCTAGAAACACCTCTATTCTACTAATAAGGGATAACTGGACCTGGCACAGGGTGTAAGTACCTTTGGTACCCACTACAAGCCAGGCAAGCCTCCTACATTGCTGGTGCAGCGGTGGGATAAGTACTTGCAACTGCTTTACCACTTTGTCATTTTGTACTTTTCATAAGAGAATCATATACAAAACAGTTCAGTGGATGGACACTTAACCCAAAAAGTTTACTTTTCTATCCTAAAACTTTCTGCAAAGTTCTGAAAAGTTTCTTAAAACTTCTAAAAGTTTTCTCAAAGTTAGAAGAAGTTTTTTTCTCTGTGCTTTCAAAAGTTCTAAAACGTTTTCTCTTTTCTCACTGTCCTTAAACCTATACTATCATGTCTGTTGTAGATTTCATTCTCAAAACTGTTAATGCAACATATGAGAGTTTGAACGTTAAAGATTTGAGGGGTGTCTGCCTGGATGGAGGTTTAAGTATAGGAAAGAACCCTACAAAAGAGTTTCTCTTTAAAATGCTTGTTGTAGATGACCAGAACCAGTGTGGACCATCAAATGAGAGATTAGAAAAGGGAGAAGCTTCCCAGTCTGATTCAGAGGAGATCCCTGGAGAAGCTGGGGAGGGTTCTGACAATGGTCTGCCACCTAGCAGGGCACCTAGTGATGCTGGTAGTGAGAAAGGTTCCCATCACAGTAGGGCATCCTTTTTCTCTAGAGGCCAGGTTACCAGGGTCCAGACAGTTAGGGACAGGTCCCCCCTCTGTAATTTCCCAGATTTCCTCTGTGTCAAAGCATTCCCAACCCACCCACCCTGAGGATAACTTGTAAGAAAGGGAACTCAAAAAGTTGAGGGTTGAAGAGACCAGGCTGAAGCTTAAAGAGCAGCAGCTGGCCTTAGATAGGGAGTCCCTAAACATTGAGAGGGAAAGATGGAGGTTGGGGTTAGTCTCCCATGGTGGCAGCAGCAGTATTCCTTTGAGCAATCCTATTAGAGAGCAAGATTCCAGGAATCTGCACAAGAAAGTCTCCCTTTACAAGGAGGGGGATGACATTAACAAGTGGTTTGCTGCACTTGAGAGGGACTGTATGGTACAGTTGGTCCCTCAATGGAAGTGGGCTGCTATTTTGTGGCTATCTTTCAATGGAAATGGTAGGGATCGGCTCCTTACTGTTAGAGAAAGTGAAGCCAACAACTACAAAGTTTTGAAAGATGCACTCTTGGATGGATTTGGCTTAACCACTGAACAATCCAGGATTAAGTTCAGAGACACCAGAAAAGAGTCTTCTCAAGACTGGACAGATTTTGTGGACTGTTCAGTGAAGGCCTTGGAAGGGTGGTTACATGACAGTAAGGTATCTGACTATGAAAGCCTGTATAATCTTATTCTGAGAGAGCATATTCTGAACAACTGTGTGTCTGACTTGTTACACCAATACCTAATGAACTCGGATCTGACCTCTCCCCAAGAATTGGGAAAGAGGGCAGACAAGTGGGTCAGAACAAGGGTGAACAGAAAAGTTCCTACAGGGGGTGACAAGGATGGCAAGAAGAAGGATGGTAAGTCGTCTGAGAAGGGTGGGGAAAAAAGTAAGCATTCTGAGTCTTTATGAGGCCCACAAAAATCCTCTGGGGGTGGTGGGTCCAAATCCTCTTCTAATAATCAACCTAAAAAACCTTGGTGTTATTTGTGTCAAGTCAAAGGCCATTGGGAAGCTGATTCCAGCTGCCCAAAGAAAAACACCAAACCTCCCACCACCACAACCCCTGTTGCAAATTCTAGTGCCCCTAGTAATAGCAGTGGTGATGGGAAATCTATTACTAATAGCCAATCCAAGGGTGTAGCTGCGCTCACTATTGGCAATGTAGTTGGGGTTGGTCTTGTTAGGGAGACCACAGAGGCTGTTTTAGTCTCTGTTGGTGGCATTGATTTTGCCACGTTGGTTGCTTGTCCCCTTAATATAGATAAGTACAAGCAACTTCCCCTAATAAATGGTGTTGAGGTTCAGGCCTACAGGGACACAGGAGCCAGTGTAACTATGGTGATAGAAAAACTGGTCCATCCTGAGCAACACCTACTTGGTCAGCAGTACCAAGTGACAGACCCTCATAACAACACTCTTAGCCACCCCACGGCTGTTGTGAATCTCAACTGGGGGGGGTTGTTACTGGTCCAAGGAAAGTTGTGGTTGCCTCAGATTTACCTGTAGACTTTCTACTAGGGAATGATTTAGAGACATCACCTTGGGCAGAAGTGGAGTTGGAGGCCCATGCAGCAATGCTGCACATTCCTGGGCATATTTGTGTTTTAACCAGTGCTCAGGCCAAAAAGCAAAAACGACATGGTAACTTGGATCCTGGAACAATGGACCAAGTGCTCCCTAAAGCTAGGGGTAGCAAGGGTAAATCCCTACCCACTATCCCTCCCTCTACAGATGATTCCCCTTCTGAGGAAGAGAAATTTCCTCCTTGTGCAGAACCTACACCAGAGGAACTGGCAGCAGATACTGCTGAGCTTTTGGGTGGAGGGGGCCTGCCAGGGAAGAGTTGAGTGTGGCACAGCAAACCTGTCCCACATTAGAGGGTCTCAGACAGCAAGCTGTTAAGCAGCAAAATGGGGATGTCAGTGACAGTCATAGAGTATACTGGGAAGATTACCTCTTGTACACAGAGTCAAGGGACCCAAAACCTGGAGAAGCCAGGAGATTGGTCATTCCCCTGCAGTACAGAGAGTTTCTTCTCACTCTAGCATATGACATTCCTTTGGCTGGGCATTTGGGCCAGACGAAAACTTGGGAAAGACTTGTCCCCTTGTTTCACTGGCCTCATATGTCAGAGGATACCAAAGATATTTGCAAGTCTTGTGTGACCTGCCAAGCCAGTGGCAAGACTGGTGGCACTCCAAAGGCCCCTCTAATTCCATTTCCAGTGGTTGGGGTGCTCTTTGAAAGGGTAGGGGTTGACATAGTTGGCCCCCTTGACCCTCCTACTGCTTCAGGCAATAGATTTATCTTGGTGGTAGGGGACAATGCCACAAGATATCCTGAAGCCATACCATTAAGGACCACACTGCAGTGGCAAAGGCCCTCCTGGGAATCTTTTCCAGGGTGGGTTTTCCTAAAGAGGTAGTATCAGACAGAGGTAGCAACTTCATGTCTGCATACTTGAAAGCAATGTGGAAGGAGTGCGGTGTTACCTACAAGTTCACCACCCCTTACCATCTACAGACAAATGGACTGGTTGAGAGGTTTAATAAACCTCTCAAAGGTATGATAATGGGACTCCCTGAAAAACTCAGGAGGAGATGGGATGTCTTGTTACCTTGCTTCCTTTTTGCTTACAGGGAAGTACCCCAGAAATGAGTGGGCTTCAGCCCCTTTGAACTCCACTTTGGGCACCCTGTAAGAGGTCCACTCACTCTTGTGAAGGAGGGTTGGGAACAACCTTTAAAAGCTCCTAAACAGGACATAGTGGATTATGTACTTGGCCTAAGATCCAGAATGGCTGAGTACATGAAAAAGGCCAGTAAAAACCTTGAGGCCAGCCAGGAGCTGCAAAAGCAATGGCATGACCAGAAGGCTGTTCTGATCCAGTACCAACCAGGACAGAAGGTGTGGGTATTGGAGCCTGTGGCCCCAAGAGCACTCCAAGACAAATGGAGTGGACCCCATCTAATTGTTGAGAAGAAGGGTGAGGTTACCTATTTGGTAGACCTGGAAGGGTGAGGTTACCTATTTGGTAGACTTGGGCATTGCCAGGAGTCCCCTTAGGGTGATTCATGTCAACCGCCTAAAACCCTACTATGACAGGGCTGATCTCACCCTGCTCATGGCAACAGATGAGGGACAGGAAGAAGAGAGTGACCCTCTCCCTGATCTCTTCTCCACCACTGAAGCAGATGCCTTAGTGGAGGGAGTAGGTTTAGCAGATTTTCTGACTGCAGAACAGAAAGACAACTGCATCAATCTCCTAAGCCAATTTTCAGACCTCTATTAACTTGTACCAGGTACCACATCCTGGTGTGAACACACTATTGACACTGGAGACAGCCTGACTGTCAAAAGTAAAATTTATAGGAAGCCTGACCATGTCAGAGATTGCATTAAACAAGAGGTGCAGAAAATGTTGGACCTGGGAGTGATTGAACCTTCTGAAAGCCCATGGGCTAGCCCAGTGGTGCTTGTACCAAATCCTCACACCAAAGATGGAAAGAGAGAGATGAGGTTTTGTGTAAATTACAGAGGGCTAAATCAGGTAACAAAAACTGATGCTCACCCTATACCCAGGGCAGATGAGCTCATTGATACACTGGCTTCTGCCAAGTATCTTAGCACTTTTGATCTGACTGCAGGTTATTGGCAGATCAGATTGGCAGAAGATGCTAAACAAACACTGCATTTTCTACTATAGGAGGGTACTACCAATTCACAGTAATGCCCTTTGGTTTGAAAAATACACCTGCCACTTTTCCCAGGTTGGGAAGCACAGTCCTGCAAGGGTTGGAAGCTTTCAGTGCAGCATATCTTGATGATATTGCTGTCTTTAGCTCAACCTGGGATGAGCACCTGGTCCACCTTTGGAAAGTTTTGGAGGCCCTGCAAAAGGCAGGCCTCACTATCAAGGCCTCAAAGTGCCAGATAGGGCAGTGGAAAGTGGTTTATTTGAGCCACTAGGTAGGTGGAGAACAGATTGCACCACTACAGGGGAAAATCCAGACAATCATGGATTGGGTTCCCCCTACAACTCAGACCCAGGTGAGAGCCTTTTTAGGCTTCACAGAGTATTACAGGAGATTCATTAAAAATGATGGCTCCAGAGCAGTCCCTCTTAATGATTCCAAAAGCAAGAAAATGCCTAAGAAGGTGTTATGGACAGCTAGCTGTCAGAAAGCTTTTGAGAAGCTCAAACAGGCCATGTGCTCTGTACCTGTCCTGAAAAGCCCATGCTACTCCAAGAAATTCATTGTTGAAACTGATGCATCTGAATTAGGGGTAGGGGAAGTCTTATCACAACTGAATTCTGAGGCCCAGGATCAACCAGATGCTTTTATCAGCAGAAGGTTGACCCCAAGAGAAAAGCGTTGGTCTGCCATAGAGAGGGAGGCCTTTGCTGTGGTCTGGGCACTGAAGAAGATGAGGCCATACCTGTTTGGAACTCACTTTATTGTTCAGACAGACCACAAACCTCTACTTTGGCTAAAACAAATGAAAGGTGAAAACCCTAAATTGTTGAGGTGGTCCATGTCTCTACAGGGGATGGACTATACAGTGGAACATAGACCTGGGAGTACCCACTCCAATGCAGATGGACTCTCCAGATATTTCCACTTAGACAATGAAGACTAATCAGGTCATGGCCAGTTTTATTGTTCTTCGTTTGGGGGAGGGTTGTGTAGGAAAGTACCATCTTGCCTGGCATGTTTCCCCCATATTTCACTGTATGTATGTTGTTTTAGCCCTGGTGTCACTGGGATCCTGCCAGGCAGGGCCCCAGTGCTCATAATATGTGCCCTGTATGTGTTCCCTGTGTGGTGCCTAACTGCATCACTGAGGCTCTGCTAACCAGAACCGCAGTGTTTATGCTCTCTCTGCTTTCTAAATTTGTCACTGCAGGCTAGTGACTAAATTTACCAATTCTCATTGGCACACTGGTACACCCATGTAATTCCCTTGTACATGGTGCTGAGGTACCGAGGGTATTGAGGTTCCAGGAGATCCCTATGGGCTGCACAATTTTTTTTGCCACCCATAGGGAGCTCAGACAATTCTTACACAGGCCTGCCACTGCAGCCTGGGTGAAATAACGTTCACATTATTTCACAGCCATTCTTCACTGCACATAAGTAACTTATAAGTCACCTATGTGTCTAACCTTCACTTAGTGAAGGTTGGGTGCCATGTTGCTTAGTGTGTGGGCACCCTGGCACTAGCCAAGGTTCCCCCACATCGTTCAGGGCAAATTCTCCGGACTTTGTGAGTGCGGGGACACCATTACACGTGTGCACTATACATAGGTCACTACCTATGTATAGCATCTCAATGGTAACTCAAACATGGCCATGTAACATGTCTAAGATCATGGAATTGTCACCCTAATACCATTCTGGTATTGGCAGGAGAAGTCTATGATCCCCTGGGTCTCTAGCACAGAACCAGGGTAATGCCAAACTCCCTTTCCGAGGTTTCCACTGCAGCTGCTGCCAACCCCTCAGACAGGATTCTGCCCTCCTGGGGTCCAGGCAGCCCTGGCCCAGGAAGGCAGAACAAAGGATTTCCTCTTAGAGAGGGTGTTACACCCTCTCCCTTTGGAAATAGGTGTGAAAGGCTGGGGAGGAGTAGCCTCCCCCAGCCTCTGGAAATGCTTTGATGGGCACAGATGGTGCCCATCTCTGCATAAGCCACATCTACACCGGTTCAGGGATCCCCTAGCCCTGCTCTGGCACGAAACTGGACAAAGGAAAGGCGAGTGACCACTCCCCTGACAAGTACCTCCCAGGGGAGGTGCCCAGAGCTCCTCCAGTGTGTCCCAGACCTCTGCCATCTTGGAAACAGAGGTGTTGGGGGCACAGTGGACTGTTCTGAGTGGCCAGTGGCAGCAGGTGACGTCAGAGACCCCCTCTGATAGGCTCTTTCCTCTCTTGGTAGCCAATCCTCCTTTATTGGTAGCCAAACCTCCTTTTCTGGCTATTTAGGGTCTCTCCTCTGGGAATTCTTCAGATAACGAATGCAAGAACTCACCAGAGTTCCTCTGCATCTCCCTCTTTGACTTCTACCAAGGATCGACCGCTGACTGCTCCATTACGCCTGCAAAACCGCAACAAAGTAGCAAGACGACTACCAGCAACATTGTAGCGCCTCATCCTGCCGGCTTTCTCAACTGTTTCCTGGTTGTGCATGCTCTGGGGGTCACCTGCCTTCACCCTGCACTGGAAGCCCACAAGAAATCTCCTGTGGGTCGACGGAATCTTCCCCCTGCTAATGCAGGCACCAAAAGACTGCATCACCGGTCCTCTGGGTCCCCTCTCACCCTGACGAGCGTGGTCCCTGGAACACAGGAACTCTATCCAGGTGACTCCCACAGTCCAGTGATTCTTCAGTCCAAGTTTGGTGGAGGTAAGTCCTTGCCTCCCCATGCTAGACTGCAAACCTGTGAACCGCGTGATTTGCAGCTGCTCCGGCTCCTGTGCACTCTTCCAGGATTTCCTTCATGCACAGCCTAGCCTGGGTCCCCTGCACTCCGTCCTGCAGTGCTCAACCCTCTGAGTTGGCCTCCGATATCGTGGGACCCTCCTTTGTAACTCTGCATGGACTCTGGTTCACAAATCTTCCAAGTGCCTGTTTGGGTACTTCTGCGGGTGCTGCCTGCTTCTGTGGGGGGCTCTCTGAGTTGCTGAGCGCCCCCTCTGTCCCTTCCTCCAAGTGGCGATGTCCTGGTCCTTTCTGGTCCCCAGCAGCACCCAAAAACCTCATCTGCAACCCTTGCAGCTAGCAAGGCTTGTTTGCGGTATTTCTATGTGGGAACACTTCTGCAACCTTCATCGCGACTTGGGACATCCATCCTCCAAAGGGGAAGTTGCTAGTCACCTTCGTTCTTGCAAAACACCAAGCTTCTTCCATCCAGTGGCAGCTTCCTTGCACCCTCCACTGGCATTTCCTGGGCTCCTGCCCACTCTCGACACTGTCGCGACTCTTGGACTTGGTCCCCTTGTTTTACAGGTACTCAGGTCCGGAAATCCATTGTTGTTACATTGCTGGTGTTGGTTTTTCTTGCAGAATCCCCCTATCACGACTTCTGTGCTCTCTGGGGGATGTAGGTGCACTTTACACCTACCTTACAGGGTCTTGGGGGGGGGGCTATTTTTCTAACCCTCACTGTTATCTTACAGTCCCAGCGACCCTCTACAAGCTCACATAGGTTTGGGGTCCATTTGTGGTTCGCATTCCACTTTTGGAGTATATGGTTTGTGTTGCCCCTATACCTATGTGCACCTATTGCAATCTATTGTAACTTTACACTGCTTGCATTACTTCCTTTTGCTATTACTGCATAATTGTGGTATTGTGTACATATATCTTGTGTATATTTCTCATCCTCATACTGAGGGTACTCACTGAGATACTTTTGGCATACTGTCATAAAAATAAAGTACCTTTATTTTTAGTATATCTGTGAATTGTGTTTTCTTATGATATTGTGCATATGACACCAGTGGTATAGTAGGAGCTTTACATATCTCCTAGTTCACCCTAAGCTGCTTTGCCATAGCTACCTTCTATCAGCCTAAGCTGCTAGAAACACCTCTTCTACACTAATAAGGGATAACTGGACCTGGCACAAGGTGTAAGTACCTCTGGTGCCCACTACAAGCCAGGCCAGCCTCCTACAAGCTCCACCTGGGATGAGCACCTGGCCCACCTTTGGAAAGTTTTGGAGGCCCTGCAAAAGGCTGGCCTCACTATTAAGGCCTCAAAGTGCCAGATAGGGCAGGGAAAGATGGTTTATCTGGGACACCTGGTAGGTGGAGAACAGATTGCACCACTTCAGGGGAAAATCCAGACAATCATGGATTGGGTTCCCCCACAACAAAGACCCAGGTGAGAGCCTTCTTAGGCCTCACTGGGTATTACAGGAGATTCATTAAAAACTATGGCTCCACAGCAGCCCCTCTTAATGATCTCCCAAGTAAGAAGATGCCTAAAAAGGTATTATGGACAGCTAGCTGTCAGAAAGCTTTTGAGGAGCTCAAACAGGCCATGTGCTCTGCACCTGTCCTAAAAAGCCAATGTTACTCCAAGAAATTCATTGTTCAAACTGATGCATCTGAATTAGGGGTAGGGGCAGTCTTATCACAACTGAATTCTGAGGGCCAGGATCAACAAGTTGCTTTTATCAGCAGAAGATTGACCCCTAGAGAAAAGCGTTAGTCTGCCATTGAGAGGGAGGCCTTTGCTGGGTTCTGGGCACTGAAAAAGTTGAGGCCATACCTGTTTGGCACTCACGTTATTGTTCAGACAGACCACAAACCTTTACTTTGGCCAAAACAAATGAAAGGTGAAAACCCTAAATTGTTGAGGTGGTCCATATCTCTATAGGGAATGGACTATACAGTGGAACATAGGCCTGGGAGTACCCACTCCAATGCAGATGGACTCTCCAGATATTTCCACTTAGACAATGAAGACTCATCAGGTCATGGCTAATCTTATTCTCCTTCGTTTGGGGGGGGTTGTGTAGGAAAGTACCATCTTGCCTGGCATGTTACCCCCATATTTCACTGTTTATATGTTGTTTTTAGTCTATGGGGGTCATTCTGACCCCGGCGGTCATGGACCGCCGGGGCCAGGGTTGGCGGGAGCACCGCCAACAGGCTGGCGGTGCCCCGCAGGGCATTCTGACCGCGGCGGTTTGGCCGCGGTCAGATGCGGAAAACCGGCGGTCTCCCGCCGGTTTTCCGCTGCCCATTAGAATCCTCCATGGCGGCGCAGCGAGGATTCTGACAGCCCATACCGCCATCCTGTTCCTGGCGGTTCTCCCGCCAGGAACAGGATGGCGGTATGGGTTGTCGTGGGGCCCCTGGGGGCCCCTGCAGTGCCCATGACAATGGCATGGGCACTGCAGGGGCCCCCGTAAGAGGGCCCCACTTTGTATTTCAGTGTCTGCTTTGCAGACACTGAAATACGCGATGGGTGCCACTGCACCCGTCGCACCTTCCCACTCCGCCGGCTCAATTCTGAGCCGGCGTCCTCGTGGGAAGGGTCTTTTGCACTGGGCTGGCGGGCGGCCTTTTGGCGGTCGCCCGCCAGCCCAGTGCAAAAGCCAAAATACCCTCAGCGGTCTTTCGACCGCGGAGCTGTATTTTGGAGGGGGGAACTCTGGCGGGCGGCCTCCGCCGCCCGCCAGGGTGAGAATCACCCCCTATGTGTCACTGGAACCCTGCCAGGCAGGGCCCCAGTGCTCATAAGTATGTGCCCTGTATGTGTTCCCTGGGTGATGCCTAACTTTCTCACTGAGGCTCTGCTAACCAGAACCTCAGTGGTTATGCTTTCTCTGCTTTCCAAATTTGTCACTAATAGGCTATTGACTAAATTTACCAATTCACATTGGCATACTGGTACACCCATATAATTCCCTAGTATATGGTACTGAGGTACCCATGGTATTGGGGTTCCAGGAGATCCATATGGGCTGCAGCATTTCTTTTGCCACCCATAGGGAGCTCTGACAATTCTTACACAGGCCTACCAGTGCAGCCTGAGTGAAATAACGTCCACGTTATTTCACAGCCATTTACCACTGCACTTAAGTAACTTATAAGTCACCTATATGTCTAACCTTCACCTTGTGAAGGTTGGGTGCAAAGTTACTTAGTGTGTGGGCACCCTGGAACTAGCCAAAGTGCCCCCACATTGTTCAGGGCAAATTCCCTGGACTTTGTGAGTGCGGGGACACCATTACACGCGTGCACTGTACATAGGTCACTAACTATGTACAGCGTCACAATGGTAACTCCAAACATGGCCATGTAACATGCCTAAGATCATGGAATTGTCCCCCCAATGCCATTCTGGCATTTGAGGGGACAATTCCATGATCCCCGGGGGTCTCTAGCACAGAACCCGGGTACTGCCAAACTGTCTTTCCGGCGTCCCCACTGCAGCTGCTGCTGCTGCCAACCCCTCAGACTGGTTTCTGCCCTCCTGGGGTCCAGGCAGCCCTGGCCCAGGAAGGCAGAACAAAGGATTTCCTCTGAGAGAGGGTGTAACACCCTCTCCCTTTGGAAATAGGTGTCAGGGCTTGGGAGGAGTACCCTTCCCCAGCCTCTGGAAATGCTTTGATGGGCACAGATGCTGCCCATCTCTGCATAAGCCAGTCTACACCGGTTTAGGGATCCCCCAGCCCTGGTCTGGCGCGAAACTGGACAAAGGAAAGGGGAGTGACCACTCCCCTGACCTGCACCTCCCAGGGGAGGTCCCAGAGCTCCTCCAGTGTGTCCCAGGCCTCTGCCATCTTGGAAACAGAGGTGTCTGTGGCACACTGGACTGCTCTGAGTGGCCAGTGCCAGCAGGTGACGTCAGAGGCTCCTTCTGATACGCTCTTACCTCTCTTGGTAGCCAATCCTCCTTCCTAGGTATCCAAACCTCCTTTTCTGGCTATTTAGGGTCTCTGCTTTGAGGAATTCTTCAGATAACGAATGCAAGAGCTCACCAGAGTTCCTCTGCATCTCCCACTTCACCTTCTGCCAAAGGATCGACCGCTGATTGCTCAGGACGCCTGCAAAACCGCAACAAAGTAGCAAAGACGACTACTAGCAACCTTGTATCGCTTCATCCTGCCGGCTTTCTCAACTGTTTCCAGGTGGTGCATGCTCCGGGGGTAGCCTGCCTCCTTTCTGCACCAGTAGCTCTGATGAAATCTCCTGTGGGTCGACGGAATGCTCCTCCTGCAACCGCAGGCAACAAAAGACTGCATCACCACTCCTCTGGGTCCCCTCTCACCACAACGAGCGTTGTCCCTGGAACTCAGCAACTCTGTCCAAGTGACTTCCACAGTCCAGTGACTCTTCAGTCCAAGTTTGGTGGAGGTAAGTCCTTGCCTCCCCACGCTAGATTGCATTGCTGGGTACCTCGTGATTTGCAGCTGTTCCGGCTCCTGTGCACTCTTCCAGGATTTCCTTTGTGTACAGCCAAGCCTCGGTCCCCGACACTCTAACCTGTAGTGCACAACCTTCTGAGTTGTCCTCCGGCATCGTGGGACTCCCTTTTGTGACTTTGGGTGGACTCTGGTTCACTTTTCTTCTAAGCACCTGTCCTGGTACTTTTGAGGGGGCTGCCTGCTTCTGTGAGGTCTCCGTACGTTGCTGGGTGCCCCCTCTGTCTCCTCATTCAAGTGGCGACATCCTGGTCCCTCCTGGGCCACAGCAGCATCCAAAAACCCTAACCGCAACCCTTGCAGCTAGCAAGGCTTGTTTGCGGTCTTTCTGCGTCGGAACACATCTGCAAGCTTCTTCACGACGTTGGACATCCATCCTCCAAAGGGGAAGTTCGTAGTCCTCTTCTTTCTTGCAGAACTCCAAGCTTCTTACAACAGGTGGCAGCTTTCTTGCACCCTCAGCTGGCATTTCCTGGGCTCCTGCCCACTCTCGATACTGTCGCGACTATTGGACTTGGTCCCCTTGTCTTACAGGTTCTCAGGTCCGGAAATCCACTGTTGTTGCATTGCTGGGGTTTGTTCTTCCTGCAGAATCCCCCTATCACGACTTCTGTGCTCTCTGGGGGTAGTAGGTGCATTTTACACCTACCTTTCAGGGTCTTGGGGTGGGCTATTTTTCTAACCCGCACTGCCTTCTTACAGTCTCACCGACCCTCTGCAAGCTCACATAGGTTTGGGGTCCATTCGTGGTTCGCATTCCACTTTTGGAGTATATGGTTTGTGTTGCCCCTACACCTATGTGCTCCTATTGCAATCTACTGTAACTTTACACTGCTTGCATTACTTTTCTTGCTATTACCTGCATAATTTTGGTTTGTGTACATATATCCTGTGTATATATCTTATCCTCATAGTGACTGTAGGAGGCTGGACTGGCTTGTAGTGAGTACCTAGGGGTACTTGCACCTTGCACCAGGCCCAGTTATCCCTTATTAGTGTATAGGGTGTCTAGCAGCATAGGCTGATAGATAATGGTAGCTTAGCAGAGCAGCTTAGGCTGAACTAGGAGACGAGTGAAGCTCCTACAGTACCACTTAGTGTCATATGCACAATATCATAAGAAAACACAATACACAGATATACTCAAATCAAATCATTAACATTTATAAAGCGCGCTACTCACCCGTGTGGGTCTCAAGGCGCTAGGGGAAAAAGGGGGGGTTATCGCTGTTCGAACAGCCAGGTCTTTAGGAGTCTCCGGAAAGCGGAGTGGTCCTGGGTGGTCCTGAGGCTGGTGGGGAGGGGGTTCCAGGTCTTGGCCGCCAGGAAGGAGAAAGATCTCCCACCCGCCGTGGAGCGGCGGATGCGAGGGACAGCAGCAAGTGCAAGGCCAGAGGAGCGGAGGAGGCGGGTGGGGACGTAGAAGCTGAGGCGTCTGTTGAGGTATTCCGGTCCCTTGTCGTAGAGGGCTTTGTGTGCGTGGGTGAGAAGTCGGAAGGTGATCCTTTTGCTGACAGGGAGCCAATGCAGGTGTCTCAGGTGTGCGGAGATGTGGCTGCTGCGGGGTATGTCGAGGATGAGGCGGGCCGAGGCGTTTTGAATGCGTTGCAGGCGATTTTGGAGTTTGGCTGTGGTCCCGGCGTAGAGGGTGTTGCCGTAGTCCAGGCGGCTCGTGACGAGGGCGTGGGTCACGGTTTTTCTGGTGTCGGCGGGGATCCAGCGGAAGATCTTGCGGAGCATGCGGAGGGTGAGGAAGCAGGCGGAGGACACGGCGTTGACTTGCTTGGTCATGGTGAGAAGAGGGTCCAAGATGAAGCCGAGGTTGCGGGCGTGGTCTGTGGGGGTCGGTGCGGTGCCGAGGGCCGTGGGCCACCAGGAGTCGTCCCAGGCGGACGGGGTGTTGCCGAGGATGAGGACTTCCGTTTTTTCAGAGTTCAGCTTTAGGCGGCTGAGCCTCATCCAATCTGCGACGTCCTTCATACCCTCTTGTAGGTTGGTCTTGGCGCTGGCGGGGTCCTTGGTGAGGGAGAGTATAAGTTGGGTGTCGTCGGCGTAGGAGGTGATGATGATGTCGTGCTTGCGTACGATGTTGGCGAGGGGGCTCATGTAGACATTGAAGAGTGTCGGGCTGAGTGATGAGCCTTGGGGTACGCCGCAGATGATCTCGGTGGGTTCTGAGCGAAACGGAGGGAGGTAAACTCTTTGGGAACGGTTTGAGAGGAAGGAGGCGATCAAGTCCAGGGCCTGGCCTTGGATCCCGGTGGAGCGGAGGCGGGTGATTAGGGTGCGGTGACAGACGGTGTCAAAGGCAGCCGAGAGGTCGAGCAGAATGAGGGCGACTGTTTCACCGTTGTCCATCAGGGTTCTGATGTCGTCAGTGACTGAGATGAGGGCGGTTTCAGTGCTGTGGTTGGTTCGGAATCCGGTTTGTGAGGGGTCGAGCAGGTTGTTGTCTTCCAGGAAGGTGGTCAGCTGTTTGTTGACGGTCTTCTCTATTACTTTGGCTGGGAAAGGCAGAAGAGAGATGGGGCGGAAGTTTTTTAGGTCGCTCGGGTCAGCCGTAGGTTTCTTTAGTAGGGCGTTGACTTCGGCGTGTTTCCAGCATTCGGGGAAGGTAGCAGAAGAAAAAGAAGAGTTGATGACGGTCTGGAGGTGCGGGGCGATGATGTCGTCGGCTTTGTTAAAGATGAAGTGCGGGCAGGGGTCCGAAGGGGCGCCGGAGTGGATAGAGTTCATGATGGATTTGGTTTCTTCCGTGTTGATGTGGGACCAGTTGTTGAGGGTGATGGCTGTGGATGCCGGTTCGGTGGTGTATGGTTGGGTCTGGTGTCCGAAGCTGTTGTGGAGGTCGCTAATCTTGCGATGGAAGAAAGTGGCGAGGGATTCGCACAGATCCTGTGAGGGCGTGACGGCGTTGGCGTTGGTGCTGGGGTTGGAGAACTCCTTGACGATGCTGAAGAGTTCTCTGCTGTTGTGTCTGTTTTTGTCCAGTCTGTCGGTGAAAAAGTTCCTTTTGGCAGCGCGGATCAGGTGGTGGTGTTCGCGGGTAGCGTTCTTGAGGGCGGTCATGTTGTCAGCGGTGCGGTCCTTGCGCCAGGCTTTCTCAAGGGCGCGACAAGTTTTCTTTGATTCTTTGAGATTGTCAGAGAACCAAAGAGGTTTTTTGGTGTTGGTCTGTCGATGCGTGCGTTTGAGGGGAGCAAGGATGTCTGCGCAGTTGGAGATCCAGTTTGTGAGGTTGAGGGCTGCGTCGTTGGGGTCGGTGGTGAGGGTGGGTTGGTTGGCGGCGAGTGCGGAGAAGAGTTGCTCTTCGGGGATCTTGTTCCACTGTCGACGAGGGATGGTTTGGGTGCGGAGGTGGCGGGTCTCGCGTCGGAATGTGAAGTGGATGCAGCTGTGGTCGGTCCAGTGTAGGGCGGAGGCGTGGCTGAAGAAGACGTGTTTGCTGGCGGAGAAGATGGGGTCAAGCGTGTGTCCGGCGATGTGGGTGGCGGTGTTCATCAGTTGTTTGAGGCCGAGGTTGGCGAGGTTGTCGAGCAGGGTGGTGGTGTTGGAGTCGTTGTTTTGTTCCAGATGGAAGTTGAGGTCACCTAGGAGGATGTAGTCCGGCGAGGCGAGGGCGTGCGGGGAGATGAAGTCAGCGATGGCGTCGCGGAAAGGGGCGCGTGGCCCGGGAGGACGGTAGACGAGGGATCCTCTGAGGGTGGTCCTCGGATCGGTGCGAATCTGAAAATGCAGGTGTTCAGCGGCGAGAGGGGTGTCTTCGGTGGAGGTGGTGACGCTGATGGAGTCTGGTTGGTCTTTTCTGGAGATCTTGTAGCCTTCGGGGATGGCAGTGGCGATGTCAGGGGCCGAGGAGGCGTTCATCCAGGTCTCCGTGATGAAGGCGACGTCCGGTGCTATGGAGTCCAGGAGGTCCCAGAGTTCAATGGCGTGTTTGTGGACGGAGCGAGCGTTGACTAGGATGCACTTGAGGTGGTTGATGGCGCGTGGGCTTGTGGTCGTGGTTGTTGCGTGGTGGAAGGCGCGTTTGCAGGAGTTGCAGGCGAAGGGTCCATGGGTGCGTTTGGGGTGAGCTTGGAAGCAGGTGTTGGAGCGTCCTGGGTTGAGGGCGTGTAGGGTGGTGGGGTCGTAGCGGGTCAGCGGGGCTTGGGAGAGCTGGGGACCAGGGGTCGTAGCGCTGGGCGCGGGCCAGGCGCGGACGGGCGCAGACGGGCTTGCCTCTGGCGCGCCTCCGGCGCGCCAGTGGCTCGCCCCGCTGCGCGACCGCCATATGAGGTAGGAGGGGGGATCAGGTGGGGGCGAATGGGAGCTGGGGGGCGGGGGCGTGCAGGAGGTCGCGGCGGGAAAGCGCGAGGGAGGGGGGGGACAGGTAGAGTGAGAAGAGCTGGGGGAGGGGGGGTTTAAGGGTGGAGGGGGGTGAGTGTTAGGAGGTTTAGGAGATAAGGGAGAAAGATAGGAGTAGGGTTGAGAAGATAGGGGAGGGGGGGTTGTAGAGGTGGGTGAGGGTGAGAGGTAGAGTGAGAGGATAGGAAGATAGGTAATAGAGGGGGTGAGGGAGGGGGGAGAGATAGAGAAATAGATAGAGAAAATAGATAGGGAAATCGATAGATAGGGAAATAGATAGAGAGATAGGAAGATAGGAGGAGGTGGAGAGTGAGGGATTTAGATAGTGGGATAGAGAGATAGGTAGATAGGAGGAGTGAGGGAGGTAGATAGTGAATGGGTTAGATAGGAGAGATAGAGAGGGGGATGCGAGTGGGGGAGGGGGATGAGGCAGGAGTAGGAGGGCAGGCGCGGGGAGAAGAGGACGGAGGAGGCAGAAGAGCCGAAGACAAGAAGAACAGAAGACAAGAGGAACAGAAGAACAGAAGAACAGAAGAACAGAAGGAGAGAAGAAAGGAAGATCAGAAGACCGGTAGGAGAGAAGAAAGGAAGACCGGAAGAACACAGAAGAACACAGAAGAACACAGAAGAAGATACAGAAAAACGAAGAACAGAGGGCAGAAGACCACAGAAGAAGATGAGGAAGAAGAGAAGAAGAGTGAAGACGGGGGAAAGAAGAGTACAGAAGAGGATTACAGACGAGGAGCGAGGAGGAAGAACAGAAGAACAGAGAAGAAGAAAAGAAGAAAAGAAGCAGGAGCAGGAGAGAGGGTGAGTAGCGCGGGGCAGAGCGAGGGGCTGGGAGGGGGGGTACTTACTGTGAGGTGGGTCTCAGGAACTCAGGAACCTGGAGGAGCTGCAGCGGCAGGGGGAGCGACCTACCCTTGGGTCAAGGGTCGCTACCACTGTCGCGCAGCGGCCGCCATATGAGGTAGGAGGGGGGGAGGGGTCAGGTGGGGGCGAATGGGAGCTGGGGGGCGTGCAGGAGGTCGCGGTGGGAAAGCGCGAGGGAGGGGGGGACAGGTAGAGTGAGAAGAGCTGGGGGAGGGGGGTTTAAGGGTAGAGGGGGGTGAGTGTTAGGAGGTTTAGGAGATAAGGGAGAAAGATAGGAGTAGGGTTGAGAAGATAGGGGAGGGGGGGTTGTAGAGGTGGGTGAGGGTGAGAGGTAGAGTGAGAGGATAGGAAGATAGGTAATAGAGGGGGTGAGGGAGGGGGGGAGAGATAGAGAAATAGATAGAGAAAATAGATAGGGAAATCGATAGATAGGGAAATAGATAGAGAGATAGGAAGATAGGAGGAGGTGGAGAGTGAGGGAGTTAGATAGTGGGATAGAGAGATAGGTAGATAGGAGGAGTGAGGGAGGTAGATAGTGAACGGGTTAGATAGGAGAGATAGAGAGGGGGATGCGAGTGGGGAAGGGGATGAGGCAGGAGCAGGAGGGCAGGCGCGGGGAGAAGAGGACGGAGGAAGCAGAAGAGCCGAAGACAAGAAGAACAGAAGACAAGAAGAACAGAAGAACAGAAGAACAGAAGAACAGAAGGAGAGAAGAAAGGAAGATCAGAAGACCGGAAGGAGAGAAGAAAGGAAGACCGGAAGAATACAGAAGAACACAGAAGAACACAGAAGAAGATACAGAAAAACGAAGAACAGAGGGCAGAAGACCACAGAAGAAGATGAGGAAGAAGAGAAGAAGAGTGAAGACGGGGGAAAGAAGAGTACAGAAGAGGATTACAGGCGAGGAGGAAGAACAGAAGAACAGAGAAGAAGAAAAGAAGAAAAGAAGCAGGAGCAGGAGAGAGGGTGAGTAGCGCGGGGCAGAGCGAGGGGCTGGGAGGGGGGGGGTACTTACTGTGAGGTGGGTCTCAGGAACTCAGGAACCTGGAGGAGCTGCAGCGGCAGGGGGAGCGACCTACCCTTGGGTCAAGGGTCGCTACCACTGTCGCGCAGCGGCCGCCATATGAGGTAGGAGGGGGGGGAGGGGTCAGGTGGGGGCGAATGGGAGCTGGGGGGCGGGGGCGTGCAGGAGGTCGCGGCGGGAAAGCGCGAGGGAGGGGAGGACAGGTAGAGTTAGAAGAGCTGGGGGAGGGGGGTTTAAGGGTGGAGGGGGGTGAGTGTTAGGAGGTTTAGGAGATAAGGGAGAAAGATAGGAGTAGGGTTGAGAAGATAGGGTAGGGGGGTTGGAGAGGTGGGTGAGGGTGAGAGGTAGAGTGAGAGGATAGGAAGATAGGTAATAGAGGGGGTGAGGGAGGGGGGAGAGATAGAGAAATAGATAGAGAAAATAGATAGGGAAATCGATAGATAGGGAAATAGATAGAGAGATAGGAAGATAGGAGGAGGTGGAGAGTGAGGGAGTTAGATAGTGGGATAGAGAGATAGGTAGATAGGAGGAGTGAGGGAGGTAGATAGTGAACGGGTTAGATAGGAGAGATAGAGAGGGGGATGCGAGTGGGGGAGGGGGATGAGGCAGGAGCAGGAGGGCAGGCGCGGGGAGAAGAGGACGGAGGAGGCAGAAGAGCCGAAGACAAGAAGAACAGAAGACAAGAAGAACAGAAGAACAGAAGAACAGAAGGAGAGAAGAAAGGAAGATCCGAAGACCGGAAGGAGAGAAGAAAGGAAGACCGGAAGAACACAGAAGAACACAGAAGAAGATACAGAAAAACGAAGAACAGAGGGCAGAAGACCACAGAAGAAGATGAGGAAGAAGAGTGAAGACGGGGGAAAGAAGAGTACAGAAGAGGATTACAGACGAGGAGCGAGGAGGAAGAACAGAAGAACAGAGAAGAAGAAAAGAAGAAAAGAAGCAGGAGCAGGAGAGAGGGTGAGTAGTGCGGGGCAGAGCGAGGGGCTGGGAGGGGGGTACTTACTGTGAGGTGGGTCTCAGGAACTCAGGAACCTGGAGGAGCTGCAGCGGCAGGGGGAGCGACCTACCCTTGGGTCAAGGGTCGCTACCACTGTCGCGCAGCGGCCGCCATATGAGGTAGGAGGGGGGGGAGGGGTCAGGTGGGGGCGAATGGGAGCTGGGGGGCGGGGGCGTGCAGGAGGTCGCGGCGGGAAAGCGCGTGGGAGGGGGGACAGGTAGAGTGAGAAGAGCTGGGGGAGGGGGGTTTAAGGGTGGAGGGGGGTGAGTGTTAGGAGGTTTAGGAGATAAGGGAGAAAGATAGGAGTAGGGTTGAGAAGATAGGGGAGGGGGGGTTGTAGAGGTGGGTGAGGGTGAGAGGTAGAGTGAGAGGATAGGAAGATAGGTAATAGAGGGGGTGAGGGAGGGTGGGAGAGATAGAGAAATTGATAGAGAAAATAGATAGGGAAATCGATAGATAGGGAAATAGATAGAGAGATAGGAAGATAGGAGGAGGTGGATAGTGAGGGAGTTAGATAGTGGGATAGAGAGATAGGTAGATAGGAGGAGTGAGGGAGGTAGATAGTGAACGGGTTAGATAGGAGAGATAGAGAGGGGGATGCGAGTGGGGGAGGGGGATGAGGCAGGAGCAGGAGGGCAGGTGCGGGGAGAAGAGGACGGAGGAGGCAGAAGAACAGAAGACAAGAAGAACAGAAGAACAGAAGAACAGAAGGAGAGAAGAAAGGAAGATCAGAAGACCGGAAGGAGAGAAGAAAGGAAGACCGGAAGAACACAGAAGAACACAGAAGAACACAGAAGAAGATACAGAAAAACGAAGAACAGAGGGCAGAAGACCACAGATGAAGATGAGGAAGAAGAGAAGAAGAGTGAAGACGGGGGAAAGAAGAGTACAGAAGAGGATTACAGACTTACAGTACTTTATTTTTATGACAATATGCCAATAGTATCTCAGTGAGTACCCTCAGTATGAGGATAGCAAATATACACAAGATATATGTACACAATACCAAAATATGCAGTAATAGTATTAGAAAAACAGTGCAAACAATGTATAGTTACAATAGGATGCAATGGAGACACATAGGGATAGGGGCAACACAAACCATATACTCCAAAAGTGGAATGCGAACCACAAATGGACCCCAAGCCTATGTGACCTTGTAGAGGGTCACTGGGACTATTAGAAAATAGTAAGGGTTAGAAAAATAGCCCACCCCAAGACCCTGAAAAGTGAGTGCCAAGTGCACTAAAGTTCCCCAAAGGACATAGAAGTTGTGATAGGGGAATTCTGCAGGAAAGACACAAACCAACAATGCAACAACAATGGATTTCCAGTTGAGGGTACCTGTGGAACAAGGGGACCAAGTCCAAAAGTCACAAGGAAGTCGGAGATGGGCAGATGCCCAGGAAATGCCAGCTGTGGGTGCAAAGGAGCTGCTACTGGACAGTAGAAGCATAGGTTTCTGCAAGAACGACAAGGGCTAGAGACTTCCCCTTTGGAGAACGGATCTCTCATGCCGTGGAGAGTCGTGCAAAAGTGTTTTCTCGCCGAAAGACTGCCAACAAGCCTTGCTAGCTGCAAATCGTGCGGTAAAGGTTTTTGGATGCTGCTGTGGCCCAGGAGGGACCAGGATGTCGCAAATTGCGTCAGGGGACAGAGGGGACATCGAGCAAGACAAGGAGCTCTCTCAGCAGCAGGCAGCACCCGGAGAAGTGCCAGAAACAGGCACTATGAGGATGCGTGAAACGGTGCTCACCCGAAGTCGCACAAAGGAGTCCCACGTCGCCGGAGAACAACTTAGGAGGTCGTGCAATGCAGGTTAGAGTGGCGTGGACCCAGGCTGGACTGTGCACAAAGGATTTTTGCCGGAAGTGCACGGAGGCCGGCGTAGCTGCAAAAGTCGTGGTTTCCAACAATGCAGTCTGGCGTGGGAAGGCAAGGACTTACCTCCAGCAAACTTGGACTGAAGAGTCACTGGACTGTGGGAGTCACTTGGACAGAGTTGCTGGATTCAAGGGACCTCGCTCATCGTGCTGAGAGGAGACCCAAGGTACCGGTGATGCAGTTCTTTGGTGCCTGCGGTTGCAGGGGGACGATTCCGTCGACCCACAGGAGATTTCTTCAGAGCTTCTAGTGCAGAGAGGAGGCAGACTACCCCCACAGCATGCACCACCAGGAAAACAGTCGAGAAGGCGGCAGGATCAGCGTTACAGAGTTGCAGTAGTCGTCTTTGCTACTATGTTGCAGTTTTGCAGGCTTCCAGCGCGGTCAGCAGTCGATTCCTTGGCAGAAGGTGAAGAGAGAGATGCAGAGGAACTCGGATGAGCTCTTGCATTCATTATCTAAGGAATCCCAAGAGACAGAGACCCTAAATAGCCAGAAAAGAGGGTTTGGCTACCTAGGAGAGAGGATAGGCTAGCAACACCTGAAGGAGCCTATCAGGAGGAGTCTCTGACGTCACCTGATGGCACTGGCCACTCAGAGCAGTCCAGTGTGCCAGCAGCACCTCTGTTTCCAAGATGGCAGAGGTCTGGAGCACACTGGAGGAGCTCTGGGCACCTCCCAGGGGAGGTACAGGTCAGGGGAGTGGTCACTCCCCTTTCCTTTGTCCAGTTTCGCCCCAGAGCAGGGCTAAGGGGTCCCTGAACCGGTGTAGACTGGCTTATGCAGAAATGGGCACCAAATGTGCCCATGAAAGCATTTCCAGAGGCTGGGGGAGGCTACTCCTCCCCTGCCTTCACACCATTTTCCAAAGGGCGAGGGTGTAACACCCTCTCTCAGAGGAAGTCCTTTGTTCTGCCATCCTGGGCCAGGCCTGGCTGGACCCCAGGAGGGCAGATGCCTGTCTGAGGGGTTGGCAGCAGCAGCAGCTGCAGTGAAACCCCGGGAAAGGCAGTTTGGCAGTACCAGGGTCTGTGCTACAGACCACTGGGCTCATGGGATTGTGCCAACTATGCCAGGATGGTATAGAGGGGGCAATTCCATGATCATAGACACATTACATGGCCATATTCGGAGTTACCATTGTGAAGCTACATATAGGTAGTGACCTATATGTAGTGCACGCGTGTAATGGTGTCCCCGCACTCACAAAGTCCGGGGAATTGGCCCTGAACGATGTGGGGGCACCTTGGCTAGTGCCAGGGTGCCCACACACTAAGTAACTTAGCACCCAACCTTTACCAGGTAAAGGTTAGACATATAGGTGACTTATAAGTTACTTAAGTGCAGTGTAAAATGGCTGTGAAATAACGTGGACGTTATTTCACTCAGGCTGCAGTGGCAGGCCTGTGTAAGAATTGTCAGAGCTCCCTATGGGTGGCAAAAGAAATGCTGCAGCCCATAGGGATCTCCTGGAACCCCAATACCCTGGGTACCTTAGTACCATATACTAGGGAACCAATGTGGTGCCACATTGTTCAGGGCAAATTCCCCAGACTTTGTGAGTGCGGGGACACCATTACACGTGTGCACTACATATAGGTCACTACCTATATGTGGCATCACAATGGTAACTCCGAACATGGCCATGTAACATGTCTAGGATCATGGAAATGTCACCCCAATACCATTCTGGTATTTGGGGGACAATTCCATGCATCCTCAGGTCTCTAGCACAGAACCTGGGTACTGCCAAACTGCCTTTCCGGGGTTTCCACTGCAGCTGCTGCTGCTGCCAAACCCTCCGACAGATTTCTGCCCCCCTGGGGTCTGGGCAGCCAAGTCCCAGGAAGGCAGAACAAAGGATTTCCTCTGAGAGAGGGTGTTACACCATCTCCCTTTGGAAATAGGTGTGAAGGGCTGGGGAGGAGTAGCCTCCCCCAGTTCTCTGGAAATGCTTTGATGGGCACAGATGGTGCCCATCTCTGCATAAGCCAGTCTACACCGGTTCAGGGATCCCCCAGCCCTGTTCTGGCGCGATGCTGGACAATGGAAAGGGGAGTGACCACTTCCCTAACCAGTACCTCCCAGGGGAAGTGCCCAGAGCTCCTCCAGTGTGTCCCAGACCACTGCCATCTTGGATTCAGAGGTGTGGGGGCACAATGGACTGCTCTGAGTGGCCAGTGCCAGCAGGTGACGTCAGAGACCCCTCCTGATAGGTGCTTACCTCTCTTAGTAGCCAAGCCTCCTTTCTCAGTAGCCAAACCTCCTTTTTGGGGTATTTAGGGTCTCTCCTCTGGGATATTCCTCAGATAACGAATGCAAGAGCTCACCAGAGTTCCTCTGCACTTCCCTCTTCGACTTCTGCCAAGGATCGACTGCTGACTGCTCCAGGACGCCTGCAAAACCGCCACAAAATAGCAAGACGACTACCAGCAACATTGTAGTGCCTCATCCTGCCAGCTTTCTCGACTGTTTCCTGGTGGTGCATGCTCTGAGGGCTGTCTGCCTTCACCCTGCACTGGAAGCCAAGAAGAAATCTCCTGTGGGTCGACAAAATCTTCCCCCTGCCAACGCAGGCACCAAACGTCTGCATCACCAGTCCTCTGGGTCCCCTCTCATCCTGATGTGCGTGGTCCCTGGAACACAGGAGCTGGATCCAAGAGTCTCCCACAGTCCAGTGGCCCTTCTGTCCAAAATTTGGTGGAAGTAAGTCCTTGCCTCCCCAAGCCAGACAGCAAACCTGTGTACTGCGTGATTTGCAGTTGCTCCGGCTCCTGTGCACTTCTCCAAGGATTCCTTTGTGCACAGCCTAGCCTGGGTCCCCAGCACTCCGTCCTGCATTGCCCAACTCACTGAGTTGAACTCCGACGTCGTGGGACCCTCCTTTTGTGACTCTGAGTTCACAGATCTTCTAAGTGCCTGTTCCGGTGCTTCTGCTGGCCCTGCCTGCTTCTGCGGGAGCTCTTTGAGTTGCTGAGCGCCGCCCCTGTCTCCTCCGCCAAGGGGCAATATCCTGGTCCTTCCTGGTCCCCAGAAGCAACCAAAATCCTCAACCTTGACTCTTGCAGCTAGCAAGGCTTGTTTATGGTATTTCTGCACCAGCACGCCGTGGGACATCTTCCATCCAAAGGAGAAGTTCCTAGCCCTTTTCGTTGTTGCACAATCTTCGGCTTCTTCCACCCGGAGGCAGCCCTTTTGCACCTTCATCCGGGGTTTTGTGGGCCCCTGCCCCCCCCCCCGGACACTTTCATGACTCTTGGACTTGGTCCCCTTCCTTTACTGGTCCTCAGGTCCAGGAATCCGTCTTCATTGTTTTGCTGGTGCTTGTGGTTCTTGCAGAATCCTCTATCACGACTATTGTGTCTTTCTGGGGTAGTAGGGTAACTTTACTCCCACTTTTCAGGGTCTTGGGTTGGGGTATTTTGGACACCCTTACTGTTTTCTCACAGTCCCAGTGACCCTCTACAGTCTCCCAAAGGTCTGGGGTCCATTCGTGATTCGCATTCCACTTTTGGAGTACATGGTTTGTGTTGCCCCTAGACCTATGCCTACCTATTGCATCCTATTGTGATTCTACATTGTTTGCTCTACTTTTCTTACTGTTACTTACCTGTTTTGGGTTTGTGAACATATAACTTGTGTATATTACTTATCTCCTAAGTGAGGGTATTCTCTGAGATACTTTTGGCATATTGTCACTAAAATAAAGTATTTATTTTTAGTAACTCTCAGTATTGTGTTTTCTTATGATATTGTGCTATATGATATAAGTGGTACAGTAGGAGCTTTGCATGTCTCCTAGTTCAGCCTAAGCTGCTTTGCCATAGCTACCTTCTATCAGCCTAAGCTGCTAGAAACACCTCTATTCTACCAATAAGGGATAACTGGACCTGGCACAGGGTGTAAGTACTACAAGGTAACCGCTATAAGCCAGGCCAGCCTCCTACAGTGCCTAACTGAAACACTGAGGCTCTGCTAACCAGAACCTCAGTGTTTATGCTCTCTCTGCTTTTAAAATTGTCACTGCAGGCTAGTGACTCATTTTACCAATTCTCATTGGCACACTGGAACACCCTTATAATTCCCTTGTATATGGTACCTAGGCATCCAGGGTATTGGGGTTCCAGGAGATCCCTAAGGGCTGCAGCATTTCTTTTGCCACCCATAGGGAGCTCAGACAATTCTTACACAGGACTGCCACTGCATTTCACAGCCATTTTACACTGCACTTAAGTGACGTATAAGTCACCTATATGTCTAACCCTCATTTGGTGAAGGTTAGGTGCAAAGTTAGTTAGTGTGTGGGCACCCTGGCATTAGCCAAGGTGCCCCCACATTGTTCAGGGCAAATTCCCCGGACTTTGTGAATGCGGGGACACCATTACACGTGTGCACTACAGATAGGTCAAACCTATATGTAGCCTCACAATGGTAACTCCAAACATGGCCATGTAACATGTCTAGCATCATGAAATTGTCACCCCAATACCATTCTGGTATTGGGGGGACAATTCCATGCACCCCCAGGTCTCCAGCATAGAGCCCCGGTACTGCCAAACTAACTTTCCAGGGTCTCCTCTGCAGCTACCGCTGCTGCCAACCCCTCAGACAGGTTTCTGCCCCCCCCTGGGGCCTGGGCAGCCTGGTCCCAGGAAGGCAGAACAAAGGATTTCCTCTGAGAGAGTGTGTTACACCCTCTCCCTTTGGAAATAGGTGTGAAGGGCCTGGGAGGAGTAGCTTCTCCTGGCCTCTGGAAATACTTTGAAGGGCACAGATGGTGCCCTCCGTGCATAAGCCATAAGCCAGTCTACACCAGCCCTGCCCTGGTGCGAAACTGGACAAAGGAAAGGGGGGTGACCACTCCCCTGACAAGCACCTCCCAGGGGAGGTGCCCAGAGCTCCTCCAGTGTGTCCCAGACCTCTGCCATCTTGGATGCAGAGGTGTGAGGGCACAATGGACTGCTCTGAGTGCCAGTGCCAGCAGGGGATGTTAGAGACCACTCCTGATAGGTACTTACCTTTCTCTGTAGCCAATCCTCCTCTGTGGGCTATTTAGGGTCTCTCCTGTGTGTATCTCACCAGATAACGAATGCAAGAGCTCACCAGAGTTCCTCTGCAATTCCCTCTTCGACTTCTGCCAAGGATGACTGCTCCAGGATGCCTGCATAACCGCAACAAAGTAGCAAGAAGACTACCAGCAACATTGTAGCGCCTCATCCTGCTGGCTTTCTCAACTCTTTCCTGGTGGTGCATGCTCTGAGGGCTGTCTGCCTTCACCCTGCACTGGAAGCCAAGAAGAAATCTCCTGTGGGTCGACGGAATCTTCCCCCTGCCAATGCAGGCACCAAACTTCAGAGCTGTCCATTGTGCCCTCTGGGTCCCCTCTCGTTCTGACGAGCATGAGAAGCGGGGTCCAAGCATCTTCGACAGTCCAGTGGCCCTTCTGTCCAAATTTGGTGGAGGTAAGTCCTTGCCTCCCCCCCAGAATGTAAACCTGTGTACTGCGTGAACTGCAGCTGCTCGGGCTTCTGTGCACTTTTGCAAGACTTCCTTTGTGCACAGCCTAACCCAGGTCCCCAGCACTCCATCCTGCATTGCCCAACTCGCTGAGTTGGACTCCGACATCGTGGGACCCTCCTTTGTTGCTTTGAGTCGACCGTCGTCCTCAGATCTTCTAAGTTACTGTTCAGGTGCTTCTGCGGGTGCTGCCTGCTTCTGCATGGAGTAGGAGGCTGGCCTGGCTTATAGTGGGTACCCTGTGGTAATTACACCCTGTGCCAGGTCCAGTTATCCCTGATTAGTAGAACAGAGGTGTTTCTAGCATCTTAGGCTGATAGAAGGTAACTATGGCAAAGCAGCTTAGGCTGAACTAGGAGACATGCAAAGCTCCTACTATACCACTTATATCGTATGCACAATATCATAAGAAAACACAATACTCAGAGTTACTAAAAATAAAGGTACTTTATTTTTATGACAATATGCCACAAGTATCTCAGTGAGTACCCTCAGTAAGAATTTAAGTAATATACACAATTTGTATGTACACAAACCCAAAACAGGTACGTAAGAGTCAGAAAAATAATGCAAACAGTGTAGAATTACAATAGGTTGCAATAGGTGAACATAGGTCTAGGGGCAACACAAACCATATACTCAAAAAGTGGAGTGCGAATCACAAATGGACCCCAGACCTATGGGAGCTTGTAGAGGGCTGCTGGGACTGTAAGAAAGCAGTCAGGGTGTAGAAGATACCCAACCCCAAGACCATGAAAAGTAGGAGTAAAGTACCCCTACTACCCCAAAAGGACACAATAGTCGTGATAGGGGGATTCTGCAAGAACCACAAAGACCAGCAAAGCACTGAAGACGGATTCCTGGACCTGAGGATCTGCCTGGCAAGGGGACCAAGTCCAAGAGTCGCGATAGTGTCCGGGGGGGCAGAAGCCCAGAAAACCCCAGATGAAGGTGCAAGGAAGCTGTCACCGGATGGAAGATGCTTGGAATTCTGCAACAACAAAGAGGACAAGGAACTTCTCCTTTGAAAGGGTGATGTCCCACGTTGCGATGAAGGTTTCAGAAGTGTTCCCATGCAGAAATACTGCAAACAAGCCTTGCTAGCTGCAAGGGTTGCAGTAGAGGTTTTTGGGTGCTGCTGGGGACCAGGAAGGACCAGGATCTCCCCCCTTGGAGGAGGAGACAGCGGGGGCACTCAGCAACTCAGAGAGCCCCCACAGAAGCAGGCAGCACCCGCAGAAGTACCCAAACAGGCACTTAGATGATTTATGAACCGGAGCAGGCTCAGAGACACAAAGGGGGGTCCCACGATGCCGGAGGCCAACTCAGAGGGTTGAGCACTGCAGGACAGAGTGCTGGGGACCCAGGCTAGGATATGCGCGAAGGAAATCCTAGAAGAGTGCACAGGAGCTGGAGCAGCTGCAATTCAAGCAGTTCACAGGTTTGCAGTCTAGCGTGGGGAGGCAAGGACTTACCTCCACTAATCTTGGACTTAAGGATCACTGGACTGTGGGAGTCACTTGGATAGAGTTCCTGTGTTCCAGGGACCACGCTCGTCAGGATGAGAGGGGACCCAGAGGACCGGTGATGCATTGGCAGGGGGAAGATTCCGTCGACCCACGGGAGATTTCTTCTTGGCTTCCAGTGCAGGGTGAAGGCAGGTGACCCCCAGAGCATGCACCACCAGGAAACAGTTGAGAAAGCCTTTAGGATGAGGCGCTACAATGTTGCTGGTAGTCGTCTTGCTACTTTGTTGTGGTTTTGCAGGCATCCTGGAGCAGTCAGCGGTCGATCCTTGGCAGAAGTCGGAGAGGGAAGTGCAGAGGAACTGTGGTGAGCTCTTGCATTCGTTATCTGAAGAATTCCCCAGAGGAGAGACCCGAAATAGCCAGAAAAGTAGGTTTGGCTACCAAGAAAGGAAGATTGGCTACCAAGAGATGTAAGAGCCTATCAGAGGGGGTCTCTGACGTCACCTGCTGGCACTGGCTGCTCAGAGCAGTCCAGTGTGCCCCCAACACCTCTGTTTCCAAGATGGCAGAGGTCTGGGACACACTGGAGGAGCTCTGGGCACCTCCCCTGGGAGGTACTGGTCAGGGGAGTGGTCACTCCCCTTTCCTTTGTCCAGTTTTGCACCAGAGCAGGGCTGGGGGATCCCTGAACCGGTGTAGACTGGCTTATGCAGAGATGGGCACCATCTGTGCCCATCAAAGCATTTCCAGAGGCTGGGGGAGGCTACTCCTCCCCAGCCATTCACACCTATTTCCAAAGGGAGAGGGTGTAAATCCTTTATTCTGCCTTCCTGGGCCAGGGTTGCCAGGACACCAGGAGGGCAGAATCCTGTCTGAGGGGTTGGCAGCAGCTGCAGTGGAAACCCCGGAAAGGCAGTTTGGCAGTACCCGGGTTCTGTGCTAGAGACCCGGGGGATCATGGAATTGTCCCCCCAATACCCCAATACCAGAATGGTATTGGGGTGACAACACCATGATCTTAGACATGTTACATGGCCATGTCCGGCCATGTTCGGAGTTACCATTGTGACACTATACATAGTAGTGACCTATGTATAGTGCACGCGTGTAATGGTGTCCCCGCACTCACAATGTCCGGGAATTTGCCCTGAACGATGTGGGGGCACCTTGGCTAGTGCCAGGGTGCCCACACACTAAGTAACTTGCTACCCAACCTTCACCAGGTGAAGGTTAGACATATAGGTGACTTATAAGTTACTTGTGTGCAGTGAGAAATGGCTGTGAAATGCCGTGGACGTTATTTCACTCAGGCTGCAGTGGCAGGCCTGTGTAAGAATTGTCTGAGCTCCCTATGGGTGGCAAAAGAAATGCTGTAGCCCATAGGGATCGCCTGGAACCCCAATACCCTAGGTACCTAAGTACCATATACAAGGGAATTATATGGGTCTACCAGTGTGCCAATGAGAATTAGTAAATTTAGACACTAGCCTGCAGTGACAAATTTAGAAAGCAGAGAGAGCATAAACACTGAGGTTCTGGTTAGCAGAGCCTCAGTGATACATTTAAGCACCACACAGGGAACACATACAGGGCACATCCTATGAGCACTGGGGTCCTGCCTAGCAGGATCCCAGTGACACAGGGGCTAAAACATACATACATACAGTGAAAATGGGGGTAACATGCCAGGCAAGATGGTACTTTCCTACACATGGGCTCACTGTGTTGCCGAGCGCCCCCTCTGTCTCCTCCTCCAAAGGGCGACCTCCTGGTCCTTCCTGGGCCCTGGCAGCACCCAAAATCCTCAACCGCAACTCTTGCAGCTAGCAAGGCTTGTTTGTGGTCTTTCTGCGATGAAACAACTCTGCATCCTCCAACATGCCTTGGGACATCTTCTGACCAAAGGAGAAGTTCCTGGCATCTTCCGTTGTTGCAGAATCTTTGGCTTCTTCCACCCTGAGGCAGCCCTTTTGCACCTTCATCCTTGGTTTAGTGGGCTCCTGCCCCCCCTGCACACTTGCGTGACTCTTGGACTTGGTCCCCTTCCTTTACAGGTCCTCAGGTCCAGGAATCAGTCTTCAGTGTTTTGCAGCCAGTTGTTGTCCTTGCAGAATCCCCTATCTAGACTTTACTGTCTTTCTGGGGAAGTAGGGTAACTTTACTTCTACTTTTCAGGGTCTTTGGGTGGGGTATCTTTGTACACCCTGAGTGTTTTATTACACTCCCAGCCACCCTCTACACACTACACTAGGCCTGGGGTCCATTCGTGGTTCACATTCCACTTTTGGAGTATATGGTTTGTGTTGCCCCAGGCCTATTGTCTCCTATTGCATTCTATTGTGTTCTACAGTGTTTGCACTACTTTTCTAACTGTTACTTGCCTGATTTTGATTTGTGTGTATATATTTGTATATATTACTTACCTCCTCAGGGAGTACATCCTCTGAGTTACTTTTGGCATATTGTCACTAAAATAAAGTACCTTTATTTTTAGTAACTCTGAGTATTGTGTTGTCTTATGATATAGTGCTAAGTGATATAAGTAGTACAGTAGGAGCTTTGCATGCCTCCTAGTTCAGCCTAAGCTGCTCTGCTATAGCTACCTCTATCAGCCTAAGCTGCTAGAACACCTCCAACCTACTAATAAAGGATAACTATACCTGGCACAAGGTGTAAGTACCACAAGGTACCCACTATAAGCCAGGCCAGCCTCCTACAGTAACATCGTACTGAATTCCAATTAGGGTTTGCAACCAAATACCAATGCTGTGTTGGGAAGGGGTGTTTTTAGGAAGTCCCTTCCAATTACCAAATCGCAGTGGGGATGTATTGTGTCTGAATTGTGGCTCAAAGGAGGTGGTAAGCCCCTTTCAAATGGGAAGAGGACCCCATGAGAACCAGTCCCCTCTGAGAATGTAAAAAAAAAAAATTCAGAGCAGGCTGTGATTCCACAGACCACTGCCTACACTAAAATTACCTACTAGGAATCTGTAATTTAGAAATAAAAATGTAATACATTAGGAATAGCGGTTCCGTAATTATGATTCACAGACAATTACAATCTGGAAATTGCTCTTTCCAATGTTAATACATCTGGCCCTTAGTACATAGCAAAAAATGCATTCTGGGGTGGCAAACGCTGGCCCATAGTTATACTTCATTGCGCCGCACTTGCGTCTTTTTTTGAAGCAAAATCGGCGCAAACTTACAAAATACAATTAAGGCCCATATTTATAGTTTTTGATGCTAAACTGCGCTAACGCTAGCTGGCAGTAAGGCCTGGCTAGCGTCATAAAAAAGGATGCTAGTTGGGTAGGGGAGGCGTAGGAGGAACAGGGGGTTTAGCATCAGAGGATGACGTTAGTACGGGCAGAGGCAAAAACAATGCCTATGCCCGACTGACGTCATTTTCTGGTGTGAGAACCCCATGGACATAACTCCTGTCTCAGTTAAGACAGGAGTCATGTCTTCCAGACCAATGGCCATGCCCAGGGGACTTTGGTCCCCTGGGCATGGCCATTGGGCCCAGTGCCATGTAGGAGGGGCCAAGTTAGGCCCCCCTATGGCACTTAGAAAAAAAAAAACACTTACCCATGCCTACCTTTACTTACCTGTGATGGGGACCCTCCATCCTTAGGTGTCTTCCTGGTGTGGGTGGGGGTGGGTGAGGGTGTTCCTGGGGCCAGGCAAGGGCACCTATGGGCTCTTTCCAAGGCCTCTGACCATTCAAAAAGGCCCACAGGTCCCCTAAAGCCTGCCCTGACCCAGTCGTTAAATAATGGCTCTAAGCAAGCTTAGCCCCATTATTTAAGGTCCTCATCCTCCCGTGCTAGATTTTAGCACGGGGAGATAAATATGGCACTAAGGCCATATCATCGTTTTCGGCACGGGAATGCCTCCCTTGCATCTCATTGACGCAAGGTAGTTTTCCACGTCCAGAAAATAACGTAAACTCCATAACTTTGGCGCTAGACATGTCTAGCGCCAAAGTATAAATATGGAGTTAGGTTTGCGCCGAATTAGCGTAAAAAAATGATGCTAATTTAGCGCAAACCGAGCATAAATATGGGCCTATAATTTGTAAGTTTGCGCTGCTTTTGAGTCAAAAAAAGACACGAATGCGGCACAAAAAAAAGTATAAATACGGGCCCCTGTGTGTAATAAAAGGCTTTGCGGCGTCAAATTGTCTTTGTCCATCAATCTCCTGGCCCCTTGCTCTCTATTCCGCTGCAGCATCGGAGAACAGGGCAGGGAGGTGCTATGAATCAGTGCTTGTGCCTGTGCAACCTTTGAGTTCTCTGCTAAAACTAATCGCTAGTTTCAGCATTGTTTTAATAATTACCTACAGAGAACGCCTGCTAAGGAACTACATGTAGGTTATCTCACTAGTAGCGCTAGTATAGTGAGCAGTTTCATAAAATTCAGACTCATTATGAAATTTAATTTGCGGCCATTTGCGATAGGGCTTTTGAACGGCATACTTGCTCTGCTTCAGTGCAGTGTTCCTAATCTGACTTCCTCATTACGGCCCCGGGTGATATATTTATGACACCATTATTTTGTCTCTCTATCAGATAGGGCACAATTTATGGGAGGAAACAGCTCTCACCGCCAACTACAGTGAGAGAAGGAGAGATAATAAGATGAAAGTTAAGGATAAGGTCAGGACAAATGCTACATAACAACACACCTTTTAAAACTACATGGCACATTAAGGAAGACAAGAAAAGAAAGACATCCAAGAACTACAGACAAAAGAAGAAAGAGACAAGATTACACACCGGAAGACATTATATAAATTAGACTCAGGAGGACTGAAACGATATAATGTTGATTACGGGAGGAAGCAGTGCAACCACTAGCAAAGGCGAAGGCGCCGAAAAGATTTCAGAAAACAACAGCACTGGGAGCAGCCTGGAGGGATTTCAAATAGTCACTTTCAAGTGGCTGCACGTCCATGTACCTTTCATCCTCAGCTTGTGGATTTTGGTAGCGACCGCAAGTAAACTTGGTAAGTAAGCCTGTACCATGTGTTTCATCGGTGCATAGACATCTAAAGGCTGCATGAAACGGGGCTTAAATGTTGAAACATTAAGTCAAAGGGGCGGATTACATTGCTTACGAAACAATTGCGCACTGACATGTCCAGATTGCCTAGATTGTACTGGAACAGTTTTAAACTAGCAGTTTGACTGACCATCGCTGATTTAAATGTTTTTGTTAGACGATGCAAATTTGTACTGGTCAGACAATACAAGTCACAGTGGCCTATATATACCAAGAGTTGCACTGTGTTTGTGTCACAAAAGTGATGGAAATGGACGCATTTTTTTTTCAAATTTACTTTCCAATGCAAAACTTATTTTGAGTTGGAAATCTAATTTAAAGTAGTGCAAAGAAGCCCCTAGTATGGCTTTGCATTAGTTGGTGCCAAGTGGGCATTCCTTGGGTGGTGCATGGGCAATTCCAGGCAATCACCATTAGTTTTGACACAAAATCTTAGCTATTAAAAAAATTATACCAGGTTTTGCATTAAAAATTATGCACTTTTAAATTAGGTGCCTTAAAGGAGAAATGCTTATATTTCTCCTTACCTTTCCGACTTTGCGTGAGTGCTGCATTGTACCGCACACATATAAAGTATAAAAAGTTGTAAGGTCAGTCTAAGCATGGTATTTTGTACTGAAAGGATATCCTTCCAAAACAAAGCCTATACTAACTAATGCAGACGTCTTTGAACTATGGGGCAAAAGACTGTGTATGGCTCTCAGTATCCTGATTGCGCTGGCACTTGGGAGAGAGGTGGAGAGTGCAAGAACACTGTAGATATGATGTTGTCCTGCTCTCTCCTTGTGCAACGCAACATAACATTTATGGTTGCTGCACTGAGTTGTGTGAGAGTTTTGGGGCATATATAAGTAAAGTGATGCTGCACACAGTGGAGTGCCACTTTTCTTGCGCCCCTTAGTGCCCCTCTAGCCACTATGTGTGCGCCGTATTTAAAATATGGCGCACCATGGAGGTAGTTAGGGGACTAGCATCAGAATTTTTTATGTAGTCCGGCGCTTTGCAGGATTAGCGTCAACAGTTTTGATGCTAATCCTGCAAAGCACCCAGAGGTCCATTGTAACCAATAAAAGCCTCCTTTTAACCCCTGCTCGGAGGAGACTTTAAAAGTGACGAAAAAATGACGCAAAGAAATCTCTTAGATCTCTTTGCGCCATTTTTTTGGACCCCCTAATGGGGGAACACCTCCTTTGCATACATAATACCCGTGCCAGACATAATGTAGGGTAAAGGGTTACAAGTTACAAAGTGACGCAATGCATGAATTGCACCACTTTCTAAATATGGTGCAGCATTTTAGTCCTTCTAATGCCACATTAGCGTAAAAAAAATGAAGCTAATATGGCGTTAGACTTGTGCTAGGGGCTCTTAAATATGCCCCTTAGTAAATAGACCCAAGTGTAATATTGCATTGAAACTATTGACATAAAAGATTTACAAAATGTTATTGTACAATTGCACCAGCACCATTACACTTTAACTAAGCCGCCCTGTAAATGGTTTAGAACTTTTCTTCTGTTTTCATTATCAAAAACAAATATGATGCCAACCTTTTAAGCACTAAAATTAATTCAATTCTTTAAATAGTGACATTTTTCTTTGGAGTCCGTCTAAAAAATGAATACTATTAATCAGATCAATCTCAACATCTTAATACACCACATTATTTTTGTGGCTGTAACAACAATCTGTTCCCTCGTAGGTGCGTGCTTCAGCACCTGTGCACATGCTATCCTGACAGTCATGGCCCGTGGGTCGCTGAGGGGGCAGGGCGGTGTGCGCAGAGGGAGTCTGGCCTGTGTTGCTGGGCAGGAGAGACCCTTCTGCGCATGTGTGTTTGGCCGGCCCCAGACGGCCGGCCAAACAAACATGCGCTAGTGAGGGGGAGTGCTGAGCACTTCCCCTCATTGCTGGTCACCCCTGTGGCCCTTTCCCCCCAAAACTGTAATAAACGTAGTTTATCATAGTTTTTTGGGGAAAAGGTTTGCAGCTGCCTCTGCTGGCAGGGGGCGACGCTCCTCAGCCCATATGGAGGAGCTGCCCCTGTATCCTGATGCCTTACAGAAAGAGTTTGAAAGAAACATTTAAAAGTCAAAAGCACGGTGGAAAATGAACTATTATCCTCCACTCATTCCTAAATGGGCCATTAACTTCACTTCACTTAAACCATTTGGAGAACAGTTCTCTGCTGGGAGTCACTAAAGTTCAACACGTTTAAATAACATGCCTTTGTGATGCAGCTCCTGACCCCATCTAAGCAACATTAACTGTCATGTGAGGGAGCATACACCTGCCACTGCCTGGGACAGAAATCGCAGCAAAGTTTCTGTTATAAATATTTCTCAAAAAAAGACATTTTAAGATAGTCTAAAAAAAATACCTTCCATGGGCATTGTTCTCTTTTATTTCGCTCAGCTCTCTCTTCCTTTGGGCCCCTGATGTTTCTGATCTTTCATTGTGCTCCGTGCTATTGTTCACTGGTACGTTTTTTTAGCAATTTTATATAGCGCAAACTAAAATGATGGGTTGATTACGTTATTTACCCACAATCACAGGCTGTTGAGCCCATGCCAGACTCAAACCTGATTCTCCAGTACCAAAGACGGCAGCTCTGGCCATAATGCTACATCTCTTTCCGTTTGCCTTCCATTTTTAGTTCAGCACACTGTTTACTTCACATGTTCTATACAGTGTAACTGCATGTAAACACAGGCTCTATTTCTAAATGTAAAACAATTCATAGATGTAAAAATGTTAAACAGTTGCCTTAAAAGTTCATGTTTTATTCCATTTTATGTTTAAGAACACAAACACCTTGCAGAAATTTTGATTAAGTCACAAAGTAAAAATACAGTGGGCCAAATTTGAGAAAAGTGGTGTGCATCATATGCAGCGCCACTTTCCCGCGCCCCTTAGCACCCTTCTAACGCCACCATGTGTGCACCATATTTAACATACAGCACACCATGGCGGTAGTTAAGGAACTAGTGTAAACATGTTTACGCTAGTTTGGCGCTTTGCAGGATTAGCATTAAAAATGTTGACCCAAATCCTGCAAAGCACCTAGAGGCCCATTGAAAACAATGGAAGCCTCATTTTAACACCTGCTCTGTGCAGGCATTAAAAGTGCCAAAAAAAATGGCGCAAAGAAATCTTTTAGATTTATTTGTGCCATTTTCCCGACCCCCCTAATGGAGGAATGCCCAGCTTGCATATACTATGCCTGGCGCAAGGGTTTACAAAGTGGCGCAATGCAAGCATTGCACCACTTTGTAAATATGGTGCATGGAAAAAGCCACTTTAACGCCGCTTTAACGTAAAAAAAATGAAGCTATGGTGTCCCTAAGGTGGCGCTAGGGGCTCTCAAATATGCCCCAATGTGTATAAGGACGAGAAGACATACAAATCCTTGGCAAGCCAGTGCAATGGTTAATTTAAAAAAAACTTTCTTGGAAGCAAATTCATTGGCATATGCCACAAAAATACAGACGGAAGAGGAAACAGCTCCTGAACATGTCAGCCGTATGAATGCAATAAAAAAATGAAAATTAAAAAAAATATTGCACATAATTTTAATTGAAAAATACAGGTGTTTTCTAGCATTCAGGTGTACGTAGTACAATTTTAGAATTCCTTTTGTGGTTTTAATGTATCTAACAAGAAAATATAATGCTTATGTGCACAAAGAGACTTTTAGGTTTGTAATACTGCATCTCAATACCTACTTTAAACACACAGGGATGCCTTAAAAATACAAAATCAAAATGAAGTATGGAAAGTGAAAAATAATTGTTCAGTAAAGTAGTGGCACACCAGACCTGTCACTGAAGCACTTTTTTGGGTGGATGCGCATGTGTGATCATGTGAAATGATGTCAGTTATAGTGCACGTTAGTCAGTTGCTGAAGTGGAGGACTGACCTATTACCCTTTGCTGTATGCTGTGGTGGGTGGAAGTAATATGAGAATGAGAGCTGAACAGACCAATTGATGAAGAGGACCAAAGTATACTATACTATGTTAAGGTTATTTATGCAACACAAGTAAATCAGGTTTCTTGGGGCTATACTACCATAACTGAACCAGTGGCATTTCCAGAAGCTAATTCAACAATAAGGAAGAGTTTCCTAAAAATGAGTGAAGATTAATTTTAAATGGATGTGTTAACAATTCCACTTCATATGGGCCACAAATGAGACAGCAAGGTTTATGAAGGTGATAGATCTATTTGTAGGGTTTGTAAGAAGGAAGAGATCATTTGACCTTAGGTTGAAGAAGCCCTGTGCCAGCAGAAATTACTGAGTGAATGTAGGAAAGTACCATCTTGCCTGGCATGTTACCCCCATATTTCACTGTATATATGTTGTTTTAGTGTATGTGTCACTGGGACCCTGCCAGCCAGAGCCCCAGTGCTCATAAGTGTGCCCTGTATGTGTTCCCTGTGTGATGACTAACTGTCTCATTGAGGCTCTGCTAACCAGAACCTCAGTGGTTATGCTCTCTCTGCTTTCTAAATTGTCACTAACAGGCTAGTGACCAATTTCACCAATTCACATTGGCATACTAGAACACACTTATAATTCCCTAGTATATGGTACTGAGGTACCCAGGGTATTGGGGTTCCAGGAGATCCCTATGGGGTGCTGCATTTCGTTTGCCACCCATAGGGAGCTCTGACAATTCTTACACAGGCCTGCCACTGCAGCCTGAGTGAAATAACGTCCACGTTATTTCACAGCCATTTACCACTGCACTTAAGTAACTTATAAGTCACCTATATGTCTAACCTTCACCTGGTGAAGGTTGGGTGCTAAGTTACTTAGTGTGTGGGCACCCTGGCACTAGCCAAGGTGCCCCCACATCGTTCAGGGCAAAGTCCCCGGACTTTGTGAGTGCAGGGACACCATTTCACGCATGCACTATACATAGGTCACTACCTATGTATAGCGTCACAATGGTAACTCCGAACATGGCCATGTAACATGTCTAAGATCGTGGAATTGTCCATGATCCCCCGAGTCTCTAGCACAGACCCGGGTACTGCCAAACTGCCTTTCCCGGGGTTTTGCTGCAGCTGCTGCTGCTGCCAACCCCTCAGACAGGTTTCTGCCCTCCTGGGGTCCAGCCAGGGCTGGCCCAGGAAGGCTGACCAAACAACTTCCTCAGAGAGAGGGTGTTACACCCTCTCCCTTTGGAAAAAGGTGTCAGGGCTGGGGAGGAGTAGCCCCCCCCAGCCTCTGGAAATGCTTTGATGGGCACAGATGCTGCCCATCTCTGCATAAGCCAGTCTACACTGGTTCAGGGATCCCCCAGCCCTGCTCTGGCGCGAAACTGGACAAAGGAAAGAGGAGTGACCACTCCCCTGACCTGCACCTCCCAGGGGAGGTGCCCAGAGCTGCTCCAGTGTGCTCCAGACCTCTGCCATCTTGGAAACAGAGGTGTTGCAGGCACACTGGACTGCTCTGAGTGGCCAGTGCCATCAGGTGACATCAGAGACTCCTTCTGATAGGCTCTTACCTGTGTTACTAGCCTATCCTCCTTCCTAGGTAGCCAAACCTCGTTTTCTGGCTATTTAGGGTATCTGCTTTGGGGAATTCTTCAGATACCGAATGCAAGAGCTCACCAGAGTTCCTCTGCATCTCCCTCTTCACCTTCTGCCAAAGGATCGACCGCTGACTGCTCAGGACACCTGCAAAACCGCAACAAAGTAGCAAAGACGACTACTGCAACCTTGTATCGCTGATCCTGCCGCCTTCTCTACTGTTTCCTGATGGTGCATGCTCTGGGGGTAGCCTGCCTCCTTCTTGCACCAGGAGCTCTGAAGAAATCTCCCGTGGAACGACGGAATCCTCCCCCTGCAACCGCAGGCAACAGAAGACTGCATCACCGGTCCTCTGGGTCCCCTCTCAGCATGACGAGCGTGGTCTCTGGAACTCAGCAACTCTGCAAAGTGACTCCCACAGTCCAGTGACTCTTCAGTCTAAGTTTGGTGGAGGTAAGTCCTTGCCTCCCCACGCTAGACTGCAGTGCTGGGTACCGCGTGATTTGCAGCTGCTCCGGCTCCTGTGCACTCTTCCAGGATTTCCTTCATGCACAGCCAAGCCTGGGTCCCGGACACTCTAACCTGCAGTGCACAACCTTCTGAGTTGTCCTCCGGCGTCATGGGACTCCCTTATCTGACTTCTGGTGGACTCTGGTTCACTACTCTTCCAAGTGCCTGTTCCAGTACTTCTGCGGGTGCTGCCTGCTTCTGTGAGGGCTCCATGATTTGCTGAGCGCCCCTTCTGTCTCCTCATCCAAGTGGCGACATCCTGGCCCCTCCTGGGCCACAGCAGCATCCAAAAACCCTAACCGCAACCTTTGCAACTAGCAAGGCTTGTTTGCGGTATTTCTGCATGGGAATACCTTTGCAAGCTTCTTCACGATGTGGGACATCCATCCTCCAAAGGGGAAGTTTCTAGCCCTCTTCGTTCTTGCAGAATCCACAGCTTCTACCATCCAGTGGCAGCTTCTTTGCACCCTCAGCTGGCATTTCCTGGGCATCTGCCCACTCTCGACATTGTTGCGACTCTTGGGCTTGGTCCCCTTGTTCCACCAGTACTCAGGTCCGGAAATCCACTTTGGTTGCTTTGCTGGTGTTGGTCTTCCTTGCAGAAACCCCCTATCACGACTTCTGTGCTCTCTGGGGGTTATAGGTGCACTTTACACCTACTTTTCAGGGTCTTGGGGTGGGCTATTTTTCTAACCCTCACTGTTTTCTTACAGTCCCAGCGACCCTCTACAAGCTCACATAGGTTTGGGGTCCATTTGTGGTTCGCATTCTACTTTTGGAGTGTATGGTTTGTGTTGCCCCTATACCTATGTGCTCCTATTGCAATCTACTGTAACTTTACATTGCTTGCATTACTTCCTTTTGCTATTACTGCATATTTTTGGTATTGTGTTCATATATCTTATGTATATTTGGTATCCTCATACTGAGGATACCCACTGAGATACATTTGGCATATTGTCATAAAAATAAAGTACCTTTATTTTTAGTACATCTGTGTATTGTGTTTTCTTATGATATTGTGCATATGACACCAGTGGTATAGTAGGAGCCTTGCATGTCTCTTAGTTTAGCCTAAGCTGCTCTGCTATAGCTACCTTCTATCAGCCAAAGCTGCTAGAAACACCTCTTCTACACTAATAAGGGATAATTGGACCTGGTACAGAGTGTAAGTACCCCTTGGTACCCACTACAAGCCAGGCCAGCCTCCTACAGTGAAAGTGGAGAAAGTGTGCTGCCCTCATGTCCATACAAACTGAGAACTTTGAAATCACAGATGTACTGAGGTAGTGACACAATTTATGTATTTGTATTCATGATATATATAGCTTGAGGCTGACAAGTTAACTAAAGCTGGCTCTAGTCCAAGCCAAAAAATGTAATCAATGAATACATCTTTATGCATCAAGCTCATATTAGCACCTACACACCCTGCATTAATATTTACAGATGCTGGAATTCAACCATTGCTTGGCCTCTTTTACAGTCCAATCCAAAACATGATAAACGTTTGAGATTTTTTGGGATCTTAATTTTTTATTATTTCTAGGAGTTTCAGTACTGTTTTCTAGGTTCCTGATTTGCCAATGTGCAGGGCATCTCTGATTCTGAAACAGAAACGTCCACATAAATACAATGAGTTGGTGCTCAATGTCAAGTACCCACTGTAACTGTCAAAATAGGTTAAATCGACCTAGCTTGACCAAAGGACTATTGATCAATATTTATATCAGTGGCAGCCATTTAGCTCACTGAGACATTATTTATATGGTATAATTATTGATTATTGATATTTTCTGTTTGTAGAATGTCCGTTTGCCATTCATGTGGCCTCGTAGTGCTTCTTCTTCAATCACGGATTATAGGATGCTTCTTATCATCACTCCACAGTGGCTTATCACAGCTCTCTATTGTGCTCACTGTCTAGAAATGTGTGCAAATAAACATGCTGTTGCCGCACATAGAGGAGAGTAATTAGAAGGTACATTGCTAGCTACCACTATTTCTCTTATCAAAAATATAACATTCTTCACAAACATATTCACACATATTTAGTCAGATTGATATTGATGTCACATAGACTTTATCACATTTTGTTGCATATTTTAACCATCACCATGGAGATTTCTATAAAAATGTTTTCAACATTTTATGGATAGATTCAATTTAAAAACCTGCTAATATGTGTAAGCTAACAAGTCGCATTCTCAACATTTAAGGCACACATACATTTGCGTGCAAATGGAGAATCAGATTCTTTGGACATTTATGGCCACAAGCAGAATTTAATACTATCAAAAACTGTAAGGATAGCACTTTTAATGTAATGGTTATTAACTTTGGGGTGGATTTTTCCAAAGTAGAGGTCAAGAATGAGTGCCATAGTGTATGCATTTAACTTCACAAATGATAGTTTTGGAGGTTCATTCCTTCCACAGTTGCCTATAACCCCATTTGCACCTGCAGTTATACTCTCCAAGGTTTAGTCTTGCAGGGAAAAAAGATAAAAAGGTCAATGGACTAATGCACATTTGACCCATGCTTATTCCTGAAGATTGTCATGCAAATTCATGAGATAAGTCTCAAATTCCAGCTTGCTCTGATTGGTGATTATTACAGGGATAGGAGCCAGCGAGGCTCAGCAGACCACCATGTCTACTATCGCCTTTCAAAAAAGTAAAGAATTTATTTTAGATGCAGCCTCTTTCCTTAAATCAAACAACACTGTATTTTTTTTAGATGTATTTTTTCAAGTTTGCTTGAGAACAGTCAGTGATTCCTGGCCTACTCCCCATCAAAAGTTTTCTTTTAAATTCACAAAGAGTAAGGGGGTCCAAAAGGACCCCTTCCGTTTCCAGAATGGCTTAGCACCCTATCTCAGAAGTCTGTATTTTTTCAATGTTTGCGACCAAATTTCAGTCACCAAATATTGATATGTGTCATGCCAATTCGGTATTTGAAAAGAACGCCTTTAACACGCCTACTTCAAATATCTAATTAATAATATCATATCAGACAAACAGAAATATCCTTGTATGGAGCAGATCACACATTACTAACCTTGTGAGTATGTCCTACAAAATTGTGACCTGTAATTAAATGCATTCATGAGTAAAAGTCTAAATTTGTATTTTACAGCACTGTATATTATGTGATAGTTTTTTTTATATCGATAGCTGTTTCTGCCCTAGGGGCACTCACAAGATCGAATTTCATGAAATTCTCTCCAGAATAAGAGAGCAGAGCTATACCTAAAGGGACTCACCAATATCTAACCCTTTGCTAAGTGATAAAACATGTTAATATGTGAAGAAATGACACACATGCAGATTAATTGACTGCGCAACGATCATGTAGTGGGGGCCAGAGCCAAAGGCAGTATTTTATTACAAAGTTCAATTTTGACCAACTTCACCACTAGACATTGTCTTTCCTTTACGAGTGTGAAAGAATAGTCGATGGCATGTGATCATAGAAATAGGTAATAACTGACAAATATGTGTAATAATTATGATGTTCAAGTCCCAACAGAGATAGTGTGTACCAATCATCCTGGTCAAGTTCCTGAAGAGCTAGTGTGGGATTATAGTCATGTTCACATCCTAGCAAAGATAGTGTGTGATAATAGGCATGTTCAAGTCCCAACAGAGAAAGTGTGTACCAATCATCATGGTCAAGTTCCTTAAGAGATAGTGTGTGATTATTGTCATATTCACATTCCTGCAAAGAAAGTGTGTGATGATAGGTATGTTCAAGTCCCAGCAGGGATAGTGTGTGATAGTCAAGTCCTCGCAGAATTAGCATGCAGACAATAGGCCTGTTCAAGTCCCTGCAGAGGTAATATGAGTGATAGTCATATTCAAGTCCCTGCAGAGACAGGATGTGATTATAACGAAGTCATCTCCCCACAGAGATAGTTTGTGATTATTGTCATTTGCAGGTCCCTCTAGTGATACAAAGTGAAGAAAGTCATGTTCAACTCCTCATTGAGAAAGTGCACAATTATAGTCATGTTCAAGTCCTCATAGAGGTATTGTGCGATGATAGTTATATCAAAGTCCCTGTAAAGATTTTCTGGGATTATAATCATATTCAAGTCTTGACACAGATAGAGTGTGATGATAGTCATGTTCAACTTCCCTCAGAGATAGTGTGAGATTGTAATGAAAGCCAGGTCCTCAAAGAAATAGTGTGCGATTATAGTCATGTTCAAGTCCCTCTAGAGCTAGTATTTAAAAACAGTAATTTTCAAGTCCACTTTGAGGTAGCACACAATGATAGTCATGTTCAAGTCCCCACAGAGAGAGTGCAAAATGAAAGTCATGTTTAAACCCCACCAGAGACAGTGTATTATGATAGTTATGCTGAGGTCCCCACAGAGGTAGTGTGTGATAATAGTGAAGCCTAAGTCTCCACAGAGATAGTATGTGAATATAGTAATGTTCAAGTCCCTGTAGAGCAATAGTGACATCAGTCATGTTCAAGTCCCTGAGATAGCACATAATGATAGTCAAGTTCAAGTCCTTATTGAGATAGTGGACAATGATAGACATGTTCAAGTTCCCTCCCCTAGACAGTGTGTCATTATCGTTATTTCCAGGCCCCCCTAGAAGTAGTGTGTGATTATAGTCATGGGCAAATCCATTTAGAGATAGTGTATGATTGTTGTCATCCTCAAGCCCCTGCAGAAATAGTTTTATAGACATGTTCAGGTCCCTGCAGAGATAGCCCCAACAAAGATAGTGTGTGAATATAGTCATTCCCATGTCCCCACAGAGACAGTATGATTATAGTGAAGGCTGGATCTCCGTAGAGGCAGTGTATGATTGTAGTTGTGTGCAAGTCCTTGCACAGATGATGTGTTATGATAGTCAGGTTCAAGATCTGCAGTTAGTTTAATTAGGTTGATGTCCTCAAAGAGATAGTGTGAAATTAGATTTATGTTCTAATCTCCACTGCTGCAAGACTCTAACTATCCCATTGATCTACTCTTCAAATGCAGCATTAACTAATTTAGGAACTGATTTAGGTCTTGGCAGAGGAGAACACTATGTCACAAACGTGACATTTCCTTTCTGCTTTATTACAATCCTATGATATCCTATGGAGATCGTAATAAGACAGACGGAATATCCGTTACATTTGTGACGGAGTATTTCCTCTGTCAAGACCATAATCAGGACCTTAATTTTTGTGCATCCATGAAAGTCAAAACTTCCTAAAAAATCTAACAACCTGATTTAGACTTGGGTGGATTGGTGCCCCATCAGGAACGAGGTGGATATCTCATCGATGTAGGAGGCTAGCCTGGCTTGTAGTGGGTACCAATGGTATTTACACCTTCTGCCAGGTCCAGTTATCCCTTATTAGTAGAGTGTAGTAGTGTTCTAGCAGCTTAGGCTGATAGAGGTAGTTATTGCAGAGCAGCCAAGCCTGAACTAGGAAACATGCACAGCTCATGCAATACCACTTATATCATATAGGTACTATATCATAAGAAAGACAATACTCGTGGTTACTAAAAATAAAGGTACTTTGGCCCATATTTATACTTTTTGACGCAAAACTGCGCTATCGCAGTTTTGCGTAAAAAAAATTTGCGCCGTCTAACGCCATTTGGATGCGCCATTCGGGCGTCAAATTTATACTTTGACGTACGGCGGCGCAACCAACAGGTGGGAGTCATTATTTCGTGACGCAAACAGCGTCGGTCTGTCGTAAGGCAAACCCACGTAAAAGTGACGCAAATCACTGTGGGTCGATTTACGACAGCGCAATCGTGAATACGCCGTTTTTTTTCACGCTATTGCGTGACATTTTTGCGCGAAAACTGCACTTACAGGAGAGGAGACCCAAAATGGATCCCAGATGCCCCAACAGACCCCAGGAGGATGAGAGCAGACCAGGACCCAGCCAGGAGGAAGCACACAGGAACCAGGACATGTTAAAGAAAAAAAGAAAGTGTCGCTTCAGTGCAGAGGAGCAGGAAATCCTGGTGAAAGAGGTGACGGAACACCAGCACCAACTTTTCATATCCTCAAAATTGCCACTCAGTAGGAGAGAGGCCATCTGGAAAGAAATTGTGGACAAGATAAACAGTGTGGCTGAAGAACGCCGGACAGTCACCGAGTGTAAGAAACGCTGGCATGACTGTAAACGTAGGACCAAAGAGAAAATGGCCAGGAACAGGAAGGCAGCAATGCAGACTGGAGGGGGGAGTCCAGCACAACAGGAGGCTCTGGACCACATGGAGGAGATGGTCGCAGCCGTCATCCCAGAGGAGATCGTCACAGGGATACAAGGACTGGACAGCGCAGACTACCACGACACTACGCACATGCAGGGTAAGTCGCATGGGGAATTACAATGCAATAATGGGGACTGTAAGCAGGGGGGGGATACCTACTACACAATGCATGTAACTTAGCACATATATGAAGTGGCATGGGGAAAGGGGCACGGCAGGGGGGAATGCCCAGTACTGACCATAGCCGGGGCACGACAAAATACTGCCACCACTACAGTCCCATGGGGACATCCTGTAATTACAACAAGAGAGCCAAGGGAAACCAGTGACAGGTGGGAAGGACACTACCCTGAATCCACATCCAGGCACTTGTTTTGCACAAACTATTCCCCATCAACTAGGTCCCTACCTGTAATGCAGTAGCAAATACAACAACTGCAACTTAACTGCCACCACAGTTGACAATAACACCTCTCATCTCTGGGCAGCTATAGTACCAAATGGCAGGAACCCCACCCTGGAACATACATTCCTAAATTAGGGGGTGAGGATGACATCTGCAACTACTCCTAGAAATAAGACAAAGCTACCAGTACACTTAAATGCCGAATGTCCATAACTGACACATACATAAGCCTAAGTAAACAGCAATAGGAGCCACACAGCACTAACGACACACACATGCTGCATACGTCAGGGTCCCTCACGTGCCTGCCTAACAATGCTACATCACAAATGTCATACTGCTCAGACAACAACATTGACGAGGGGACACAGGCAACTGGTCAATGAAACACATCTGCACAGTCTAACCAAAAAATAGGACATTCATACGATAAACAGGCCAATCCAGTAAGACACACATGAGACCCCATCAGATACAAACATCAACAATGTTTACATCCATACCACATCCTAACATTGACATACATAGGTCATGCCACCTAACATGTACAGATCATGCAATGTGAATAAAAAGTGTATGGTGCAGGGCCTGTGAGGCAAGTGTGCTGGCAGGGCAATCACAACACCCACAGTCAGTCAAAGTGTAGCGTGGCAAGTGAAACGTATACTTTGCGCAATAGCCTCAGGCTGGAGGCCTTTGTGCATCTTACCCTGAATGTACTTATACTCATTTGCTCACATCTAAGTGCCTCAGAGCACTTTGCACTAAATGAATCTCATTGCCCTTCCTATCAGTTAATGTAGCAAATAGTCAGTCCTAAGGTGTTGGCAATTAGTCAAATCACCCTGTTTTGCCTACTTCTGCACTGGAGTTTGCCAGAACATATTCACTCTGTGGCCCAGTCAAGGATACCGTCTGGTTCGTTGATGATAGATGTGGTAGGGGTTAAGGTTTGCCATTCCTGCGTAAGGAAACTTTGTCATCACAATGACATATGTCTTTTAAATTCACTTCCTCGTCCCAAGACACGCATGGGGGAGTTTACAAACAGAAAATCACATCTAGATGCTGCCTGCCTTGCTGCTGATGCACAACCAGATCCCAGCCCATTCCTCTGATATGAGGGATGATGTCTCCCCTGTGATTCAGACAGCCAAGCTCCAAACTTAACATGCAGTGCTATATATAGAACAAGCAGAGGGAGAGTAGAAACTGTTAGGCACCATGATAGCTGTGTACCAATGTATTACTCTCCTGCGGACTATTTCAGGTCTAACTGTGTGTATTGTTTTGGTTATTGGGGCTCACACCTAAATTCCTACAAGTCAGTTGTACAATGAAACTTCATATCAAACAAATACTGTCTGTGTCATTTGTGTATGGGAACATACCGGAAAAGATAGAAATGTGTAGGACCTGAGTGACCACCACTTCCCTGAGAAGTCCCAAAGATGTCATGGGCTTGGACTTCTAAACATTCCTCTGTTGTGGGAGACCAGAGGCACTGCTAGTCTGTCTGAGCTAAATACAATATCTGGGTGACAGAGTTATTTACAAGTGGGTCAAACTTAGTCCCCCACACCATTAGCTATCCTGCTGCCTAGAAAGCCAAGAATCACATGTAGGATAATGAGAGCCCACCCAAACAAATGTCCCTCCATAACAATAGTGAAACACCGAGGGAGGAGTAGGACAAACAAATGCATATTCCAAAATAATTACAAATCAACACCTAGAGATGACCTGGCAGGCATGTCTGATAGCTCCATATCATATATGTGACACACAGGTGGGCCATAGGCCTACAACAATGCCCTATGACAGACAGCAGATACCAAGACAAAATCAGAGTACAAAGTAAAGGCATCCAAAGGCTTGTATCTTAGTGCTAAATGATCTCAACACAGACACACTAATTGTACCCTGTTTCTTTGCAGAGGAACACGGATCTCCTGCCGATATGCCTGTCCATGAGTTCCCTGATGACATGGATGACGAGAACATCAACCTCACACAAGAGACCATTGACATGGTCCTCGAAAGCCTCCAAACCCCCCCTTCAGTAACAAGGAGGAGCCAAGATGAAGCAGCCACCACAGTAGAACCACCCGCCACCCCAATTGTAAGACCTGCCAGCTCCAACACAGCTGAGGACTCTGACGACACTGGCACCAGCTTCGAAAGAACAGTCGTTGGGGTCCAGCGGGAGCTGGCCAAGGAGGTGCGGGTGGGGATGCAAACTATGGCAGCCAGCCTTGAGGGGGTGCGTTCGTGCATGCTGTCAACTGCTGATCAGGCAGCTGCAATGCAAGCCAGAACATCGCTGTTGGAGGAACTTTTAGTAACACAGAAGGCAATCTGCACAGCTGTCATCCAGTTGACCAAACAACTCCAACAGCAAGCCAGTCAGCGTGTGCACGAATGCAACATCGAACCCCTCAGGGCAGACCTGGCTGCCTACCATCGGGATGTGGCTGCCATTCTGAAAAACCAGCACGCTCTCCTTGCTGCAGTACTGCCCTTCATAACTGGACAGGGATCAGCCCCCGGGATGTCTGCCTCCATGTCTTCTGACACTGAGGTGTGTGTTGCCCCTTCAAAACCAACAACAACAAGGACACACCAGGCAACACACACATCAGAAGAAGAAGACATGGAACAGATAACATTCACACGCAAGAGTACCCGGAAGCCCTAGTCCCTGCACCATGCCCCACTCTGACCAAGGTCCTACGTTTTGACACATGCCAGCCTCACTCCAACTACCCTCAATGACTGTTCGGCAATCTACTGTTTAACTTGTCCACATTGGCTGTAAATGTTTCTCTCCTACCATTTGGCAATTCCTGTTCCTCTGCACCGTCTGTGACATCACCCCAGCATGTCAGGAGCATCATCCACACCCTGTAAATAGGATCACCATTTAAGAATGCACCAGAACGGACTCACCTAACATTGTTAATGGACTTTTTGCACTACTCCACCTAAAAATAAATATCACTTGCACACCTATTGTGTCTCTGTGTCATTTCACACTTCAACTGTGCAGTACATAACTCCAAAGTGGCTGTGTGGCAACCATGTTGATTCTCTAGACTACTGTCCTGATTTCATGTATACTGAAACATCTGTGCAGTGGCCAGGATTGCATCATAGCTTTACTAGACTGAGGAAAATAACTGATGTAGGGACTAAGCACACACAATCATGCTGTGTTGGACAGAATGAGGCCCCATCCATAGCTATTCTAGACAACTAATGGTGGATGAGAAATGTAGGCACCTTGCGATACTAACACGATACATTATGCTGTAAAATGAAAGGAATGAAAACCAAATTACACTGCATCAATCACCCTTACAGCGTATACTACCATGAAGGAAAGTCATGCTCAAGCAGTACACACATGATGTAGGTCAGCAATGACAGCAACAAGACAAGAGTGTGAACAAATACTCATCTACAAAGCTCTCCCTGAACTTCACAATGCTGTCCGACCTATCTATTTACCTACAAAATCAACTCTGGAAGCACTCTTTGTGAAGTAGGATACATACCAACCCCAAATCTTGATGATCTATGCACACTACCAATGGTGGCTCTCCCACACGGTGGATACTTACCAAGTTAGCACACGGGTAGCTGGCATGTTAAACCTCAATAGCCTGGGGATAGCGAGCATAGGACACAAATGTCATACTAAAACTTTCTGCTACACTGATGTCAAGGCCATGAAAAGGTAGCACCTAACGCATCTGGTAAAGGGTTAACAAATTTTTTATTTCCAATAAGTAAGAAAAGAGGCAACTAAGGGAAAGATAAACCTACACTAATCTAACCTGACTACTACTAACCCACAACTGTCCCTAACTAACCTAAGCTAAACTTACTCTACACATGTAACGAAACGATCTAAACATCAACCCCCCACCCACCATTATGAGACAAGACACATGCAGGACAACACTTACTAACCTACACACATACTATACTATCCTAAACAAACATATATTTTTTTGTATTTTTTTTTTTTTATAATTTTTTTTTTTTTTTTTATCAAACAGGAATCCCAACATTGCCCCCCACCCACCCACCCACACAAAAATATTAGATAGAAAGTATAAGGACCCCCCACCCTCTTACCTAACACTAACTAAGCTAATTACCTATACTTATCCTACAACTAACCCCCCAAACCCAACTAACAGTATGAAAAGAGGAAAGAGGGGAGAGGGGAGGGGTAAAAGTTCAGGAGGGCAAAATAACTAAAGATTTGCCCTCTGAAGTGTGCGCCGGATGGAGCGCACCTTCTTTTTAACCTCCGCCATGTCCTCCGTCAGGTTGTCAACCTTTTGAATTAACCTGTCCAGTTTCCTAGACAATGCCTGGAAGGCTGCAGGGTCAATTGGAGGGTCACTGCTGGTCTGCGTGCCGGTGGAGGTGGAGATTGTCGCTGGAGTGGAGTGGCCACGGGACAGCCCTGCTCCCAACACACGGCTGGGTCCAGGTCTTGAGGAAGATGGCTGGTCCGTCGCTGGGTCCCCTTGGGCAGACCTGGTGGTTGTAGGTGGCACCGTTGGTGGAGCCTGTGGTGTGGCATACCACGCCCCGGAGGCCCGTTCCGAATTGTATCTGCGGGCCATCCTCCGATACCCACACTGCACCTGCAGGATGTGCCTGTACTTCATTGCACGGCGCTCAAACTGGTTGCGAGCTGCGGCACTCATGTTTGCAGCTGTGAAGGGAAAAGGCAAATATTGAGCATAGAATTTACAGTGGGTTGAATACCACAATGGGTAATTTGTCCATTACTAGCAATGTATTGGTTGCAGCAATTGTTACAACATATTTCACGGGAAGGCTCAGAGGAAGTACATGTGAATCATGCATACTGAAGGGCATATCACATATAGCATATCCATGTCTCTACATGATGGATGACATCACCCTAAACTACTCCTACAATTCATACCTAAGCCATTATACATTATGGCACCAGCTCGTCCGCATACTGACTTCACTACATATGTCATTCTAAGTGATAAGAATCACACTCCTCACTCAATGGCATTTCGAAATAGTTGTGTGCTAAGATTGAACCCCTGGCCATGAATCATATGTCGACACTATGGGCCAGATGTAGGAATTGATGGGAAATCAACTAGCAAATTGCAAAGCTGAACGGTGTCTCTGACACCGTCTGCGAGTCACTATGGGGTCCCTAAATCCCACCTCATGAACATCAATGATGTGGGTTCCAACTTGCACCACCTTAGCAACTATGGGCACTCACGGGGATGGAGGCCTGCTGGGAACAGCAGAACTCCATAGACGTGACTGCTTTTAAATGAAGCAAGTTATTTTTCACCAAGTGTAGGCCCTTTATCTGAAAGGAAAATGAGCTGCGATTTGTTTAAATTCACAACAATTGATTGTTCGTAATTTACACAATAATTATTGCTCCCCTAGACCACTGGCTGTTTTGTGCAGGAGTATTTTGGTCCACTCACAAAGGTGAAGGTTCACAATGAGGACCGCTTCCAGTCAGCAAGTTGGTTAGCAGCCACTTCAAGTGGATGATAACAGCTACTCACTTTGCAACCACGTACTCGTTAGCAAATGGGATTGCCTAACACTGTGATTTGCAAGTAGGGCTGGTAAACTCCTTTATTTTTTTACTTTAGAAAAGCATTTTGCGAATATGTACATGACCACCAAAAACATTTCGGATTAGGAAACAGACGTTTGCAACTCACTAACATCAAATTATGCTATTTGCAATGTGGAGACATTTTGCTACATCTGGACCTAGGTACAAACTCAAGTCACAAAAGGTGTTAAGTACGTGTAACATACTGTTTGCTACAGTCCTAGGTACCCTGTTTCACAGTAACATCCCAGTCTTTGTGGGTGGTGTGGGAAGAACAAACAACAATCCCATGATCAATGCACAACCAGGAGTGTACAGAAAGTTCAACAAGCATGTGCCTTCACACACAACACCTATGAAGGGCTAGCAACACGTTGGAGTCAGCCCAACCTTGTCACATCCCAGGTCCACACATGTCAAAATGATATGACTTAGCCAAACATAACATACTATTAGTGAGGCATGTTTTACAACACACACAGAGGAGGTAGAACACCCATTCACATGATTCAACAGAACACCTAGGCCATTGCACTCAAGTCACACACACTTCGAGGTCACCTTGTGGAAGTACATGCCCCCGGAAGATCCGACCTACAGTGTACACAGTCCATCCTCAACTAGGAAGAAGCACTTGTCATCGAAGCCATGTGCCTAAGCTATCTGGGAGACTGTCAGTCTGATATGCTGACTCAGTTAATGGCAAGTTCCTGACCAAGTCTAACATTGACCAGTGTGTTCAAAATGAATCATGCTATTCCCAATAGTCGCACTAATTGAATGACCTACTGCCCCTCAATCTGAGAGATGACTAGGGATTGCTTTACCGAAACATTATTCCAATTTGATATCACACCAAAACAACAAAGCCAATGAACGGCCAGCACATCATATCATGAATTGTCCTGAACACACAGTAATCCATCATGCTTCATTTCCAAACAATGTAAATAGCACTTAGGCAACACTCACTGTAGGTATCGGGGTCGTCAAAATGGGCTACCTCACCAACGGTGTACGGGGCTGGTCCACCTGTAAAGCATGAAAGGAAGATTATACTCAGACTGGGTGAACAGACAAATAATTTCTGTTACAATGACAGTGTGTGAATATTACATGGTAATGATACACTTTCACACATGCTCATCCTGCCTGGCTGACTTTGTATTCTAGATTATCATTGGATGAGTCTCCTGCTCCAGTGACACACCCTACTACACTCATGCAGTGGCCAGGACAGTCATGTGTCGTCCAAGTTACTCCTCCATTAGTAGGCCCGAACAATCATGTGATCCATACATCTCAGCATGTGCATCCCAGAGAGAAACATTTCACAACTGGTTCCATGAGGAGTGCATGACCACTCACAATCAAACAGGCTATGTGGACAGGTTCAACACACAGCAACCAGGAACACATGTGACATATGTGTGGACAACATGACTAACTTCATGTGACGTGAGGGCAACACACAGGTGTTGCATCATCATGTGTTTGCAATTTTCGGTCTAGCTATGGCGTCTACATATGTAGGTATGTTGTTTCTACATGACGTACTCACTGGCCATTATGACCAGTAGAGTACAAATAAAGCAGTTCACGTGTTGCTTTTCAGACACAAATGCAACACTACATTCCATGCAGCTACAGCCATCTGGTATGTGTTGCAAAGATAACGCATCGGCCTGGTAGCATAGGTCTTCATACACACCCGGCAACAAATACACATTTGGACACATATGTATACCTTTGTAGCGCAGCATTTGCATCATTTTGTGACGCAGAGAGGGGGCTACTTAGCAAAATACAAATAGATGTTGCATTTTACTGCTGTTATTGGGTGTACATGTGTAGCAAAAATGGGGATTTATGTGTATGCCCATGGGCCTAGGTTTCCCTAGTATAACACGCAGTCAGCTACTTATTTTGCAGATTGGCTACCAATCATCACATGTTCACGCACACATTCCTATTATTCCCATGTAATTGATTATTACTCACCAACATAGCCACCAATCCGGAGTCCCAGGTGGTCCAGCAGGTCCTGTTCCCTGCTGATCAGATCTGCCCAGCGGTGCTTGAGTTGATGGACATTCCTCAGACTCCCGTAGACCCGGACCAGGTGATGGCGCACCTTCTCCCAACGGATTTTCCTCGCCTCCGTGTGATACCCCTGTATCACACGGCCCCCAGCCTCCAGCATCAGTGGGAGGAAATGGCTTACGAGCCATATGAAGCCCCCCAATTCGTCCTCACCCATCCTGGACAGGCGAGGCCTACCTGACATGATGCGAGGTGTAAAAAAGTACCAAAGAAAAATGAAAGAAAAAGTGGGAAATGGGGAAAGGTAGAGGTGTGAAAGAAAAAGAAGAAGGAGAAAAATAGCCCAACTAACACCCCAAACTATGCTCCCCACAACAGACTCCCACAGACAATACAAACTATCACAGGTATAGACAAAACAACACTAAACAGACTGAGACAATGTTTGACAACAATAAAAGATTGACACAAAGACAAAATACAAGGCACACAGGACACTAAAGCAGTAAAACACAGGACAACACCTTTCACACAACCACACAGTCTAGATAACTCTGAGACTGCAAAGTGAAAGTGAAAGTCAACTCCCAGTACAGATTTGGTAAACAGGATATCCTATTACATCACTTCCTGCATAAAATGGCCGCCGTTTTTATTTTCGCGTAATGCGTCATATTTTCACGCATACACAGATGTGCGTCATATTTTTTTGACGCATTACAGTGCACATGATGCGGAGTGTAAAAATATGCTATGAATATTAATATTTCAAATTGTACATGAGATGACCAACATATTGTGCATGTAGCGTCAATTTCCCCACGCATACATCATGGGCGTCGTTTTTTTTACACGTACAGTGGTGCACATGATGCGGAGTCAAAAAATATGATATGAATATTAATAATTAATACTGTACATGAAATGAGCAATATATTGTGCATATAGCGTCATTTTGACCACGCATACATCATGTGCGTGGTTTTTATTACACGTACAGTGGTGCACATGATGCGGAGTCAAAAAAAATGCGATGAATATTAATAATTAATACTGTACATGAAATGAGCAATATATTGTGCATATAGCGTCATTTTGACCACGCATACATCATGTGCGTGGTTTTTATTACACGTACAGTGGTGCACATGATGCGGAGTCAAAAAAAATGCTATGAATATTAATAATTAATGCCGTACATGAAATGAGCAATATATTGTGCATATAGCGTCATTTTGACCACGCATACATCATGTGCGTGGTTTTTATTACACGTACAGTGGTGCACATGATGCGGAGTCAAAAAAAATGGTATGAATATTAATAATTAATACTGTACATAAAATGAGCAATATATTGTGCATATAGCTTCATTTTGACCACGCATACATCATGTGCGTGGTTTTTATTACACGTACAGTGGTGCACATGATGCGGAGTCAAAAAAAATGGTATGAATATTAATAATTAATACTGTACATAAAATGAGCAATATATTGTGCATATAGCGTCATTTTGACCACGCATACATCATGTGCGTGGTTTTTATTACACGTACAGTAGTGCACATGATGCAGAGTCAAAATTATTGTGGATGTAAATAATAATTTGAAGGTGAAATATCAAGACACTTTTGGATACATTTGTATCTGACTCTGCATTGTGTGCACTCATGTACATGAACAAATTATGACCGCCATGCTGTATGCGTAGAATATGGAGCAAATTGATCCAAATGTCTTCATGTGTTTAGCTTTGGAAAGGTGATTTGTCATGGTAAAACGGTGCGATGTGAGACACATTTGTGTTTGTATCTGACAAATGTCCGTACTTTTATGTATAGACGGCCTTCACACTGTGATGTTTGGGATACATTAACTAATGTATTGACCATATTTGACAAAATATTTGGTGTAATTGCTGATGGCTATTTTGAAATGAGGTTTTTGATACCATTATGTATTCCGTCTCCAAAATGTCCCCACCTTTATGATGGGGATGCTTTTATCTGTAGTCCTAACAGGGAGTGGGAGAGTCACTTTCAGTTTTTAGGGGGCTGACCATGTCCCATTATGATTTTGTGTTTCATATTTGTGTAGGACTTGTGACATGGAGGCCACATATGTGCCTTATGCATGTGTTTAGTTCACAAGTACATGATTCCTGTATGTTTTGGGGGTGGTAGAGGTGGAGTTAGTCCCCCAGCACCCTAGGATTTGACCATCCAGAATAGCTACTGTATCCATGGAGTATTTTTATCATATCCTGACAAACCTGCAGCAGCGGGCGAATGTAAGGCCATATGGTATGAATGACTGTTGACCATTCATTCATCTCATTAGCCCATTTGACGTTTGCAGTATTGATGATTTGGAGCTAAGTTGCATACCATTTTCATATGACTAAGGGGGTCATTCTGACCGCGGCGGGCGGCGGTCGCCGCCCGCCAAGCGGTTCCCGCCGAAAGACCGCGGCGGTCATTCTGGCTTTCCCACTGGGCTGGCAGGCAACCGCCAAAAGTCCGCCCGCCAGCCCAGCGGGAAGGTGCGACGGGTGCAGTTGCACCCGTCGCGAATTTCTGTGTCTGCAAAGCAGACACTGAAATTCTTTGTGGGTCCCTCTTACGGGGGCCCCTGCAGTGCCCATGCCATTGGCATGGGCACTGCAGGGGCCCCCAGGGGCCCCGCGGCACCCCCTACCGCCATCCTGTTCCTGGCGGAAGACCCGCCAGGAACAGGATGGCGGTAGGGGGTGTCAGAATCCCCATGGCGGCGGAGCACGCTCCGCCGCCATGGCGGATTCTCAAGGGCAGCGGGAAGTCCGTTTCTGGCCGCGGCTGAACCGCCGCGGTCAGAATGCCCATCGGTGCACCGCCAGCCTGTTGGCGGTGCTACCGCCGACCTCCGCCAGGGCGGTAATTACCGCCAGGGTCAGAATGACCCCCTAAGTTTGCAAGACTCTCAGCGTTCACGATGTGATAATGCGAAGATTGTTTTGCTTGTCTGTGTCCCTTTCTGCATAAACTGGTTTAGTGTCATGTTACAATCTTCCTGCTAGGTTCAAACTGGGACACAACTGTGATGGTCTACTTTCAAATATTAGGTTGGTTGTATGACATATGTGTACATGTGTGTGGGAATGTGGATCCAGTATGACCTGTCTGTGTGTATGTTGTCACTGTAACTTCAAGGTCTCCTCCTGAGTTAGTGGCAGCTGATGTTGTTGCAATTGTGTATTGCTCACATCATACACTTGAGAGAAGCCATTGATGACATGTTCACGTACACATGGATGGTCCCACCCTGTCTCTGAACCCGTGTGATGTGACTTTCAAATGATCTCCAATTTTGGGCTGGATGAGAGACTGTTTCAGTTGTTTGGATCCGGCATGTCTAATTGTCACATTTGTACTCTTGTTGGGCTCTGTGTATGGTAATGTAACATGTCACATCCTACCCTCTGTGCATACAGTTGTGATGTTTATTTTTGGTGTGATGATTTTTAATGGCATTCTTGATCAATGAGACGACATTCATCTTCAGCTATTTCAAACTAAAGGTGGTCAGAAATGAATAGGCCAAAGCATGATGTGGTGTTTGTGATCTGTGTTTATTTACAAGTGTGGAATACAAGTGATTATAATGACTTAAGTAAAAAAATTGTTCACAAGCTGTTGGCGCCTACGCACTCCTGCTGCGGTGTTAGGTTGTTCCCCCTCCTGTTGCAGGCCAGCATCCTCCTCATCATCATCCTCAGGCATGTCTGGGTCCGGTTCAAGGAGGGGAATGTTCCTTTGTACACAAATATTGTGTAATATGGCACAAGTGAGTATAATTTTGCATACCATCTCTGGGGAGTATAGTAGGCTTCCGCCAGTGATGTCAAGGCAGCGGAACCTTGACTTTAGGATCCCAAAGGTCCTCTCCACAATGCTGCGTGTCCTCTTGTGGGCGTCATTGTATGCCCGCTCAGCAGCAGTATTTGGGTTCCCATATGGTGTCATTATCCAAGGCTGGATGCCATACCCCTGATCAGCTGAAAGAGAAACACAGAATGGTATCAATTAGATGTAGGAGGCACTGTTGTACGTATCTTTGATGGCAGTAGTTGTGTTGTGTTGTCTGTGACTATTTTGTGTACTAATGTGACAACCTATGGTTGTTGGTGGAAACTTTGGCATTGTTTTTTTTCCTTGGCTGAGCAAGTGTTTGTTGTCTAACTGTTTGTCAGCAGGATGTATTGGTTTCTCAAGTACAGTGTGCCCTCCCTTGCATTGTGACTTGTGACACAGGTGTCCGTGTGTCCTCACTGGGGGTGAGATGATAGTTCCATGCAGAGTTGAAACATGAAAGGGTATTAGAAACGTCCATATGAACATAGCCAGGCCATCCCATCCCTTAAAAGTTATGCATTGTATTAGTGTACAGGTTATTGTGAGACTTCCAATTTGCAAGGTGACATTTAGGCAACCACAGTCATGAATGTCTTCACACTAAGCTGTGGAGTAAATTCAAATGTGTGAGAGGTTCAATGGTGACTTGTGACACATGGCTAGTGATGTGAGTACCTCAGTGTGTTCCTGTCTAGGTGTTGCTATTGTGGTGTATGTGTTGTTTATCCTAGAGGGTTTCTGTGCAGTGAGTATATAAGTAGATTTTTGTCCTTACCAACAAGTAGTCCATTGCCATACCGTTCATCCTGGAAGTGTTGGTTGATGGTGCAGTGACGGAAGATGAATGCATCATGTACACTCCCAGGATATTTAGCCACGATGTTGCTGATCAGTCCTTGGTGATCGACTATGGCCTGCACGTTGATGGAATGTGTGTGCTTCCTGTTGCGGTAGAGGTGTTCACTCGCAGCAGGTGGCACAAGGCGTACGTGTGTGCAGTCAATTGCACCAAGGACGTGCGGAAAGCCACTGATGGTGTAGAACCCCTGTTTTGTTTCCTGCTGCTTCTGCAGTGTGTTAGGGAAGCAGATGTGGTGGGGTGTCAGTCCAATGATGGCATCCAGTACTTTAGGCAGGAATGCGGAGAAAGATGGTTGTGAGATTCCACCAACCAGGGCACCAGTTGTCTGAAAGGAGCCACTTGCCAGCAGGTGAAGTACGGCAAGCAGCTTTGTTTCTGTTGGGATAGTGCGTGGAGTCACTAAAGTGGGGGCCAATTGCTGTTCAATATTTGTCAGCAGCTGCTGAATGGCCTGCCAGTTCAACCGGTACCTCTGGATGATGTCTCGTTCCCTGAGGCCATGCAGGGTTGTTCTTGGGCGGAATATCCTCTCCTGCCTTCTGCGCTGTCTTTGGGGTCCCTGCTGTTGTTGTTGTGGCTGCTGTTGTTGCTGCAGGGCTCTGCGTCTACGTGCACGTTCAAGAAAAAGCACCTCCATGTCTCCCTGTTGCTGCTCTGCTGCTCTGTTGTTTGTTCTGTGTGTTCTGATTAAGTACAGGTGTGTTTGCCCCATTTTAATGCCTGCCCTGACCCAGGCGTTAAAATTTCACGCTATTCATGCTTTGCGCCATTTTTTTGCGCCGCCTGCCGCGCGGGAGTGATTTTTGCCCTGGAGCATAAATACCACGCACCGCTATGTGCGTCTGTTTTTAGACGGGAACGCCTTCCTTGCATCTCATTAACGCAAGGAAGGCGTTCACGCCAAAAAATGACGCTATTTGCCCATACTTTGGCGCTAGACGCGTCTAACGCCAAAGTATAAATATGGCGTTGGTTTTGCGCCGAATTTGCGTCGAAAAAAACGACGCAAATTCGGCGCAAACGAAGTATAAATACGGGCCTTTATTTTAGTGACAATATGCCAAAAATATCTCAGAGAATATACTCCCTTAGGAGGTAAGTAACATACACAAAATATACAAAACTAACCAAATCAGGTAAGTAAAACAGCCAGTAGTGCAAACACTGTGGAACACAATAGGATGCAATAGGCCTAGGGGCAACACAAACCATATACTAAGAAAGTGGAATGCGAACCACAAATGGACCCCTAGGCTAGTGTAGTGTGTACAGGCTCGCTGGTAATGTAAGAAAACACTAAGGGTGTAAAGGAGACCCCACACCAAGACCCTGGGAAGTAGGAGTAAAGTACTACTATTTCCCCAGAAACACACTAAAGTCGTGATAAAGGATTTTGCAAGGACCACAACAGTCTGCAAAGCAATGAACACAGATTCCTAGACCTGAAGACCTGCAAAGGAAGGGGACCAAGAGTTGCTAAAGTGTCCGGGGGGGCAGGAGCCCACTAAACCTCAGATGAAGGTGCAAAATGGCTTGCCTCAGGTGTAAAAAGCTTCAGGTATTGCAACAACGAAAGGAGGTTCTTCTTCATTCAGATGTCCCACAGCATTCTGGAGGTTGCAGAGTTGTTTCCTTGGCAAAATACTGCAAACAAGCTTTGCTAGCTGCAAGAGTTGCTGTGAGAAAAAGGGTGCTGCCCAGGCCCAGAAAAGACCAGGCTGTCGCCACTTGGGAGAGGAGACAGAGGGGGCCCTCAGCAACTTAGAGAGCCCATGCACAGGCAGGAAGCACCCGCAGAAGTCCTTGAACACAGGTTCAAGAAGTCTGAACACCGTGGTCATCTCAACACTGCAAAGAGAGGTCCCACGACACATGAGATAAACTCAGGGAGCTGAGCATCACAGGACAGAGTGCTGGGGACCTAGGCTCAGTTGTGCATGCAGGATGTCTTGGAAATGTGCACAGAAGCCCTTGTAGCTGCAGAACAGGCAGTGCACAGGATTACTGTCTGGGGAGGGGAGGCAATGACTTACCTCCTCCAAATTCTGACAGTTGAACCACTGGACAGCCTGGGTCACTTGGGTCCACTACCTGTGTTCCAGGGGCCACGCTCATCAGGATGAGATGGGACCCAGAGTACCGGTCAAGCTGAATTTTGGTGCCTGCTAAAGCAGGGGGAAGATTCCGTTGACCCACGGGAGATTTCTTCATGGCTTCCAGTGCAGGGTGAAGGCAGGCAGCCCCCAGAGCATGCACCACCAGGAAACAGCCGAGAAACCAGGCAGGATTAGGCGCTACAATGTCACTGGAAGTCTTCTGGCTACTTTGTTGCAGTTTTGCAGAAGTCCTGGAGCAGTCAGTGGTCGATCCTTGGCAGAAGTCGAAGAGAGAAGTGCAGAGGAATCCTGATGAATTCTTGCAAGTCTTAATCTGAGGAAAAGCCCACTGGAGAGACCCTAAATAGCCCTCAGAGGAGGATTGGCCACCTAGTGATGTAAGCACCTATCAGGAGGGGCCTCTGACTTCACCTGCTGGCACTGGCCGCTCAGAGGCCTCCAGAGTGCCCTCACACATCTGGAAACAAGATGGCAGAGGTCTGAGACACACTGGACGAGCTCTGGGCACCACCCCTGGGGTGGTGATGGACAGGGGAGTGGTCACTCCCCTTTCCTTTGTCCAGTTGCGCGCCAGAGCAGGGACTGGGGGGGTTCCCTAAAGCGGTGTAGCTGGCTTATGCAAGGAGGGCACCATCTATGCCCTTCAAAGCATTTCCAGATGCTGGGAGAGGCTACCCCTCCCCAGCCTTTAACACCTTTTTCCAAAGGGAGAGGGTGTAACACCCTGCTCTCAGAGGAAATTCTTTGTTCAGCCTTCCTGGGATTGGGCTGCCCAGTCCCCAGGAGGGCAGAACCCTGTCTGTGGGGTGGCAGCAGCGGTAGCTGCAGAGAAAACCCCAGAGAGCTGGTGTGGCAGTACCCGGGGTCCATAGTGGAGCCCCGGGGCTGCATGGAATTGGCTCCCCAATACCAGATTTGACTTGGGGGGCACAATTCCATGATCTTAGACATGTTACATGGCCATGTTCGGAGTTACTATTGTGAAGCTACATATAGGTATTGACTTATATGTAGTGCACAGGCGTAATGGAGTCCCGGCACTCACAAAGTCCGGGGAAATGGCCCTGAACTATGTGGGGGCACCTTTGCTAGTGCAAGGGTGCCCTCACACTTAGTAACTTTGCACCTAACCTTCAGCAAGTGAAGGTTAGGCATATAGGTGATTTATAAGTTACTTAAGTGCAGTGAAAATGGCTGTGAAATAAAATGTGCGTTATTTCATTAAGGCTGCAATGGCAGACCTGTGTAAACGTTTGTCTGAGCTCCCTATGGGTTGCAAAAGAAATGCTGCAGCCCATAGGGATCTCCCGGAACCCCAATACCCTGGGTACCTAGGTACCATATACTAGGGAATTATAAGGGTGTTCCAGTGTGCCAATTGAAATTAGTAAAAGTGGTCACTAGCCTATAGTGACAAATTCAAAGGCAGAGAGAGCATAAGCACTGCAGTTCCGATTAGCAGAGCCTCCTTGACAAAGTTAGTCACTACACAGGTACACACATTCAGGGCACAAACTATGAGCACTGGGGTCCTGGCTAGCAGGATCCCAGTGAGACAGGCAAAAACAAACTGACATACATTTAAAAATGGGGGTAACATGCAAGGCAAGATGGTACTTTCCTACACACCCTCAACCTCATCTTTACCTCCAGCGACAGAATCAGGTATATCCACACCACACCACTCACCTGGTCCAACTACAACAGCGCACACTTCACCATCTCCAGATCCACATACCCTGGTATCATCCCCCAGATACACACAAAGAAACTGGAAAATGGTATCAGAAGACCAGTGGAATGACACTCTCTGCTCAAACCTCCTAAACTCTACACATGACCCTGAACAAGTAGAAGGAGCTTTTCCTAGTGGATCACAGAATGTGCCAACCCCATCACCCCGCCAAGACAGCCAAGGTCTAAGAACAAAGCAAAAGAGCAAGCTGTTCACCGAGGAACTGCAGTCTTCTAAATGCAACTGCCAACAACTTGAAAGGAAGTTGTGCATCAGCAAAATAAACAGAAGACGGCACCGCCTTCAGGACCACCCTCAACCAGTACCACCCCCTCCTGAAAGATCCCAAAAAGAATGCACTAGCGGACCACATCAAAGGAAGCACAAACCACAGAAAAGGACTCTTTGCCATTGTGAAGGAGTTCACCATTCCCACAGCCACAGAGAATGACATCACTCCCTCCCAGGAACTGTGTGACAACCTTGCAGACTCCTTCCACGACAAGATATCAGCTATCTAAAAAAACTTTGAATGCCAACCCTCTGCCACAGACAGCATCATCTAGCTCACATGCACAAACACGAACCCCGAACATCTTCTCACCAACTCCTCACCATTCAAGACACTGTCTCCATCATGAACTCTGTATACTCTGGAGTACCCACCGACCCTTGGCCCACTACATCTTCAACCTCAGAAGGAAGGCACACAGTGATGAGCTGAGGAAGGTCCTGAATACCTCCATCACTGTGGCCTTCTTCCCAGAGGTCTGGAAACACGTGGCAGTGAGGCCATCACCCGGCCAAATTGAAGAACTACTGGCCCAACTCTCTGCTCCCCCATTCAGCAAAAGTCCTCAAGAAAGAGATCAATCAGCAACTCACCCCACACTTAGAAGACCACAACCTCCTGGACCCCCAATCTGGATTTCAAGCTAACCACATCACTGAGGCAGCCCTGATTGCAGCCATAGATGACAAGAGAGCCCTCCTAGACCGTGGGGAAACTGCAACCCTCATCATCCTAAACCTGCCTGCTGCCTTTGACACTGTCTCCCACCACATTCTGATCAACAGACTCCACCACATTGGGATTCAAAGAAATGCCCACACCCCTGGCCATCACCGTAGGATCATACGGATTCAATATCATCTCCTACGCCGACAACGCACATCTCATCATCTCACTATTTGAAGATCCCTCCACCACAAAAATTAACTTCCACATATGCATGATGAACGTAGCAGGCTGGAAGAAAAACAACTGACTCAAACTCAAACTGGAAAAACTGAAATTCTCATCTTTGGGAACAATACCTCACCATAGAATGATAAATTTTGGCCCGCAGAGCTCAGAACACCCCCCACCTCAACAGACCACACTCCCAACCTCTGCATTATCCTGGATTGCAAGCTTTCCATGAAGAAACCAATCAATACAGTTTCATCTGCCTTCTTCCACACCGTTTGCATGCTCCACAAGTCTTCAGGTGGCTCCCAGCAGACACGAGTTCTGTCACACAGGTCCTCATCACCAGCAGACTGGACTATGGAAGCATGCTCTACGTAGGAATCACAGCATGCCTCATTTAGACACTCCAGACAATACAAAACTCTGTGATAAGACTCATACTTAACCCCCCCCGAAGGATCCACATCACAAAAAACTAGAGTGGCTCCTGGTTTAGAAGAGGTGCCAGTTCAAGATGCTGACCCATGCCTACAAGGCCCTGCACAACAAAGGACCAGCATACATCAACAAAAGCCTGACCTTCTACCAACCAACCAGATTCCTCTGACCAGCTTTCCTCTTCCTCAAAGACACCCCACAGATCCATTGAGGCAACAGCAAAGGATGCTCCTTCTTGCACCTGCCAGCCAAGGCTTGGAACAACCTCGCCCTGCACCTCAGGACCACACCATCACTCCAGCAATTCAGAAGAGAACTAAAGACTTGTTGTTTGAATGATCATTCTTCCATACAGCAGCATAAAGTTCAAGCACCTCGTGACCCTCACGTGTGATTTAACATGCTCTATAAATGTTTGATTGATTGATTATTCCCGCTCCAATCTAAACAGATTTGGGGAAGGTGTTGGTTACTAAGGGGTGGTCAACATTTCTTATTCCCACTTCAATCTAAACCAACATGGGGAAGGTGCTGAACATTAAAGGGGTTACATTTACTATTTTCACTCCAAACGAAACCAATTTCAGTGAGGGTGTTGAACACTAAGGGTTAACATTTACTGTTCCCACTCCAATCTAAATGAACTTGGGGAAGATGATGGACACTAAAGGGGTGACATTTACTATTTCTGGTTGGGAAATGCATTGGACACTAAAGGGGTGACATTTACTATTCCTACTCCAATCTAAACAAACTTAGGGAGGATGTTGAACACTAAAGAGGTGACATTTACTATCCCCACTCCAATCTAAAACATCTTGGGGAAAGTGTCAGACATTAAAGGAGTGACATTTACTATTCCCACTCCCATCTACGTGAACTTGTGGAGGGTGTTGGAAACTAAAAGGGTGACATTTACTATTCTGACTCCAATCTAAACCAACTTGGGGAAAGTGTTGTACATTAAAGAGGTAACATTTACTATTTCCACTCCAGTCTATACCAACTTGGGGAAGGTGTTGGACACTAACAGGGTACCATTTATTTTTTACCCTCCTAACTAAACCACCTTCGGGAAGGTATTGGACACTAAAGAGGTGACATTTAGTATTCCTACTCCAGTCTAAACAAATTGGGGAAGATGTTGAACATTAAAGGGGTGACATTTACTATTGCCACTCCAATCTAAACCAACTTGGTAATGGTGTTGGACAGTACAGGGAATGACATTTACTATTGCAATTCCAATATAAATACAGTTGGAAATGTGTTGGACACTAACGAGATCACATTTGAAAAATTCAGTTCTAAATAAAGCTTTTTAGCTACAATATTATAGAATTTTAACAAATGCATAATTAATACTGCAAACTTTACAAAAATGTTATATTAAAACACGCTAATCTAAACTGCTAACCTTTCTTTGAATAAGTTTAATTTAAAATGTAAAATTAATATGATGATTACTAATAAAATAAAATATTATTAAAATAGTCGCTACCATTCAAAAACTTAAAAAAATACATTTACATAAAATTCAAAATAAAATGTATCAATAAAATTAAAAAATATATTTATTCATTTTTTATATTGTAAACGTTTTCATTTTTTAAATATCAAAACTTGTGTATGTAATATTATTTATACAGTTATTACAATTTCCTAAAATTATTGTAATATTTTTAATTTAAAACTCAAAATAATTCCAAATATGCTACTTTATGAAAAACATTACAATATTTTTACATTTTTAATATATTAAGTTTTAATTTTCTATTAGGAAATACCATTAAATATATCTAATTTAGCATAAAAACAAATGTGGTAAATTACATTTTAAAAATAAATAAAAATATTTGCATATCTTTAAAATGATTGCCTTACCATTCAAAATTGAAATATATATTTTTTAAGAACCTCCCCATCTTTATCCCCTAACACCCATCCAGCTACTAAAAAGAAAAATTATATTAATTAAAAATATTAGACAGTTGGAAAAACCAATTTAAACAATTTAATGAGTAAAAAATTATTTGAACTAAAACAAAATAAAAAATTATAAAGATATCAAATCTAAAAATACAATATATTGGATACTAATTAATACTAAAAACTTCTATTATATGCAACAACATTTTCTACATAAATAATTTTGACAAAAATATTACAAACAACACTAGAAACAATATTTTAACCTTCAATACTCCTGTCCATGATATATTTGAAGTTCCAATATTCTTGATGCGATATTTCTGTAGCACAATATTTGTTTCCGATATTTTTTTAAAACACCGGGGGAAACAAAGACACAGAACACCACCACTGTGAATTATGGCTTTTGTAGATCAAGGATAACTTCAGGATGTAGTAGATATATACAACATAAAAAGAAATCTTACCTAACTTTTTATAGAGGTTTCTATGTGTAAAGGTAAAAGTGAATGAACTTAGCAATACCTTTATATAACTAAATCTCTGTATGCTCATATAGAACTTGTAATTCCTGAAAAGTCAACATACAAAAAATTTGTACCTAAATACATATACACTAGCACTTCTCCCTGTAACTTGAATAACATATCAAGCTTCGCTACTAGCACCATCTTGAGGAAGATGTTTCTACCTGACTCCTCTAGACCTGCAAGCCAACCAACAACTTTAATATTCTGTTGTTTATTAGTCTTGGCAATTATTATGTAAATACTGGACCTCTTACACCTTATGCATGAAATGTATATATGCATGTGCATCATTGTCCAGTCTAATAAGTCTTCGTGTCCTGTCACAGGATAACCATTGTAAAATATAAGAAAGCCTTTCAAAAATTCATAAAATGTCTAGAAATAGTTCAAAGTAAATTTTCACCAACAACACATTAGAATACTTATCTGCATTACTAACGTCTATCCATATAAATTCATAAAAAGCAATAGGTCCTGGCATAGAAATCTGAAATTTGTGTATTGAGAGCCTCGCTCTCTTAACATAGAATCACAATTGCCAGGATGGAAGATAAATCCAGATATTTAGGATGGTTGTAGTCTCTCCAAAACGTTAGAAAGTTTATGTTTTTAGTAAGAATTGTCCTTTGTCGGAATTTGACACATAGAGGCCCATATTTATACTTTTTGACGCACAACTGCGCCAACGCAGTTGTGCGTCAAAACTTTTACCGACGCCTAACGCCATTCCAAGATGCCATGCGGGCGCCTTATTAATGGAATGACGTTAGCCGGCGCTGCGGACTGGTGTGCGTCAAAACAAATTTACTCACACCAGGCAGCGCCGGCGTATGGGAAAATGGGGGTTGTGCGTCAAAAAATGCTGCACGTCAGGTCTGAGTCAAAATTCAGGCCTCAAACCGGATTTGCGCCATTTTTTGACGTTCAACCTCCATTGACATGACTCCTGTCTTAGCAAAGACAGGAGTCATGCCCCCTTGCCCAATGGCCATGCCCAGGGGACTTATGTCCCCTGGGCATGGTCATTGGGCTTAGTGGCATGTAGGGGGTCCCAAATCAGGCCCCCCCTATGCCACCAAATAAATCGGAAAAAAATACTTACCCCAACTTACCTTTACTTCCCTGGGATGGGTCCCTCCATCCTTAGGTGTCCTCCTGGGGTGGGCAAGGGTGTCAGGGGGTGTACCTGGGGGCAGGGGAGGGCACCTCTGGGCTCCTTCCAAGCCCACAGGTCCCTTAACGCCTGCCCTGACCCAGGTGTTAAAAAACTGCGCACATCAGGCTGTGCGCCGTTTTTTAAGGCCCATCCCCTCCTGTGCGTCAAAATGACGTCAGAGTATAAATAAGGGGCACAGGCCTTGAAGTCATTTTTTGGAAGGGAACGCCTACCTTGCATATAATTAACGCAAGGCTGGTTCCCCCTTCCAAAAAATGACGCACATGGTGGAATTTTGACGCCCGCGGGTTCGGACGTCAAAGTATAAATATGGGGCAGGGTTTGGAACGATTGTGCGTCAAAAATGTTGACGCACATTCGGCGCAAACAGAGTATAAATATGCCCCAGAGTGTTTTCTTGATGTGTGCAGCCTCAACCCAGACATCACTGGCACTCTCTGAGATCTGTCTGCCTTTTCTTTCTTTGGAGAACTGTGTGCCAATGCTCAATCTGTACTAAGTGGCAAGCAGAATTCAAGCCCTGCTTCCTGATATCCTCCTAAATTGGCATGAGGATGCTCTAAAACTGTGGAAATAATCTCACATTAGGTTTCTTAAAGGCACCCAAAAATTGAGATTTTACATGAGTATACGGAATGTGATGTATTATATGGTGAGATTGGAGTACCTCACTGTGTAATACATTCACGACTTGGTTCCAGTCAGGCTCATTTTTTAAACCTTTTTCTCAACCCTGGGAGTAGCTATGACTTTGGGCAGCAATACTTAAACAAAGGAACTAGTGTAGAGCATTTAGACACACCACAAAAAAAATCTGATTCGAAAAATTGTGAGCTCCCACTGTGTACGTACAGTTTTGTTTCTCAAAGTCAATTTGTCTTAAGACGTGTAGCATTCATCAAAAAGGCTATAATCAATGTCAGTGTTGCTCCAATTCCAGTTTTTTATTTGAGAAAAGCATACAACTCGCAGTAGAAATGTACCATGCTAATCTTCTCCGTATCGTTCCAAGCACAAAAAAAGTTGACACCAATTTATAAAAATATATTATATTTTATGTATTATTAGACATCCAAACAGACAAAATCCACCAGAGGCTTCTGGAGATATAGGGCCAGATGTATCAAGCTCCCGGGTTTGCATTTCTTAAATAGCGAATTTGAAGAAATCGCTATTTAGAAAATGCTAAATGGGATGTATCAAAATTGGGAGTTGGTAATAGCGATTTCTTAAAATTTGCAAACACAATTTGCACGTTGCAAATACTGAATCGCAAATAAAATATTTTTTGCGAAAACTGCAAACCGGACCAGGCTAAGGACATCACAACCAGGAAGTGTAGGAGGCTGGCCTGGCTTGTAGTGGGTACCAAAGGTACTTACACCCTGTGCCAGGTCCAGTTGTCCCTTGTTAGTAGAATAGAGGTGTTTCTAGCAGCTTAGGCTGATAGAAGGTAGCTATGGCAAAACAGCTTAGGCTGAACTAGGAGACATGCAAAGCTCCTACTATACCACTTATATCATATGCACAATATCATAAGAAAACACAACACACAGAGTTACTAAAAATAAAAGTACTTTATTTTTATGACAATATGCCAAAAGTATCTCAGTGAGTACCCTCAGTAAGAAGGTAAGTAATATACACAAGTTATATGTACACAAACCCAAAACAGGTAAGTAAGTGTCAGAAAAGTAATGCAAACAGTGTAAAATTACAATAGGTTGCAATAGGTGAACATAGGTCTAGGGGCAACACAAACCATATACTCCAAAAGTGGAATGCGAATCACGAATGGACCCCAGACCTATGGGAGATTGTAGAGGGTCACTGGGACTGTAAGAAAACAGTCAGGGTGTCCAAGATACCCCACCCCAAGACCCTGAAAAGTAGGAGTAAAGTACACCTACTACCCCAAAAGGACACAATAGTCGTGATAGGGGGATTCTGCAAGAACAAGAAACACCAGCAAGGCACTGTGGACCTGAGGACCTGCAAAGCAAGGGGACCAAGTGCAAGTGTTTCGAGAGTGTCCAGGGGGGGCAGGAGCCAAGGAAACCCTGGATGAAGGTGCCAGGAGCTGCCTCCAGATGGAAGAAGCTTGGAATTCTGCAAGAACGAAGAGGACTAGGAACTTCTCCTTTGGATGAAAGATGTCGCACATCGCGATGAAGGTTGCAGAAGTGTTCCCACGTAGAAATACCACAAACAAGCCTTGCTAGCTGCAAGGGTAGCTGTAAAGGTTTATGGGTGCTGCTGGAGACCAAGAAGGACCAGGATGTCGCCCCTTGGAGTAGGGGACAGAGGGGGCACTCAGCAACTCAGAGAGCCCCCACAGAAGCAGGCAGCACCCGCAGAAGTACCCAAACAGGCACTTGGAAGATTTGTGAACTGGAGCTGGCTCAGAGTCACAAAGGAGGGTCCTACGACGCCGGAGGACAACTCAAACGGTTGAGCACTGCAGAACAGAGTGCTGGGGATCCAGGCTAGATTGTGCACAAAGTAAATCCTGAAAGAGTGCACAGGAGCCGGAGCAGCTGCGAATCACGCAGTACACAGGTTTGCAGTCTAGCGTGGGGAGGCAAGGACTTACCTCCACCAAACTTGGACTGAAAGATCACTGGACTGTGGGAGTCACTTGGATAGAGTTCCTGTGTTCCAGGGACCACGCTCATTAGGATGAGAGGGGGCCCAGAGGACCGGTGTTGCAGTCTTTTGGTGCCTGCGATAGCAGGGAGAAGATTCCGTCGACCCACAGGAGATTTCTTCTTGGCTTCCAGTGCAGGGTGAAGGCAGGTGACCCCCAGAGCAAGCACCACCAGGAAACAGTCCAGAAAGCCGGCAGGATGAGGCGCTACAATGTTGCTGGTAATCGTCTTGCTACTTTGTTCCGGTTTTGCAGGCGTCCTGGAGCTGTCAGCGGTCGATCCTTGGTAGAAGTCGAAGAGGGAAGTGCAGAGGAACTCTGGTGAGCTCTTGCATTCGTTATCTGCAGAATTCCCCAGAGGAGGATAGATAGCCAAAAAAGGAGGTTTGGCTACCAAGAAAGGAGGATTGGCTACCATGAGAGGTAAGAGCCTATCAGAGGGGGTCTCTGACGTCACCTGCTAGCACTGGCCACTCAGAGCAGTCCAGTGTGCCCCCAACACCTCTGTTTCCAAGATGGCAAAGGTCTGGGAAACACTGGAGGAGCTCTGAGCACCTCCCCTGGGAGGTACTGGTCAGGGGAGTGATCATGCCCCTTTCCTTTGTCCAGTTTCGCGCCAGAGCAGGGCTGGGGGATCCCTGAACTGGTGTAGACTGGCTAATGCAGAGATGGGCACCATCTGTGCCCATCAAAGCATTTCCAGAGGCTGGGGGAAGCTACTCCTCCCCAGCCCTTCACACCAATTTCTAAAGGGAGAAGGTGTAACACCCTCTCTCAGAGGACATCCTTTGTTCTGCCTTCCTGGGCCAGGACTGCCTGGACCCCAGGAGGCCAGAATCCTATCAGAGGGGTTGGCAGCAGCAGCAGCTGCAGTGGAAACCCCAGAAAGGCAGTTTGGCAGTACCTGGGTTCTGTGCTAGAGACCCGGGGGATCATGGAATTGTCCCCCCAATATCCCTTATTATTGTAGAAGAGGTGTTTCTAGCAGCTAAGGCTGATAGAAGGTAGCTGTGACAAAGCAGCTTAGGCTAAACTAGGAGACATGTAAAGCTACTACTATACCACTGGTGTCATATGCACAGTATCGTAAGAAAACACAATACACAGATATACTAAAAATAAATGTAATTTATTTTTATGACAATATGCCAAAAGTATCTCAGTGAGTACCCTCAGTATGAGGATGAGAAATATACACAAGATATATGAACACAAACCAAAATTATGCAGATAATAGCCAAAGGAAGTAATGCAAGCAATGTAAAGTTACAGTAGATTGCGATAGGAGCACATAGGTATAGGGGCAACACAAACCATATACTCCAAAAGTGGAATGCGAACCACAAATGGACCCCAAACCTATGTGACCTTGTAGAGGGTCGCTGGGACTGTAAGAAAACAGACCCTGAAAGGTAGGTGTAAAGTGCACCTACTACCCCCAGAGAGCACAGAAGTCGTGATAGGGGGATTCTGCAAGGAAAACAAACACCAGCAATGCAACAACAGTGGATTTCCGGACCTGAGTACCTGTAAGACAAGGGAGACAAGGCAGGACCCCAGTGCTCATAAGTATGTGCTCTGTATGTGTTCCCTGTGTGATGCCTAACTGTCTCACTGAGGCTCTGCTAACCACAACCTCAGTGGTTATGCTCTCCCTGCTTTCTAAATTTGTCACTACAGGCTAGTGACCAATTTCACCAATTCACATTGGCATACTGGTACACCCATATAATTCCCTAGTATATGGTACTGAGGTACCCAGGGTATTGGGGTTCCAGGAGATCCCTATGGGCTGCAGCATTTCTTTTGCCACCCAAAGGGAGCTCTGAAAATTCTTACACAGGCCTGCCAGTGCAGCCTGAGTGAAATGACGTCCACGTTATTACACAGCCATTTACCACTGCACTTAAGTAACTAATAAGTCACCTATATCTCTAACCTTCACCTGGTGAAGGTTAGGTGCAAAGTTACTTAGTTTGTGGGCACCCTGGCACTAGCCAAGGTGCCCCCACATCATTCAGGGCAAATTCCCCGGACTTTGTGAGTGCGGGGAAACCATTACATGCGTGCACTGTACATAGGTCACTACCTATGTACAGCATCACAATGGTAACTCCGAAGACGGCCATGTAACATGTCTAAGATCATGGAATTGTCACCCCAATGCCATTCTGGCATTGGGGGGACAATTCCATGATCCCCCGGGTCTCTAGCACAGAACCCGGGTACTGCCAAACTGCCTTTCCGGGGTCTCTACTGCAGCTGCTGCTGCTGCCAACCCCTCAGACAGGTTTCTGCCCTCCTGGGGTCCAGGCAGCCCTGGCCCAGGAAGGCAGAACTAAGGACTTCCTCTGAGAGAGGGTGTAACACCCTCTCCCTTTGGAAATAGGTGTGAAGGAGTAGCCTCCCCCAGCCTCTAGAAATGCTTTGATGGGCACAGATGGTGCTCATCTCTGCATAAGCCAGTCTACACCGGTTCAGGGATCCCCCAGCCCTGCTCTGGCACAAAACTGGACAAAGGAAAGGGGAGTGACCACTCCCCTGACCTGCACCTCCCAGGGGAGGTGCCCAGAGCTCCTCCAGTGTGTCCCAGACCTCTGCCATCTTGGAAACAGAGGTGTCTGTGGCACACTGGACTGTTCTGAGTGGCCAGTGCCAGCAGGTGACGTCAGAGGCTCCTTCTGATAGGATCTTACCTCTCTTGGTAGCCAATCCTCCTTCCTAGGTAGCCAAACCTACTTTTCTAGCTATTTAGGGTCTCTGCTTTGGGGATCTCACCAGATAAGGAATGCAAGAGCTCATCAGAGTTCCTCTGCATCTCCCTCTTCACCTTCTGCCAAAGGATCAACCGCTGACTGCTCAGGACGCCTGCAAAACCGCAACAAAGTAGCAAGACGACTACTAGCAACCTTGTATCGCTTCCTCCTGCCAGCTTTCTTGACTATTTCCAGGTGGTGCATGCTCTGGGGGTAGCCTGCCTCCTCTCTGTACCAGGAGCTCTGAAGAAATCTCCCGTAGGTCGACGGAATCTTCCCCATGCAACCGCAGCCAACAAAAGACTGCATCACCGGTCCTCTGGGTCCCCTCTCAGCACAACGATCGTGGTCCCTGGAACTCAGCAACTCTGTCCTAGTGACTCCCACAGTCCAGTGACTCTTCAGTCCAAGTTTGGTGGAGGTAAGTCCTTGCCTCCCCACGCTAGACTGCATTGCTGTGTACGGCGTGATTTGCAGCTGCTCTGGCTCCTGTGCACTGTTCCAGGATTTCCTTCATGCAGAGCCAAGCCTGGGTCCCCGACACTCTAACCTGTAGTGCACAACCTTCTGAGTTGTCCTCCGGCGTCTTGAGACTCCCTTTTGTGACTTCGGGTGGAGTCAGGTTCACTTTTCTTCTAAGTGCCTGTTCAGGTACTTCTGCAGTTGCTGCCTGCTTCTGTGAGGGCTCCCTATGTTGCTGGGCGCCCCCTCTGTCTCCTCATCCAAGTGGCGACATTCTGGTCCCTCCTAGGCCACAGCAGCATCAAAAAACCCTAACCGCAACCCTTGCAGCTAGCAAGGCTTGTTTGTGGTCTTTCTGCGTGGGAACACCTTTGCAAGCTTCTTTACGACGTGGGATATCCATCCTCCAAAGGGGAAGTTCCTAGTCCTCTTCGTTCTTGCAGAACACCAAGCTTCTTCCACCAGGTGTCAGCTTCCTTGCACCCTCATCTGGCATTTCCTGGGTTCCTGCCCACTCTCGACACTGTTGCGACTATTGAACTTGGTCCCCTTGTCTTACAGGTTCTCAGGTCCGGAAATCCACTGTTGTTGCATTGCTGGTGTTTGTTTTCCTTGCAGAATCCCCCTATTACGACTTCTGTGCTCTCTGGGGGTAGTAGGTGCACTTTACACCTACCTTTCAGGGTCCTGGGATGGGCTATTTTTCTAATCGTCACTGTTTTCTTACAGTCCCAGCGACCCTCTACAAGCTCACATAGGTTTGGGGTCCATTCGTGGTTCGCATTCCACTTTTGGAGTATATGGTTTGTGTTGCCCCTATACCCATGTGCTCCTATTGCAATCTACTGTAACTTTACATTGCTTGCATTACTTCCTTTAGCTATTATCTGCATAATTTTGGTTTGTGTACATATATCTGGTGTATATTTCTCATCCTCATACTGAGGGTACTCACTGAGATACTTTTGGCATATTGTCATGAAAATAAAGTACCTTTATTTTTAGTATATCTGTGTATTGTGTTATCTTATGATATTGTGCATATGACACCAGTGGTATAGTAGGAGCTTTACATGTCTCCTAGTTCAGCCTAAGCTGCTTTGCCATAGCTACTTTCTATCAGCCTTAGCTGCTAGAAACACCTCTTCTACACTAATAAGGGATAACTGGACCTGGCACAAGGTGTAAGTACCTCTGATACCCACTACAAGCCAGGCCAGCCTCCCACAGTAGTCCACACCCTTAAAGTGCAAATATCACATGAATAGCAAGTTAGTTTTCAGCCACACAGAGGAACAACACAAAAGACTCATAGTGATATGATGTTCATGTACATTTATTACTATTGTGCAACATTTTGTGAAATAATCAAAAATGACATGCTGCACATTGTCGTTGCAGATGTCCCGGGCCCTGCCGCAGCAGAAGGTCGAAATATGGGGGATAGCAAAACACAGCAGTCCGACTCAAATACCAGTGAGTCTTTCATTATTTCACCAACTAGACGCAGGGCAAGAGTGTTACCTCTTTCAGAGTGTAACCTGGATTCAGATGAAATGCCTGATGAAGTACCCACATCTCCCCCAGAGGCTAGATCCACAGGAAGACAGCAGTCCCTGCCCCAGCATCAGTCCACTCCCCTCAGGAAGCGTCACAATGCAGGCAGACAGTGCACTGATGAAGGAGAGGGCCCATCAATCTGTGGTGGCCTTAAAGCTTCCATGCTGAAAGTGCAGCGCCTGCAATGCAAACAGATGAGGTCAATATATAGGCAGTTGGTGTCTCACAATGACAATATGGGAGTACTGCACAGGCAGTTGGATGCACTCAATTAAAACATGGGATCAATGAACAAGCAGTTGGAGTCTCTGAATAAAAACATGTGCAAGCCGCATGAGGGACAACAAACAGCAGCAGAAACCACAAAGGAGATGACAAATGCCATTAGCGAACTCTGCACTGAGATTCAAAAGGAGCGTGTCAGCCACCGTAGGTGCCATCACCAATTTATGGGAAGGTTTGATGGGTTCTGCAGATCGGACAATCGGCTCGCTAGCTCAACTCCCTTGATATCACGACGTGCTATGGGCATATAGGTGGAGATGGCACATTGCAATCGGGACGTTGCACAGGGATTGGTGCAAATCACCAATGTTTTGGATGAAATGCAGACAGCACAGAGTGCTACAAATAGTGAACTGGGTGGTGGGAATAGTGAGGACCTCTCTAGCCTCAGCAGTCTCACAGCCCCTGTGATGGATCCTAGGTGCCGTAGTACGAGACACAGTACTGTCTTTGAACCCGCTACAAGAGGTGCCAGTGAGGCCACTGAGCACTCAAGTGGAGTGCGTAGACGTAGGAAGTAATGTTGAGGGGTACAGGGGACTAGCTTAACATGTAGCAATACAGTTATACTATGATGCTAATAGTGTGACAATGTTACACGCACATGTTTGCCTACAGTGCATAGATAAGTCCTATTCACACATATGTTACTTGAAGTCAAGGTAATAAAGATGCTACCTACAGCAATACATAAAATAGAAGTGGTATTGTCATTACTCACATCAGAAATGGTTGCGTGTGATGTCAGTACGTCTTTGCGTGCCCTCTGCTGCACTGCTCCTGTCTACAGGGTGAAGGGGTGGTAAGGGATCACCATCCTCATTTATGTCCGGCTCGGTTGGTTCCACAGGTATACCCCTTGTTGGTGCAATGTTGTGCAACATAGCACATGTAGCCACAATTTTGCAGGTCGTCTCAGGGCTGTACTGTAGTGCACCACCACTCTTGTGGATGCACTTGAAGTGACTCTTCAGCAGTCCGAAGGTCCTCTCCACAACACTGCGGGTTGCCCTGTATGCAGCATTGTACCTCCTCTTGTCTGGTGTTGCAGGACTCAGGTAGGGCGTCGGTATAAAGGTCCGCACTGCGTAGGCACTGTCTCCTGGAATGAAAAGTGAGTAAAATGAGTACTTGTAATATCTGACGTCACATATTCATCAATGCAAAATTGTCAACTATTACATTACCCATTCGATATCCTTCACCAAACTCCCCAGCTAGTAGCCTGGTGTAAATTCCGCTGTGGCAAAAGATGTAGAAGTCATGTGTGCTACCTGGATATCTGGCCACGAGATCGGTTATGATGTTGGAGGCATTGCTATTCACTTGTATATTCATGGAATGTGAATTCTTACGGTTCCTGTGTATGGTGCGCTGCAGTATGGGTTGTCATACCTCTCGGCTGCCTTCGACACCGTCTGCCACCGAACCCTAACATCCCGCCTGCGCTCCACCGGTATCCAAGGACTGGCCCTGGACTGGATCACCTCTTTCCTCTCTAACCGCTCCCAAAGAGTCTACCTCCCTCCGTTCCGCTCAGACCCCACCGAGATCATCTGCAGCGTCCCACAAGGCTCCTCGCTCAGCCCAACTCTCTTCAATGTCTACATAAGCCCCCTTACCGACATCGTACGCAAACACAACATCAACATCACCTCCTACGCCGACGACACTCAGCTGATACTTTCCCTCACCAAGGACCCCACCGGCGCCAAGACCAACCTGCAAGATGGAATGAAAGACGTTGCAGAATGGATGAAACTCAGCCGTCTGAATCTGAACTCAGAAAAAACGGAAGTCCTTATACTCGGAAACACCCCGTCCGCCTGGGATGACTCTTGGTGGCCCACGGCCCTTGACACCGCACCTACCCCCTCAGACCACGCACGCAACCTCGGATTCATCCTGGACCCACTTCTCACCATGACCAAACAAGTCAACGCTGTATCATCTTCCTGCTTCCTCACTCTCTGCATACTCCGAAAGATCTTCCGCTAGATCCCCACCGACACCAGAAAAACTGTGACCCACGCCCTCATCACAAGCCGCCTGGACTACGGAAACACCCTATACGCAGGAACCACCGCTAAACTCCAGAAACGTCTGCAGCGAATACAAAACGCCTCCGCCCGCCTCGTCCTCGACATACCCCCAACAGCCACATCTCCGCCCACCTGAGACACCTGCACTGGCTTCCAGTCAACAAAAGGATCACCTTCCGGCTCCTCACCCACGCACACAAAGCCCTCCACAACAAGGGACCCGAATACCTCAACCGTCGCCTCAGCTTCTACACGCCCACTCGTCAACTTCGCTTCGCCAACCTCGCACTCACCGCCGTCCCTCGCATCTGCCGCACCACGGCAGGTGGGAAATCCTTCTCCTACCTGGCGGCCAAGACATGGAACTCCCTCCCCTCCAACCTCGGGACCACCCAGGACCACCCTGCATTCCAGAGGCAGCTCAAAACCTTGCTCTTCGAGCAGCAGTAACCCCCTTCCCCTAGCACCTTGAGACCCTCACGGGTGAGTAGCGCGCTTTATAAATGTTTTTTGATTTGATTTGATTTGTTGTCGATCAGCTATCAGGTCAAGTATCATGGCTGATCTTAACCTGTACTTCTCATGTATCTTCTCCTCTGTCTGGTCAAAAAGGGTTAAGTGCACTCTAAAAATGTGCTCCTGTCTCCTCCTCCCTCTCCTCAAACCTGCCAGGATCCTCATTCTCCTCACCATCACGTAGAGTGCAGTCATTGTGGAAAAGAGGCTGCGCCATTCTGGGCCTCTTTATATAGGTTGCACCTGGATACCACCTCATTTCAATTCGTGGTAAATTGCATGTGCAAAAGTCCATTCTGCAAATATTTGCTACTTGCGAATTTTTGATGCATTTCATTGCAAAATGGAATTTGCGTGTTGCAATCTGCGTATCGCAAATAGTGACATGAATTTGCGGATCGCTATCTGCGATTCGCAAATCTAGGTTGCAATTTGCATTACGGAGATAGCGATTCGCAAACTCATGTCGCAATTTGCGATACGCAGATTGTGACACACAAAATCATGTCACAGTTGCAAGGAATAGCTATTTTAGCGATTCCTTATATTCGCACTGCGAATGCCTTTCATATATCGTAAAAGGCATTTTTGCATGCGTAAACAGACAAATTTTGCGAAGATCAGTGAGGCCAATAAGTAGTATGTGGACAGGTAGCTTTTCAACAAAGCAGTCTCAAGTCCAGTTTCAAAATTTTCACAAGGACAGCCATACACTTGAATGGAGTGGTCCTGGATTCTCAGGATACAGGATGCTGAGGAAGCTGAAAGATACCTTGGGTCTTCCTGGGATTACTCCTCAGGCCATGGGTGAGATGGAGTGACACAGGGGTCAATTTTCCTTAAAGTCCTCTTTTAAGCCAGCAGAACTCCAGTCACAGTTGGGCTACTGGTCTCTAATCACAGCAGGCCCAGCTGTATCCTTTGTTGAGGGCTAGTGTCAATCTTGGCTAGGTTACCCACAGGGACCGTTTTTGATCTCTCCTGGACTAGGGGTAGATCTATATTGATATATTTCTTTTGGAACTATGCATTCATATTCTATGACTTGTATGGGAGTAATATCCACAGGACCATTTCTTTCATGAAATCTCCCACCATAAAAGCCCTCCTCTTTGTTTTTGACAAAGCAGCTACTAACCAGTCAGAACGGACTACTTATACTTTTATGGTCCTGGTTTTGGAGCAGGGAGTCAGCAAACAGACTCTTGGACTTCAGACTTTCTTTCTTGGTCTCAGGAGTATCTTTTCCACAGGCCAGGCACTTCAGGCACAGTCCTGTCTTTGCTAGCCTAAGGAGCAGCAGTTGCAATCCAATTGTTGGAGCAGATTCCCTTGACAGGTCCATGGGTCAGCAGGGCAGTCCTCTCTCCAGTCCAGATGCGATCTGAGGTTCACACTGTCAGGGGTGCCATATTTATGCCCAGAAGGTGGCCCCTGAGATTATCCGGTCACTAGCCAATGGGCTATTGGGATCCCTATTGCCTTATGCCAACGTCTTGCTATGTGTGGTATCTAACAATCCCAGAGTGCATCATTCTGCCCACTCTCAAGATGCCTGAGTTCTTCACTGAAGTGAGGAGCTTGGAAGCCCACTCTTGAGATGTGGCTGCCAGTGGGCTACACGCATACGAAAACAATGGTTTGGCATCTGGTTTTCCTTCTTTGTTTCTGCCAGCAGCCTATTTACCAGAAGGAAGGGGCAGCTCCTCTCAAGTGTGGTTGCCATTTGTCCATCAAAGGTGACTTCTCCTTTGAACCTTGCCTCTTGGGCCAACACCTTGTGTGGCTTTCTGTGAAGGGTGGTAAAACCTCCCTCTATGGCTTGCCACTATTGTTATAAGGCTCAGGAGTCATTCACACTACTCCCCAGGAGGGAAGAAGGCTGCCTGGTAGCCAGCAACTGCAAGCGACCACTGGAAAAGCTGGGCAACGGAGAGACAACTTTCTAAAAGTTAGCAGAGCTGAGAGGTCAGCAAGCAACCTTGTACTGGTCAATTGGCTACTAGTCTTCCAACAGTAAAAACAATTTGGTTCGTTTTACTCTTAAACCATAAGAAATATATATATATATATATATATATATATATATATATATATATATATATATATATATATATATCTCTAGATGCTCCACTTGAATGCACAGCTCTCTGTCTGAGGGCTCGTTGGGCCTTCCTTAGGGAGAAGTGAGGGCTTTGTCATTGGTTTAAATGGCAAAGTCGTGTTATCAGTTTAAAAAATCTTTTCTAGGCTGCAGTGGCATGTTTTGAGCCATTTTGTAGTTTGTCACACTCAGGATGGAACAACCAGTGCTACAGCCCTATGTAGGCGCTTTAACTTACAGGCTTTGGGTACTCTTAAGAACATTTACTAGGAACTTATAAGTAGGTTAACTTATGCAAAATGGCAGAAGCCAGTTTAACATATACTTTGTAAAGAATTAGACCACTGGCACTGAGGTCTGGTTAGCAGGCATCAGCACTAATGGAAATGGAACTCAGTTCTAATTTTCACTAGACTATCCAGGTCCTAGCCTTCTGAAATAGATTCCAGGATCAGGCCTCAATCCTATTTGCCATGCACAGGCACACATACATCCCAGCACCCACACAGAGTACCACACGCTGTTCTGTGCTACATACACTCACCATGTAGTTCAAGGGTGAGTTGGTACTACTTTAGTACCAAAGGTAAAAAACGCCTGTTCACACTACTGAATACTACTAAACACAAAACGTGTATGCTGTCACTACTGCACTTGTGACATTTAACTCCTGGTAAGGGCAGTAGCCTTCTACCACTATGACTGCAGCATTTGGTTTGCCCTTCATGGTCTATCTAGACTGCATTACTGAGAGGTAAGCCTAGGTCATGGCACACATGCATGATCTGTGTTTGCCCATAACTAAAAATCCGTAGCAGGGATTCAGATATTCATGCAGTTGGGACACTCAGGGCAGGGGTGCATGTCTGTCATCATGCAGGGGGCTTTTCTGTCTCAACACCCCCGCCCCAGGAATGGGCACAACTACCCACATCGCCAAAACAGGTAATTTGTCAAAGCTGCAATTCACCCCTTGCTGAATTCAGAATTTTAAAATAAGTTTCTGGATGCTTTTTTGCACACCACTTTTTTCTCTAAAAACATATTCATTAGTTGAGCAGGTACATTGCATTAATCAGGAAAATGGCAGTTCATTGCAGACTGTATATCGAAGAGCAGTATAAGAATATACAAAGTGCATACGTGCGGAATAAATCTAAAATACTCATCCCCACAGCATACACAAATACACCGCTACACTTTAAAAAATGCAGCAGCCTGTTCAGAGGTAAAGTTCAAAAGGATCAAAAGTGTGTTTAGTACAAAAAAGCTTTGAGAGCAGCGTGAAGATAAAGTGGGGACGTACAGAATAGATCTAAAATACTCATCCCCACAATTTGACTATCAAGAAATACAGAACAGAGGTTACATTAGTTATCCATTCTAGCTTTGATGTATGGCACATCAATAGCTTTTAAGTCTGATATTGCACTCATCATTACATCAACCTATAATAGAAAAAGGGGGTTAATGGCAAACAATCACATACAAAAACGTGTACTTCCATTCAAGTGTATATCTAGAACCAATAACAGTAAGATAGCAGTGCTGACTCCTTGGCCTTATCTGGGCTATATAAACAAACACCATCACAAACAGTAAAGTGTAGAAGTGTGCAGATGCCATTCAATTTGTCAAAACATATAGAAACACACATTGTACATTATATGTCATTCCCTCCATCTTCCTACCCAAAATAAAACAAAAATCTAGTTTCTACTGTTCACATATATAGCTAGTGGTGCCCAGACAGCTTTGTACCTCTCTGGAATACCAATCCATCAAGCATAAGCCTCCTCATTGGCACAGGTTCTCTTTAATTTATCCCACCAGATTTTAACCGTAAGAACATTAGTGGACCTCCAGTATTGGAGGATCAGAGATCGGGCAACAGAGCTGCTGATTAAAAATATTGTGTGCCTTTATTTAGTTTCTGAGTGGCATGGGATACCCCAAATAAAACTACCATAGGTGTGGTGCAATCATGGTCTGTAAGCATCCACTAAGAGTTTGAAATACATCCTGCCAAAATTGTCACAGCTTTGGGCAAAGAAAATAAATGTGTAGCCAATCTCCTTTATCATATTGTGCTCATCTGAAATACAGGTTTGGAATGTTCAGAAATATTTTATGAATTGCATGTGGAGTATAGTATGCCATCCATCTTGCAAGGAATCCCATTCTTTAAAGAAATGGCTGCTCTAAGGGACTTGTACCCTACTAGAGAAATGTACTCCCATTTACCAAAATCCGCCTAACACCAGGTTACCTTCTCTAGGTTATTCACATGGTCATTCACAAGAGGCAAATCGGATTTCCTCAAGGCCCTGTATCAGTTGCTTATCCTTGTCAATTCAATTTGTGTTAACAGCTGAACAAGGGTCTGAGTTTATTTACTAATTTCATGCCAATTACTTGTAAGGAATCCTGAAATCTGCAAGAACCCGTAGCAAAAGCAGTAGCATACTGGCCACAAGCGATGTTACATCTCCTCCCAAGTTAGTGGTGCACAGCCCTTTTTCCTGTGTTTCCAAATAAATCCTACATTTTGCTATATGTTGGCTATTTACTCCTTGCCCCCCAGGAGTATCCACAAAAGCAGTACCTTTAGAATCCCCACGATATGGGAACAAATTACACAAACTCAGCCTGGATATGTTGTATGAGAAAACAAAGTAATGAATGCTGATGTATGAAGTTCTCAAAACATCCTGAACGAGCTCAGCACATAAAGAGCAAAAGGCTTAGCAGCCAAAGCCATTCAGTATTAAATTGTCCAGTGAAGTCTGAGCCAGACTGACTGACATACTGTGGGCTCCAGTTGCCTGGTTTTCACCCTTTGTTTGGTGGACCTGACTGTCCCCAGCCCTGATACACAGTGACAGGTAATTAACAGATGCAGCTTTTCATCAATATCCCTTCCTCCTCAGAAGCTGATGGAAGCACTGTTGGTTACTCCTTAATGTGGGGCGGCCTTTGGTCTTTCTGCTGGGAGGAGATGTAGTTAAGTTGGCCCAGCAAGATGAAAACAGGCCTAGGCCCTGATCCTGAGCTGAGCTAGGACCCACAAGATGTACAGATATGTATTTGGGACTTGTGCAATCCATCTTGGTGGACAGGTTTCACTCCATTTTGATATCTTGATGGACTTTGAAGGCCAAAGGGAAGTGACCTGCACTCTAAGGCATACAAAACAGTATACCATACTGACTTTTTCTAAGAGTGCCCACTAATATTAAAAGGCCGACCCCAATATCAATATCTAGCCCTGAGGAGTCCCACTGTGCCAAGCTATCTAGGCCCAGTTACCAGACTGCACACAATGGTAGTCTCTGACGTGCATCCCACACACTGGTGCACATGTGTGTGACAAAACATCAAGATGCACAGTTACAAAAAAGAGTTAGAATACACTAAACCCAATTTGGGGACAGTAAAAAGAAAAAGAAAGACAGGTCCCTGAAAATATCCAATAATGTGGAACAAGAGCCCTCACTCACCAACTGGGGACATGCTTCATCATCGGGCTTTGCTCCTCGTCGGGCCGGCGCTGCAATGCCCGACGGGCCCCTCAAGGGGGCTCCTTGCCGGAGATCTTTTGTTAAAGATGTTTGCCGATGGGTGAATGCAATTATGTGGGGATTCGTGGAAAAAGCTGTTAAAATGACTAGAGGAAGAAAAAAATCTAAAAAGAGCAATTTATTAGCAAAAAAACAAAACCCTCTGTCATGATTAAAAACAATGAATTAGGGGAAGATAGAATAATGTCTACTCTACCCTATTATATGTAATATCAAGTACCCACAAAGCCCTGTTTTCAGGGAATGTGGTGGGGCAGAATCGGTCATCCCTATACAGCCCTCAAATAGGTGAACATGTTTCTCGCTCAAGTAGTCTTGAAAGATCTAGTGCGATTCGTCAGGACCTCAAATCACCTACCTAATCCTCACTCCTGATGGAATAAATTATTTATGTGAACAGGAACCTGTAAAGAAATACGGAAAGACATGAAACAAAATCTAAAAAGTCATGCCAAGTGCACTAGTAAACACAAAATAGACAGAACACTTGGTGAAACGACCCCTGGTGTGTGTGCCCACGTATTTCCTTCTGACTAGGCAAGTCCCCCTTACTCTAGCTCCATTGCAACTTCCTTATCTTAAAAAGTGGACACTGGCAGTAAACAGGAGCAGTTGTTTGCCTGTGGATTACAGTGGGTGAGACACATGTAGTGAGACTCAACCACAGTGAAAAGTTAAAAAACAGGTGATTGAAAAAGCAAAACAATTCAGGCATTCTGAATAGGCAGAACCCACTTTTCATCATCATCATCAAGTTAGCTTTATTTCAGTTAAAAAATATATCATATTAGCACATTTAAAAAAAGACTTTGAGAAATATAAAAGAAAAAGCAGTATAAAACGAATATAAAATCCTCTGGATAATAGTTACACATACCCAATTAACACCATACCATAACAACTTCTAAAACAGATTAAAATACAGAAATAAAACAAGGCATCAGAGGGAAACAAGCATCTCATTCTCAATGTAGTGCTAACATTCAAAATTTATCTATAAAAAGCTAAGCTATTAAACTGCATCTCCAAGCTATGTTCAACTTTGATGCAATACATTATGGATTACCCCACAGAGATTTAGCTCTAATATGCCAAATTGCATCTAGAAATTTCGCCAATGTGCATGCCAAAAGCCCGGGGGGGTTTGTTTTACAAATCCTGAGGGCTAAATGCTGGTCACTAAAATCCATAGATCTACAAAGAGGTATGATCCAGCGAGCCCTCTGCTTGGAGTAAGCAGGACACAAAAAAATAAAAACATGGGCAATGCATTCAGCAGTTCCACAACCCATTGGACATAGGTCTGAATGGCTTTCATGTTGGAACCATCTGCAAGTGAGAGTGCTTAGTGGTAGGGATCCCGGTCTGAATCCAATATAAAGTGCTCATGCTCAATGGGATAAAATTAAACCCATGTAGTGTTCAAATTCATAATGGAATTTGATTGCTACAAAGTTGTCTGTCATACTAGAAGAGGGCACCTCTGCTAGCTTTCCAACTTGTAAATTCAGTCAATATGTATCCTTAGCAACCTGTGCGGCGTTTTTTGGGAGATGAAGAGGATCTGACCAGAACGCACCCAGCCCAATTTTGATGAAAGTATTTTCAACATAATTGTACCATGTGATTTTTTTAGTTGCATATGTACTCAGCAGAGCTCTCATCCATGTTCTGTATGGGCTGAAAATATCCCTAGACCAGATCCTAATCCAATACAATAATGGTCTTAAGGCATCTATATAAGAGATGGAGTATCAATTTAAGTCCATCCGGGTCGGCAAAGCAGGGGAGTTTGGAGGTATTTTTAATAGGGTTTTTATGAAAAAAGTTTCAGCTCTCTCTAGGTCGCTCAAATTGCCATGTCTCCATAACTCTGCTCTGTACAAAACCCCCCCTCTAGCCTGGGCTTTATATATTTCTATCGCAGGGGTGATGGTAAATCTGGAAGATCTAGCAGCATATCTCAAAATGCCCCCCAAATTTCATTTCATGCTCATATAAGACTTCAATAAATGTGCCTACCATTTATGTGAGTCCTCCAGTCTGATTCCCAAATAATCGAATCCGGACACTCTTTCTAGTGCTTCCTCATCCAAGAATATCTGTTTCCTCACTTTGTGTTTTTTGTCTCCAAAACCAATGTTTTTAGTTTTCGAAGTATTGATTTCCAAGCCATGGTCCCTGCAAAAACTCATAAACTTCTCCAGCGAGTTAGCAAGTCCAGAAGCAGTCTGCGATAATAACAAAGTGTCATCAGCAAATAACAGACAGACAGTCTTTGTCCCACCTAGTATGGGCGCATTATTAATGCAGTCTAATAAACAAGGAATACAAGCATTAATAAACAATAAGAAAAGCGTGGAGGCCAACACACAGCCCTGCCTTACCTCTCTGCGAATTGGGATCTCTCTTGTTAATTCACCTTTTGTTCCCAATCGTATTTTAGCATAGCTCTCTGAATACAGGTCTTTAATCAAATTTAATAAAGTTCTCGAAACTCCAGCTCTATCCAGAACCTTCCACAGTTTGCAACGCGGGACCAGATCAAAAGAGGACTTAAGGTCTACAAAAGCAACAAAAAGTGTCCCTACGTCTAGGTCCACCGTCTTCCATGAAAATGGCTAAGGGCTTGATTTTCTTCTATCCATTCCTTAAGCCTGCTCAAGACCTGATAACAAAATATGTTTTGTAGGTTATCCAAAAGACTGATTGGTCTGTGGTTTCCCAGAACAGACCTATCCCCTTTTTTATAAATGGGAACAATGATTGCTCCCTTCCAAGACTGGGGGCCATTGCCACTTTCCAGAACAGTATTTGATACCTTACTGACATAAGGACCCCAGGTGTCAAGGTCAAATTTAAACAGATCGGCAGGTATAACATCCAAACCGGGTGCCTTAAATTATTTTTGGGCCTTGATTGCTATCTTGGTTTCCTTAAAAGTGAAGGGTATCACGCTGCCTGTGGTAGAAGAAACATATGTTGATTCACAATCATTAACAATGGGAACACCGGGCTCATAACTATACAACAAAGTGAAGTGACTGATCCAATTATCGGGGGAATATGGCAGTCAGGACTAAAATTCTCATTTCATCCATTTGCGGCTACCAAGGACCAAAAATGTTTTGAATTTCTCTCCTTAGCTGCTGATAATAATTCCTGCCACGATGCCTCTTCCCACTCATTTTTGCTGGTCTTTAATGCCGATGCGTACTCATGCCTTGCATGAGTTATCATATGTCTGTCTTTTAATTGTATTGCTTTTACAAAGCTACTCTCAGCCTCTATACAGGCTTTCCCAAACCACCTATAGTGTGGTCCTGCTTTCAGATGTTTGTTCTCCCTGGAAGTCCTAAAGAATAACTCTTTCAGAGAACAGAAGAGGCCTGCATGCAGAACCATAACCTCATTCGGAGTGTATAGACAGAGACCATCAAATAATTGATGAGTAGATACTAAGGCACTAAGGCACGCATTTTTCCCCACAGTTTATTAGAGCGTGTAAAGGAATCCCATTTTAAGGCACGTTTATTGGAGGACACCTCTAAAAAAGGACTGGATCCATAATTATGATGTGCATCTATTTTTTTGCAAATAAGAACTGCCCATCATATGTTACCAAAATTGGAACATGGTCACTAATGTGTTGATTGCCTACCCTAACATCTTTGATGGTATGCCATATCCTTACGTCAATAAGTACAAGATCCAGTATGCTGCTATAAAACCCTTTAAAAAACGAGGGCTTTGCAGGTGTGTCCGATGGAAAACGCCCATTTCCTGGGCGGAGACCGTGTGTTAGCATAAAATCTATAACCTGAAGGGCCCTGATGCTGGATTTAGGTTGTTTTCTCTGGGACATAAAGCCAGATGAAATCTTCTAGCTGGGTAATCGCAGAAAATCCAGAATTCGGCTGAAGGGATACATTACAATTGCCGGCTACAATAATAAAATGGGAGGAATGAAAGTCCGACACAAGGGCATTCAGCATCTGACTAGTTTCAGACATTTAATGAGGGGGTGTAGGAGGCTGGACTGGCTTGTAGTGAGTACCAAGGGGTACTTGCACCTTGCACCAGGCCCAGTTATCCCTTATTAGTGTATAGGGTGTCTAGCAGCTTAGGCTGATAGATAATGGTAGCTTAGCAGAGCAGCTTAGGCTGAACTAGGAGACGTGTGAAGCTACTACAGTACCACTTAGTGTCATATGCACAATATCATAAGAAAACACAATACACAGTTATACTAAAAATAAAGGTACTTTATTTTTATGACAATATGCCAAAGTATCTTAGAGTGTACCCTCAGTGAGAGGATAGGAAATATACACAAGATATATATACACAATAGCAAAAATATGCAGTATAGTCTTAGAAAACAGTGCAAACAATGTATAGTTACAATAGGATGCAATGGGGAAACATAGGGATAGGGGCAACACAAACCATATACTCCAGAAGTGGAATGCGAACCACGAATGGACCCCAAACCTATGTGACCTTGTAGAGGGTCGCTGGGACTATTAGAAAATAGTGAGAGTTAGCAAAATAACCCTCCCCAAGACCCTGAAAAGTGAGTGCAAAGTGCACTAAAGTTCCCCTAAGGACAAAAGAGTCGTGTTAGAGGAATAATGCAGGAAAGACACAAACCAGCAATGCAACAACTGTGGATTTCCAATCTAGGGTACCTGTGGAACAAGGGGACCAAGTCCAAAAGTCACAAGCAAGTCGGAGATGGGCAGATGCCCAGGAAATGCCAGCTGCGGGTGCAAAGAAGCTTCGACTGGACAGAAGAAGCTGAGGTTTCTGCAGGAACAAAAAAGGCTAGAGACTTCCCCTTTGGTGGACGGATCCCACTCGCCTTGGAGAGTCGTGCAGAAGTGTTTTCCCGCCGGAAGAACGCCAACAAGCCTTGCTACACGAAAATCGTGCGTTTGGCGTTTTTGGACGCTGCTGGGGCCCAGGAGGGACCAGATGGTCGCAAATTGGACCTGCAGAGAGAGGGGACGTCGAGCGAGACAAAGAGCCCTCACTGAAGCAGGTAGCACCCGGAGAAGTGCCAGAAACAGGCACTACGAGGATGCGTGAAACGGTGCTCACCGAAGTTGCACAAAGGAGTCCCACGTCGTCGGAGACCAACTTAGAAAGTCGTGCAATGCAGGTTAGAGTGCCGTGGACCCAGGCTTGGCTGTGTACGAAGGATTTCCGCCGGAAATGCACAGGGGCCGGAGTAGCTGCAAAGTCGTTGTTCCCAGCAATGCAGCCCAGCGAGGTGAGGCAAGGACTTACCTCCACCAAACTTGGGCTGAAGAGTCACTGGACTGTGGGGGTCACTTGGACAGCGTCGCTGGATTCGAGGGACCTCGCTCGTCGTGCTGAGAGGAGACCCAAGGGACCGGTAATGCAGCTTTTTGGTGCTTGCGGTTGCAGGGGGAAGATTCCGTCGACCCACGGGAGATTTCTTCGGAGCTTCTGGTGCAGAGAGGAGGCAGGCTACCCCCACAGCATGCACAAGCAGGAAAACAGTCGAGAAGGCGGCAGGATCAGCGTTACAGAGTTGCAGTAGTCGTCTTTGCTACTATGTTGCAGGTTTGCAGGCTTCCAGCGCGGTCAGCGGTCGTTTCCTTATCAGAAGGTGAAGAGGGAGATGCAGAGGAACTCGGATGAGCTCTTGCATTCGTTATCTAAAGTTTCCCCAGAGACAGAGACCCTAAATAGCCAGAAAAGAGGGTTTGGCTACCTAGGAGAGAGGAAAGGCTACTAACACCTGAAGGAGCCTATCAGCAGGAGTCTCTGACGTCACCTGGTGGCACTGGCCACTCAGAGCAGTCCAGTGTGCCAGCAGCACCTCTGTTTCCAAGATGGCAGAGGTCTGGAGCACACTGGAGGAGCTCTGGACACCTCCCAGGGGAGGTGCAGGTCAGGGGAGTGGTCACTCCCCTTTCCTTTGTCCAGTTTCGCGCCAGAGCAGGGGCTAAGGGGTCCCTGAACCGGTGTAGACTGGCTTATGCAGAATTGGGCACCTCTGTGCCCAACAAAGCATTTCCAGAGGCTGGGGGAGGCTACTCCTCCCCTGCCTTCACACCATTTTCCAAAGGGAGAGGGTGTCACACCCTCTCTCAGAGGAAGTTCTTTGTTCTGCCATCCTGGGCCAGGCCTGGCTGGACCCCAGGAGGGCAGATGCCTGTCTGAGGGGTTGGCAGCAGCAGCAGCTGCAGTGAAACCCCAGGAAGGGCAGTTTGGCAGTACCAGGGTCTGTGCTACAGACCACTGGGATCATGGGATTGTGCCAACTATGCCAGGATGGCATAGAGGGGGCAATTCCATGATCATAGACATGTTACATGGCCATATTCGGAGTTACCATTGTGAAGCTACATATAGGTAGTGACCTATATGTAGTGCACGCGTGTAATGGTGTCCCCGCACTCACAAAGTTCAGGGAATTGGCTCTGAACAATGTGGGGGCACCTTGGCTAGTGCCAGGGTGCCCTCACACTAAGTAACTTTGCACCTAACCTTTACCAGGTAAAGGTTAGACATATAGGTGACTTATAAGTTACTTAAGTGCAGTGTAAAATGGCTGTGAAATAACGTGGACGTTATTTCACTCAGGCTGCAGTGGCAGGCCTGTGTAAGAATTGTCAGAGCTCCCTATGGGTGGCAAAAGAAATGCTGCAGCCCATAGGGATCTCCTGGAACCCCAATACCCTGGGTACCTCAGTACCATATACTAGGGAATTATAAGGGTGTTCCAGTAAGCCAATGTAAATTGGTAAAAATGGTCACTAGCCTGTTAGTGACAATTTAAAAGTAATGAGAGAGCATAACCACTGAGGTTCTGGTTAGCAGAGCCTCAGTGAGACAGTTAGGCACCACACAGGGAACACATACATGCACACCTATGAGCACTGGGGCCCTGTGTGACAGGGTCCCAGTGACACATACATATAGGCCACAAACCTATGAGCACTGGGGTCCTGACCAGCAGGATCCCAGTGACACATAACAACCGTACTGAAAATATAGTGTTTTCACTATGAGCACTGAGGCCTGGCTATCAGGATCCCAGTGAGACAGTGAAAACAGTGACAAACACCCTGACATACACTCACAAACAGGCCAAAAGTGGGGGTAACAAGGCTAGAAAGAGGCTACCTTCTCACACAACCCCCCCCAAACGAAGGACAATAAGGCTAACCTTGGCCAGTTGAGACTTTATTGTCTAAGTGGTGATAAGTAGAGAGTTGCTCTGCAATAGACTGGTTACTCCCTTTATCATCCACTATATGGTTACTTCCCTGTGGGGATGTAAACCACCCTGTTTGAAGTTTTTTAGCTAAGCAACAATGTGAAGATGTATTTTCAGAGTTTCTATCAGTAAGTTTTAGTTTAGAGCAGTGGGAATTGTCCACTGAACCTATTTGTAGTGATGGAAATGCCAGACAGGGATGCTGTCTCAGAAAAGCCATAGCTGGGCAAAAACTTTGTCCATCTGGCTGGAAGAGAGAACAGGGATGCTGTTTCTCTTGAGTTGGAGCAGGGCAGGGATGCTGTCCTATGAGCTCCACACTAGGGCAGGGATGCTGTCCTAAGTGTTGTGAGGTAGTGCAGGGTTTCTGCACTAAAGTTTCTCTGGGAGGGTTTGAGGGATGCTCCATGTTAACTAAAATGGTGCTCTTTTTCTCACCAATGTTAGTTATCCCACAGAGAGGTACTTCCACCTCAGGGAGTCCAGCTTTGCCAGCTGATGATTCCCTTGGAACAGGTGCCACCCCAGGAGAGGTTTCTCCCACCACAGGAATAGTATCCTGAATGGTAGGGTGGTTAGGGGATACTGTGATACCCTTTTTACCTGTTGATGGAGAGGGATCCTGAGTTTTCAGGCCTTCTCTCCTTTGCTTTTTCATTTCACTTGAAATGAGAGGGAACAATTCCTCAGGGATGCCCAGCATGGCTGCATGGGCATAAAACTCTACATCAGCCCAACCTGAGGCCTCTAGGTCATTACCTAAGAGACAGTCTACAGGTAAGCTAGGTGATACCACTACCTGCTTAGGGCCAGTAACTCCACCCCAGCTAAACTGAATTATAGCTAAGGGAAGAAACTTAGTGGAGTTATGGACATCAATAATCTTATACTGTTGTCCAATGATGTGTTGATCAGGGTGCACTAGGTTTTCAGTCACCAAAGTGAAACTGGCACCTGTGTCCCTGTAGGCCAAGGCCTCAACACCATTTATTGAAACTGTCTGCCTGTACTTATCCATTGTAAGGGGACAAGCAGCCAGTGTGGCAAGGCCAGTGCCACTAGGTGTGACAGAAACTGTCTTGGGACTGATTACATCAGTTTCCACTATGGACCCATAAGTGAACCCAACTACACCCTTTGCTTGACTGTTGCCAGCAGTCCCACCACTAGTACCACTACTGCTAGGGGCACTAGAGCTTGATGTATTAGTGGTGGTAGGCTCAGGGGGTTTACCTGGACAGGACTTATCCCCTGGCCTATGGCCTCTATTTTTACACACAAAGCACCAAGGCTTTTTAATGTGTGCAGGTTGGGAAGAAGAGGAAGAATTTGTTTTATCCCCACCCTCTGAAGAGTGTTTAAGATTTGAAGTGGGATCTTTGGTTTTACCCTTATCCCCATGCTTATCTTGAGATTTTTCACCATCTTTCTTCTTATTGCCATCTTTGTCACCCCCTGTATGAACTTTTCTGTTCACCCTTGTTCTGACCCATTTGTCTGCCTTCTTTCCCAATTCTTGGGGAGAGGTCAGATCAGAGTCTACCAGGTACTGGTGCAACAAATCAGACACACAATTATTAAGTATATGCTCTCTCAGGATTGTGTTATACAGGCTTTCATAATCAGTAACTTTACTGCCATGTAACCACCCCTCCAAGGCCTTCACTGAATGGTCAATGAAATCAACCCAGTCTTGTGAAGACTCCTTTTTGGTCTCTCTGAACTTTATCCTGTACTGTTCAGTGGTTAAGCCATAACCATCCAGGAGTGCATTCTTAAGAACTGTAAAATTATTGGCATCATTTTCTTTCACAGTAAGGAGCCTATCCCTACCTTTTCCACTAAATGATAGCCATAGGATAGCAGCCCACTGCTTTTGAGGGACATCCTGTACAGCACAGGCCCTCTCAAGTGCAGCAAACCACTTGTTAATGTCATCCCCCTCCTTATAAGGGGGAACTATCTTGTGCAGATTCCTGGAATCATGCTCTTTTGCAGGATGACTATGGGGAATACTGCTGCTGCCACCATGGGTATCTAAACCCAACTTCTGTCTTTCCTTCTCTAATTCTAAAGACTGTCTATCCAAATCCAGCTGTTGCTTCTTGAGCTTCAGTCTGGTTTGTTCCACTCTCAATCTATTGAGCTCCCTTTCTAACAATTTGTCATCAGGGTGGGTGGGAGGGACATTTCTAGATACAGAGGTATGATGGGAATGAACAGAAGGAGACCTGTCCCTTACAGAGGGCACCCTAACAGCTTGGCTACCAGTATAATGTGAGAGCACACCATCAGTATGGTGTGATTCAACCTCTGTACCAACTATGCTAGACTGTCTAGTAATGGGCAGGCTGAGAAGTTTCTTTCCTGAACCTTTTCCTGGGGGAGTCCCTGGATCAGATTGAGAACCATTAGCTACTTTTTCACCAGATTGGGCACTTATGGCCTTATCCTGTACTCTAAGCATATTAATTAACAGTTCTAAGGAAGGATTCTTCCCTACACTCAAACCTCTCTCTATGCAGAGACTCCTTGCTCCTTTCCAGCTAAGGTGATCATATGCAAGTTTGGACAGTTCAACATTTTTTCCTGTGCCAGACATTTTTTAGAGAGAGTTAAAGTGATAGAAAAAGAGAAAAAAGTTTTCAGAACTTTTTGGAAAGACAGAAAAATACTTTTTAAACTTTTAAGAACTTTTTGAAAGTTTAGGAGTACTTTTCAGCACTTAGAAAAGAGTGAAAAGAGGAAATGCAAAACTTTTTGGCTATGTGTATATACACACTGACCTTGTTTTGTATATTTTTCTCTTATGAAAAGTACAATGACAAGAGTGGTAAGTAGTCTCAAGCACTTATCCCACCACTGCACAACCAATGTAGGAGGCTGGACTGGCTTGTAGTGAGTACCAAGGGGTACTTGCACCTTGCACCAGGCCCAGTTATCCCTTATTAGTGTATAGGGTGTCTAGCAGCTTAGGCTGATAGATAATGGTAGCTTAGCAGAGCAGCTTAGGCTGATCTAGGAGACGTGTGAAGCTACTACAGTACCACTTAGTGTCATATGCACAATATCATAAGAAAACACAATACACAGTTATACTAAAAATAAAGGTACTTTATTTTTATGACAATATGCCAAAGTATCTTAGAGTGTACCCTCAGTGAGAGGATAGGAAATATACACAAGATATATATACACAATAGCAAAAATATGCAGTATAGTCTTAGAAAACAGTGCAAACAATGTATAGTTACAATAGGATGCAATGGGGAAACATAGGGATAGGGGCAACACAAACCATATACTCCAGAAGTGGAATGCGAACCACGAATGGACCCCAAACCTATGTGACCTTGTAGAGGGTCGCTGGGACTATTAGAAAATAGTGAGAGTTAGCAAAATAACCCTCCCCAAGACCCTGAAAAGTGAGTGCAAAGTGCACTAAAGTTCCCCTAAGGACAAAAGAGTCGTGTTAGGGGAATAATGCAGGAAAGACACAAACCAGAAATGCAACAACTGTGGATTTCCAATCTAGGGTACCTGTGGAACAAGGGGACCAAGTCCAAAAGTCACAAGCAAGTCGGAGATGGGCAGATGCCCAGGAAATGCCAGCTGCGGGTGCAAAGAAGCTTCGACTGGACAGAAGAAGCTGAGGGTTCTGCAGGAACGAAAAGGGCTAGAGACTTCCCCTTTTGTGGACGGATCCCTCTCACCTTGGAGAGTCGTGCAGAAGTGTTTTCCCACCGGAAGGACGCCAACAAGCCTTGCTACACGAAAATCGTGCGTTTGGCGTTTTTGGACGCTGCTGGGGCCCAGGAGGGACCAGGAGGTCGCAAATTGGACCTGCGGAGAGAGGGGAAGTCGAGCGAGACAAAGAGCCCTCACTGAAGCAGGCAGCACCCGGAGAAGTTCCAGAAACAGGCACTACGAGGATGCGTGAAACGGTGCTCGCCGAAGTTGTACAAAGGAGTCCCACGTCGTCGGAGACCAACTTAGAAAGTCGTGCAATGCAGGTTAGAGTGCCGTGGACCCAGGCTTGGCTGTGCACGAAGGATTTCCGCCGGAAGTGCACAGGGGCCGGAGTAGCTGCAAAGTCACGGTTCCCAGCAATGCAGCCCAGCGAGGTGAGGCAAGGACTTACCTCCACCAAACTTGGGCTGAAGAGTCACTGGACTGTGGGGGTCACTTGGACAGCGTCGCTGGATTCGAGGGACCTCGCTCGTCGTGCTGAGAGGAGACCCAAGGGACCGGTAATGCAGCTTTTTGGTGCCTGCGGTTGCAGGGGGAAGATTCCGTCGACCCACGGGAGATTTCTTCGGAGATTCTGGTGCAGAGAGGAGGCAGGCTACCCCCACAGCATGCACAAGCAGGAAAACAGTCGAGAAGGCGGCAGGATCAGCGTTACAGAGTTGCAGTAGTCGTCTTTGCTACTATGTTGCAGGTTTGCAGGCTTCCAGCGCGGTCAGCGGTCGTTTCCTTATCAGAAGGTGAAGAGGGAGATGCAGAGGAACTCGGATGAGCTCTTGCATTCGTTATCTAAAGTTTCCCCAGAGACAGAGACCCTAAATAGCCAGAAAAGAGGGTTTGGCTACCTAGGAGAGAGGAAAGGCTACTAACACCTGAAGGAGCCTATCAGCAGGAGTCTCTGACGTCACCTGGTGGCACTGGCCACTCAGAGCAGTCCAGTGTGCCAGCAGCACCTCTGTTTCCAAGATGGCAGAGGTCTGGAGCACACTGGAGGAGCTCTGGACACCTCCCAGGGGAGGTGCAGGTCAGGGGAGTGGTCACTCCCCTTTCCTTTGTCCAGTTTCGCGCCAGAGCAGGGGCTAAAGGGTCCCTGAACCGGTGTAGACTGGCTTATGCAGAATTGGGCACCTCTGTGCCCAACAAAGCATTTCCAGAGGCTGGGGGAGGCTACTCCTCCCCTGCCTTCACACCATTTTCCAAAGGGAGAGGGTGTCACACCCTCTCTCAGAGGAAGTTCTTTGTTCTGCCATCCTGGGCCAGGCCTGGCTGGACCCCAGGAGGGCAGATGCCTGTCTGAGGGGTTGGCAGCAGCAGCAGCTGCAGTGAAACCCCAGGAAGGGCAGTTTGGCAGTACCAGGGTCTGTGCTACAGACCACTGGGATCATGGGATTGTGCCAACTATGCCAGGATGGCATAGAGGGGACAATTCCATGATCATAGACATGTTACATGGCCATATTCGGAGTTACCATTGTGAAGCTACATATAGGTAGTGACCTATATGTAGTGCACGCGTGTAATGGTGTCCCCGCACTCACAAAGTTCAGGGAATTGGCTCTGAACAATGTGGGGGCACCTTGGCTAGTGCCAGGGTGCCCTCACACTAAGTAACTTTGCACCTAACCTTTACCAGGTAAAGGTTAGACATATAGGTGACTTATAAGTTACTTAAGTGCAGTGTAAAATGGCTGTGAAATAACGTGGACGTTATTTCACTCAGGCTGCAGTGGCAGGCCTGTGTAAGAATTGTCAGAGCTCCCTATGGGTGGCAAAAGAAATGCTGCAGCCCATAGGGATCTCCTGGAACCCCAATACCCTGGGTACCTCAGTACCACATACTAGGGAATTATAAGGGTGTTCCAGGAAGCCAATGTAAATTGGTAAAAATGGTCACTAGCCTGTTAGTGACAATTTAAAAGTAATGAGAGAGCATAACCACTGAGGTTCTGGTTAGCAGAGCCTCAGTGAGACAGTTAGGCACCACACAGGGAACACATACATGCACACCTATGAGCACTGGGGCCCTGTGTGACAGGGTCCCAGTGACACATACATATAGGCCACAAACCTATGAGCACTGGGGTCCTGACCAGCAGGATCCCAGTGACACATAACAACCGTACTGAAAATATAGTGTTTTCACTATGAGCACTGAGGCCTGGCTATCAGGATCCCAGTGAGACAGTGAAAACAGTGACAAACACCCTGACATACACTCACAAACAGGCCAAAAGTGGGGGTAACAAGGCTAGAAAGAGGCTACCTTCTCACAGGGGGGTCTGGTCTATTATAAACATTTACACACAATAACGAAAAAGCTTTCTTTAGCTGTATCAATAAGGCCAATATGTCAAGTGAATCCACATAGATTTCCTTGATTTTGCCCACCTCAGAATTTCTTATCCATATGGTAAGACCCCCGCAGCTCTCCCCGCAGGAGATGGACTAGCTTCTTTGCAAAAGGAATTATACCCTTGTCTAAAAACATTTGAGGTGACCCAGGTTTCCTGAAACAAACAAATATTAAATTTGTCAATAGAATCCCCCCACTCAGCATCATCTAATTTATTACGTTCCATGTCATAAACTCTGGAGTTAATATCAAGGGACCCATAGAGACCTTCTGGGAGGGCTCCAGGGAGCACGTTCTTACAGGATTCTCCCTGGATTTTAGCTTTACCACATTTACTTTGTGGACTGGAGCCGAGTTCATAGAATACAAAAGGGCTAGATTGCCAACTGGCTGCAAGTTAGCCATAGGAAGAGGTACAATGTTGTCCCAGGGGACTATAGAGGAGGACAGCCAATCAATGTCTGAAACAGAAACTGTTTGAGCGGTCTCCCCTAAGTTAATTCTCTCGGTCGGGCAGACATGGTCCTTTTTATAAGTCATAGGAACTATCACTTCGGATGGAGACAAGGCCCTAATTCCCTTGTTTTGGGATCTATTGGACAAGACATTAGAAAATCTCTTTGGTGAGAGGCTGTTCACAGGGCAGCAGCTTTTAAAACAGATGTTTGAGCCATTTCGCAGAGGATTTCGAGCCCCCATAGATAACTAACCCCTAACCAGCCCAGGACTAGATAGCGTTAGCTTAATAATATCCCAGTGGCCATCCTTCTCTGAGTAACGATCAGCCGATAATCAGTCCGAATGGATAATGGAGCCACATTGCCTGGTGTACCGTATCCAATGTATGACCTTATTAATTAATGAAGCTCTATCTTCGTGTGTATTGGAAGGTAATGGGGGTACCTTACACATAAAAATTGGATAGCCACTACTGGAAAATTTGGAAGAAGTTTGCACAGTAGAACCATCCCACACCAGGTTTGCACAAGATCGAGAAGCAGGTATGACACAGGAATTACCCTGGGACCCGGTTTGGATAATGGAGCTAATCTGCAGCCCCCTACCGCCAAGGACTGTCCTAGGCAAAGGAACTGGAGCAACTCTCATTCCTCGCACTAATTTGTTTTGGGGGAATGGAGGTGGTAGTAGTAGGCTGTTCCTCGTTCATAGATTTAATAACCCTCGCCGGACTGATAGAACGAAAAATGGTTAGTGCTTCCACTAGTAGTGACTTCAGCTCTCTCACTTATTTTCTTAGACCAGTAATAAGGGAGACCATTTCCTCCTGAGGGAGAGTTGCAATAGGATCTCGTCTTGAGGGCCGTGAACTTGAAGTAGGACTGCCTTGTTCGTGGGCATGATCCTCTATTTCCAGCAGCAAAAACGTTTGAACAAGGAATATTGTGAACAATCACACTGCCCAGCGAAATATTCTTCTTGGTTAAATGTGATGGACTGTTTCTCATGTCCTTTGCATTTGGGCCTTCAACCTGTGCCGCCGCTATCATCAGAGCGTCTTCCCTAGGGGAAGTATTTCCTTTACTCAGGACTGTAGCCGTCAAGAAGGGGGCAAGAAAACAATTTTTCAACCTTTTCTGTGGGTTCTTCTCCTTTTTGCTCAAATCGGCAAAATTTCACTGTAACATTTTTCCCCGTAATTTTTAATGCCTGCTCAGGGCAGGCATTAAAGTGACGGGCCCACAATAACCTATGGGCCTCCCTAGTTCTTTGCTGTACTAGCGCCATATCGAGCAAAGCACCACAACAGCACCACAATAGCATCATAAATTATGATGTTAATGTAGAAACAAGCACCATGGTGTGCCATATTGTAAATATAGTGCACCCATGGTGTTGATAGGTGGGGCAGGGACGGCGCAGGAAAACTGGCACATCAGGACTGATGTGCCACTTTCTTGAAGATCTGACCCCAGATATCTCTGATACAAAGGGCCAGTGTTGAATAGGCATTTATGCGTGTAACTGTACACAGCGTTCAATAGGCAGCCAGTTTAGGTTATAAAGCATGCTGGCTGTAGAAGTGAATTTAGGCGGTGAAGTAGGAGATGTGTGCTGGCATTTTACACTATTTGGAGGCACTTAAGCAAAGATTTCGAGATGCCTAGGTTAAGGATAGTCTATCCTGGAAAATACCAAGGCTTGGACTACAGTTCTCTGAGGTGAGATAGGAATTTTCTTGTGGCATTTAAGAGTGCCAAAGCAGGTGTCAGCAACCTTGTTAATCTGATGGCTCATGGATAGCGTGCCATTAAGCCAGAACCCTACATTTTTAACCACAGGTACTGGGTAGGAAATTTGCCTTTGGTTGTAGGCCATAGACGAGGGCCCCAAAGGTGAGTAAGTGAGGTAGAACCTCTGTCTTATCCCCATTTAGCTTTAGGGAATTAGCATTCATCAAGGATGAAACTTGAGAGAGACAGGTGTTAAGGTTTCAGCATTATGATTATCCTTAGATGACAGGGATATCACAATTTGGGTATCATCTACATATGAGAAAAGTGTAAAACCATAAGTTTCTATGATCTCCACCAGAGGTCTCCCATACAGACTGAAAAGAGTTGGACTTAGGGAGGAATCTTGAGGCACCCCAGAAGTTAAAGGGTAAGGCTTTGACCGATGTTGATGCATGTGAAGCTGGAAAATGTGGTCCTGCAGGAAAGATTTCAACCACGACATGGTAGTACCCTGAACCGCCAATTCCCTTAATCGTAGAAGAAGAATGGTGTCATTATACCATAGAGCTTGGGGGAGGGTTATATGGAGCTTCCTGCTCGAAATAAGGATTGAGGTACAAGCAACAAACTAACTCAAGTATCAATGATGTGCATGTCTGATTCCATTGAATTACTCAGCATACGGTGGTTAGATTCTCAAATAGAGTTAAGAGCAGGGTCATTGAGTTTGCACAGTTCCTGCCAATGGAGACTGACTGATTCGCCTGAGTACGGGGTCCCACTTTGATAGAGAGAGAAAAGGGGACTGCAAAACGATCGGACCAAAGGCAGAGGAGTTCATTAGTCAGCCTGCGGGTTCCTCAGATTGGTAAATACAGGGTGAAGCAGATGTCCAGCCTCATGGGTGGGAGTGCTATTGATGAGATGGATATCCAAGGCCATAAATTCCTCTATCAGAGTGGAGGCAATTCTGAAGGCCAAATTATCAAAGTGGATATTAAAATTACCCAGAATGGTGATATTGTCATATTTGAGGAGAAACAGGGAGAGGATTTCGGTGAAACCAGTGTGCCAATCACTTGCAACTCCAGGCGTGCGATCCATCTCACATGTCACTATGAAGCAAGTCAGGGAGAGGCTCACTGTATTACTTGGCTTTCTTTGCCATAGCCAGGATGTCCTCTGCGCAATCTCTTTGGAAATAAGGATCAGTCTTATCACATGGAACACTCTTCTACGTTCCCATGTTGCAACTGTATCTACTGAGCAATTCTCATCAGACACCTTTTGGATGACCTTCAATGGTCCATATCACTTATCTTCCAAATCTCTCGAATAAATGGGCTTCAGCACCAATGCCTTCTGACTCTCTTGGTATCTTGCCAGCATTGTCTTCTGCATGTAAAAGCACCCCTAGCTGGCGTGCATGTTTCTTTGCTTGACTAATGTATTGACCTATCAGTGTGCTGAGGCCAATCAGATAATCCACAACATTCTTCTGAGGTTATTCACAAGTTCCTTCCCCCCTTTCCTAATCAAAGTGAGCTGGCCAAGCAATGGGTCCCCAAATAGAAGTTCAAAGGGACTGAAACCAACCACTTTCTGTTGAATCTCCCTTCAAGGAAATAAGAGACATCTTAAGAGAAGATACCAGTTTCTTCTGATGGTCTCTGGTAGAGTTCCCATCATGCCCTTAAATGTTAAACCAAAGAGGAGATTAAATTGGTTACCCCATCAGATATTACTGTTTTAGGAAATCCAATCCTAGAACAAATCCTTAGAAGAGTAGTAGAGACCGCCTTTGCGGTTATGCTCCTAAAATGTGTCACCTCTAGATACTTAGTGGCATACTTCATCCCAACCACAATGTATTCTTTGGCCAGATCCTAAAGATGTGTAAAATGGACCAATATCTCTATTCATCCGCTCAAATGGAACATCTACAACCAATAGAGGCACTAACATTGTCTTGTTCTTACTTCCAGACTTTTAACTTACAACATGTAGGACTGTTGGACTGGTCATACAGAACCTCTCAGAGTCTCTGCATATCCCTGACCATTACAACAGAGGATCCAACCAACCTGGGTCTTTCTAATGGCCAAGTGTACTGCAAAGGTACTACGTGGACCAATAACATCAGGGAAATCATGAGCATTGTAGGAGGCTGGACTGGCTTGTAGTGAGTACCAAGGGGTACTTGCATCTTGCACCAGGCCCAGTTATCCCTTATTAGTGTATAGGGTGTCTAGCAGCTTAGGCTGATAGATAATGGTAGCTTAGCAGAGCAGCTTAGGCTGAACTAGGAGACGTGTGAAGCTACTACAGTACCACCTAGTGTCATATGCACAATATCATAAGAAAACACAATACACAGTTATACTAAAAATAAAGGTACTTTATTTTTATGACAATATGCCAAAGTATCTTAGAGTGTACCCTCAGTGAGAGGATAGGAAATATACACAAGATATATATACACAATAGCAAAAATATGCAGTATAGTCTTAGAAAACAGTGCAAACAATGTATAGTTACAATAGGATGCAATGGGGAAACATAGGGATAGGGGCAACACAAACCATATACTCCAAAAGTGGAATGCGAACCACGAATGGACCCCAAACCTATGTGACCTTGTAGAGGGTCGCTGGGACTATTAGAAAATAGTGAGAGTTAGAAAAATAACCCTCCCCAAGACCCTGAAAAGTGAGTGCAAAGTGCACTAAAGTTCCCCTAAGGACAAAGAAGTCGTGTTAGAGGAATAATGCAGGAAAGACACAAACCAACAATGCAACAACTGTGGATTTCCAATCTAGGGTACCTGTGGAACAAGGGGACCAAGTCCAAAAGTCACAAGCACGTCGGAGATGGGCCTATGCCCAGGAAATGCCAGCTGTGGATGCAAAGAAGCTTCTACTGGACAGAAGAAGCTGAGGTTTCTGCAGGAACGAAAAGGGCTAGAGACTTCCCCTTTGGTGGACGGATCTCTCTAGCCGTGGAGAGTCGTGCAGAAGTGTTTTCCCACCGAAAGAACGCCAACAAGCCTTGCTAGCTGCAAATCGTGCGGTTAGCGTTTGTGGACGCTGCTGGGGCTCAGGAGGGACCAGGAGGTCGCAAATTGGACCAGCAGAGAGAGGGGATGTCGAGCAAGACAAGGAGCTCTCTCTGAAGCAGGTAGCACCCGGAGAAGTGCCAGAAACAGGCACGACAAGGATGCATGAAACGGTGCTCACCCAAAGTCGCACAAAGGAGTCCCACGTCGCTGGAGACCAACTTAGGATGTCGTGCAATGCAGGTTAGAGTGCCGTGGACCCAGGCTTGGCTGTGCACAAAGGATTTCCGCCGGAAGTGCACAGGGGCCGGAGTAGCTGCAAAAGTCACGGTTCCCAGCAATGCAGCCCAGCGAGGTGCGGCAAGGACTTACCTCCACCAAACTTGGACTGAAGAGTCACTGGACTGTGGGGGTCACTTGGACAGAGTCGCTGGATTCGAGGGACCTCGCTCGTCGTGCTGAAAGGAGACCCAAGGGACCGGTAATGCAGCTTTTTGGTGCCTGCGGTTGCAGGGGGAAGATTCTGTCGACCCACTGGAGATTTCTTCGGAGCTTCTGGTGCAGAGAGGAGGCAGACTACCCCCACAGCATGCACAAGCAGGAAAACAGTCGAGAAGGCGGCAGGATCAGCGTTACAGAGTTGCAGTAGTCGTCTTTGCTACTATGTTGCAGGTTTGCAGGCTTCCAGCGCGGTCAGCAGTCGATTCCTTGGCAGAAGGTGAAGAGAGAGATGCAGAGGAACTCGGATGAGCTCTTGCATTCGTTATCTAAAGTTTCCCCAGAGACAGAGACCCTAAATAGCCAGAAAAGAGTGTTTGGCTACCTAGGAGAGAGGATAGGCTAGCAACACCTGAAGGAGCCTATCACAAGGAGTCTCTGACGTCACCTGGTGGCACTGGCCACTCAGAGCAGTCCAGTGTGCCAGCAGCACCTCTGTTTCCAAGATGGCAGAGGTCTGGAGCACACTGGAGGAGCTCTGGACACCTCCCAGGGGAGGTGCAGGTCAGGGGAGTGGTCACTCCCCTTTCCTTTGTCCAGTTTCGCGCCAGAGCAGGGCTAAGGTGTCCCCTGAATCGGTGTAGACTGGCTTATGCAGAATTGGGCACCTCTGTGCCCAACAAAGCATTTCCAGAGGCTGGGGGAGGCTACTCCTCCCCTGCCTTCACACCATTTTCCAAAGGGAGAGGGTGTCACACCCTCTCTCAGAGGAAGTTCTTTGTTCTGCCATCCTGGGCCAGGCCTGGCTGGACCCCAGGAGGGCAGATGCCTGTCTGAGGGGTTGGCAGCAGCAGCAGCTGCAGTGAAACCCCAGGAAGGGCAGTTTGGCAGTACCAGGGTCTGTGCTACAGACCACTGAGATCATGGGATTGTGCCAACTATGCCAGGATGGCATAGAGGGGGCAATTCCATGATCATAGACATGTTACATGGCCATATTCGGAGTTACCATTGTGAAGCTACATATAGGTAGTGACCTATATGTAGTGCACGCGTGTAATGGTGTCCCCGCACTCACAAAGTTCAGGGAATTGGCTCTGAACAATGTGGGGGCACCTTGGCTAGTGCCAGGGTGCCCTCACACTAAGTAACTTTGCACCTAACCTTTACCAGGTAAAGGTTAGACATATAGGTGACTTATAAGTTACTTAAGTGCAGTGTAAAATGGCTGTGAAATAACGTGGACGTTATTTCACTCAGGCTGCAGTGGCAGGCCTGAGTAAGAATTGTCAGAGCTCCCTATGGGTGGCAAAAGAAATGCTGCAGCCCATAGGGATCTCCTGGAACCCCAATACCCTGGGTACCTCAGTACCATATACTAGGGAATTATAAGGGTGTTCCAGTAAGCCAATGTAAATTGGTAAAAATGGTCACTAGCCTGTTAGTGACAATTTGGAAAGAAATGAGAGAGCATAACCACTGAGGTTCTGGTTAGCAGAGCCTCAGTGAGACAGTTAGTCACTACACAGGTAACACATTCAGGCACACTTATGAGCACTGGGGCCCTGGGTTACCAGGGTCCCAGTGACACACACAACTAAAACAACATATATACAGTGAAAAATGGGGGTAACATGCCAGGCAAGATGGTACTTTCCTACAAGCATTAGTGGAACCACTAGCCTGTTGCTAGCACCTGGCTCAGAATTCAACTGTTCACTATACAGCAGGCATCCTCCCAGCCAGCATATTATTTTCCCACCACTTCTTTGCTGACCTGTTCCTGTGCTTCCTTCTGAAGTAGCACAAGTGTAGGGCACCTTGAATGATTCCTCCCAGGTAGGTTCGCTAGCAGCTAATAACCCCTGCAGCTCTGGCCGTGACCTAGACTCCATACCTCGTCCACTTTGTATATCTCATGCTTCTCTCAGTCTGGAACAAGGGCAGTGGATGCCACCGCAAGTGCCTTCTAAGAGTCCACCTTGATCCACCTTCTACTTTGTGCTGGTCTCTGCAAGTTGGGAATAGTCCCAGTCTTATCCTGAGACATGCAGGCTGTACCCTGGTTAACACAGCAGATATTGGCCAAGTCACACAAGCTTTTTACCCTGTTACAAAACCAGAGACAATGATTTCCCAGGAGATATCTTGCACCTGGCTTCTCTGAACAATGATCACAAGATTAAAAAAAAGAAACTATGGTTGACTTGCCATTCATTTCTGTCGCAGCTTGGACATTTGGAAAGTGCATGTCCATCCCACCGTCTACTAAGCCTTTGCCATTGCATGAGGGAGAATCTCCTCTGGTTTGCAGTACTTCCTCTCAGCCATAGTTCTATGAGCTCCTGCACCTCTCAGGGCAGGAATCTTCTTCCCATTTATACTAGCTTCTAAAACAAACCCCTTCATCTTTGTTTGTTCGCACTACAGGGCACCTGTCCACCTCTCCATCATGTCTATCGCAGCGAGATTAAGTGCAACAAGACCTTCTTAGGTTCCTTCCTCACAACAGACTAGCTATAATGGTTGCAGCTGGTAAAGAGTCTTTCTTTCGTAATGCCCCTTCCTGTTTTAAAACAAGTTATCAATTTGGGCATGGAAGAAACTTTCGGTCTTCCCTTTTATTTCTGCTGTTTCTGACTTAGAATCAAATCCCTTTCTGTTTCTGTCCCATTTTGGAACCTCAGGAATTAACTCAGCTCTCACGCTCTGTCTTGGACCCAATCTGTTGAGAGTTCTTCTCTCCCTTTGGCTTAGAGTCATGTTAACCCTGTTGGCTAATCGCTTATCAGGCAACAATGCAAACGTCTCTGGATACCTCTCTGTCAGATCTGACAGTTATTGCCTATGTGGGAACGAACACCACTCCACAAGTTTCTTTTTCACAATTAGCTTATTAAAGGAATGCAAATCTTTGGTCTCACCCACTCATTCCTATTATGCAATGCTCCAAGAACCCAAGTTTCAAATGGTACACCATCCACTTGTTTGCTATCTTTAAACCTTTGTTCATACTAAGCTAGCTTCTGCCCAAAACGTCTGATCAGAGCCTTTTTCATCTACTCATTAATCACTTGCTCAGCCACAGGCATACTTCCAAATGACTGCTGTACTTTCTATTGGAAAATGACTCATTAGAGTATCTGCCTTACTCATATAATCTAAAGCCAGAGCCCTGCAAGCAATCTCAAAACTCACAAAGTATTCCAAAATATCCTGTCTATCCACACACTTGTGCACAACCTTGCCAACAAAAAAAGCCCTCCATTTTGTACATTTCCGAAGGGCATATAGCAAGCGAAGCCCAGGCTTACGTAGAAGGTCTTGGATGGGTTTTCACCTGAAGATTTTGGCCCATATTTAACAAAAATGACGCACCACTGCTCTAGCGCAGCAGTGCATCAAAAATATAACCGCTAGCTAACACCTTTCCCTCGCATGATCTGTGTGCCATATTTATAAAATGACGCACAATGCTGCTAAGGAATGGTTAGCGTAAAAAAAATGACGCTAACCATTGCGACATTCCAGAAAGAAAAATGCCACTAATGCTGCAAAAGTGGCATTAGCACAATCAGCTGCATGTTTTTTTACGCTAAACATGTTAGCACCACATTTAACAGTATTAGTGCAAGCAAGAAAAAAACATTTGGAGACAAAATGGAGATTGCAGGCCAGGGGAGACCCCAGAGAGATCCCAATCAGCCCAGTACCAGCAAGGAGGGACCAGCAAAGTCCCAGGAGAAGCAGAAGAGGAAGCAGAAGTGTTGCTTTAGTAAGGAGAATGATATCTTGGTCAGAGAAGTGACGGAGCACTAACACCAGCTCTTCGTCACTTCCAAATTGCCAATAGGTAGGAGAGAGGCAATGGTAGATAAAGTCAACAGAGTTTCAGAGGTGAAGAGGACTGTCACTGATTGTAAGAAGCGCTGGCATGATTGCAAGCGCAGAACTAAGGAGAAACTGGTCAGGAACCAAAAGGCAGCACTGAAGACTGTAGGTGGAAGTCCTGCACCCCAGGAGGTCCCCGATGAGTTGGAGGAGATGGTGGCAGCGGTCATCCCGAAGGAGCTGGTCACTGGAATCGCAGGCCAGGACAGTGCAAACTACCAAGAACTACCACAAATGCATGGTAAGTTTCAGGGGGACTATCTGGAATTTCACAAATGGCAGAAGGGGGAGGCATATAGGACACACTGAATACATGCAAATGGGTTGCATCAGGACATATAGGGCTACAATCTAAAGCGCCATCGCCACCGGAGCCTCACTTTTAGTGACACTCTAGTGGCGCTATGCACTCCGACATATACACAACCTGGTCTCAAGCCACTGACAGTGGCTTACTACCTTCTATATATGGTCCCTACACACACAGCACTTTGCCTGGAAGGGGCGTGCAACCAGTGTGGCTGTGCCACAACAGCACCCATTTCATATTGTTGTTGCCCCAGATCCAAGACTGCATGTTAACTTGAGGCTATGACTAAAGTCAACACCACCCCGGGGGTGGTGTTAGGATGGCACAACAAGGCAAATGCATTCCTTCCTTCTCGTGTCATTGCCCTTCTTATGTAAGTTGCATCCTGCAGCACACTTAGAAATGCCAAATCGCCATAATAGATTGTTTTATGCAGGAAGGAACACCTTTGTGCACATAAACAACGTATCCCAACAATGCAGGCACCCTTGCACTATGTTGCAAGGATGCCTGCATTGGTGCAGGGATCTCAATTCTACACAGGAGCAGGGGTATGCTGCATCCTTGCTTTTCAAAAGTGGTGCAGCGCAATGCAGCAATTTTGCCGCTGCACCACTTTAGAAAACAACAGCACCTCAGTGTATAACATGCGCTACGCAACTCGCACATGGTGGCCCAACAACAAGTCTCACCCACCTCCATGCACCATTTGGAAATGGGCACAAAAGTGAACATATACAACATATGGGGCATGTCTGTGGTCATCATTTGTGCTGCTGTTCACGTAGCTTCAATTTCACCACGTAACCAGGTTGCCTGTGTTCTGGGAATGGTTTGTGTTGTGCATCAAGGGACACCTTCATGTGTAAGAACAGGCACAAATGGCATCAATGTTGCACTACGGGTACAATGTCACTAACCCGTAATGCAACTGTACCATAATGCAAATAGTTGCCAATGTGGATCCAAGCTGCCTATTCCCCTCGTGCCACATTAACAAACTCAAAATGCATGCATTGATCCCCTTTGTACATCCTTGCACCAACATATGCCTGTTGCTCATATGCTAAACGCAAGGAAATGACCCTAATGTAGGGAGGGACAAACAAATGGGGCTGACAATCCATAAAGCCTGCACTGTGCCATCCAATTAGCACATGTGTGGGGCCTGTTAAAGGCAGATTACAAAGTTACACAACCATTATAAGCAATGGACCTCCCTGTGCTATGCTGCACTAGTGCCATCATTCATGGTGCCAATGCAGTAAAGCACTCATTACACTACTGTGGGAATGTCCACCATGGTGAATAGGAGTGTAAATTATGTGCTAGCATGGTGTCAGTGGCTGGGGCAGGAGCCTGCAAAGAATATGATGGTGTCGGATAAATGTACACAATACTTTGAAAGGTTGCCCCACTACAACCTGGGGTCTGTAACATGTAACTTAGCCACCAGTAGCAAGTAAATGATGAGTCAGTCATGTCAACAGCCACTACAATCATAGATTGACATTTCACTATCCCATTGCAGAGAATGATGCTTTACCTCTTGCCGACCTGCCTGTCCTGGATTTTACAGATGACATGGATGACCAGTTGCAGACCATGAATGATGAGACTCTCCAGGATGTCCTAGGTTCCTTCCAGACACCACCTCCAGTCACAGGGAGGACACACAGCATTGCAGGGTCTCCAGATGAACCACCCAACTACCAACACACAGCACCAACCACATCCCTGGACTCTGAGGACCCAGATATCACCTTTCAGAGGACAGTGTTAGGAGTTCAGTGGGAGCTGACCACGCAGGTGCGGGTGGCAGCCTAGAGGGAGTGCAGAGGTGCCTAAGTCCAAGTAAGGATAACTCAGCTGTCATCAGAGGTACCCACTCCCCACTACGTAGACTCCAGCAGTCCCTGGCTAGCATAGCTGCTGTCATGAGGCAGAAGTTTCAACAATTGCCCTCCCAAAGTGGCAGCAGCAGTATAGATAACAGGCTGGTGGCTATACAAAATGTCCTGGAGTCCACACAGCGGGAAGTGGCCTCCTTCAGGGAAAACATGGCTGCCTTCCACCGTGATGTAGCTGCGGTGTTGAGAAATCAGCAGTTCTTCCTTGCTGCAGAGATGCCTTATGTGTTCCCACAAATGGCAGCTGTCGGGACCTTTGATTCCACATCTGTATTCCCTGATGTGTCTGTGACCCCCTCAACTTCAACAACAGCACCAACCATGGCACAGGAGGCACCACATGCATCAGAGGATGAAGATGTGGAAGGAACAGCATTCACACGTAAAACCACCTGGTAGCGCAAGTCTGTGCCACATGGACAATATCTCTTGAGTTCCGTGTTTAAGAGCGTGCCAGTGTTATGACAGCTGGCAATGTACCCTCTTTACTCAACCACTATTGACTTATCTGCTATGGACTGTCATTGTCTCAGTTCCTACCTATTTTCAATTAGGACACCTCCTCACTAATGCACACTTCTCCCATCCGTGTCCCATGATATGTCCCTCACCCTTGGAATCTGAATATACATCAAATGTCTCAGGATCTCTCTTGGGGTCAGTGAACTAGACACTTGCACATGTAAATAAATCTCCATATTCACATGTAACATGCCATCTTTTACTGTGATCCATCAACTCATCCAAATCTGTGCATTGTGTGAAGCTATGTCAATCAGAACGGAACCTAATTACATGTGTGGCTTACTGTCAGACACAAAGCCACACACTAGGACTCTAAAATGAAAAAGGTGACTGATAGTGTTGTGGACTACAACCAACTTACATAGCCTTAAAAGGATGTATTGAACAGATATCCATGCAAATTGACATATGGCATGTATGGGTCACAGCTCAAGTGTCTGGAATGTTCCCTGAACATAGAACTAGTACAACAAATATGTGTGGAATAGAAGAGGCAAAATTGATCAGTGATGGGCAGCTGTCAGTGTGCCAGGACACATACCCCAAATAAGGTGAAGAAAAATGTGCTACACTTTACAAGAATAATTGTGACAGACCTCAGCGATGTCAGTTGATGTTCCATTCTTACCTGTCAAAGATTTTGTATATATACAAAATATGATTTTCAGGAACTGGGGATGAGAAATGTTTTGAGTAGCTGATGTCATATTGCAGCCAATCAGACAGCTTCTTGGTCATAGGGGCTACACATAGTCATACATGGTGTCGCATAGGCTCTCATTGTTCTAATGAGACTACTGGATTTTGAGCAGCAAGATCGTCCACGGTGTGGGAGACTGAATCTGACCCACTGAGGGTGACACCTGTCTGTCTAAATCCGGGTTTTGCTCAGGCTAACTAGCAGTGCCTCATCTCTTCCAACGGATAGGGATGATTGGGCAGCCGAGCGCATGACATATTAGGCTTCTCAGAGAAGTTGTGGTCACTCAGGTCGCATCTGGTTCTCTCATTCACAATTCAGTCTCATATATAAATGACAAACAGAAGCAGTATATGTTTCAATGATTGGTTTAATAAAACAACTGCATCTTAGATAGCAAAGAGAGAGCTGCAATAACCAGGACGACACAACATGACAGTATTAAAATGGTGACGAGGAGAGTGAAGCATAAGAATAACGCTATCATATTTTCACTAAGATCGATGGACTATTTCCTATCTAAGTCATAATCTGAGCACAGCATGTTAAGCTCTAATTCTGCCTTTCAGGTTCCCCGGGGAAGACATCAACCCTCATACCTGAGCAAAGGCCTGTGGTCTGCGTTAGCATCTGTAGCGAAGCATTCAGCAATCAGCATACAGTCGTGGTTCCCTGGCTGGAATCTCCCTCTTAACGTGTAATGGGACTTGGAATTGTTTTTATAATAAAACATCTGATATTCTGAGAAAATGTCCCTACGTAAGGATGTATATTTTCTACGAATGTTAGAGACTAAACTTCTACCACGTTCACCGGCAATGTTCCCAACTGTAGCCTTGAATGAAGCACAGAATGATCAAGAATGTCTTGTTTGAGAACACGGTGCTGGGCTAAGCAAAACAGTTAGATAGATAGAAATAAAACAAGACCGTAAAACTGGTTATTGTAAAAATAACAATGCGAAGCCGCATAAAATATATCTAGGTTAAAGTGCACAGCGGCCTAGTGTGTTAAACTAACATGCATGGAGCTATAACTAAAATGGCTACTCAACACCCTCCCCTTGTCGGTTAAAAGTGGTTCAAAGCCAAACCTAAAATTTCATTGCTAAAAGCTAAACCTAAGATATATATAAAAGCCAGGTTAATTTGGACAAGTTAAAAGGACACACAAGCATACTACGTGGCAATTTAAAACATGTGCATGTGACTTATAACCGAATTCAAAAGACATGTCAATTTAGAAAAAGTTCCAAACTAGGTACGAGTCAAGGAGAACAGGAGATCTTCCACTTCGGCAGATGTCAAAACCGGAAAGTCCTCACCAAAAAGGAGTAAGTGTGTTCCATAGCCCCAGTGTCAACCAAGGCGGCATCCCGTGAAGTGCCCGTTGATGAGCTGTTGACCACTTCCTCCAGGAAGGGTAACCCATAATTAGCTTCACGCAGCAAACGTAACCTCAATGCGCATGTCTGGTAATGAACCCTCACCGAGAACATCAACAGATTAGCATCTACTGCAGGCAAGCGCTGCTGTGAAAGACATACTTCCAGTGCATATTCGAAAGAGCACCAGAGGTACCGAAACATGGGCTGCACACAATAAAGAACTGGTCTGAATGACAAAGACCAGTCACACTCCAATTGCTCCAGGAGTATTGCTCCAAAGTACTGCATCATTCGCTCACGACACAGCAGCGCTGATGGGAGCGCCTTCATTTCTCGTCTTTGCAGCGGGACAGCCATTGCGCATAAACAACAGCAACAGCAGGATGCCAGCTAATAAAGCCAAAGTTATCGGAAATCCCTCAAAAATAGTACAGAAAATTGAGTGGATAGCTGAAGGTATCAAACCGAATATGGAGGAAAAGGTGTGAACCAAACTAGAACCAACAGCTTTGAAAAAATGTGCGATTCCAGTTGTACTGGACGCATTAAATATTCGTCCCACGAGTTCACCAAAGTGTCTCGGAAAGTTCGTGTTTAACAGGGACTGTATTTCTGCTGATGACCTTGCCACTTGAAGTGCGTAGGTCTCCCGTGCAGATGTAAGGGCCACTTGCTTTTGAAACAATAAAGCCTTGAGTCTACTTAACTTGTCGAAATTCACGTTTGAAGTAGCAATGTAAGGCCAAATATCAGCTACCTCCCTAAATTTAGTGGGGGGAAACAGTACGTTCCCGCAGCATGTAACGACCTTAGAGACCGAAACAACGTAAACTACTCCGGCCCGCATGCCACAACAGCCTTCACTATTGAGAAGGACGTAGCTGCTGTTTGAAAGCACCTGGAACGTAGGTCTAATCAAAGGGAATGGGACTCCATTCAGATAACAAGCCAAGTTTGCAGCCGAGGCATTACACACCCCATGCAAGGACAGCTGTTTACAAATCATCGAATGGCTGACTGAAGTCTTGCATTCACTACCGCTAAGAAAGACCTCTTTCATGCCATTGAAGCATTTGTACAAGAAGGGAAGCTCCCACACCTCATGGATGTAACTATCTCCTACCGGAATGTGTTTTAAACAAGAAGTGAATTGTAGTGTGGAAATAGGCAGATTTATAACCCCATGTATTAACTACTCAGCCGATGGTATTTCGGCCACGGTAAAAGGCAACTTTTCTAACTTCTCGATGTTAAGCATGACATAAGTCACTTCCTTCTTAGCCATTAGTTGTTGTTGTCGCATTAGATTAAAAGAAGAAAATATCTCCCTTGCCATGGGACACGACACGCCTTCAATGTTTGAAGCGTCCAACCCAACTACATAATGGACCTGATCGGACTCTGTCCATGATGTAAAGAAGACATCTGATTGTATAATGTCTATAGCAGAAGAGACAATATTATTTATGGTGTATATCCAGTCGGACAAAGTGTTAATCCCATTATCCACAACAGCTAATGCCTTTTTTAGATTTTCCTGATCTATTTGCGTTAACCGGGCAGCAGCATCTTGTTGGGAAAGTTTCCAAATCTCATTGTATACTGCATCTAAGAAACGCTTCTTACGTGGTGTTCTGGGGCCTGAAATCTTGTAAGTCAGTGGAGTTAGACAGGTGACTGAGGTGTTCTCTAACCGTGTCTACTGAGGATGATTTTAGCCACTGCTGGCATAATTTTCCCACACTATGGGGGTCATTCCTACCCTGGCGGTCCGAGACCGCCAGGGTAGGGGACCGCGGATGCACCGCCAACAGGCTGGCGGTGCATCCAGGCCCATTCTGACCGCGGCGGTAAAGCCGCGGTCAGAAAAGGGAAACCGGTGGTTTCCCGCCGGTTTTCCCCTGGCCTGCAGAATCCCCCATGGTGGCGCTGCAGGCAGCGCCACCATGGGGATTCTGACCCCCTTCCCGCCAGCCTGGTTCTGGCGGTTTTGACCGCCAGAACCAGACTGGCAGGAACGGGTGTCGTGGGGCCCCTGGGGGCCCCTGCAGTGCCCATGCCAATGGCATGGGCACTGAAGGGGCCCCCTAACAGGGCCCCACATTGATTTCCAGTGTCTGCATAGCAGACACTGGAAATCGCGACGGGTGCATTCGGAGCCGGCTTCATCGTTGCTGTGGGTTTCCCGCTGGGCGGGCGGGCGGCCTTTTGGCGGTCGCCCGTCCGCCCAGCGGGAAAGCCAGAATGACCACCGCGGTCTTTTGACCGCGGTACGGTCTTCTGGCGGTTCCCGCTTGGCGGGCGGCGACCGCCGCCCGCCAAACTAGGAATCACCCCCTATATGTTGTAATTATACCTGCATGCTCTGGTGATATACAGCGAGGGTCTGGCCTACTCGTTCTAAAACCCCCCGAGGAACTTTGCGGGGAATATGTTTTGGAACTCCCTTGCAGCGGAGTTGGGCAATGTTCCCATTGCGTGTAATTAAAAACAGTTTTGGGACTGCTTGCTCTATGTATGAAATGGTGCCCGTAATAATTATAACAAAACATATCACCGTAATTTTCTTTAAATTGGTAAACATCTTTGTTTTCAAAGTCAGTATAATATTGCAATTCAGTCATCATAGAATCAACTGTTTTCACATCCCAATCATCAGAAACAATGCCTGGCATTACTATATCATTCATTGATAATTTGAACACATACGGTATTTGAACAACTTCCGTGGGACCATATATATCAAACATTACTTTGTCCCAAACAATCCCATTAGGAATTGGCACTGCGGAAATGTTCATAAAGGATAAGTCTCTTCGAACTTTATGTGATAAAAAATGTGGTTTCAAAACCTCCACCAGTTCAGCTGTAGATCTTTTAGGAAGAAAAAATGACCATGTATTAACAAGAAAAAGTGATTACAAAATCCAGCCAAAGTAGGAAGGCTAAGACAGTCAAAGAAAGCCGTAGATAGTTCCATGGAAAAATAAAATACGTTTCTTTAGGCCAGTTTGTTAGCTGACGCGTTCTTGACAAATCAGCTGTCGAAGAGGCGAACGAGTCTGAGAAATCATCGGTGAAGTCAGCAAAATAACCAGAGGCAGTTCGTGCAAATGGCGGAGCCGTTGTCAGTGGTAGAGTTGGTGTTTCCTGCGGTGGCACACTATAGATGGCGCCATCCGTTTGTGTTGGAGTCAAGTGGACTTGGTCAAATGTTTCTAAATTAGTTGACGTTAGTGGAACTAATGCAAGATCATCTTCCACCCTCCCCAAGCTCGGAGAGGTGTCGGTGTTGGTATAAACAACTTGTAGAGGAACTTTTTTGCCAGTAGTGAGAGGGATTTGGGAACTAATGGATGTTCCTCTTGGTCGGCTGTGCAGGATGGACCACATGGTGTAGTTTGACGTTGTCAATAGAGACAAAATAATTTTCTTTGGCACCGGTTATGGTGGTGAAATAACAGTTCTGGTACCATGTATCCCTAGTACAGAGACTGGTGCTCAATAAGAAGGGCCAAATTCCTTTTTCACAGTGACTTTCTCACGTACAAGATCCCTAACTCTGGGAATCCAGCCGGTAGATGTTACAGGCACATCCTTAATTCCTGTGGAGGCGGCACTTTTGGAAGAATTATCTTCACAGAACGGTTGCAATTCCTGTAAGACAGTGACACGTTGATTTATGTCAAAAGGTGTTTCTGCTGCCTCCACGCCAGGACCATCAAGATCCAGAACATACATTTCAGTTCTGAACAGGCACTCATATGAAGAACGACCCCCCAGGGACCTTCTAGGCAGATTATTTAGTGCTCTCTGGACTCCATACAGGTGGTTAAGCCTACTACGACCCGTAACTAAGAATCTGGCTGTTAAGGATTGCTTTCATTCACGGTTTAATCGCTCCACAACACTATTTTCCTTGGGATGAAATGGAGACGAGTACTGGAGTTGGACCCCCAGTGAAGCCATGGAGTCCCTGAATGCCCTTGAGGCGAAAGCAGGGCCCTTATCCGAATGGAAAGCCGCAACTGCATATGTACCGATAAAGACTCGCAAATCTTTAATAACAGTCCGAGCGTCAGCCGAGCGTTATGGCCACACCCATACAAATCTGGAGCATGAATCAACAGTGACTAAAATATATTTGTATGCACTATCAGGTGATAAGGGACCACAGTGGTCCAAGTACACACATTGTAATGGTTTGTTTGAGATTAAGAGGGGTGTCTGTGGCGGTCGCTTGGCAGTGGAAACTTTGATCCGTTGACAGATGTCACAACAAAGGACATACTGCTTAGTCTCCTTATAGGGACCTGGCCACCAATAACGGGCTTGCAAGATCGAAATTGTAGCCGCCACACCGGCAAGGGCAGATGCCACCCCTTCATGCACTGCTTTAATCAATTGTAATCTTATGTCTTTGTTGGGTATGTCTCGTACACCTAGGCCTGGTATCTTAACTTCAGCGTTCAACATACTTCCCATAAAATAGTGATATTTGCTAGGAACTCCTTTAGGATAGGACGTACCATCAGCCGTAGCTGTCAAGGCAGCCCAAATGTCTGCGCCCGGTTTGGAACTTGAGCGAGTCACTATAGCTACAGTGGCTACTGCCACTGCTGACTTTGCGGCTTCATCAGCCAGCGTATTTCCAGCAACATGTATTCCAACGTGCTGGTGTCCAAGTGTGTGTACAGCATGGACATTCGGTAGCGTCTCTTACAGGTCAGCTACTTTCCCCCACAGTAGTCTGTGTTTAATTTAATGGTGTTGCCTTTGGAATCTCTGAACCCATTCTGGCGCCAATAATGCAGGTATTCATTAAAGGATTGGACACAATAATATGAATCACAAACAATCAGCATAGGCTGTGCAGGATCCGTGTGTTCTAGTGCCATCAGCAGAGCTTTTAGCTCTGCCAATTGTGCTGTACAATCCCCTAAGGTCTGTGTAAAGGTATGTAGAGGACAAAATGTATCGCCCTCCATGTAGCCAATTATGACTGTGCAAGCAGCAGAATATTGATGTTTAGTTCAATTGCAGGTTGTGCAGAGCCATCGGTGTACCTGACTCTATGATATTGCTCAATATGCAAAGTATTTGCTGGAACTGGATATTCTATTTCATAATGTAAAAATTCCTGAGTTTGTAACTTTGGGTCAAAAATGTAGTCTACATAAGTGGCTGTCAGAGACATAGCCCTTTGTATCCAACGTGGATGTAATGCTTTTGCGTTTGGAACGCTAGCTTTTGTAACAGCCTCTAGGCCTGGGATTGGAAAAACAACCATAATGTGTTTTCCTTGGGCAAGAGGTCTTTCTTTAATGATAGCCATCTGCACAGCAGTGAGAATTTTCTCAGTGGGAGAAAAGCGTTGTTCTGCTGCTGAGTACAAGTGCGATTTGTATCCAATCGGGACTGTCTCACCTTCATTAAACATCATATAGGTGAAACCGATGTGCCCAGCTATTACTCTAATGACCAAATGTGCTTTGTTGTCCTTCGTATGTAGGTGTTGTTCTGCAAGCATATCTAGTTGCAACTCCCAAAGTATACGTGTATGTTCAATTGTCCAGAATTTACTTGAAAAATCAGGGCGTATTAAGTCATATAAAGGTTTTATGCATGTAGCATAATCTGGAATGTAGGTTCTGCCAAAATTTAAGAAACCCAGTAAAGATGGGAGTTTTTTAATCGTATTCGGTGGTTGTAACTGTGCGCATTTCTCTTAGAATTGTGGCGCTAGGCTCTTCCCTTCACTTGACAGCTCATATCTGTAGGAAAGTACCATCTTGCCTGACATGTTACCCCCATATTTCACTGTATATATGTTGTTTTAGTGTATGTGTCACTGGGACCCTGCCAGCCAGGGCCCCAGTGCTCATAAGTGTGCCCTGTATGTGTTCCCTGTGTGACTAACTGTCTCACTGAGGCTTTGCTAATCAGAACCTCAGTGGTTATGCTCTCTCTGCTTTCTAAATTGTCACTAACAGGCTAGTGACCAATTTCACCAATTCACATTGGCATACTGGAACACCCTTATAATTCCCTAGTATATGGTACTGAGGTACCCAGGGTATTGGGGTTCCAGGAGATCCCTATGGGCAGCAGCATTTCATTTGCCACCCATAGGGAGCTCTGGCAATTCTTACACAGGTCTGCCACTGCAGCCTGAGTGAAATAACGTCCACGTTATTTCACAGCCATTTACCACTGCACTTAAGTAACTTATAAGTCACCTATTTGTCTAACCTTCACCTGGTGAAGGTTGGGTGCAAAGTTACTTAGTGTGTGGGCACCCTGGCACTAGCCAAGGTGCCCCCACATCGTTCAGGGCAAATTCCCCGGACTTTGTGAGTGCGGGGACAACATTTAACGCGTGCACTATACATAGGTCAATACCTATGTATAGCGTCACAATGGAAACTCCAAACTTGGCCATGTAACATGTCTAAGATCATGGAATTGTCACCCCAATGCCATTCTGGCATTGGGGAGACAATTCCATGACCCCCGAGTCTCTCGCACAGATCCAGGTACTGCCAAACTGCCTTTCCCGGCGTTTCACTGCAGCTGCTGCTGCTGCCAACCCCTCAGACAGGTTTCTACCCTCCTGGGGTCCAGCCAGGCTTGGCCGAGGAAGGCAGAACAAATGACTTCCTTAGGGAGAGGGTGTAACACCCTCTCCCTTTGGAAAAAGGTGTAAGGGCTAGGGAGGGGTAGCCTCCCCCAGCCTCTGGAAATGCTTTGATGGGCACAGATAGTGCCCATCTCTGCATAAGCCAGTCTACACCAGTTCAGGGATCCCCCAGCCCTGCTCTGGCGCGAAACTGGACAAAGGAAAGGGGAGTGACCACTCCCCTGACCTGCACCTCCCAGGGGAGGTGCCCAGAACTCCTCCAGCGTGCCCCAGACCTCTGCCATCTTGGATTCAGAGGTGTGCTGGCACACTGAACTGCTCTGAGTGGCCAGGGCCAGCAGGTGACGTCAGAGACTCCTTCTGATAGGCTCTTACCTGTGTTACTAGCCTATCCTCCTTCCTAGGTAGCCAAACCTCCTTTTCTGGCTATTTAGGGTCTCTGCTTTGGGGAATTCTTCAGATACCGAATGCAAGAGCTCATCAGAGTTCCTCTGCATCTCCCTCTTCACCTTCTGCCAACTGATCGACCGCTGACTGCTCAGGACGCATGCACAACCGCAACAAAGTAGCAAAGACGACTACTGCAACCTTGTATCGCTTCATCCTGCTGGGTTTCTCGCCTGTTTCCTGGTGGTGCATGCTCTGGGGGTAGCCTGCCTCCTTCTTGCACCAGGAGCTCTGAAGAAATCTCCCGTGGGTCGACGGAATCTTCCCCCTGCAACCGAAGGCAACAAAAGACTGCATCACCGGTCCTCTGGGTCCCCTCTCAGCACGACGAGCGTGGTCCCTGAAACTCAGAAACTCTGTCCAAGTGACTACCACAGTCCAGTGACTCTTCAGTCCAAGTTTGGTGGAGGTAAGTATTTGCCTCCCCATTCTAGACTGCATTGCTGGGTACCACGTGATTTGCAGCTGCTCCGGTTCCTGTGCACTCTTCCAGGATTTCCTTCATGCACAGCCAAGCCTGGGTCCCCGACACTCTAACCTGCATTGCACAACCTTCTGAGTTGTCCTCCGGCGTCGTGGGACTCCGCTTTCTGACTTCGGGTGGACTCTGGTTCACTCCTCTTCTAAGTGCCTGATCTGGTACTTCTGCGGGTGCTGCCTGCTTCTGTGAGGGCTCCCTTATGTGCTGGGTGCCCGCTCTGTCTCCTCATCCAAGTGGCGACATTGTGGTCCCTCCTGGGCTACAGCAGCATCCAAAAACCCTCACTGTGACCCTTGCAGCTAGCAAGGCTTGTTTGCGGTCTTTCTGCCTGGGATCACCTCTGCAAGCTTCTTCACGACGTGCGACATCCATTCTCCAAAGGGGAAGTTCCTAGTCCTCTATGTTCTTGCAGAAGACAAAGCTTCTTCCATCCGGTGGCAGCTTCCTTGCACCCTCAGCTGGCATTTCCTGGGCATCTGCCCACTCTCGACACTGTCGCGACTCTTGGACTTGGTCCCCTTATCTTACAGGTACTCAGGTCCGGAAATCAGCTGTTGTTGCATTGCTGGTGTTGGGCTTCCTTGCAGAATCCCCCTATCACGACTTCTGTGCTCTCTGGGGGTTGTAGGTGCACTTTACACCTACCTTACAGGGTCTTGGGGTGGGCTATTTTTCTAACCCTCACTGTTTTCTTACAGTCCCAGGAACCCTCTACAAGCTCACATAGGTTTGGGGTCCATTCGTGGTTCGCATTCCACTTTTGGAGTATATGGTTTGTGTTGCCCCCATACCTATGTGCTCCTATTGCAATCTATTGTAACTGTACACTGCTTGCATTACTTCCTTTTGCTATTACTGCATATTTTTGGTATTGTGTACATATATCTTGTGTATATTTGGTATCCTCATACTAAGGGTATTCACTGAGATACTTTTGGCATATTGTCATAAAAATAAATATAAATAAAAATAAATACAATATCTGTGTATTGTGTTTTCTTATGATATTGTGCATATGACACCAGTGGTATAATAGGAGCTTTGCATGTCTCCTAGTTCAGCCTCAGCTGCTCTGCTATAGCTACCTTCTATCAGCCTAAGCTGCTAGAAACACCTCTTCTACACTAATAAGGGGTAACTGGACCTGGTACAGAGTGTAAGTACCCCTTGGTACCCACTACAAGCCAGGCCAGCCTCCTACAATATCCTAGAAACAGGACGCTGAGGAAGGCTATTTTAGTTTTTTTAAAGATACATTTGTAGCCAAATTCAGCAAACCCTACAACAATGCGGGCTACCCGTCTTAAATGTTGCAGTAATTAATCATCTGTGAGATAGATATCATCTACATAGGACAATGCTTCAGGATCAATCTCATGCAAAATAGCAGTGAAACGAGCTGCAAACAGTCCTGGGCTGTTCTTATACCACTGAGGTAAACAGCAGAATTTTTTCTGGGAGCCTAGTGCGCTGAAACTTGTTAAGTCTCTACTCTCAGGCGCTATATTCTGGCAGAAAAACCCATTGGAAAAGTTTAGTGTTGTTTTGTATTTTTTACGCACTATGTCGCTCATTAGTGCCATGCTATGCGAGTTTTGGATAGCATAGGTACGTGTATGACTGTTTAAATGTCTGTAGTCTAAGACTATTCTGAAAGAATGGTCTGGTTCAGCTACGGGGAATAATGGGTTATTCATTGGCGAGACACAGGGTTCAATCACACCCTGGTACTCTAATTGCTTGAGTATTTCTCGCACTGGTGTTTTTGCTTCATGTTTTATTGGATACTGCGGTTGTGGCTGAGGTTCACTTTTAATTGAAATTACATGATAGGTTGATTCTTTATCCCATCTCACATGATTTCTGTATAATGCAGGTGCTTGTGCCAAAGCCCATTCAATGGAATAAGCTTCAGCGAGTTCCTCTGGAACAAGGGGCGAGAAAGAAGGCTTAATGACTTCTTCTCCATATGGGCAGGTACGGACAAAGTCAGGTGGCCAATCTTGTTTGGCCAACAAGACATCATATACTTTTACTATATGATCCCAAAATATTGCGTCTATTGTGCGTTCAATGTCTCCTTCTAACTTTAACGTTACTTTGTACACCCTATCAGGTGTGGAGGCACGCATGTCCGCAGTATCTAGTTGTATAAAGTCATCAGTTGCTTTCACCTCTAGATGCTCTAGAAGATTCCGGTGAACTATTGTGACCTCTGCTGCGCTGTCTGGCAAGGCTAGAGCCCAATTCTCGTTCTTCAAGAGGACCCCCTTCCTGTGTGGCATGTCAGACTGCGACTGCTGCCACCTTTTTTTTTTTTATTGTTGTTTTTGATGGGCGGGTTTCTCTTCCTTTTTAACAGAAATCTCCGAAGAGCGTTGTGATTCCTGTCTCGGTTTCATGTACTCTGTTCTTCACTCTGATCGCCCACCTCTCTCATTTCTTTTTTCCGCTGAGTCCTGAAAGGAACGAGATTGGCGTGTATCAGTATATTGATATCTATCAGGCGTTTTTATATTATCTCTATTCCTGAGATTATACCTATTCTGTGGGGTCTCCATACGCGGAGATTCTCCCCTCTCCTTCTTAGGAGTTTGTTGATTTTTATCCCAGCGTTTCTTATTACCCTCAGGTGCTTGCTTGGGGGTATCTTTGTTCGATTTACCCTGAAATTGTGTTTTTTGTATTCTGGCCCCTAAGCTATCTCGACCAGTACTTGAATAGGTCTCTGCTATTATTTTAGGCAGCTCACGTTCTTGATCCTGCTGTGGAACGTCACAGAGCTGCATGCGCACTGCTAGTGCAACCGCTTTCCCTTTAAGGTTACCTAAAATGATTGAGGATACCGTGGCAAAATTGCCCATCAATTGCATCCCCAAATCTAGGGCTGGGCAGCCCCATATTCATCCTGAATTTGTTTCAACACTTCCGGTAAGTTGGCAAGTGTCGGTGTACTGTGTGCGGTTGTATAGAGCGCGGCAAATAACGTGCCCCAAGTATTACCGTTTTCTACTGTAGGGACCATCCCAAAAGGCAAGCACATTGTTAACATTCTATGTTTATCCTGAGGTCCCGTATGGGGAAATACTGCCTCCAACGTATTAATTTTCTTTGCTAACCAAAACGGAGTTTCCTCTCGTTTGGCGGGTACTTTACCCATAATGGAATGTACAGTCGCAGGATTTATACCAGGCGTTGCTGCATGTGGATGTGCTGGATCAGCGCGTGCTGGGTTTGTATTTAGTGTTTGCATCACAAATTGTACTAATCGTCTATATATCGCTATTAATTCAATATACAAGTGACGAACCTCAGCTACTGCTAAATTTGCAACCGCAGGATGTGGTGTATAGGTGGCCAATAAAGGCCAGGTAGGACCATCCTTTACTAATCTTACTGTTAATATTGTGTGGGGTAGGGTGCCATCAAGCCAATTATTATGCTCTTGATAAGATAGAGGTATCTCTAAATATGCGAATGCTCTGTATTGTCCAGGTGCATTCGCAGGTGTATATTGGTGAAATGCATTTGTGTTCCCATCAACTGCTGGAAATGTGACCCATGAGTAAAAAAGTTCTGTTCTATAAGCTGCATGGGCGTCCACCACAAATGTGACTGAACCCCCGGGCCGTTAGGCCATTCGCTACTAAATGTGCTGTTAGAGGTTGTCTCATGTTAACCGCTATTTGCACCTGTTGGGGATTCACCATGATAGTAACACTATGAGTTCAGAGAAGGCACACCGAAATGGGGTTTTCCTTTTAAGGTTCAAGCTTGAACAACCACCAGCTTTAGTAGGATTACCTAAACAGCTGTGGTGCAAATCCTCAGCACCACGGACGTCTCCGCATTCGGTATTGAGGTGTCATTATATATAACGAGACAGAGATGCTCTGGAGGACCCGAAAATTAGAGCCTGACCAAACATTGGCAGCGCCATGTCGCGTAGGCTCTCATTGTTCTAATGAGACTACTAGATTTTGAGCAGCAAGATCGTCCACGGTGTGGGAGACTGAGTCTGACCCACTATGGGTGACACCTGTCGCTCTAAATCCGGATTTTGCTCCGGCTAACTAGCAGTGCCTCATCTCTACCAACAGATAGGGATGATTGGGCAGCTGAGCGCATGACATATTAGGCTTCTCAGAGAAGTCGTGGTCACTCAGGTCGCATCTGGTTCTCTCATTCACAATTCAGTCTCATATATAAATGACAAACAGAAGCAGTATATGTTTCAATGATTGGTTTAATAAAACAACTGCATCTTAGATAGCAAAGCATAAGCTGCAATAACCAGGACGACACAACATGAAAGCATTAAAATAGTGACGAGGAGAGTGAAGCATAAGCAAAACGCTATCGTATTGTCACTAAGATCAATAGACTATTTCCTATCTAAGTCATAATCTGAGCACAGCATGTTAAACTCTAATTCTGCCTTTCAGGTTCCCCTGGGAAGACATCAACCCTCATACCTGAGCAAAGGCCTGTGGTCTTCGTTAGCATCTGTAGCGAAGCATTCAGCAATCAGCATACGGTTGTGGTTTCCTGGCTGGAATCTCCCTCTTAACGTGTAATGGGACTAGGAAGTGTTTTTATAATAACACATCTGATATTCTGAGAAAATGTCGCTACATAAGGATGTATATTTTCTACGAATGTTAGAGACTAAGGGGCAGATTTATACTTTTTGACGCAAAACTGCGCTAACGCAGTTTTGCGTCAAAAAAATGAGCGCCGGCTAACGCCATTCTGAAGCGCCATGCGGGCGCCGTATTTAATCAATGACGTTAGCCGCCGGCGCTGCCTGGTGTGCGTGGAAAAAAACGACGTACACCAGGCAGCGCCGGCGTAGGGGGATATGGAGCTTGGGCGCCAAAAAATGGGGCAAGTCAGGCTGAGGCAAATTTTTCGCCTCAACCCGATTTGCGCAATTTTTTCGACTCCCAACCCCCATAGAAATGACTCCTGTCTTAGCAAAGACAGGAGTCATGCCCCCTTGCCCAATGGCCATGCCCAGGGGACTTCTGTCCCCTGGGCATGGTCATTGGGCATAGTGGCATGTAGGGGGGCACAAATCAGGCCCCCCTATGCCACAAAAAAAACAAAAAATGACTGAACTTACCTTAATGTCCCTGGGATGGGTCCCTCCAGCCTCGGGTGTCCTCCTGGGGTGGGCAAGGGTGACAGGGGGTGTCCCTGGGGGCATGGGAGGGCACCTCTGGGCTCCTTCAGAGCCCACAGGTCCCTTAACGCCTGCCTTTTCCAGGTGCTAAAAAACAGCGCAAAAGCGGGCGTATGTCATTTTTTTTGACCCGCCCACTCCCGGCCGTGAATTTTGCCCGGGAGTGTAAATACGGCGCACATGCCTCGGAGTCAATTTTTTAGACGGGAACGCCTACCTTGCATATCATTAACGCAAAGTAGGTGTCCATGCTAAAAAATGAAGCAAACTCCATGGACTTTGGCGCTAGACGCGTCTAACGCCAAAGTATAAATATGAAGTTAGTTTTGCGTCGGAATTGCGTCAAAAAAAACGACGCAATTCCGGCGCAAACGGAGTATAAATATGCCCCTAAACTTCTACCACGTTCACCGGCAATGTATCCAACTGAAGCCTTGAATGAAGCACAGGGTGATCAAGAATGTCTTGTTTGAGAACACAGTGCTGGGCTAAGCAAAACAGTTAGATAGATAGAAATAAAACTGGTTAATAACAATGTGAAGCTGAATAAAATATATCTAGGTTAAAGTACACAGCGGCCTAGTGTGTTAAACTAACGTGCATGGAGCTATAACTAAAATGGCTACACAACAATGGAAATCAATACAGAAAGCATACCCAAAGGCATTCCTCTAACTTGGCCTGTGCACATACGAGAACACCCTGATACTCAATCATCATGGACACCTATTTTTCTACAACTAACAGGATTTATTTGTACTTGAAAATAACACCTTATAAAAACCTAAGCTAAACACTATCCTACACTAAGCTTACCTATACTAACTTATCCCTACAGCTATCTATCCTAATCTAAACTTATCTTATACATGCCATGTCACACTAAACATTGTTCCCACAGCCCCCTTAAGAGGCAAGATACGAGCAGGACAACATAACTTAAACCTACACATATACTAACTTAACTTAGATCCTAAACAGATATATATATTTTTGTACATTTTTTTAATGGACTTTAAAACTTTTTTTGTATTTCATTTTATTTTTTAACATACAGCCCCATACATAACCCCCACCCAACCCATGAAAAGAAGAAATGAAACTAAATCCCACATGACTATACTTAATCTATTCTACAACTAACCTAATCTATGCTGTCTACCCTATTACTACCTACCTAAAACCCACTAAAACTAAATAAAAAATGCAACAGGAGAAGGGAAAGAACTGGGAGGGTGCCCTTATCCTGTATCACAGCTTCTTCAGCTTCTTTATACAGTACTTTAGAAATTGCAAGCATTGTCCTGCTCCAGTCTGCCGTAATAGCTGCCATGTGCCTCCTCAAGACCCCCTCAAAGCCTGCTGTTGCTGTGCCTATGTTGCCATTGGTGCTGTGGAAGGGGGGTTGGACCAGCTGAAGCATTGACACTTGAAGTGGTGCATGATGAGCTCTGTGGGAAGACAAGCCAAAACTTGATGACTTCACCGGCTGAGATCTCCTGGACATCTTCCTGTACTCCTGTACCCTGCTTGTACGTCCATGATGATGTGGTGGAAACGCTCAGTCCTCTTATCAAAAGCATACTTCTGTGTTGGGGTTTGTAGGAGGCTGGCCTGGCTTATAGTGGGTACCTGATGGTACTTACACCTTGTGCCAGGTCCAGTTATCCCTTATTAGTAGATTAGTAGTGTTCTAGCAACTTAGGCTGATAGAGGTAGCTATAGCAGAGCAGCTTAGGCTGAGCTAGGAGACATGTAAAGCTCCTACTATACCACTTATATAATAAAGCACTATATCATAAGAAAACACAATACTCAGAGTTACTAAAAATAAAGGTACTTTATTTTAGTGACAATATGCCAAAAGTATCTCAGAGAGTACCCTCACTTAGGAGGTAAGTAATATACACAAGTTATATGTACAGAAACCCAAAAAAGGTAAGTAACAGAAAGAAAAGTAATGCAAACAATGTAGAATCACAATAGGATGCAATAGGTAGACATAGGTCTAGGGGCAACACAAACCATATACTCCAAAAGTGGAATGCAAATCACGAATGGACCCCAGACCTATGGGAAGTTGTAGAGGGTCGCTGGGACTGTAAGAAAACAGTAAGGGTGTCCAAAATACCCCATCCCAAGACCCTAGAAAGTAGGAGTAAAGTTACCCTACTACCCCAGAAACACACAACAGTCGTGACAGGGGGATTCTGCAAGAACCTCAAGCACCAGCAAACACTGAAGATGGATTCCCGGACCTGAGGACATGAAAAGGAAGGGGACCAAGTCCAAGAGTCGCGATAGTGTCCAGGGGGGGCAGGAGCCCAGGAAACCCCGGATGAAGATGCAAAAGGGCTGCCTCTGGGTGGAATAAGCCGAAGATTCTGCAACAACGAAAAGGGCTAGGAACTTCTCCTTTGGATGGAAGATGTTCCACGGCGTGCTGGATGTTGCAGAAGTGTTTCCAGACAGAAATACCACCAAAAAGCCTTGCTAGCTGCAAGGGTCACGGTAGAGGCTTTTGGGTGCTGCTGGGAACCAGGAAAGACCAGAATGTCGCCTCTTGGGGGATTCGACAGGGGGGGGTGCCCAGCAACTCAGAGAGCCCCCGCAGAAGCAGGCAGCCCCTGCAGAAGTACCAGAGCAGGCACTTGGAAGTTCTGTAAACTCAGAGTCACAAAAAGAGGGTCCCACGACGTCGGAGTCCAACTCAGCGGGTTGAGCACTGCAGGACGGAGTGCTGCGGACCCAGGCTAGACTGTGCACAAAGGAATCCTTGGAGAAGAGCACAGAAGCCGGAGCAGCTGCAAGTCACGCAGTACACAGGTTTGCTGTCTGTTGTGGGGAGGCAATGACTTACCTCCACCAAATTTAGACAGAAGGGCAACTGGACTGTGGGAGACACTTGGAGCCATCTCCTGTGTTCCAGGGACCATGCTCATCAGGATGAGAGGGGACCCAGAGGACAGGTGATGCAGTCTTGTGGTGCCTGCATTAGCAGGGGGAAGATTCCGTCGACCCACGGGAGATTTCTTCTTGGCTTCCAGTGTAGGGTGAAGGTAGACAGCCCTCAGAGCATGCACCAGCAGGAAACAGTCGAGAAAGCCGGCAGGATGAGGCGGTACAATGTTGCTGGTAGTCGTCTTGCTACTTTGTTGCAGTTTTGCAGGCATCCTGGAGCAGTCAGCGGTCGATCCCTGCCAGAAGTCGAAGAGGGAAGTGCAGAGGAACTCTGGTGAGCTCTTGCATTCATTATCTGAGGAATAGCCCAGAGGAGAGACCCTAAATAGCCAGAAAAGGAGGTTTGGCTACCAAGAAAGGAGGTTTGGCTACCAAGAGAGGTAAGAACCTATCAGGAGTGGTCTCTGATGTCAACTGCTGGCACTGGCCACTCAGAGCAGTCCAGTGTGCCCCAAACAACTCTGAATCCAAGATGGCAGAGGTCTGGGACACACTGGAGGACCTCTGGGCACCTCCCCTGGGAGGTACTGGTCAGGGGAGTGGTCACTCCCATTTCCTTTGTCCAGTTTCGCGCCAGTGCAGGGCTGGGGGATCCCTGAACTGGTGTAGACTGGCTTATGCAGAGATGGGCACCATCTGTACCCATGAAAGCATTTCCAGAGGCTACTTCTCCCCAGCCCTTCACACCTATTTCCAAAGGGAGAGGGTGTAACACCCTCTCTCTGAGGAAATCCTTTGTTCTGCCTTCCTGGACCGGGGCTGCCCAGATCCAAGGAGGGCAGAATCCTGTCTGAGGGGTTGGCAGCAGCAGCAGCTGTAGTGGAAACCCCGGAAAGGCAGTTTGGCAGTACCCGGGTTCTATGCTAGAGACCCGCTGGATCATTGAATTGTCCCCCCAATACCAGAATGGTATTGGGGTGACAATTCCATGATCTTAGACATGTTACATGTTCATCAGAGCATGCACCACCAGGAAACAGTCAAGAAAGCCAACATGATTCGGAGCTACAATGTCGCTGGTAGTCTTCTTGCTACTTTGTTGCAGTTTTGCAGGCGTCCTGGATCAGTCAGCGGTCGATCCTTGGCAGAAGTCGAAGAGGGAGATGCAGAGGAACTCTGGTGAGCTCTTGCATTCATTATCTGATGAAAAACCCACAGGAGAGACCCTAAATAGCCCTCAGAGGAGGATTGGCCACCTGACCAGGTAAGCACCTATCAGGAGGGGTCTCCGGCATCACCTGCTGGCACTGGCCACTCAGAGGCCTTCATGGTGTCCCCACACCTCTGCATTCAAGATGGCAGAGGTCTGGGATACACTGGAGGAGCTCTGGGCACTACCCCTGGGGTGGTGATGGACAGGGGAGTGGTCACGCCACTTTCCTTTGTCCAGTTTCACGCCAGAGCAGGGGCTGGGGATCCCTGAACCGGTGTAGACTGGTTTATGCAAGGAGGGCACCATCTGTGCCCTTCAAAGCATTCCCAGAGGCCAGGAGACGGTACTCCTCTCAGGCCCTTAACACCTATTTCCAAAGGGAGAGGGTATAACACCCTCTCTCAGAGGAAATCCTTTGTTCTGCCTTCCTGGGACTGGGCTGCCCAGACCCCAGGAGGGCAGAAGCCTGTCTGTGGGTTGGCAGCTGCGGTAGCTGCAGTGAAAACCCCAGAGAGCTGGTTTGGCAGTACTCGGGGTCCATGCTAGAGCCCCGGGGATGCATGGGTTTGGCACCCCAATACCAGATTTGGCATGGGGGGGGGGCAATTCCATGATCTTAGACATGTTACATGGCCATATTCAGAGTTACGATTGTGAAGCTACATATAGGTATTGACCTATATGTAGTGCACACGTGTAATGGTGTCCCCGCACTCACAAAGTCCGGGGAAATAGCCCTGAGCTATGTGGGGGCACCTTGGCTAGTGCCAGGGTGCCCTCACAATTAGTAACTTTGCACCTAACCTTCAGTAAGTGAGGGTTAGACATATAGGTGACTCATAAGTTACTTAAGTGCGGTGTAAAATGGCTGTGAAATAACGTGGACGTTATTTCGCTCAGGCTGCAGTCGCATTCCTGTGTAAGAATTGTCTGAGCTCTCTATGGGTGGCAAAAGAAATGCTGCAGCCCATAGGGATTTCCTGGAACCCCAATACCCTAGATACCTATTGTACCATATACTAGGGAATTATAATGGTGTTCCAGTGTGCCAATCACAATTGGGAAAAATGGTCAATAGCCTGCAGTGACAATTTTAAAGACAGAGAGAGCAGAAGCACTGAGGTTCTGTTAGCAGAGCCTCAGTGACACAGTTAGGCACCACACAGGGAACACATTCAGGCCACAAACTATGAGCACTGGGGTCCTGGCTAGCAGGATCCCAGTGAGACAGGCAAAAACAAACTGACACATAAGTAAAAATGGGGGTAACATGCCAGGAAAGATGGTACTTTCCTACATGGTCATATTGACAGCTAAAACATGAGGAGAACATGACATTAAATACTGCATTAGTGAGAGGATGAACAACCATGCAATGTACACAGCATCATCAAATGACACATGCTGTCCAGACATTCCACAACAATGTCAATTACCAAATCCAGAGGAAGCTTCCTAACAGCCATCTACAGTTTCACTTTAAAGTCACAGGGTTAATGGTGATCCATTGTTGATCATTAGGCTTTAAAGGTAAGTTAGACTAGTGCCTCATTGTGCAAAATTTGCATCATCATACTTGTGAGGGTCAAATGGCCCAAAAAGTCCAAAATCCTTGTGCCATAGTCCCGAAGTGGCACAATGCATGCATTCCACCACTTGGGCAACCCTTGCGCTTCATTATGCCTTGTCCAGGCATCATAGGTGGGGTTCACCCGGTAGGGGGGCAGGAAAAATGGCCCCAGGAATTCTAAGAGATTCCAGTGCATCAGTTATGTTTCCTTCAGTTAACACCTTCTCAGAGGAGGCGTTACAAGGGGGAACAATATTGCTTACAATGGGCCCCTATGTACAGTTCAGGGTTAGAGCCAATATTGTTTGCCCTAAGCCTGAACAGTACATCTATATTGTCTACTTATTTTGTATCTATTGCCCCCTACCCTATGGCAAGGGGTGCAAAATGTCTTATGTGGCACAAACATGTTGGTGGTAAGGGCGCCCTAAGGGGGATAGGAAGAGTGGTGCTGCACTGGGTGCACCTACAGTTTTCCTTCTTATTGCACTACCTGTACCCATGCATGTTTTACATCTCCTAAGCACCAGATAAACACTCAAATTCACATTTTATATACACATGAAGTGACCAAGCTCACTCATAATTATCGAAAATTGAAGCAACACGTGGCACACAGTGCTGTAACATGTGCTGTGACAAATATGATGGCAACAGGCATGCTAATCAGATAAACAGCACCTCTGACATATATCTTGACTGACATCACAGTGTATGTTGGCATGCTTTCCTTTTGCTAACTCTCAAAATTTGATAGCAGCACATGTTGGCACTTCTGAAACAATCAACTTGCTCTACATACTCAACATTGCATCAGACATGATTTTGCAACCCAAACTCAGATGATGTTATCTTATTGCTCACACACGCCATTTTAACATTGCATTGCACACATCATACCCTCTCACACAAAACCCTGGAATGACGCACAAGGTAACACTTACTGGCTGCATCGGGGTCTTCAAACTGGGACACCTCTCTAATTGTGTAGGGTGGAGGTCCACATATGTGGACAGGAATACATAGCTTTGTGATTATTGAACATTTATGAGCACATTCAACTTGTTTAGCTAAGTAAGCTAGTCAACTTTGTGTTATGAATGGACAACTGCCAAACAATGCATTTCTGTCTTTAAGACAAAGGGCCAGATCATAGAGGCTCCGGCGCCAGCAGAGCACCACTTTCTGTGATACTCCTCTGGTGCTTTTCACTGCACCATATATACAAGGAGCTGTTATGCCGCTTTTTGTAGCATAACGCCTCCATGTACATATGGGGCAGCATGACACAGTATTCTGCATAAGAAGGGCATGCAATGGTTGTTGCAGTGGCTGTCCCATTGTAACATCCATAGATTTTGACTCTGCCCCAGATTTACAAGACATCGTACTTACTGCCAGCACCAAAAGAGTGGCAACAACTCAGGGGTGGTGTTAGCAGGGGTGAGGGGTTAGCAAAGAGGTGAGGAATATTTTAATTCCTCCATGTTTCTTGCTTCTAATATGTGTACGCCATTTGAAGGCACACACAGTAGAGGTAAAATGCCACGGATCTTTGCTTATGTGCAGGTAGGCGTCTCTTCCTGCACATTAACAAACTAACATGACAGATGTTTTGGAACTACTATGTGGCTTGCATCCGGCAGCACACATAGAAGTGGCATATCGCCATTGTAGATTGTTTCTGTACAGGAAGGTATACCTTCCTGCACATAGACACTTCCCTCAACACAGACACACTTGCACTGTGGTCCAGTATGCCTGCGTTGGAGCTGGCTGCTGAGTTATGCGCCGGTACAGGCGCAGACGCAGGTCTGCCCCATACTCTAAAAAATACAGGGCAGGCCTGTTTTTAAAATCCAGTGCAGTTCTGCTGATGTTGGCACAGCACTGCACTGTACCTGTTTATCACATATGTGGTTCATAGTTATCACACACGAACATGCACAGATTTGGGTGGGTAGAGGTTTCAAAAACATATTCTTAACAATATATGGGGGAGAGGATACTGTCCATTGGCTAAAGCTTTGACTCTTGTAGTTGATCTATGTGAAGAAGAAGGCAACCACTCAGATGCTCGCCAGTTTTCAATCCCATAGCACCAACACATACCTCCATTATGTGTGTGCCATATGTAACATATGGCACACCATGTTGGATGTCAGGACAGACCCTGTCAGTATGGTTGCACTTGGCATGTTTAGCACTATAAGTGAATATGCTATACGTGCAAAGTGGAAATTGGCTTTTTGATGACAAGGGAGCAGTCAGGTAATCAACCAGCCTTATGCAGAAAGTTGACTCCAATAAAGGAACAGTGTAGCCAAGTTGATGTTAAGGCTATATTTTTTTGTGCCAACTACAGCAGGAATACACAGCGTGCATTCCTCAGGCCTGGTTCTGCCATCATGTGGCACCAGCCTTTCACACCGCCACAATGCTTCCACTTGACATATGGTTAGGTAGTATTTGCCTCCATTGGCAACATCACCTTCAAAAAATTAGATACAGATGTTGCATCATGAGGCAATCACTCCTTACATTTGTGTAACTGTCATGTCACTCCGCACATACATGACTCTCGGCACACACACACCTATGACTGACAATACTCCTTCATCATGTTTTTCCATCACTTTCACATTACTTACCCCATTTACACAGTTGTAATGACTCTAATGGACATATAATTTTGTGCATGAGAAACATGTACCCTTGCACCATTGCACATGTGTGTCTGATATTTGATACTTTATGGTGTATATGTGATACACAATGTACACAAAGAGGAATGTTCAATTTGTCTGCAACCGGTGAATTGCTAAGCTCTCTTACATTCCATTTGGTTGAGACACTAAACTTTCCGTCCTGACCCTTGACAAAACATGCTGCAGTCAACCTTCTGTCCTTCTGTCATGCAGATGCAAATGAGGATGTTGCAATGCAAAAGGGGTACTTACCAACTAGTCCACCAATCCGAATCACCAGGTAATCCAGGAGATCTCCCTCTCGCGCAATGAGGTCTGCCCACTGGTATTTGATTTGGTCGTCCATCCGCACACAACACCAAAGATCCTCCATAGGTGGTGGAGCACCTTGCCCCACCACAGCTTCCGTGCCTCCGATGGGTAGCCCTGGATTACCTAGCCACCCATATTCAACATCATGGGGAGGTAGTGCTTTACCAACCAGATGAACCCTCCCAGTTCATCTCCACTCATGCGTTGGGCTCTCGCCTTCTCCAACATATTGCATTTTCCCTCCACTGCAAATGTTACCCCAGAAAATAATTTAACACTATCCCACCTAACCCAAATACCCCAACAGACTACGCTACCCCAAGACAAACACCTGAAAAAACAAATACTATGACAGGCCAAAAACACTACACAAAACTTACAAAAATGACAAAATTGATAGGACAGCAACAGGACACAGCACAAAACTCAGAAAAACCACAACCCCTTAAACAGCACCAGCTCCACACAACCTCTCACAATCACAGACAAAAAGACTGTAAAGTAAAAGTGAAATCACTGTACCATGTTTGCAGCAAGGAATCTCTGTTTCATCACTTCCTGGGCGTATGTGTCACGTTTTGTGATATGTGATTTTTTTTTTGATGCATGACGGTCATGCGTGTTTTTTTTTTCCATGAAGGCTTACAAGGCCTGTCGACTTGCGATTGACGCACAGGGGTCAGGCGTCATTTTCTTGATTTGCGATGTATGGATAATTGCTGTTTGCATAAACATTTTTGACGCATAACAGGAGTGCGTAGATTTTGTAGGAAAGGCTGACAGTGCACCCAGATTCACATTCTTTGTTACAGGGCCTATACATCTTTGTAGACAGTATGTTATGGCTACGTGTGTGTGCCTGTGCATTCATATATGTAATGGTAACATTGGAATGTGTTACCATATGTTTGTTGAATGCAATGACTGCTACCATTTGCATATGGGCATGTGTTGGTAGACGTTTTCAACATATATGTTACCACATGTGTACTGGGAGTGTACATATGTGACGTATCACATATTTGTGGGTCTACAACATTGTCATGTCTGATTTCCAGATCTACGTTTGACAACACCGCTTTAGATACGATGGGCTATGTCCAATACATGTCCAATGCATGTGATACACTTTACAAACCGTATGGAAAGGATGCTGTGGACTAAGGCTAGTTTGATTTCATGTAACTCATGGTAATGTGAGTGCAAGTTTCTCCACACTGTAGTGTGTTGTATGGTTCAGGGTTCATCATGCTATTCTATACATGTAACATATGGTTCCCCATGGAAATATGATGCAGGAGATGGTGTACTGACATGTGTCAATGAAGGTTGATATGTGACATGTGTGTGGAAAGATATTTTTCATGTAATATGTATAGTGAATGCCAAAGCAGTGTGTTAATGGGATATGACACCTCCCAAATCAATCTTCCGAATGGACATATGTTCGCCATTGTTTAATGGCTCTGTATTCATATCTGTGCCACCTATGTCTCCCTATGTGGGAACATATCTGAAGGTCATATAAGTCTATGTATGATCATGGGATACATTCACATTTTCATTAGTGTAAAGTTGACTTTTGTGCATACTCCAATACATGATACCAAGCCTGAGCCATTGAAGTGGTACATGAGTGATGAGAGTTCAGACATATATATGAAAGGCACACACTTGGTACATACAATTGACCAAAACATGTTTGTTTTGACTGTTACATACAAGGCCAAACAACTGTATTGCAGTGTTGCTGTCAGGCAATGATAGCACCCAAGTCATCATTGCTCCTGTGGCACTTTGTGTGCCCACACCGACCCATGGTTGCATGTATTGATGCAGGTTGAAGGGTGCTCCACTCAGCTCAGACCCTTGTGTACAAGCAGCAGGCCCCTGACTGTGTCAAGAGTCAATATAGCCTCAGCAGGGGAATTAGGGTGTGTAGGGCGGAGTTCTACCTTCATCATGATTGCTCTTCAGCAGCGCCTTGCGCAGTCCCCTGCAGACAGACACCTGCACAAATGTGAGCCCATAGCCTAGCATGTTCTTTTTCCTTTGGGGTACTTGATGTCAGGCTTGCCCCATCATGTACAGGGGAGTGGCAGCTTGTTCGTGTAAGGCATGTCTCATCATTTGGCATGTTGACACAAATGGTTATACATTATTTGGATTTTCCATAGGATGCTTGGTTAGGGGATTTATATTTTGTCAAACTTGCTTATGTTTTCCGACCCAGGGGACACATAGGCCCTCATTCTGACCTTGGCGGTCTTTTCGCAAGACCGCCGAGTTACCGCCGCGGTGAAGACCGCCGACCGCGGCGGTGTGCCGCTGTGCGCATTCTGACCGCTGGGAGCGTTCCGCCGGAAAACCGCCAGCAGCCACACTGGCGGTCGGCGGGAAAGTGGAGACTGGTCAACCTCCACCGCCACGCCAGCAGAACACCGCCCCCAGAATTACGACCCACATTTCTGTGTGGCGGTCTTCTGTTGGCGGTCTTCTGTTGGCGGTCACGTCCCTATGGCTCCCGTCGCCTCCCGGAGGACCAACGCACAAGGTAAGTTGATCGTCCGTGAGGGGAGGGGGTGGGGGGGTGTTGTGTGATGTGTGCGTGCATGGGGGTGTGCGTGTGAGTGTGTAGAGGGGTGCTGTTGTGTCTATGGGTAATGTGTGCTGTTCGGCAGGTGCGCATGTCGGCATGTATGTGTGCGGGTATGTGTCCCCGTTGTGTATGTGCATGTCGGGGTACATGTATGTGCATGTCGGGGTGGGGGTGGGGAGGGGGTTCGTACCACCTCTGGGGGGTGGCAGGGGGGTGGAGGGTGTGGGGGGAGGACTCGGGTGGGTAGTGGGGGGTGGGGGAGACCCCTATCAGTGCCAGGGAAGGAATTCCCTGGCCCCGATAGTGCTTACCGCCATGGTTCGCACGGCGGTTCCCGCCCGCAAGAAACCGCGGCGGTAGGCAGGGTCATAATACCCTTGGCGGTCTTGGGACGACCGCGGGGCCGGAGTGCGCAAACTCCAGCCCCGCGGTCATGACCGCCGCGGCGGTCGGAGTGGAGAAGTAGCGGTCGGTCGCGGCGGGGACCGCCGCGGTCAGAATGCCATTTTTAATACCGCCGGTCTGTTCGCGGTCCGACCGCCGTCTCTCCGCCGACCGCCAGGGTCAGAATGAGGGCCATAATGTCATCTGTCACTGCCTTCTGTCACAATGGTATGTGAAGGGGTTGTCGTTGCCAACATGAATTGATTATGTACTGACCTAGACATCCTCTGTGAATATATGTCTGGTGTTCACATGGTAACATTGTTGTGTTGTACAGTCAGTATTAGTCTATGGCCCTCATTACAACCCTGGCTGTCAAAGACCGCCAAGGCTGTTTTGGCGATTACACCGCCAACAGGCTGGTGGTGCAATCTTGCCCATTTCGACCGCGGTGGAAGTGCCGCGGTCGCACCGCCGTGATCGGCGGTTTTCCGCCACGGTGGTCCCAGCGGATTTAATCCGCCAGGGCAGCGCTGCAGAAGATTATGAGTCCCCTTCCCGCCAGACTGTCCATGGCGGTAGGAATTGCCATGGAAAGGCTGGCGGGAAGGGGAGTCGCGGGGCCCCTGGGAGCCCCTGCACTGCCCATGCAGTTGGCATGGGCTGTGCAGGGGCTCCCAGGCACAGCCCCACACTGCTTTTCACTGTCTGCACACCAGACAGTGAAAAGCGTGACGGGTGCAGCTGCACCATTCGCACAGCCGCAACACCGCCGGCTCTGTTTCCGCCCGCCGGCCCAGCTTGGATGTCATAATGGGCACGCCGGGAGTGCGGCCACATTGGCGGCCGCACGGCGATTGCCGCCTGCTAAGGTTGTAATGAGGCCCTTCTCCAACATTAACAGCATATCTTGTTTGGAATGAATTTGGTCCTACATTGCTGTCATTCTTAAGGCTGCTTACCCTTTGTACACATCTTCTACTGCAACATTGTCCCGTCATACATGAACAGGATGCTGTGTGAAACTTGTGTACTTTGTAGATGAACACATCTTCTTCTACTGGCTCAGTGATAGTATACCTCCCATTCCAAGGCTTTGCTAGAGTACATGACTTTCACACACACATAACATTACACCAGCCACAGCACTTGTGTAGTGTCAGAGTGTCCTCCCCATGTTGTATCTGCAAGTGTCTAAGGGAGTCTCTCAGCTGTTCTTCCACATCCATTGGTGTACATGGGCATGCACTCACATCTGCATCCACAACCTATGTCACGTTCACCATGAGTGTATCTTGTTAGTGTGTGTAGGCATCTCAGCTATTATTAAGTGAAATGCTACATGCAACATTTCTGACTCCTTCTTCACCCATATAATTTTGGATGGGTCTGTGACATGTTTGGATATTGCTAGACTTACATGCACATCCCAAACAGGATTGGCTGTGGGAAACCTAGACATTTTACGGTTTTGGTTCCAGTATGTTACTTTCTCTTGGTCAGACATGTGAGTGTCATTGAGAGGTATGTTTTCATATGTCATGTGTGATAGTGTCATACAGACTTTACTGCGTTACCGTGCAGTCAAAAACCAATCATTGTAGGTAATTGCTAACCCTTTCCGACCTAGGCCATACACCGGTACAGCAGACTTCACATGTATTTCCAGATCAGCAGCAGGCATATGTCAAGACAATACAAATATGTGACATGTGTCTAAGAATGTACATCGGAAGTGCTACTGTCAGTCAGTCAGTCAGTCAAATAACTTTATTCGGCAATTGCCATAAAAGTGCAAACCAAAACACATTTACCGATCTATAAATAATATAAAACAAAATAAAACTTAAAAACCATTACTAAAAACACCGCATGAGCATCCAATCTGAAACCCCTTGACATAGACAAATAAATATACTAGACATGATTAAAATCACAAAATCAGAAAAGTACAAATATTAGCTTAAAATGATAAACTATACGTACATTAAATTTTTTTTTTTAAAGAGTAGGCCTTTTCCTAATACTTAAAGAAGCTGTAACAAAGTCTAATACATGGTGACACTTTTGGATATCTGGCAATCTCTGAAGATAGAGTAGAGCTTCCTTATAGTGAATGGGTCTAAGAAGATGTAAAGTGGGTAAAATAAAAGCCCCTCTAGGAGCAGCATATAAAGGGCATAAAAGAAAAAAGTGCAAGGTACTCTGAGTTGATTTGGAGTCACAGGGACAAAGTGGTAAGTCCTTTTTCCAAAAACATGGTTCGGGGAAAGCTACCTTAAAATGAATTAGATTAAGGTGGTCATTCTGACCCTGGCGGTCATTGACTGCCAGGGCCAACGACCACGGAAGCACCGCCAACAGGCTGGCGGTGCTTCCTGGCCAATTCTGACCGCGGCGGTAAAGCCGCGGTCAGAAAAGGGAAACCGGCGGTTTCCCGCCGGTTTTCCCCTGGCCAAAGGAATCCTCCATGGCGGCGCTGCAAGCAGCGCCGCCATGGGGATTCCGACCCCCTTCCCGCCAGCCTATTCCTGGCGGTTTACACCGCCAGGAAGAGGCTGGCGGGAACGGGTGTCGTGGGGCCCCTGGGGGCCCCTGCACTGCCCATGCCACTGGCATGGGTAGTGCAGGGGCCCCCTAACAGGGCCCCATTAAGATTTTCAGTGTCTGCTTGGCAGACACTGAAAATCGCGACGGGTGCAACTGCACCCGTCGCACCCCAGCAAATCCGCCGGCTCCATTCGGAGCCGGCTTCATCTTTGCTGGGGCTTTCCCGTGGGCCGGTGGGCGATCTTTTGAAGATCGCCCGCCGGCCCAGCGGGAAAGTTAGAATGCTCCCTGCGGTCATTTGACCGCGGGCGATGTTTGGGCGGTTTCCGCCCGGCGGGCGGCGCCCGCCACCCGCCGGGGTTGGAATGACCCCCTAAGTCTAAAAAGTGTTAAAAGAGAAATTATTCTAAAACTTGAAAACCAAGTCAAATAGGGTTCAAGGCATGGAACAGTCACAATCCGAGAGTAGGAATCAAAAGTTTTCAATTTCAGGGAACTATAAAATCTCAGCTCTGATATATGCTCGGAGTAAGTAGACTTCAAGACAGACCTAGAGTTTGTAGTTAACAAATGGGGTTCATCAAACATGTATCTAAGCCCTAGGTTCTCAAAAGAGTTTCGCAGAAACATAAGCCAAGGAATCCTATTTGAATTTTCCAATTGTAGACAATCAGAAATACAGTCTTGGACCAATCTTGTCATAGGGTTTGACCAACATCTAATCCAGAGCAGTAGGGGAGCCATAAAGACCCTATCCTCCAAAAAGCGCTGACCAAGTTCTTCATGGCAGATTATGTTTGCGGTGCATTTTGGGACCAACAGTAATCTGCGCAGGAATTCATTTTCAACACTCTGGAGAGACGGTATTTTATTATAGCCCCAGACGCCTGCCCCATAAAGGACTGATGCAGTGCACTTAGAATTGTAAAGAGTTTTCATCTGTTCAGTGGGTCTATGACCTAGTTTATTTGAAAAGCGAAAAATCGCTTCATTATTCCTTATCAACTGTTGGAGCTTAAAATTAATGTGTGTCTTCCAGGAGAAAGAAGAACTCATGTACATGCCTAGATAACAAAATTCTTTGACCTTATTAAGAGTATGCCCTCCCATAGTAAATTGTTTAGACTTTGTGTTACGTGGGCCACAAGTCATAACGAAAGTCTTGGGGTAATTTACTTTCAGATCAAGGTTCAACATAAAATTATAAAATGCGTCCAGTAGTCCCTGTAAACCATTTGCAGTACGAGCGATTAAAACTGCATCATCAGCATATAATAAAACTGGAAGTAGTCTCTGGCCCATCTTCGGTACGTCCTTTGCATGTTTTACCAGTGAATCATAGAGCCCATTTATGTATATCAGAAAAAGAAAAGGGGCTAAAATACATCCCTGCCTTACACCCGTGGTTGACGGGATGGGGGAGGTTCTCTGCCCATGTGAGCCGGCCTGAACAGAAATCGTTAAGTCTGTGTGTAGGCGTTTAATTAGCTCCAATAGAGCCGGATCACAGCCTAAGACTTCCAAAATTTGCCATAACTTTGACCTATTAACCATATCAAAGGCACTGGTTAGATCAATGAAAGCCATATGAATAGACTCTTTTTTGACTATCACATATTTACTGAGTATCAGCTGCAAGTTTAAGACTTGCTCAACTGTGCCAACACCGGGTCTAAAACCAAATTGAATAGGAGAAAAGGGGGTCATTCTGACCTTGGCGGTCCATGACCGCCATGGCGGAGTGCGGCGGAAGCACCGCCAACAGGCTGGCGGTGCTTCCTGGGCGATTCTGACCGCAGCGGTAAAGCCGCGGTCGGAAAAGGGGAGCCGGCGGTTTCCCGCCGGTTTCCCGCTGGCCCAGTGAACCCGCCATGGCGGCGCTGCTTGCAGCACCGCCATGGGGATTCCGACCCCCTTACCGCCAGCCTGTTTCTGGCGGTGTCCACCGCCGGAACCAGGATGGCGGGAACGGGTGCCGTGGGGCCCCTGGGGGCCCCTGCACTGCCCATGCCACTGGCATGGGCAGTGCAGGGGCCCCCTAACAGGGCCCCACAAAGATTTTCACTGTCTGCGTAGCAGACAGTGAAAATCGCGATGGGTGCCACTGCACCCGTCGCACCCCTTCAACTCCGCCGGCTCCATTCCGAGCCGGCTTCATTGTTGGAGGGGCTGTCCCGCTGGGCCGGCCGGCGGTCTTCTGGCGGTCGCCCGCCGGCCCAGCGGGAAAGCCGGAATGACCGCCGCGGTCTTTTGACCGTGGTGCGGTCTTTCGTCGGGAACCGCCTGGCGGGCGGCGACTGCCGACCATGGCGGTCAGAATGACCGCCAAAATCTGGGCCTCGGTCACCCAATCGTCTAAACGGGACAGGATCACGCTACCTAAAATCTTTGCCGTCGAATCGATAAGAGAAATTGGTCTGTAACAAGAAGGATCTTGTCTATTTCCTTTTTTGAAGATGGGGACAATAATAGCCGATTTCCATGAGAGGGGCACGTTACTGTTTACCACACTATTCAACACATTTGTAACTAACGGACCCCAATGATCAATTTCTTATTTAAAAAGATCAGCGGGAACCCCATCGGGACCAGGAGCCTTTCCCTGCCTTGATCTGTCAATAGCACTTTTGACCTTTGGGGCCTTAGTATTAGAGTCTAAAATAAAATGTGCAGAAGGATTAACTGTTACATGCGGATTCTCATAAGATCCTGAACAGAAGACTTTCCTAAAATGATTTACCCAGACGTCCTCAGCAATAAGACAGTCATTGGCCAAAGAGTTGTTGTCAGAAAAGTAAGAGTGATTTATCACTTTCCAGAATTTAGAAGTATCCTTCTGCTCAGATGCAGCCAAAAGTTCGCCCCAGGCCCTAGACCTAATTTCTGATTTCCAAAGTGCTACTGATTATATCTACATTCCAGCCACAGATTCATGTGGTGGTGCATTCTTCCATTTAATTGATCATTGTAGGAAAGTATAATCTTGCCTGGCATGTTACCCCCATATTTCACTGTATATATGTTGTTTTTAGTGTATGTGTCACTGGGACCCTGCCAGCCAGGGCCCCAGTGCTCATACGTGTGCCCTGTATATGTTCCCTGTGTGATGACTAACTGTCTCACTGAGGCTCTGATAATCAGAACCTCAGTGGTTATGCTCTCTCTGCTTTCTAAATTGTCACTAACAGGCTAGTGACCAATTTCACCAATTCACATTGGCATACTGGAACACCCTTATACTTCAATAGTATATGGTACTGAGGTGCCCAGGGTATTGGGGTTCCAGGAGATCCCTATGGGCTGCAGCATTTCTTTTGCCACCCATAGGGAGCTCTGACAATTCTTACACAGGCCTGCCACTGCAGCCTGAGTGAAATAAAGTCCACGTTATTTCACAACCATTTACCACTGCACTTAAGTAACTTATAAGTCACCTATATGTCTAACCCTCACCTGGTGAAGGTTGGGTGCTAAGTTACTTAGTGTGTGGGCACCCTGGCACCAGCCAAGGTGCCCCCACATCGTTCAGGGCAAATTCCCCGGACTTTGTGAGTGCGGGGACACCATTTCACGCGTGCACTATACATAGCTCACTACCTATGTATAGCATCACAATGGTAACTCCGAACATGGCCATGTAACATGATCCCCCGAGTCTCTAGCACAGACCCGGGTACTGCCAAACTGCCTTTCCCGGGGTTTCACTGCAGCTGCTGCCAACCCCTCAGACAGGTTTCTGCCCTCCTGGGGTCCAGCCAGGCTTGGCCCAGGAAGGCAGAGCAAAGGACTTCCTCAGAGAGAGGGTGTTACACCCTCTCCCTTTGGAAAAAGGTGTCAGGGCTGGGGAGGAGTAGCCTCCCCCAGCCTCTGGAAATGCTTTGATGGGCACAGATGGTGCCCATCTCTGCATAAGCCAGTCTACACCGGTTCAGGGATCCCCCAGCCCTGCTCTGGCGCGAAACTGGACAAAGGAAAGGGGAGTGACCACTCCCCTGACCTGCACCTCCCAGGGGAGGTGCCCAGAGCTCCTCCAGCGTGCCCTAGATCTCTGCCATCTTGGATTCAGAGGTGTGCTGGCACACTGGACTGCTCTGAGTGGCCAGGGCCAGCAGGTGATGTCAGAGACTCCTTCTGATAGGCTCTTACCTGTGTTACTAGCCTATCCTCCTTCCTAGGTAGCCAAAGCTCCTTTTCTGGCTATTTAGGGTCTCTGCTTTGGGGAATTCTTCAGATACCAAATGCAAGAGCTCATCAGAGTTCCTCTGCATCTCCCTCTTCACCTTCTGCCAAAGCATTGACCGCTGACTGCTCAGGACGCCTGCAAAACCGCAACAAAGTAGCAAAGACGACTACTGCAACCTTGAATCACTTCATCCTGCTGGCTTTCTCGCCTGTTTCCTGGTGGTGCATGCTCTGGAGGTAGCCTGCCTCCCTCTTGTAACAGGAGCTCTGAAGAAATCTCCTGTGGGTCGACGGAATCTTCCCCCTGCAACCGCAGGCAACAAAAGACTGCATCACCGGTCCTCTGGGTCCCCTCTCAGCACGACGAGCGTGGTCCCTGGAACTCATCAACTCTGTCCAAGTGACTCACACAGTCCAGTGACTCTTCAGTCCAAGTTTGGTGGAGGTAAGTCCTTGCCTCCCCATGCTAGACTGCATTGCTGGGTACCGTGTGATTTGCAGCTGCTCCGGCTCCTGTGCACTCTTCGAGGAGTTCCTTTGTGCACAGCCAAACCTGGGTCCCCGACACTCTAACCTGCAGTGCACAACCTACTGAGTTGTCCACCGGTGTCGTGGAAATCCCTTTTGTGACTTCGGGTGGACTCCGGTTCACTCCTCTTCCAAGTGCCTGTTCCGGTACTTCTGCGGGTGCTGCCTGCTTCTGTGAGGGCTCCCTGACTTGCTGGGCACCCCCTTTGTCTCCTCATCCAAGTAGTGACATCCTGGTCCCTCCTGGGCCACAGCAGCATCCAAAAACCCTAAACGCGACTCTTGCAGCTAGCAAGGCTTGTTTGCAGTCTTTCTGCGTGGGAACACCTCTGCAAGTCCTCTTCATTCTTGCAGAACACCAAGCTTCTTCCATCCGGTGGCAGCTTCTTTGCACCCTCAGCTGGCATTTCCTGGGCATCTGCCCACTCTCGACATTGTCGTGACTCTTGGACTTGGTCCCCTTGTTTCACAGGACCTCAGGTCCGGAAATCCACTGTTGTTGCTTTGCTGGTGTTGGTCTTCCTTGCAGAATCCCCCTATCACGACTTCTGTGCTCTCTGGGGGTTGTAGGTGCACTTTACACCTACCTTACAGGGTCTTGGGGTGGGCTACTTTTCTAACCCTCACTGTTTTCTTACAGTCCCAGTGACCCTCTACAAGCTCACATAGGTTTGGCGTCCATTCGTGGTTTGCATTCCACTTTTGGAGTATATGGGTTGTGTTGCCCCTATACCTATGTGCTCCTATTGCAATCTACTGCAACTTTACATTGCTTGCATTACTTCCTTTTGCTATTACTGCATATTTTTGGTATTGTGTACATATATCTTGTGTATATTTGTCATCCTCATACTGAGGGTACTCACTGAGATACTTTTTGCATATTGTCATAAAAATAAAGTACCTTTATTTTTAGTATATCTGTGTATTGTGTTTTCTTATGATATTGTGCATATGACACCAGTGGTATAGTAGGAGCTTTGCATGTCTCCTAGTTCGGCCTAAGCTGCTCTGCCATAGCTACCTTCTATCAGCCTAAGCTGCTAGAAACACCTCTTCTCCACTAATAAGGGATAACTGGACCTGGTACAAAGTGTAAGTACCCCTTGGTACCCACTACAAGCCCGGCCAGCCTCCTACATTGGTTGTGCAGCAGTGGGATAAGTACTTGCAACTACTTACCACTTTGTCATTTTGTACCTTTCATAAGAGAAAAATATACAAAACAAGTTCAGTCTATGTACACCTAACCAAAAAGTTTTGTTTTTCTTCTCTTACACTATCTGCTAAGTGCTGAAAAGTACTCCTAAACTTTCAAAAAGTTTAAAAAGTTTTAAAAAGTTTTTTTTTCTGTTCTTTAAAAAGTCCTGAAACCTTTTCTCTCTTATCTCTGTCCCTAAACCTTCTTTTATCATGTCTGATGTAGGGACTTCTCTTAAAATGGTCAATACAACATATGACAATCTTAACTTTAAGAGCCTAAGGAGTCTCTGCATTGATAGAGGTTTAGTGGTAGGAAAGAACCCCTCTAGAGAATTTCTGTCTAATATGCTTATTGAGAATGATAAGGGCCAGGGTGGCACCTCATCTGAAAAGTTGATAGATTGCTCACACTCTGATGGGAGCCCCTTGAGAGAGTGGTACAGGGTTCTCCTCCTAATCTGCCCCTTAGCAGACCACCTAGCAATGCTGGTAGTAATAGAAGCTCCCATCATAGTAGGGATGTTTTTGTTCCTGAAGGCCAGGTTGTTAGAGTGCAAGCTGTTAGAGACAGGTCTCCCTCTGTTCAATCCCATATTTCTTCTGTGTCAAAGGATTCCCAACCCACAGACCTTCAATACAAATTGTTAGAAAGGGAACTCAATAAGTTGAGAGTGGAAGAGACCAGGCTGAAGCTTAAACAGCAACAGCTGCTCTAGACAGGGAATCCCTAGACTTAGAGAAGGAGAGACAGAGATTGGGGTTAGGACCCCATGGTGGCAACAGCAGTATTCCTGATAGCAATCCTGTGAGAGAGCATGATTCCAGGAATCTGCACAAGATAGTTCCCCCTTACAAGGAGGGGGATGACATTAACAAGTGGTTTGCTGCACTTTAGAGGGTCTGTATGGTACAGGGGGTCCCTCAAAGGCAGTGGGCTGCTATCCTATGGCTATCTTTTAATGGAAAGGGTAGAGATAGGCTCCTTACTGTTAAAGAAAGTGATGCCAATAATTTTACAGTTTTGAAGGATACACTCTTGGATGGATTTGGCTTAACCACTGAACAATACAGGATGAAGTTCAGAGAAACCAGAAAAGAGTCCTCACAAGACTGGGTAGACTTTGTTGACTATTCAGTGAAGGCCTTGGAGGGGTGGTTACATGGCAGTAAAGTTTCTGACTATGAAAGCCTGTACAATCTAGTCCTGAGAGAGCATATTCTGAATAACTGTCTGTCTGATTTGTTACACCAATATCTAGTGGATTCAGATCTGACCTCTCCCCAACAATTGGGAAAGAAGGCAGACAAATGGGTCAGAACAAGAGTGAACAGAAAAGTTCATACAGGGGGTGACAAGGATGGCAAGAAGAAGGATGGTAAGTCTTCAGACAAGGGTGGGGACAAATCTAAAAATGAGTCTTCATCAGGCCCACAAAAACACTCTGGTGGGGGTGGTGGGTCCAAATCCTCTTCTAATCAATTAAAGAAACCATGGTGCTATTTATGTAAAGTAAAAGGCCATTGGACAACTGATGCCAGTTGTCCAAAGAAAAGCACCAAACCTCCCACTACCACAACCCCTACTGCAACCTCTAGTGCCCCTAGTAATAGCAGTGGTGGTGGGAGCAAACCTACTAATAGCCAATCCAAGGGAGTAGCTGGGCTTACTTTTGGTAATTTAGCTGGGGTTGGTCTTGTTAGGGAGACCACAGAGGCTGTGCTAGTCTCTGAAGGTGCCATTGATTTGGCTACCTTGGTCGCTTGTCCCCTTAATATGGATAAGACAAGCAACTTCCCCTAATCAATGGTGTTGAGGTTCAGGCCTACAGGGACACAGGTGTCAGTGTTACCATTGTGATAGAGAAACTGGTACACCCTGAACAACACCTACTTGGTCACCAGTACCAAGTGACAGACGCTCATAACAACACTCTTAGCCACCCCATTGCTGTTGTGAATCTCAACTGGGGGGGGGTTACTGGTCCAAAGAAAGTTGTGGTTGCCTCAGATTTACCTGTAGACTGTCTACTAGGGAACGATTTAGAGACATCAGCTTGGGCAGAGTTGGAGGCTCATGCAGCAATGCTGGGCATTCCTGGGCATATTTTTGCTTTGACAAGGGCTCAGGCCAAAAAGAAAAAAGGACAGGGTGACTTTGATCCTGGAACAATGGACCAAGTGCTCCCTAAAGCTAGGGTTAGTAAGGGTAAATCCCTACCCACTATCCCTCCCTCTACAGATGATTCAACTTCTGAGGAAGAAGAATTTCCCCCCTGTGCAGAACCTTCACCAGAGGAGCTGGCAGCAGACACTGCTGAGCTTTTGGGTGGAGGGGGGCCTGCCAGGGAGGAGCTGAGTGTGGCACAGCAATCCTGTCCCACATTAGAGGGTCTCAGACAGCAAGCTGTCAAGCAGCAAAATGGGGATGTCAGTGACTCACATAGAGTTTGCTGGGAGGACAACCTCTTGTACACAGAGGCAAGGGATCCAAAACCTGGAGCAGCCAGGAGATTGGTCGTTCCCCTGCAGTACAGAGAGTTCCTCCTAACTCTGGCACATGCCATTCCTTTGGCTGGACATCTGGGTCAGATTAAAACATGGGAAAGTCTTGTCCGCCTGTTTCACTGGCCTAGGATGTCAGAGGACACAAAAGACTTTTTTATGTCTGCATACTTGAAGGCATTGTGGAAGGAATGTGGTGTAACATACAAATTCACCACACCTTATCATCCACAAACAAATTGACTGGTAGAGAGGTTTAATAAAACTCTCAAAGGAATGATAATGGGACTCCCTGAAAAACTCAGGAGGAGATTGGATGTCCTGTTACCTTGCCTCCTTTTTGCTTACAAGGAGGTACCCCAGAAAGGAGTGGGCTTCAGCCCCTTTGAACTCCTCTTTGGACACCCTGTAAGAGGTCCCCTGACACTTGTAAAGGAGGGTTGGGAACAACCTTTAAAAGATCCCAAGCAAGACATAGTGGACTATGTACTCGGCCTAAGATCCAGAATGGCTGAGTACATGAAAAAGGCCAGTAAAAACCTTCAGGCCAGCCAAGAGCTCCTAAAGCAATGGCATGACCAGAAGGCTGTTCTGATTCAGGACCAACCAGGACAGAAGGTGTGGGTATTGGAGCCTGTGGCCCCAAGAGCACTCCAAGACAAATGGAGTGGACCCCATCTCATTGCTGAAAAGAAGGGCGAGGGCACCTATTTGGTTGACCTGGGCACTGCCAGGAGTCCCCTTAGGGTGCTCCATGTCAATCGCCTAAAACCCTACTATGACAGGGCTGATCTCACCCTGCTCATGGCAACAGATGAGGGACAGGAAGAAGAGAGTGACCCTCTCCCTGATCTCTTATCTTCCACAGAACAGGATGCTCTAGTGGAAGGTGTAGTGTTGGCAGACTGTCTTACTGCTGAGCAAAAAGACAACTGCATAAATCTCCTAGGTCAGTTTTCTGAACTCTTTTCAACTGTGCCAGGCACCACATCTTGGTGTGAGCACACAAAAGATGCTGGAGACAGCATGCCTGTCAAAAGTAAAATCTATAGGCAGCCTGACCATGTCAGGGACTGCATAAAACAAGAAGTTCAGAAAATGCTTGAACTAGGAGTGGTTGAACATTCTGAAAGCCCATGGGCCTCTCCTGTGGTGCTTGTACCAAAGCCTCACTCAAAAGATGGGAAAAGAGAGATGAGGTTTTGTGTAGATTACAGAGGTCTCAACCAGGTAACAAAAACTGATGCTCACCCTATACCCAGGGCAGATGAGCTCATAGATACACTGGCATCTGCCAAGTATCTAAGCACCTTTGATATGACTGCAGGGTATTGGCAGATCAAGTTATCAGAGGATGCTAAAGCAAAAACGGAATTTTCGACTATTAGAGGGTACTACCAATTCACAGTAATGCCCTTTGGTTAGAAAAATGCACCGGACACTTTTCAGAGGTTGGTGAATACAGTCCTGCAAGGGTTGGAGTCTTTTAGTGCAGCATATCTGGATGATATAGCTGTCTTTAGCTCCAGATGGGATGATCACCTGGTCCACCTGTGGAAAGTTTTGGAGGCCATGCAAAAGGCAGGCCTCACTATCAAGGCTTCAAAGTGCCAGATAGGGCAGGGGAAAGTGGTTTATCTGGGACACCTGGTAGGTGGAGAAAAGATTGTACCACTTCAGGGCAAAATCCAGACAATCATGGATTGGGTTCCCCCTACAACTCAGACCCAGATGAGAGCCTTCTTAGGCCTCACTGGGTATTACAGGAGATTCATTAAAAACTATGGCTCCATTCCAGCCCCACTTAATGATCTCACTTCCAAGAAGATGCCTAAAAAGGTGTTGTGGTATTGTGGACAGCTAGCTGTCAGAAAGCTTTTGAGGAGCTCAAACAGGCCATGTGCACTGCACCTGTCCTGAAAAGCCCATGTTACTCCAAGAAATTAATTGTTCAAACTGATGCATCTGAATTAGGGGTAGGGGCAGTCTTATCACAACTCAATTCTGAGGGCCAGGATCAACCTGTTGCTTTTATCAGCAGGAGGTTGACCCCTAGAGAAAAGCGTTGGTCTGCCATAGAGAGGGAGGCCTTTGCTGTGGTCTGGGCACTGAAAAAGTTGAGTCCATACCTGTTTGGCACTCACTTCATTGTTCAGACAGACCACAAACCTCTACTTGGGCTAAAACAAATGAAAGGTAAAAACCCTAAATTGTTGAGGTGGTCCATATTTCTACAGGGAATGGACTATACAGTGGAACATAGACCTGGGAGTACCCACTCCAATGCAGATGGTCTCTCCAGATATTTCCACTTAGACAATGAAGACTCATCAGGTAATGGCTAGTCTTATTGTCCTTCGTTTGGGGGGGGTTGTGTAGGAAGTATCATCTTGCCTGGCATTTTACCCCCATATTTCACTGTATATATGTTGTTTTAGTGTATGTGTCACTGGGACCCTGCCAGCTAGGGCCCCAGTGCTCATAAGTGTGTCCTGTATGTGTTCCCTGTGTGATGACTGTCTCACTGAGGCTCTGCTAATCAGAACCTCATTGGTTATGCTCTCTCTGCTTTCTAAATTGTCACTAACTAAGTTGGCTAGTGACCAATTTCACCAATTCACATTGGCATACTGGAACACCCTTATAATTCCCTAGTATATGGTACTGAGGTACCCAGGGTATTGGGGTTCCAGGAGATCCCTATGGGCTGCAGCATTTCTTTTGCCACCCATAGGGAGCTCTGACAATTCTTACACAGGCCTGCCATTGCAGCCTGAGTGAAATAAAGTCCACGTTATTTCACAACCATTTACCACTGCACTTAAGTAACTTATAAGTCACCTATTTGTCTAACCCTCACCTGGTAAAGGTTGGGTGCTAAGTTACTTAGTGTGTGGGCACCCTGGCACTAGCCAAGGTGCCCCCGCTTCGTTCAGGGCAAATTCCCCGGACTTTGTGAGTGCGGGGAGACCATTTCACAGGTGCACTATACATAGGTCACTACCTATGTATAGCGTCACAATGGTAACTCCGAACATGGCCATGTAACATGATCCCCTGAGTCTCTAGCACAGACCCGGGTACTGCCAAACTGCCCTTCCCGGGGTTTCACTGCAGCTGCTGCTGCTGCCAACCCCTCAGACAGGTTTCTGCCCTCCTGGGGTCCAGCCAGGCCTGCCCCAGGAAGGCAGAACAAAGGACTTCCTCAGAGAGAGGCTGTTACACCCTCTCCCTTTGGAAAAAGAGTCAGGGCTGGGGAGGAGAAGCCTTCCCCAGCCTCTGGAAATGCTTTGATGGGCACAGATGGTGCCCATCTCTGCATAAGCCAGTCTACACAGGTTCAGGGTTCCCCCAGCCCTTCTCTCGTGCGAACTGGACAAAGGAAAGGGGAGTGACCACTCCCCTGACCTGCACCTCCCAGGGGAGGTGCCCAGAGCTCCTCCAGCGTGCCCAAGACCTCTGCCATCTTGGATTCAGAGGTGTGCTGGCACACTGGACTGCTCTGAGTGGCCAGAGCCAGCAGGTGATGTCAGAGACTCCTTCTGTTAGGCTCTTACCTGTGTTACTAGCCTAGCCTCCTTCCTAGGTAGCCAAACCTCCTTTTCTGGCTATTTCGGGTCTCTGCTTTGGGGAATTCTTCAGATACCGAATGCAAGAGCTCATCAGAGTTCCTCTGCATCTCCCTCTTCACCTTCTGCCAAAGGATCGACCGCTGATTGCTCAGGATGCCTGCAAAACCGAAACAAAGTAGCAAAGACGACTACTGCAACCTTGTATCGCTTCATCCTGCTGGCTTTCTCGCCTGTTTCCTGGTGGTGCATGCTCTGGAGGTAGCCTGCCTCCTTCTTGCACCAGGAGCTCTGAAGAAATCTCCCGTGGGTCGACGGAATCTTCCCCCTGCATCCGCAGGCAACAAAAGATTGCATCACCGGTCCTCTGGGTCCCCTCTCAGCAGGACGAGCGTGGTCCCTGGAACTCAGCAACTCTGTCTAAGTGACTCCCACAGTCCAGTGACTCTTCAGTCCAAGTTTGGTGGAGGTAAGTCCTTGCCTCCCCACGCTAGACTTCATTGCTGGGTACCGCGTGATTTGCAGCTGCTCCGGCTCCTGTGCACTCTTCGAGGATTTCCTTCATGCACAGCCAAGCCTGGGTCGCCGACACTCTAACCTGCAGTGCACAACCTTCTGTGTTGTCCTCCGGCGTCGTGGGACTCCCTTTTGTGACTTCGGGTGGACTCCGGTTCACTCCTCTTCCAAGTGCCTGTTCCGGTACTTCTGCGGGTGCTGCCTGCTTCTGTGAGGGCTCCCTGACTTGCTGGGCTCCCCCTCTGTCTCCTCATCCAAGTGGCGACATCCTGGTCCCTCCTGGGCCACAGCAGCATCCAAAAACCCTAACCGTGACCCTCTGCAGCTAGCAAGGCTTGTTTTCGGTCTTTCTGCATGGGAATACCTCTGAAAGCTTCTTCACGACGTGCGACATCCATCCTCCAAAGGGGAAGTTCCTAGTCCTCTTCGTTCTTGCAGAACACCAAGCTTCTTCCATCCGGTGGCAGCTTCTTTGCATCCTCAGCTGGCATTCCCTCGGCTCCTGCCCACTCTCGACATTGTCGCGACTCTTGGACTTGGTCCCCTTGTTTCACAGGTACTCAGGTCTGGAAATCCACTGTTGTTGCTTTGCTAGTGTTGGTCTTCCTTGCAGAATCCCCCTATCACGACTTCTGTGCTCTCTGGGGGTTGTAGGTGCACTTTACACCTACCTTACAGGGTCTTGGGGTGGCCTACTTTTCTAACCCTCGCTGTTTTCGTACAGTCTCAGCGGCCCTCTACAAGCTCACATAGGTTTGGCGTCCATTCGTGGTTTGCATTCCACTTTTGGAGTATATGGTTTGTGTTGCCCCTATATCTATGTGGTCCTATTGCAATCTACTGTAACTTTACATTGCTTGCAATACTTCATTTTGCTATTACTGCATATTTTTGGTAGAGTGTACATATATCTTGTGTATATTCGTCATCCTCATACTGAGGGTACTCACTGAGATACTTTTGGCATATTTTCATAAAAATAAAGTACCTTTATTTTTAGTATATCTGTGTATTGTGTTTTCTTATGATATTGTGCATATGACACCAGTGGTATAGTAGGAGCTTTGCATGTCTCCTAGTTCAGCCTAAGCTGCTCTGCTATATCTACCTTCTATCAGCCTAAGCTGCTAGAAACACATCTTCTACACTAATAAGGGATAACTGGACCTGGTACAAAGTGTAAGTACCCGTTTGTAGGAAAGTACCATCTTGCCTGGCATGTTACCCCCATTTTTCACTGTATATATGTTGTTTTAGTTGTATGTGTCACTGGGACCCTGGTAACCCAGGGCCCCAGTGCTCATAAGTGTGCCTGAATGTGTTACCTGTGTAGTGACTAACTGTCTCACTGAGGCTCTGCTAATCAGAACCTCAGTGGTTATGCTCTCTCATTTCTTTCTAAATTGTCACTAACAGGCTAGTGACCATTTTTACCAATTTTACATTGGCTTACTGGAACACCCTTATAATTCCCTAGTATATGGTACTGAGGTACCCAGGGTATTGGGGTTCGAGGAGATCCCTATGGGCTGCAGCATTTCTTTTGCCACCCATAGGGAGCTCTGACAATTCTTACACAGGCCTGCCACTGCAGCCTGAGTGAAATAACGTCCACGTTATTTCACACCCATTTTACACTGCACTTAAGTAACTTATAAGTCACCTATATGTCTAACCTTTACCTGGTAAAGGTTAGGTGCAAAGTTACTTAGTGTGAGGGCACCCTGGCACTAGCCAAGGTGCCCCCATATTGTTCAGAGCCAATTCACTGAACTTTGTGAGTGCGGGGACACCATTACACGCGTGCACTACATATAGGTCACTACCTATATGTAGCTTCACCATGGTAACTCCGAATATGGCCATGTAACATGTCTATGATCATGGAATTGCCCCCTCTATGCCATCCTGGCATTGTTGGTACAATTCCATGATCCCAATGGTCTGTAGCACAGACCCTGATACTGCCAGACAGCCCTTCCTGGGGTTTCTCTGCAGCTGCTGCTGCTGCCAACCCCTCAGACAGGCAGCTGCCCTCCTGGGGTCCAGCCAGGCCTGGCCCAGGATGGCAGAACAAAGAACTTCCTCTGAGAGAGGGTGTGACACCCTCTCCCTTTGGAAAATGGTGTGAAGGCAGGGGAGGAGTAGCCTCCCCCAGCCTCTGGAAATGCTTTGTTGGGCACAGATGTGCCCAATTCTGCATAAGCCAGTCTACACCGGTTCAGGGACCCCTTAGCCCCTGCTCTGGCGCGAAACTGGACAAAGGAAAGGGGAGTGACCACTCCCCTGACCTGCACCTCCCCTGGGAGGTGTCCAGAGCTCCTCCAGTGTGCTCCAGACCTCTGCCATCTTGGAAACAGAGGTGCTGCTGGCACACTGGACTGCTCTGAGTGGCCAGTGCCACCAGGTGACGTCAGAGACTCCTTGTGATAGGCTCCTTCAGGTGTTAGTAGCCTTTCCTCTCTCCTAGGTAGCCAAACCCTCTTTTCTGGCTATTTAGGGTCTCTGTCTCTGGGGAAACTTTAGATAACGAATGCATGAGCTCAGCCGAGTTCCTCTGCATCTCCCTCTTCACCTTCTGATAAGGAATCGACCGCTGACCACGCTGGAAGCCTGCAAACCTGCAACATAGTAGCAAAGACGACTACTGCAACTCTGTAACGCTGATCCTGCCGCCTTCTCGACTGTTTTCCTGCTTGTGCATGCTGTGGGGGTAGTCTGCCTCCTCTCTGCACCAGAAGCTCCGAAGAAATCTCCTGTGGGTCGACGGAATCTTCCCCCTGCAACCGCAGGCACCAAAAAGCTGCATTACCGGTCCCTTGGGTCTCCTCTCAGCACGACGAGCGAGGTCCCTCGAATCCAGCGACACCGTCCAAGTGACCCCCACAGTCCAGTGACTCTTCAGCCCAAGTTTGGTGGAGGTAAGTCCTTGCCTCACCTCGCTGGGCTGCATTGCTGGGAACCGTGACTTTGCAAGCTACTCCGGCCCCTGTGCACTTCCGGCGGAAATCCTGTGTGCACAGCCAAGCCTGGGTCCACGGCACTCTAACCTGCATTGCACGACTTTCTAAGTTGGTCTCCGGCGACGTGGGACTCCTTTGTGCAACTTCGGCGAGCACCGTTTCACGCATCCTCGTAGTGCCTGTTTCTGGCACTTCTCCGGGTGCTACCTGCTTTATTGAGGGCTCTTTGTCTTGCTCGACGTCCCCTCTCTCTGCAGGTCCAATTTGCGACCTTCTGGTCTCTCCTGGGCCCCAGCAGCGTCCAAAAACGCCAAACGCACGATTTGCGTGTAGCAAGGCTTGTTGGCGTCCATCCGGCGGGAAAACACTTCTGCACGACTCTCCAAGGCGTGGGGGATCCATCCTCCAAAGGGGAAGTCTCTAGCCCTTGTCGTTCCTGCAGTATTCACAGTTCTTCAGCCAAGTAAGAGTTTCTTTGCACCAACCGCTGGCATTTCTTGGGCATCTGCCCATCTCCGAGCTGCTTGTGACTTTTGGACTTGGTCCCCTTGTTCCACAGGTACCCTCAGACAGGAATCCATCGTTGTTGCATTGCTGATTTGTGTTTTCCTTGCATTCTCCCTCTAACACGACTATTTTGTCCTTAGGGGAACTTTGGTGCACTTTGCACTCACTTTTCAGGGTCTTGGGGAGGGTTATTTTGCTAACTCTCACTATTTTCTAATAGTCCCAGCGACCCTCTACAAGGTCACATAGGTTTGGGGTCCATTCGTGGTTCGCATTCCACTTCTGGAGTATATGGTTTGTGTTGCCCCTATCCCTATGTTTCCCCATTGCATCCTATTGTAACTATACATTGTTTGCACTGTTTTCTAAGACTATACTGCATATTTTTGCTATTGTGTATATATATCTTGTGTATATTTCCTATCCTCTCACTGAGGGTACACTCTAAGATACTTTGGCATATTGTCATAAAAATAAAGTACCTTTATTTTTAGTATAACTGTGTATTGTGTTTTCTTATGATATTGTGCATATGACACTAAGTGGTACTGTAGTAGCTTCACACGTCTCCTAGTTCAGCCTAAGCTGCTCTGCTAAGCTACCATTATCTATCAGCCTAAGCTGCTAGACACCCTATACACTAATAAGGGATACCTGGGCCTGGTGCAAGGTGTAAGTACCCCTTGGTACTCACTACAAGCCAGTCCAGCCTCCTACATTGGTTGTGCAGCGGTGGGATAAGTGCTTTGAGACTACTTACCACTCTTGTCATTGTACTTTTCATAAGAGAAAAATATACAAAACAAGGTCAGTGTATATACACATAGCCAAAAAGTTTTGCATTTCCTCTTTTCACTCTTTTCTAAGTGCTGAAAAGTACTTCTAAACTTTCAAAAAGTTATTAAAAGTTTAAAAAGTTTTTTCTGTCTTTCCAAAAAGTTCTGAAAACTTTTTTCTCTTTGTCTATCACTTTAACTCTCTCTAAAAATGTCTGGCACAGGCCAAAAAGTTGAACTGTCCAAACTTGCATATGATCACCTTAGCTGGAAAGGAGCAAGGAGTCTCTGCATAGAGAGAGGTTTGAGTGTAGGGAGGAATCCTTCCTTAGAACTGTTAATTAATATGCTTAGAGTACAGGATAAGGCCATAAGTGCCCAATCTGTAGAAAAAGTAGCTAATGGTTCTCAATCTGATCCAGGGACTCCCCCAGGAAAAGGTTCAGGAAAGAAACTTCTCAGCCTGCCCATTACTAGACAGTCTAGCATAGTTGGTACAGAGGTTGAATCACATCATACTGATGATGTGCTCTCACATTATGCTGGTAGCCAAGCTGTTAGGGTGCCCCTTGTAAGGGACAGGTCTCCTTCTGTTCATTCCCATCATACCTCTGTATCTAGAAATGTCCCTCCCACCCACCCTGATGACAGACTTTTAGAAAGGGAGCTCAATAGATTGAGAGTGGAGCAAACCAGACTGAAGCTCAAGAAGCAACAGCTGGATTTGGATAGACAGTCTTTAGAAATAGAGAGGGAAAGACAGAAGATGGGTTTAGATACCCATGGTGGCAGCAGCAGTATTCCCCATAGTCATCCTGCAAAAGAGCATGATTCCAGGAATCTGCACAAGATAGTTCCCCCTTATAAGGAGGGGGATGACATTAACAAGTGGTTTGCTGCACTTGAGAGGGCCTGTGCTGTACAGGATGTCCCTCAAAAGCAGTGGGCTGCTATCCTATGGCTATCATTTACTGGAAAAGGTAGGGATAGGCTCCTTACTGTAAAAGAAAATGATGCTAACAATTTCCAAGTTCTTAAGAATGCACTCCTGGATGGTTATGGCTTAACCACTGAACAGTACAGGATAAAGTTCAGAGATACCAAAAAGGAGTCTTCACAAGACTGGGTTGATTTCATTGACCAGGCAGTGAAGGCCTTGGAGGGGTGGTTACATGGCAGTAAAGTTACTGATTATGACAGCCTGTATAACTTGATCCTGAGAGAGCATATTCTTAATAATTGTGTGTCTGATTTGTTGCACCAGTACTTGGTGGACTCTGATCTGACCTCTCCCCAAGAATTGGGAAAGAAGGCAGACAAATGGGTCAGAACAAGAGTGAACAGAAAAGTTCATACAGGGGGTGACAAAGATGGCAACAAAAAGAAGGATGGTAAGTCTTCTGACAAAGGTGGGGACAAATCTAAAAATGAGTCTTCATCAGGCCCACAAAAACACTCTGGTGGGGGTGGTGGGCCCAAATCCTCCTTTAATCAGAACAAGGAAAAGAAACCATGGTGCTATTAATGTAAGATAAAAGGCCATTGGACAACAGATCCCAGTTGTCCAAAGAAAGGCACCACAGCTCCTACCACTACAACCCCTACTGCTACACCTAGTGTCCCTACTAATAGCAGTGGTGGTGGGAGCAAACCTACTAATAGCCAATCCAAGGGAGTAGCTGGGCTCACTTTTGGTAATTTAGTTGGGGTTGGTCTAATTAGGGAGACCACAGAGGCTACTTTAGTCTCTGAAGGGGCTATTGACTTAGCCACTTTGGTTGCTTGCCCCCATAACTTGGAGAAGTACAAGCAACTAACCCTAATAAATGGTGTTGAGGTCCAGGCCTACAGGGACACAGGTGCCAGTGTCACAATGGTGATTGAGAAACTGGTGCACCCTGAACAACACATACTTGGACACCAGTACCAAGTAACCGATGCTCACAACATAACACAAAGCCACCCCATGGCTGTTGTAAATCTCAACTGGGGGGGGGTATCTGGTCCAAAGAAAGTTGTGGTAGCTTCAGATTTACCTGTAGACTGTCTATTAGGGAACGATTTGGAGACATCAGCTTGGTCAGATGTGGAGTTGGAGGCCCATGCAGCAATGCTGGGCATCCCAGGGCATATTTTTGCTTTGACAAGGGCTCAGGCCAAAAAGCAAAAAGGACAGGGAAGCTTGGATCCTGGAACAATGGACCAAGTGCTCCCTAAAGCTAGGGTTAGTAGAAGCAAACCACTTCCTACTATCCCTCCCTCTACAGTGGATTCTACTTCTGAGGAAGAAGAATTCCCTCCCTGTGCAGAACCTACACCAGAGGAGCTGGAAGCAGACACTGCTGAGCTTTTGGGTGAAGGGGGGCCTGCCAGAGAGGAGCTGAGTGTGGCACAGCAAACCTGTCCCACATTAGAGGGTCTCAGACAGCAAGCTGTCAAACAGGCTAATGGGGATGTCAGTGACTCACACAGAGTTTACTGGGAGGACAACCTCTTGTACACTGAGCATAGGGATCCTAAACCTGGAGCAGCCAGGAGATTAGTGATTCCTCAGGAGTACAGAAAGTTCCTCCTAACACTGGCACATGACATTCCCCTAGCTGGGCACCTGGGTCAAATGAAAACTTGGGACAGATTGGTACCATTGTTTCATTGGCCTAGGATGTCTGAGGACACAAAAGAATTTTGTAAGTCCTGTGAAACCTGTCAAGCCAGTGGCAAAACAGGTGGCACTCCAAAGGCACCCCTTATCCCACTGCCTGTGGTTGGGGTTCCCTTTGAAAGGGTAGGGGTTGACATAGTTGGCCCCCTTGACCCTCCTACTGCTTCAGGCAATAGGTTTATCTTGGTGGTAGTGGACCATGCCACAAGATATCCTGAAGCAATTCCTTTAAGGACCACTACAGCTCCTGCAGTGGCAAAGGCCCTCCTGGGAATATTTTCCAGGGTGGGCTTCCCAAAGGAAGTAGTATCAGACAGAGGAAGCAATTTCATGTCTGCATACTTAAAGGCCATGTGGAAGGAGTGTGGTGTAACTTACAAGTTCACAACACCCTATCATCCACAAACAAATGGACTGGTGGAGAGATTTAATAAAACTCTCAAAGGCATGATTATGGGACTCCCTGAAAAACTCAGCAGGAGATGGGATATCCTTCTACCATGCCTCCTTTTTGCCTACAGGGAGGTACCCCAGAAAGGAGTGGGCTTCAGCCCCTTTAAACTTCTTTTTGGACACCCTGTTAGGGGTCCACTCACACTTGTAAAGGAGGGTTGGGAACAACCTTTAAAAGCTCCTAAGCAGGATATTGTGGATTATGTACTTGGCCTCAGATCAAGGATGGCTGAGTACATGAAAAAGGCCAGTAAAAACCTTTAGGCCAGCCAAGAGCTCCAGAAGCAATGGCATGATCAGAAGGCTGTTTTGGTTCAGTACCAACCAGGGCAGAAAGTGTGGGTCTTGGAGCCTGTGGCCCCAAGAGCACTCCAAGATAAATGGAGTGGACCCCACACAATTGTTGAAAAGAAGGGTGAAGTCACCTACTTGGTTGACTTAGGCACTGCCAGGAGTCCCCTTAGGGTGCTCCATGTCAACCGCCTGAAACCCTACTATGACAGGGCTGATCTCACCCTGCTCAGGGCAACAGATGAGGGACAGGAAGAAGACAGTGATCCTCTACCTGATCTCTTCTCTTCCACAGAACAAGATGCTCTTGTGGAAGGTGTAGTTTTGGCTGATTGTCTTACTGCTGAGCAGAAAGATAATTGCATAAATCTCCTAGGACAATTTTCAGAACTCTTCTCCATTGTGCCAGGCACCACTTCTTGGTGTGAGCACACTATAGATACTGGAGACAGTTTACCTGTCAAAAGTAAGATCTATAGGCAGCCTGACCATGTCAGGGACTGCATAAAGCAAGAAGTTCAGAAGATGTTGGAACTAGGAGTGGTTGAGCACTCTGACAGTCCATGGGCTTCTCCTGTGGTACTGGTACCAAAACCCAATTCTAAAGATGGAAAGCAGGAAATGAGGTTTTGTGTCGACTATAGAGGTCTCAACTTGGTAACCAAAACTGATGCTCACCCTATACCCAGGGCAGATGAGCTCATAGATACACTGGCATCTGCCAAGTATCTAAGCACTTTTGATTTGACTGCAGGGTATTGGCAGATCAAATTGTCAGAAGATGCTAAATCTAAGACTGCATTTTCTACCATTGGAGGACATTACCAGTTTACTGTAATGCCTTTTGGTCTGAAAAATGCACCTGCCACTTTTCAGAGGTTGGTGAACACAGTCCTGCAAGGGCTGGAAGCTTTCAGTGCAGCATATTTGGATGATATAGCTGTCTTTAGCTCCAGCTGGGATGATCACCTGGTCCACCTTTGGAAAGTTTTGGAGGCTCTGCAAAAGGCAGGCCTCACTATCAAGGCTTCAAAGTGCCAGATAGGGCAGGGTAAGGTGGTTTATCTGGGACACCTTCTTGGTGGGGAACAGATTGCACCACTTCAGGGGAAAATCCAAACTATTATTGATTGGGTTCCCCCTACCACTCAGACTCAGGTGAGAGCCTTCCTAGGCCTCACTGGGTATTACAGGAGGTTCATTAAGAACTATGGCTCCATTGCAGCCCCTCTTAATGACCTCACATCCAAGAAAATGCCTAAAAAGGTATTATGGACAGCAAACTGTCAGAAAGCTTTTGAGGAGCTGAAGCAGGCCATGTGCTCTGCACCTGTCCTGAAAAGCCCTTGTTACTCTAAAAAATTCTATGTCCAAACTGATGCATCTGAATTAGGAGTAGGGGCAGTCCTATCACAACTTAATTCTAAGGGCCAGGATCAACCTGTTGCTTTTATTAGTAGGAGGTTGACCCCTAGAGAAAAGCGTTGGTCTGCCATTGAGAGGGAGGCCTTTGCTGTGGTCTGGGCTCTGAAGAAGTTGAGGCCATACTTGTTTGGCACTCACTTCATTGTTCAGACAGACCACAAACCTCTACTTTGGCTAAAACAAATGAAAGGTGAAAATCCTAAATTGTTGAGGTGGTCCATATCCCTACAGGGAATGGACTATACAGTGGAACATAGACCTGGGAGTAGCCACTCCAATGCAGATGGACTCTCCAGATATTTCCACTTAGACAATGAAGACTCATCAAGTAATGGCTAGTCTTATTGTCCTTCGTTTGGGGGGGGGTTGTGTAGGAAAGTACCATCTTGCCTGGCATGTTACCCCCATTTTTCACTGTATATATGTTGTTTTAGTTGTATGTGTCACTGGGACCCTGGTAACCCAGGGCCCCAGTGCTCATAAGTGTGCCTGAATGTGTTACCTGTGTAGTGACTAACTGTCTCACTGAGGCTCTGCTAATCAGAACCTCAGTGGTTATGCTCTCTCATTTCTTTCTAAATTGTCACTAACAGGCTAGTGACCATTTTTACCAATTTTACATTGGCTTACTGGAACACCCTTATAATTCCCTAGTATATGGTACTGAGGTACCCAGGGTATTGGGGTTCCAGGAGATCCCTATGGGCTGCAGCATTTCTTTTGCCACCCATAGGGAGCTCTGACAATTCTTACACAGGCCTGCCACTGCAGCCTGAGTGAAATAACGTCCACGTTATTTCACACCCATTTTACACTGCACTTAAGTAACTTATAAGTCACCTATATGTCTAACCTTTACCTGGTAAAGGTTAGGTGCAAAGTTACTTAGTGTGAGGGCACCCTGGCACTAGCCAAGGTGCCCCCATATTGTTCAGAGCCAATTCACTGAACTTTGTGAGTGCGGGGACACCATTACACGCGTGCACTACATATAGGTCACTACCTATATGTAGCTTCACCATGGTAACTCCGAATATGGCCATGTAACATGTCTATGATCATGGAATTGCCCCCTCTATGCCATCCTGGCATTGTTGGTACAATTCCATGATCCCAGTGGTCTGTAGCACAGACCCTGATACTGCCAGACAGCCCTTCCTGGGGTTTCTCTGCAGCTGCTGCTGCTGCCAACCCCTCAGACAGGCAGCTGCCCTCCTGGGGTCCAGCCAGGCCTGGCCCAGGATGGCAGAACAAAGAACTTCCTCTGAGAGAGGGTGTGACACCCTCTCCCTTTGGAAAATGGTGTGAAGGCAGGGGAGGAGTAGCCTCCCCCAGCCTCTGGAAATGCTTTGTTGGGCACAGATGTGCCCAATTCTGCATAAGCCAGTCTACACCGGTTCAGGGACCCCTTAGCCCCTGCTCCGGCGCGAAACTGGACAAAGGAAAGGGGAGTGACCACTCCCCTGACCTGCACCTCCCCTGGGAGGTGTCCAGAGCTCCTCCAGTGTGCTCCAGACCTCTGCCATCTTGGAAACAGAGGTGCTGCTGGCACACTGGACTGCTCTGAGTGGCCAGTGCCACCAGGTGACGTCAGAGACTCCTTGTGATAGGCTCCTTCAGGTGTTAGTAGCCTTTCCTCTCTCCTAGGTAGCCAAACCCTCTTTTCTGGCTATTTAGGGTCTCTGTCTCTGGGGAAACTTTAGATAACGAATGCATGAGCTCAGCCGAGTTCCTCTGCATCTCCCTCTTCACCTTCTGATAAGGAATCGACCGCTGACCACGCTGGAAGCCTGCAAACCTGCAACATAGTAGCAAAGACGACTACTGCAACTCTGTAACGCTGATCCTGCCACCTTCTCGACTGTTTTCCTGCTTGTGCATGCTGTGGGGGTAGTCTGCCTCCTCTCTGCACCAGAAGCTCCGAAGAAATCTCCTGTGGGTCGACGGAATCTTCCCCCTGCAACCGCAGGCACCAAAAAGCTGCATTACCGGTCCCTTGGGTCTCCTCTCAGCACGACGAGCGAGGTCCCTCGAATCCAGCGACACCGTCCAAGTGACCCCCACAGTCCAGTGACTCTTCAGCCCAAGTTTGGTGGAGGTAAGTCCTTGCCTCACCTCGCTGGGCTGCATTGCTGGGAACCGTGACTTTGCAAGCTACTCCGGCCCCTGTGCACTTCCGGCGGAAATCCTGTGTGCACAGCCAAGCCTGGGTCCACGGCACTCTAACCTGCATTGCACGACTTTCTAAGTTGGTCTCCGGCGACGTGGGACTCCTTTGTGCAACTTCGGCGAGCACCGTTTCACGCATCCTCGTAGTGCCTGTTTCTGGCACTTCTCCGGGTGCTACCTGCTTTAGTGAGGGCTCTTTGTCTTGCTCGACGTCCCCTCTCTCTGCAGGTCCAATTTGCGACCTTCTGGTCTCTCCTGGGCCCCAGCAGCGTCCAAAAACGCCAAACGCACGATTTGCGTGTAGCAAGGCTTGTTGGCGTCCATCCGGCGGGAAAACACTTCTGCACGACTCTCCAAGGCGTGGGGGATCCATCCTCCAAAGGGGAAGTCTCTAGCCCTTGTCGTTCCTGCAGTATTCACAGTTCTTCAGCCTAGTAAGAGTTTCTTTGCACCAACCGCTGGCATTTCTTGGGCATCTGCCCATCTCCGAGCTGCTTGTGTCTTTTGGACTTGGTCCCCTTGTTCCACAGGTACCCTCAGACAGGAATCCATCGTTGTTGCATTGCTGATTTGTGTTTTCCTTGCATTCTCCCTCTAACACGACTATTTTGTCCTTAGGGGAACTTTGGTGCACTTTGCACTCACTTTTCAGGGTCTTGGGGAGGGTTATTTTGCTAACTCTCACTATTTTCTAATAGTCCCAGCGACCCTCTACAAGGTCACATAGGTTTGGGGTTCATTCGTGGTTCGCATTCCACTTCTGGAGTATATGGTTTGTGTTGCCCCTATCCCTATGTTTCCCCATTGCATCCTATTGTAACTATACATTGTTTGCACTGTTTTCTAAGACTATACTGCATATTTTTGCTATTGTGTATATATATCTTGTGTATATTTCCTATCCTCTCACTGAGGGTACACTCTAAGATACTTTGGCATATTGTCATAAAAATAAAGTACCTTTATTTTTAGTATAACTGTGTATTGTGTTTTCTTATGATATTGTGCATATGACACTAAGTGGTACTGTAGTAGCTTCACACGTCTCCTAGTTCAGCCTAAGCTGCTCTGCTAAGCTACCATTATCTATCAGCCTAAGCTGCTAGACACCCTATACACTAATAAGGGATACCTGGGCCTGGTGCAAGGTGTAAGTACCCCTTGGTACTCACTACAAGCCAGTCCAGCCTCCTACACCGTTGGTACCCACTACAAGCCAGGCCAGCCTTCTACAATCATTCCTGGCTATGGGGCATATGTGTGGAGAGTGGATCAGCACCCATTGCTGCTCCACTTGTCTTGCAGCCCTTAGCGCACTCCACAGCCAACATGTGTATGGTATATTTGAGAGACAGCACACCATGCGGCAGGGGGCAATAGCGATCACAGTATGTAATGCCATTGATATACTGTGCAGGGTATTGCCAAACTTTTGGCCTTAACCCTGCCCATTACATAATGGTCCATTGATACCAATGGTGCTCCCCTTGTCACACTTGCTCAGTGCTGGTCTTACAGCTACCCGCCTTAGATGTGACACAGTTTATTTCCTTAGTTGCAAGTACACCATTTAGAAACACACCCTACTGTAGTATGCGCTTCTTGCATACATCTTGCCTGACGTAGGCATGATGTGGTGCAAGGGGTTGGAATTTGCACAATGCATACATTATGCCACTTGGTATTTCTGGTGCATGGATCTAAGCCTTAGAGAGCCACATGAACATGAGTAATGTCATGCTGATGTGCGGCATTGAGGCACTAGACCCTCTTAAATCACAACCTATGTTACAACATTCTTTGCAACTGCTGTGGTTTTTTCCTGCTCTCTGAGGTATGGGCAACTTACCAATGGTATTGGAAGCAGATTATGAGCACGCCATAGACAATCTGGTGCAAAGTGATTTAATGGTGATATTTACAGGGTGATTTATATTGTACAGTGTCCAGGCGAAGAAGTTGAGTACAATGTGTTGTCTCCTGAAAACTCCTGTTGCAGTGTTTTGTTGTTCCCCCTCTACCTGTGCTGCACCATTGTCATCCTCCTCTTGATTAGGGACATCTGCCAGTTTATCCCAGGGGGCATTAGTCTGACTACAAATGTTATGCAAGATTGCACATACAAGGCTTATCTTACATACCCGCGGTAGTGCATACAACAGGCTTCATCCTGTCAGAGCCAGACACATGAACCTTGACTTCAGGAGCCCAAATGTCCTCTCCACTACATTTCGTGTCCTTCTGTGGTCTTCATTGTATGCCCGCTCTTCTTCCGTTGTCTGGTTGCCAAAAGGGGTCATCACTCTTGGCTAGATGCCACAACCTTGGATGGCTGCAAAGGAATGGGAGAACATGTGTCAGTCATGCATATTTGTGGGTTCCTATGTGCCATGGCAGATGTTAGTTTTGGGTGGAGTAGTGACTCAGACTTGCATCTGGAATTGTGTGTTACTGCTTGGTTGAATAGTTGCATTGGTGTGTGGTGGTAGACTTTACTATCATGGGTTGTGCCTCATGGACTTGGTGATTGTCTAATAAATTCTGGACTGACAGTTCGACTGTGTCAAATATGTGTTGTGTTATCCATATTTGAGGCTGTGTCCTACTGTTGGTGGAAACTACCACCTCCTTGTACCACAATAACGTCATTTGTATTGACACTCTGGTAGCCCTACAAGGCCAAAGTCAGGCCACCATGTTTCCATGTGGCACTACGCATGCAGTGCAAAACTTAGTGACCCTTTGTGAAAGATTGTCCTGTGCCAGGCATCATGTGTACAAGGGTGAGGTTCACGCAATAGGAGGACTAGCAAAATTGGTGCAGAGGATTCTCCAAGGTTCCTAGACATTGTTTTTCACAGATACTTTAAACACCTGCACAGAACAGGCGTTAGGGCACATCATTTATTTGAATGTTTCCCTATGTACTGTGCATGGAATGGTCAGGTATGTTGTCAGTACTCCTACAGAGTCCATCAATGCCATCCATTATCTTGACACTATTGCACCTAATCAGTGCCATGGTGATCAGTATATAGTATACGGTTCCCACGTAGTGGCAGTAGGGTGCAGCAAAGAGGCACAATTACAGTGATGCTGTTGTCGATGCTGTGCCACTTTCCTGACATGTGGCCTTAAGTCCCTTCACTTTAGACCGGCAGAAGAGTGATGTTCTGTGACTTGAACCTATTTTGTGTGTGGTGTCCATGACACAGGTATTGTTCCCTGTGTGTAGCATGTGAATCCCATCCCTTTTCCCTTGCACAAAGTGTTGCTGTTGCTAATTGCTGGCTTGCATACGCATATGCATGTGAATCATGAGCACAGTGTGGCACAGTTGTATGGTATGTTTTGTGATATATGCATACGTTTTTCAGACACCTGTGTGACAAGAGGGGAATGATTTGGTTCTCTGGAATGCCCCGCATCGCATGGCCCTCCTGCTAAGTCCCATGTCTCCTCATTCCCATGCATCTCTGGCCTCTCACAGTACAATGTCAGTAGTCCAGCGGCCACTGTACTCTGTTGGTCCCCTGGTATCATGTTAGGGAGTTGTGGAATTACTGGGTATGATTGTAGATGTGCTGTGAGGTGTCCATACCAACGCAAGGTATTTCATGGATGGTATAGTTGTATTCCTATGTGTGAGGCACAATGCACAAGACAGGTGAAGGTGAACACAATGGGTACGTCTGGTATGTTTCGGTGATATGTAGTTGGTGATGGCAACACTTGGATGGCATTTGATATTGGTGCCGCCGGAGGCTTCTACACCATGACAAATGTGGGGCTGTGCCTATATTTGACTTTCTTTAAGTTGACATGGCCAATGCTATTCACATAGCTGAGCTATACCTTGTTAGGTGTTATGTGTGAGGGATCTGTATTTAGTTGTCCACCTGTGGACACTTGTAGTGGTTTGGGCCCAGCTTCAATATGGAAAGGGGACAAAGCTCCACCTGTCTTTCACGCGGCATGTCAGTAAGGTTGTGTCTGTTTTATGTACATATGGGTGTTTGTGTGTGATGTGCAGTGAATGTGATGTAGTTTAGCATGTGTTATATGTGCTGTTGTCTGTATATCTGTGTTCCCCCGTCCATGTGTGTTTAGTGTGGTATCTGTATTGTTTGTCCTACAAGTTTGGTGTGTTGTCTGTGTGATAATTGTTATGGTGGCTTACCTACAAGTAGCCCATTGCCACAGTGTCCATCTTGGAACCGCTCATTGATGGTGGAGTGCCTGAATATGTAGGCATCATGGACGCTGCCAGGATATTTGGCTAGGATGTTTGTGAAGAGCCCACGGTGGTCCACAATGGCCTGCAGATTTATGGAATGGATGTACAATCAACTCCTGCTTCAGACGGTAGGGTCTGATGATATCTTGTTCCTTGAGTGCAAGGATGGATGTGCACTGTCGAAATATCCTCTCTCGCCTTCTGAGCTGCCTTTGTGGCTGCTGTGGTGGTATTTAGGGTTGCTGCAGTGGTGCTTGTAGGACAAGTTGTCATTGCTTTCATCTACGGAGTTTACAGAGCTGGAGCAATAAGAGATCCATGTTGTCCAGGGGGTTTCCAATGCTCCTTCTGTGTGTTTTCCTTATATAGTACTGTGTGGGCCTCATTCCATGCATTAAATGTTGACGCTAATCGGACTTAGCGTAATTTTTTTATACTAGTTCCTTAATATGCATCGTTTTTGCGTCAGATAATAAACATGGCGCTAGAGGGCTATCGTCATTTTTTGGAAGGGAACACCTGCCTTGCATATCATTGTTGCAAAACGACGTAAGGTGGGGTGCGCTACCAAAAACTGACGTTAACTGTGAAATGTTGTCACTAGACTGGTCTAGCGATAAAATATAACTATGGTGGTAGGTTAGCGTTGCTTTTGCTTCAGAAAAAATGGACCAAAGGCTGCCCTAAGTTTTCTTAAATATGGGCCTTTGGGTCATATTTATGAAATGTGGTAATGCAGCTAGTGCGGCGCCACTTTTCTTGCCCACCTTAGCGCTCCCCTAACTCCACCATGTGTTCGCTGTGTTTAATATACGCCACACCATGGCAGTAGTTAGGAACTAGCATCAGAATTTTTTATGCTAGTTCGACGCTTTGCAGGATTAGCGTAAAAAATGTTGATGCTAATCCTGCAAAGCACCCAGAGGCCCATTGCAACCAATGAAAGCCTCCTTTTAATGCCTGCTCAAAGTGCATTAAAAGTGCCAGAAAAAATTACGCAAAGAAATCTCTTAGATTTCTTTGCACCATTTTTCAACTCCCCTAACTGGTGCAGGCACAATGTAGCGCAAAGTATTACAAAGTGGCGCAATGCATGCATTGCACCACTTTGTAAACATGGCGCAGCATGTTTAGCCATCTAACGCCACATTAGAGTAAAACAAATTACGCTAATGTGTCGTTAGAATGGGCTCTTAAATCTGGGTCTATGATTATTAGGAAAATGGGGCAAAATGGTGAATTTTCTATACAGTTGCCAAAGCATTTTACAGCACTATTTACATACAACTTAACTAAAAAAAATGTTTAAAGCCATAGCAGAAATGATTTTCAAGAAATACTCTAATATTTTGTAAGTGTTCCAAAGAAGTCTGATACTCCCCACAGTTATTGAAGGTGACTATTACACAACAGAAACCCTTGTAAAAGTGCTGATGGAACTCAGTATTTTTCAGTCTAATTTTGAAAAAAAACTTGGCTAAAAAGTATAGGTTTCAAAGACATTTCAACTATTGTGATATGAACTTCTGTAATTTTTCATGATATATACATATGTCTTGTTTCTTTACTATTTCCTTCAGTTTCTTTTCATTTTCCTATCCTGTCCCATCCAGACAGATTTACAGTCATGTCTTGAGTGGGAATTTATTTGAAGATGGCACAGGTGGGATATGAAAAGCTACATTGATATCATAACCACAGTACACAGCGGCATTATCCACATGCTAACCGTTCATTGTAAGCTCAAAGACAGGGAGCAGGTCCTTTGTGACAGCTCCCCCTTTGCTGCTTCACTGCCTCCCTGGTTACTGAATTGTTCACTTTTTGTGTTATTGTGTTCAACCTTGTTTAACTCATCTTTGTTTAATTTTGTTCAACTTGCTTAGTTGTGCAACTAGTACTTCATCCTCTGACCTAGGATCAACCGCAGTCTGCTCCAGGAACCACTGTAACAGCAACAAAGTATCCAGAAGGGATACTTTTCTTCTGCAACATCAGCTGTAGCGAGCAACTGCAACAGTTTACACAGTGTGCACGCTTTGAGAACTCCCTGTCTTCACTCTGCAGCAGAAGGACCGAAGAAATCTCCAGTGGGGTGATGGAATCACTCCCCTGCTCATGCAGGCACCTTCTAATTCGACAACCGGTTCTCTTGGACTCCTCTCACACCGACAAGCGGGCTCCTTAGAACACAGAGGGTGGGCCCCATCGACATAGACTGTCCTGAGGTCCTGCTGTGGCAATTTGGAGGAGGTAAGACCTTGCCTTCCCCCAGAACGACAGTAGCCCTGTGCACTGTGTCTTCTTCACCTCCTGAGGCCTCTGAGCACTATTTGTAAAATTCCTTCGTGCACAGCCTGGCCCAGGTGCCTAGCACTCCATCCTGCGATGCTCAACTCGCTGAGTTGATCTCAGGCGACGTGGGACCTTCCTGTGTAGTGCTGCACCAACCGCAATTTGCACATCCTTTGTCCCCATGTCCTGGGACTCCTGTGGGTGCTATCTGGTGTCCTGAGGGCTCTCTGAAGTGCTGAGAGCCCCTGTAGGAGGCTGGCCTGGTTTGTAGTGGGTACCTGGGGTACTTACACCTTCTACCAGGTGCAGTTATCCCTTATTAGTGAAGTAGTAGTGTTCTAGCAGCTTAGGCCGATAGAGGTAGCTATAGCAGAGCAGCTTAGGCTGAACTAGGAGACATGCAAAGCTCATGCAATACCACTTATGTTTACACAGTACTTATACACAAGTAAAGCCAATATTCAGTGTTACCAAAAATAAAGGTATTTATTTGCGTGACACAGTACCAAAAATATCTTAGAGACAATACTCCTTCTGGAGGTAAGTATTATATACAATATATACACTAGACACCAAAATTAGACAAGTAAGTAGTCATAGAACAATGCAAACAATAGGAAATGCAATGGGAGAAAATAGGTCTAGGGGCAACACAAACCATATACTAAGAAAGTGGAATGCGAATCACGAATTTCCCCCTAGACAACTGTAGTGTGTGCAAAATCACTGGGAGAGTAAGAATACAGTAAAGGTAAGTAAATTACCCCACCCCAGAGCCCAGAAAAGCAAGAGTAAAGTTCTGCAAGTTTCCTTAGGACACAAATACACCTCGTGATTGGGATTTTGCAGTACCCAACCAAGTCTGCAAACAACAACTGCTAGATTCCTGGACCTGGAGACCTGCAAAAGAAGGGGACAAAGTCCAGAAGTTGAAAGAAGTCCCAGGAAGGACAGGAGCCCCTGCCAACCTAGAAGAGGATGCAAAAGAAGAGTCCCCTGTTAATGAAAGACTGCAGGAATGCACCCTAGGAAGATGCCAGCGGGTTCCTGCATGATGCAAAGGATGTCCCACGACGTGAAGATGGATGCAGATGTGATTTTGTGTTGGAAGTCGCCAACAAACCTTGGTTGTTACAAAACTGCATTTTGTGTCAAAATGGCACTGGGTGGACCCAGGAGGGACCCGGGACCCGGGACCCTCAACTCTGTGTGAGTAGGGGGCTCTCAGCACTTTAGAGAGCCCTCATAATGCCAGTCAGCAACCACAAAAGTCTCAGGACATGGGTGCAAAGGAGGTGCAAAATGCAGTTGGTGCAGCACAACAAAGGAAGGTCGCCCGTCGCCGGAGAACAACTCAGTGAGTTGAGTGTCACAGGATGGAGTGCTGGGGCCTGGGCCACGCTGTGCACAAAGGAATTTTGCAAATAGTGCACAGAGGCCTCAGGAGGTGAAGAAAACGCAGTACACAGGGGTCCCGTCACTCTCAGGGAAGACAAGGTCTTACCTCCTCCAAATTGCGTCAGGAGGACCTCAGGACAGTCGATGTCGATGGGGTCCAACCACTGTGTCCTTGGGAGCATGCTCATCGCTGTGAGAGGAGTCCAAGTGTACCGGTCGTCGTCTTAGAAGGTGCCTGCGTGAGCAGAGGAGTGACTCTGTCACCCCACAGGAGATTTCTTCGGTCCTTCTCGTGCGGAACGTAAGGCAGGGAGTCCTCAGAGCGTGTACACCATGGAAACTGTTGCAGTTGCTGGCAGGAGTTGAAGTTGCAGAGGAAAAGTATCATTTGTGGATACTTTGTTGCCGTTATAGCAGTTCCTGGAGCAGGCTGCAGCTGATCTGAGGTCAGAGGATGAAGTAGTAGTTGCAGAGGATTCCTAAAGGAAACTTTCAAGCAGAATCTGAAGAGAAAACACAGGAGAAACCCTAAATAGCCCTGAGAGGGGGATTGGCTACCTTTTCAGCTATCAGGAGGGGCCTCTGACATCACCTGCTGGCATTGGCCACTCAGAGGCCTCCAGAGTGCCCCCACACCTTGAAAAGCAAGATGGCTGAAGTCTGGGACACACTGGAGGAGCTCTGGGTACCACCCCTAGGGTGGTGATGGACAGAGGAGTGGTCACTCCCTTTTCCTTTGTCCAGTTTCACGCCAGAGCAGGGGACAAGGGGTCCGTGAACTGGTGTAGACTGGTTTATGCAAGGAGGGCACCATCTGTGCCCTCAAAGTATTTCCAGAGGCTGGTGGAGGCTACCAATCCCCAGCCTGTAACACCTATTTCCAAAGAGAGAGGGTGTAACATCCTGCTCTTAGAGGAAATGCTTTGTTCAGCCTTCCTTGTACTGGGCTGCTCAGACCCCAGGAGGGCAGAATCCGGTCTGTGAGGTGGCAGCAGCTGTAACTGCAGTACAACCCTCAGAGAGCTGGTTTGGCAGTACTGGGGGTCCATGGTGGAGCCCCAAGGATGAATGGAATTGGCTCCCCAAGACCAGATTTGGAATGGGGGGGACAATTCCATGATCTTAGACATGATACATGGCCATATTCGGAGTTAACATTGTGAACCTACATATAGGTATTGACCTATATGTAGTGCATGTGTGTAATGGCGTCCCCGCACTCACAAAGTCCCGGGAAATGGCCCTGATCTATGTGGGGGCACCTTTGCTAGTGCAAGGGTGCCCTCACACTCAGTAACTTTGCACCTAACCTTCAGCAAGTGAAGGTTAGACATATAGGTGACTTATAAGTTACTTAAGTGCAGTGAAAATGGCTGTGAAATAACGTGTGCTTTGTTTCATGCAGGCTGCAATGGCAGGCCTGTGCAAGGGTTTGTCTGATGTCCCTATGGGTGGCAAAAGAAATGCTGCAGCCCATATGGATCTCCTGGAACCCCAATGCCCTGGGTACCTAGGTACCAGATACTAGGAACTTATAAGGGGGTGTCCAGTGTGCCAAATGAAATTGATAAATGAAGTCACTAGCCTATAATGACAAATGTAAAAGCAGAGAGAGCATAAACACTGAGGTTCTGATTAGCAGAGCCTCAGTGGCACAGTCAAGCACTACAGACACACACATTAGGCCATAAACTATGAGCACTGGGGTCCTGACCATCAGCATCCCAGTGAGACAGGCAAAAACATACTGACATACAGGTAAAAATGGGGGTAGCATGCCAAGGAAGATGGTACTTTCCTACCCTCCTCCCCCCCCCCAAACGAGGGACAATAATGTTAACCTTGCCCAGATGAGTCTTCATTGTCTAAGTGGAGTATCTGGAGAGTCCATTGCATTGGAGTGGGTACTCCAAGGTCTATTTTCCACAGTATAGTCCATCCCCTGTAGGGAAATGGACCACCTCAACAATTTAGGGTTTTCACCTTTCATTTGTTTAAGCAATAATAGAGGTTTGTGGTCTGTTTGAACAATGAAGTGAGCCCTAAACAAGTATGGTCTCAGTTTCTTCAGTGCCCAGACCACAGCAAAGGCCTCCCTCTCTATGGCAGACCAACGCTTTTCTCTACCGGTCAACCTCCTGCTAATGAAATCAACAGGTTGATCCTGGTCCTCTGAGTTCAGTTGTGATACTACAGCCACTACCCCTAATTCAAAAGCATATGTTTGAACAATTAATTTTTGGAGTAGTTTGGGCTCTTTAAGACAGGTGTAGAGCACATTACCTGCTAAAGCTCCTCAAAGCTTTCTGACAGCTAGCTGTCCACAATACCTTTTTAGCCATTTTCTTACTGGTGAGGTCATTAAGAGGTGCTGCAATGGAGCCATAGTTCTTAATGAACCTCCTGTAATACCGAGTGAGGCCTAAGAAGACTCTTACCTGGGTCCGAGTAGTAGGGGGAGCCCAATCCATAAAGGTTTGAATCTTCCCCTGTAGTGGTGCAATCTGTTCTCCACCTACCAGGTGGCCCAGATAAACCACTTTCCCCTGCGCTATTTGCCACTTTGAACCCTTGATAGGTAGACCTGCCTTTTGCAGGGCCTCCAAAACTTTCCAGAGGTGGACCAGGTGATCCTCCCAGGTGGAGCTAAATACAGCAATTTCGTCCAAATATGCTGAACTAAAAGCTTCCAAACCTTGGAGGACTGTATTCACCAGCCTCTGAAAGGTAGCAGGTGCATTTTTCAAACCAAAGGGCATCACTGTGAAGTGGCAATGCCCTCCTATGGTAGAAAATGCAATTTTTGCTTTAGCATCTTCTGACATCTTGATCTGACAATACCCTGCAGTCAAAAGTGCTTAGATACTTGGCAGATTCCAGTGTATCTATTAGCTCATCTGCCCTGGGTATAGGGTTAACATCTGTTTCAGTTACTGTATTGATACCCCTATAGTCCACAAAAAAACTCAATTTTCTCTTTCTTTCTTTGCTATGCGGTTTGGGGACAAGCACCACTGGGCTGGCCCAGGGGCTAACAGAAGGCTCAATAACCCCAAGGTCTAACATTTTCTGAACTTCGGCTTTTATGCAATCTCTGACATGGTCAGGTTGCCTGTAAATTTTACTTTTGACAGGTAAACTGTCTCCAGTGTCAATTGTATGTTCACACCAAATAGTTGTACTAGGTGTGACTGAGAAGAGTTCAGAAAACTGATCAAGGAGTATTTTGCAGTCTTCCTTTTGCTCAGCAGTAAGGCAGTCTGCCAGAACCACTCTCTCCACTAAGCCATCAGCTTCAGTGGTGGAGAAGAGATCAGGGAGATGGTCACTCTCTTTTTCCTAGCCCTCATCTGTAGCCATGAGCAGGGTTAAGTCAGCCCTATCATAGTAAGGCTTTAGGCCATTGACATGAAGCACCCTAAGGGGGCATCTGGCAGTGCCCAGGTCTACCAGGTAGGTGACCTCACCTTTCTTTTCTACAATTAGATGGGGTCCACTCAATTTGTCCTGGAGTGCTATTGGGACCACAGGCTCCAATACCTACACCTTCTGTCCTGGGTGGTACTCTGTCAGGACAGCCTTCTGGTCAAACCATTGCTTTTGGAGCTCTTGGCTGGCCTGAAGGTTTTTGCTGGCCTTTTTCATGTACTCAGCCATTCTACTTCTCCGGTCAAGTACATAGTCCACAATGTCTTGTTTTGGAGCTTTTAAAGGTTGTTCCCAACCCTCTTAACAAGAGAAAGGGGACCCCTAACAAGGTGACCAAAGAGGAGTTCAAAGGGGCTGTAGCCCACTCCTTTTTGGGGTACCTCCCAGTAGGCGAAAAGGAGGCATGGTAATAGGACGTCCCATCTTCTGCTGAGTTTTTCAGAGAGTCCCATAACCAGACTTTTGAGAGTTTTATTAAACCTCTCAACCAGTCCATTAGTTTGTGGATGACAAGGGGTGGTGAACTTGTAGGTAACACCACACTCCTTCCACATTGCTTTTAGGCATGCAGACAGTGAAGTTACTACCTCTGTCTGACACCACTTCCTTAGGGAAGCCCACTCTGGAAAAAGATTCCCAGGAGGGCCTTTGCCACTGCCAGGGCTGTAGTGGTCCTTAATGGGATAGCATCTGGGTACCTTGTGGCATGGTCCACCGCCACAAGGATAAATCTATTGCCAGAAGCTGTTGGAGGGTCAAGTGGGCCAACAATATCAAGCCCTACCTTTTAAAAGGGCACCCCAACCACTGGCAGCGGCATCACGGGGGCTTTGGTGTGCCACCAGTCTTGCCACTGGCTTGGCAGGTGACACAGGAGCGACAAAACTCCTTTGTGTCTTCTGACATATGGGGCCAGTGAAAATGTGGAACAAATCAGTCCCATGTTTTGTTCTGGCCTAAATGCCCAGCTAAAGGGATGTCATGAGCCAGAGTTAGGAGAAATTCTCTGTACTGAAGGGGGATGACCAGTCTTCTGGTAGCATCAGGTGTAAGGTCCCTTGCTTTAGTATAAAGAAGACTATTCTCCCAATAAACTCTGTGTGTGTCAGTGACATCACCATTTTTGCTGCTTGATAGCTTGCTGTCTGAGGCCCTCCAATGTGGGACAGGTTTGCTGTGCCACATTCACCTCTTCCTTGGCAGACCCCCCTGCACCCAAAGGCTCAGCTGTATCAGCTTCCAGCTCCTCCGGTGTAGGTTCTGCACAGGGAGACACTTCCTTTTCCTAAAAAGGGGAATCATCTGTGGAGGGAGGGATAGTGAACAAGGGTTTTCCCTTCCTACCATTAGTTTTTGGGAGCACTTGGTCCCATTATTCCAGGATCCACATTTCCCTGTCCTCTTTGCTTCTTGACCTGAGCCCTAGGAAAGAGCAAAGACATGCCCAGGAATGCCCGGCATTGCTGCTTGGGCTTACAACCCCACTTCAGCCCAAGCTGAAATCTCCAAATCATTGCCTAGCAGACATTCTACAGGGAAGTTAGTGGCTACCACAACTTTCTTTGGACCGGTAACCCCTCCACCCCCCAGTTGAGATTTACAACAACCATGGGTGGCTTACAGTGTTGCTATGGGCGTCTGTCACTTGGTACTGGTGACCAAGTAGGTGCTGCTCAGGGGCAACCAGTTTTTCCATCACCATGGTGACACTGGCACCTGTGTTCCTGGAGGCCTCAACCTGAACACCATTAATCAGGGGTAGCTGCCTGTACTTATCCATATTAAGGGGACATGCAACTAAAGTGGCTAGGTCAATGCCACCATCAGAGACTAAAACAGCCTCAGTGATCTCCCTAACTAGACCAACCCCAACTACATTACCAATGGTGAGCCAGCCACACCCTTTGATTGGCTACTAGTAGTGTTTTTCCCACCACCAATGCTATTACTAGGGGCACTAGTGGTTGCAGAGGGGTTGTGGTGGTGGGAAGTTTGGTGTTTTCTTTGGACAATGACTGTCAGTTGCCCAATGGCCTTTGGCTTTACACATAGAACACCAAGGTTTCTTATCTTTGTGTAAAGAGGATTTGGACATACCACACCCAGAGGATTTTTGTGGGCTTGATGAAGACTTGATGATTTTTTATCTTTGTCCCCACCCTTGTCATGTGACTTACCATCATTCTTCTTGATATCCTTGTCAACCCCTGTATGAGCTTTTCTACTCACCCTTGTTCTGACCAATTTGTCTGCGTTCTTTCCAAATTCTTGGGGAGAGATCAGATATGAGTGCACAAGATACTGATGCAACAAGTCAGACACACAGTTATTCAAAATATGCTCACTCAGAATCAAGCTATATTGGCTTTCATAATCAGTCACTTTACTGCCATTTAACAAACATTTTAGGGCCTTCACAGAACAGTCTACAAAGTCAGTCCAGTCCTGTGATGACTCCTTTCTGGTCTGTCTGAACTTAAGTTTGTACTGTTCATAGGTTAAGCCCAAACCATCTAAGAGTGCACTTTTAAGAATTTGGTAATTATCTGCATCATCTTCTCTGACAATAAGGATTCTGTCTCTTGTGAGAAAGTATTCTGTTTCTAGCATGATTATCCCCACTTTTGTCCTGTTTGTGAGTGTGTGTCAGTGTGTTTTTACTGTGTCACTGGGATCCTGCTAGCCAGGTCCCCAGTGGTCATAGATAAAAACCTATATGTCAGTATGTTTTGCCTGTCTCACTGGGATCCTGCTAGCCTGGACCCCAGTGTTCATAGTGTGTGGCCTAATGTGTATGCCTGTGTGGTGCCTAACTGTGTCACTGAGGCTCTGCTAACCAGAACCTCAGTGCTAATGTTCTCTCTGCTTTTAAATTTGTTAATGTAGGCCAGTGAGTTCATTTACCAATTTCAATTGGCATACTGGACCCCCCTTATAAGTCCCTAGTATGTAGTACCTAGGCACCCAGGGCATTGGGGTTCCAGGAGATCCACATGGGCTGCAGCATTTATTTTGCCACCCATAGGGAGGTCAGACAAACCCTTACACAGGACTGCCATTAAAGCCTGCGTGAAATAGTGCTCACACTATTTCACAGCCAGTTTCACTGCACTTAAGAAACTTATAAGTCAACTATATGTCTAACCTTCACTTGCTGAAGGTTAGGTGCAAAGTTACTAAGTGTGAGGGCACCCTTGCACTAGCAAGTACCATCTTACCTGGCATGTTACCCCCATATTTCACTGTATATATGTTGTTTTAGTCTATGTGTCACTGGGACCCTGCCAGGCAGGGCCCCAGTGCTCATAAGTATGGGCCCTGTATGTGTTCCCTGTGTGATGCCTAACTGTCTCACTGAGGCTCTGCTAACCAGAACCTCAGTGGTTATGCTCTCTCTGCTTTCCAAATTTGTCACTAACAGGCTAGTGACTACATTTACCAATTCACATTGGCATACTGGTACACCCATATAATTCCCTAGTATATGGTACTGAGGTACCCAGGGTATTGGGGTTGCAGGAGATCCCTATGGGCTGCAGCATTTCTTTTGCCACCCATAGGGAGCTCTGACAATTCTTACACAGGCCTGCCACTGCAGCCTGAGTGAAATAACGCCCACGTTATTTCACAGCCATTTACCACTGCACTTAAGTAACTTATAAGTCACCTAAATGTCTAACCTTCACCTGGTGAAGGTTGGGTGCAAAGTTACTTAGTGTGTGGGCACCCTGGCACTAGCCAAGGTGCCCCCACATCGTTCAGGGCAAATTCCCCAGACTTTGTGAGTGCGGGGACACCATTACACTTCCGACCATGGCCATGTAACATGTCTAAGATCATGGAATTGTCATTCTGGTATTGGGGGACAATTCCATGATCCCCCGGGTCTCTAGCACAGAACCCGGGTACTGCCAAACTGCCTTTCTGGGGTCTCTACTGCAGCTGCTGCTGCCAACCCCTCAGACAGGTTTCTGACCTCCTGGGGTCTAGGCAGCCCTGGCCCAGGAAGGCAGAACAAAGGATTTCATCTGAGAGAGGGTGTTACACCCTCTCCCTTTGGAAATAGGTGTGAAGGGCTGGAGAGGAGTACCCTCCCCCAGCCTCTGGAAATGCTTTGATGGGTACAGATGGTGCCCATCTCTGCATAAGCCAGTCTACACCGGTTCAGGGATCCCCCAGCTCTGCTCTGGCGTGAAACTGGACAAAGGAAAGGGGAGTGACCACTCCCCTGACCTGCACCTCCCAGGGGAGGAGCCCAGAGCTCCTCCAGTGTGTCCCAGACCTCTGCCATCTTGGAAACACACTGGACTGCTCTGAGTGGCCAGTGTCAAGAGGTGACGTCAGAGGCTCCTTCTGATAGGCTCTTACCTCTCTTGGTAGCCAATCCTCCTAACCTGGAAGCCAAACCTCCTTTTCTGGCTATTTAGGGTCTCTGCTTTGGGGAATTCTTTAGATAACGAATGCAAGAGCTCATCAGAGTTCCTCTGCATCTCCCTCTTCACCTTCTACCAAAGGATCGACTGCTGACAGCTCAGGACACCTGCAAAACCGCAACAAAGTAGCAAGACGACTACCAGCAACATTGTAGCGCCTAATCCTGCCGACTTTCTCGACTGTTTCCAGGTGGTGCATGCTCTGGGGGTAGCCTGCCTTCACCCTGCACCAGGAGCTCTGAAGAAATCTCCCGTGGGTCGACGGAATCTTCCCCCTGCTAACGCAGGCACCAAAAGACTGCAATAGAACCAAACAAAATATATTAGCGGAGCACAACAGTTTTTTCTAAAGTATTGGTAGTCTAAAAGTCAAATGTGACTATATAATTAATAAACTGTGATGAACTGTCCACAATCCATATATACTCATGTAATGTTATTAACCTCAAACAATGTAGGTTCTCATAGTTTTATATAATGAAAATATTTAATTCAAAATTGTTGACAATGAAAAATAACATACAACACTAAACCCCTACAATAGAAATCCAACAATCATAAAAGACATAATGTAAATAGATACAATAAAAGTCCATAGTCGAACACAGAAATGAACTTTGAGTCAAAAGACCGGATGGTATTTGTCGAATCCACATGTAACATCAGCTGACATGTGTTTCGTCCACACATTGGACTTCTTCAAGGCTGATAAATCATAATTCAAAACATTACATTAATAATTTAAAAATTACAAAATCTAAAAAATAACTCCAAAGACTAAAGAAAGGACCACAGTTAGTCAACTTTCACCAAAAGTGTGTTAGAAATAGAAAACGTGCCACAGAGAACCTACATCCCGAATTAGTATTTGAGATTAATACAAAAGTAATGTGGTGAGTATGAGTGATAGGGATAATATTCAATATGAATGTGATGGTGAGTCACTATTTTTAAGTATAATGAAGAAACCTTCAGATCCCCAAAAATTGATTGAAGGTAAAATACCTTAATCTCTCCATTTACCACTTGTATCTCCAAATGATATCCAAATCTCTAAATACCAGAAAAACAAGGGAAGAGACCCAATCATAAATTACCAGAATATAGGCCATATGTGTTACCTTCATTCAAAATCTGGTACCACACTAACTTTGGTATTGTCCACACAAAGCTTGTTCTTTTACAGGAAAACCGCAACTGATTTCCATTTTTTTGATAATGTAATTTTAGTTCATCAGCTTATAGTTGGTCCTACGAATAGATGGAAAGAACATGTTCGCACATATTAGCAGCTGATACAGGCCATGTTGTGGCCTTTATTTGCCATATCCTTCTTATCAGAGTAACCGTGATCCAATCTAAACAAAATACCTGAACCATCATAATAACATGGAACCTGGTTCCCTACAAAGTGCAATTTAAATCCATATAGATACATCACGTCACAAGTAAAATTAACATATGTGTGTTGTTCAAAGTGCTTGGCCATGAAAATATCAGGCCATAAATAAAAGTCACATAATGAAAATATATTGCCGATATTAGATGAGGTCGGTGATATGAGAGAGGATGTTCAATACTGGCTCAATATCAAATGGATGTAACAAAGTCAGAAAAACACATCCAAAAGTGTACGTGTTGTCCATGACAGTATAAACGGGAATGTCCCACATTAAGGGGCATATTTATACTCTGTTTGTGCCGGAATTGCGTCGTTTTTTTTTACACAATTCCGACGCAAAACTAACTCCATATTTATACTTTGGCGTTAGACGCATCTAGCGCCAAAGTCCATGGAGTTTGCGTCATTTTTTAGCGTGGACACCTACTTTGCATTAATGATATGCAAGGTAGGCGTTCCCGTCTAAAAAATTGACTCCGAGGCATGTGTGCCTTATTTACACTCCCGGGCAAAATTCACACCTGGGAGTGGGCGGGTCAAAAAAAATGACGTACGGACGCTTTTGCGCCGTTTTTTAGCGCCTGGTTAGGGCAGGCGTTAAGGGACCTGTGGGCTCGGAAGGAGCCCAGAGGTGCCCTCCCATGCCCCCAGGGACCCCCGCTGTCACCCTTGCCCACCCCAGGAGTACGCCTAAGGATGGAGGCACCCATCCCAGGGACATTAAGGTAAGTTCAGGTAAGTGTTTTTTTTTTTTTTTTTTGTGGCATAGGGGGGCCTGATTTGTGCCCCCCTACATGCCACTATGCCCAATGACCATGCCCAGGGGACAGAAGTCCCCTGGGCATGGCCATTGGGCAAGGGGGCATGACTCCTGTCTTTGCTAAGACAGGAGTCATTTCTATGGGAGTTGGGAGTCGGAAAAAGTGGCGCAAATCGGGTTGAGGTGAAAAATTTGCCTCAGCCTGACTTGCCCCATTTTTTGGCGCCCAAGCTCCATATCCCACTACGCCGGCGCTGCCTGGAGGACGTTGTTTTTTTCCACGCACACCAGGCAGCGCCGGAGGCTAACGCCGGCTAACGTCATTGAATAAATACGGCGCCCGCATGGCGCTTCAGAATGGCGTTAGCCGGCGCTAATTTTATTGACGCAAAACTGCGTTAGCGCAGTTTTGCGTCAAAAAGTATAAATATGGCCCTAACTCTATAACAAATAAGTATTAAAAGTCAATAAGGCACCCCCAAGAAAAGCCTTTCAAGTATGCGCATTGTCATAGACTAGCCGTACCGCCTCCAAAACTGACCTGTGTCTTCGTAACGTCTGCATGCTAACAATCTGCGTCCCGTTTTTCCTCGTTGTATTAACAACAAAGGTATGTACGTTTGAGAAAGCAAGAATGCCTTCTTAAAGCTGATTGGCGTCAGCATATTAGCCAATACCGACCCTCGATTTTGAGCCCACATTTATAATATTCTTTATAGTTGAAAGAGAAAAGGGCCCGCTACAAACAATCGCGAACATGGCGGCCATCTTAGAATAGTCCGTTCGACACTATCCTCAACATATGGACAGAATGAGGTGGCCAAAGAGACTCAAAATAAGAGGAAGGAGGAAGGTTACCAATTAACAACTTGATAGACACCTTTAGCAAAATGGTCAAAGAGGATCTATATAGATTGGAAAATCAAATAAAAAAAGGTCAATGTCACAAATCATATAATCTGACTCTTAAACAAAAATAAGCTTTAAAAGAACTTAGCGACAATCAAAACATAGTTATCAAAGAGGCTGATAAAGGAGGCAATATTGTCATCCTAAATAGGACAGATTATGTTAAGGAAATAGACAGACAGCTTATGGATAGTGTTGCATATATCAAACTACAGACCAATCCTTTGCAAAGGATCATAATAAATTTGGAAAGATGGTTACGAATGTGGCGGGAAGAGGGTTTGATTTCAGATTCGGAATTCAAATATATATTTAACCCATACCCTACATCATCATGTATATACATCTTACCTAAACTACATAAAAGTAGAACGTCACCTCCCGGTAGACCCATCATATCAGGGATAGGGGCACCTACTAAAAAAGACTTTCCGAATTCATCGATAGTTGTCTGCAACCTGTTGTTAAGAATATACCCTCATATCTACAAAATACAAAAGATGTTCTTGCAAAATTAGAGGATATAGTGTGGACATCAGGAATGATCTGGGTTACACTAGATGTTTCCTCACTATATACCTGTATACCTAAGGATAAGGGATTGCAAGCAGTACGGCATTTTTCATCGGGAAGATCAGCATCATACTATGAACATACAGAAATGCTATTACATATGATAGAATTCACACTAGACAATAATGTCTTCATACATGAAGGTCAGTTGTTCAAACAAGCGCAAGGAGTTGCTATGGGGTCTAGATTCTCCCCATCGTATGCAAACCTATATATGGGTTGGTTTGAAGAAATCCATATTTGGAAGAACGGTCCCCCACATCTGACAGAAAACATCTTTTTTGGGGGGAGGTATATTGATGATGTTATCATGATTTGGACTGGATCGGAACAACGATTAGTGGAATTTTGTAATCATTTAAATTTGAATATGTATAATATACAGATGATTTATGAATGTAGTAAGGAAAACATATGTTTCCTGGATTTGAATATATTCATTAAAGACAACATAATTCACACTAAAATTTACCACAAACCAACAGCTTGTAATGCAATACTGCATGCAGAGAGTGCTCATCCCAAAACTCAGATCTCAGCTATTCCTCTTGGGGAAATGACTAGACTCAAGAGGAATTGTAGTGAACCTAATACATGCAACATGGAATTAGACATTTTGGAAAAAATATTCCTACTAAGGGGGTATTCCAAGCAAACTATTGATGTAGCAAGAAACAAAATCAATAGGACATGTAGGACAAACCTGTTGAATAGGCATAGCACATCTCCGAAAAGGTCCCAGGGCACAATGGTGAGTTTCTGTACGGAGTACAGTCAGAATAGCCAAAATATACATCGTATTCTACAAAAACATTGGAACATATTACAAACGGATAACACACTAGCAAAAATATTACCTAAAAGACCGAGAATGATTCACAAAAGGGGCAAAACAATTAGAAATGTGATATGTAAAAGTTATTTGCCCCCTTTAAGGGAAGAAACACCAACATGGTTACCAGGCAAAATCAATGGTTTTTATAAATGTGGTCATTGCAATATGTGTGGTTTTACAATGCATAAAACCCTGGAATTTCAGTATAATGGAAGTGGACCACATAAAATTACCACCTTTATAAATTGTAACACCAAATTTACTGTGTATATTTTGGAACGCGAATGTGGCCAGATATACGTGGGAAGTACTATCAGAACCTTGAAGGAACGTATTCAGGAACACATTCGTGCCCTGAGAAATAATGACACAATTTCACCAGTAGTCCGATACATGAACATCAAACATCCAGGTAGAGAAATTCCATCTATTAAATACATTGGAATTTATCATACCCCTGTTAATCCTAGAGGAGGTAATAGAACACTGGAGCTACAAAAAAATGAGGCGAAATGGATTATCAGGTTAAGGACTATAGAAATGGGGATGAACATTGATGATGAACTATATCATTTTTTACAATTATGTATATATGATTGTGGATTATAAGATATGTGTTCTTTCTATTACTAATACATCTTTTTACAGGCCAACAATACATTGGGATCAGTGGCTTGCTGTGCCTATATGTTTAATTGGTGTATACTCTCACATCATGGTGATGGTTGCCTCTCTTTGGGCTACATTGGCTATCCCCTGCTCGTCCAATTACTGTTTATCATATATAATTTTTCATGATAATGTGTACATATTGGATAAATATGTTAAGGTTCTTTCTTTCAGTTCCTCCTTCCTCCTTCCTCTTATTTTGAGTCTCTTTGGCCACCTCATTCTGTCCATATGTTGAGGATAGTGTTGAACGGAGTATTCTAAGATGGACGCCATGTTCGCGATTGTTTGTAGCGGGCCCTTTTCTCTTTCAACTATAAAGAATATTAATTATGTGGGCTTAAAATCGAGGGTCGGTATTGGCCAATATGCTGACGCCAATCAGCTTTAAGAAGGCATTCTTTCTTTCTCAAACGTACATACCTTTGTTGTTAATACAACAAGGAAAAACGGGAAGCCGATTGTTAGCATGCAGACGTTACGAAGACACAGGTCAGTTTTGGAGGCGGTACGGCTAGTCTATGACAACGTGCATACTTGAAAGGCTTTTCTTGGGGGTGCCTTATTGACTTTTAATACTTATTTGTTATAGAGTTAATGTGGGACATTCCCGTTTATACTATCATGGACAACACGTACACTTTTGGATGTGTTTTTCTGACTTTGGTACATCCATTTGATATTGAGCCAGTATTGAACATCCTCTCTCATATCACCGACCTCATCTAATATCGGCGATATATTTTCATTATGTGACTTTTATTTATGGCCTGATATTTTCATGGCCAAGCACTTTGAACAACACACATATGTTAGTTTTACTTGTGACGTGATGTATCTATATGGATTTAAATTGCACTTTGTAGGGAACCAGGTTCCATGTTATTATGATGGTTCAGGTATTTGTTTAGATTGGATCACGGTTCCTCTGATAAGAAGGATATGGCAAATAAAGGCTACAACATGGCCTGTATCAGCTGCTAATATGTGTGAACATGTTCTTTCCATCTATTCGTAGGACCAACTATAAGCTGATGAACTAAAATTACATTATCAAAAAAATGGAAATTAGTTGCGGTTTTCCTGTAAAATAACAAGCTTTGTGTGGACAATACCAAGGTTAGTGTGGTACCAGATTTTGAATATAGGTAACACATATGGCCTATATTCTGGTAATTTATGATTGGGTCTCTTCCCTTGTTTTTCTGGTATTTAGAGATTTGGATATAATTTGGAGATACAAGTGGTAAATGGAGAGATTAAGGTATTTTCCCTTCAATCAATTTTTGGGGATATGAAGGTTTCTTCATTATACTTAAAAATAGTGACTCACTATCACATTCATATTGAATATTATCCCTATCACTCATACTTACCACATTACTTATGTATTAATCTCAAATACTAATTTGGGATGTAGGTTCTCTGTGGCACGTTTTCTATTTCTAACACACTTTTGGTGAAAGTTGACTAACTGTGGTCCTTTCTTTAGTCTTTGGAGTTATTTTTTAGATTTTGTAATTTTTAAATTATTAATGTAATGTTTTGAATTATGATTTATCAGCCTTGAAGAAGTCCAATGTGTGGACGAAACATGTGTCGGCTGATGTTACATGTGGATTCGACAAATACCATCCAGTCTTTTGACTCAAAGTTCATTTCTGTGTTTGACTATGGACTTTTATTGTATCTATTTACATTATGGGGGTTATTCTAACTTTGGAGGAGGTGTTAATCCGTCCCAAAAGTGACGGAAAAGTGACGGATTTACCACCAGCCGTATTACGAGTCCATTATATCCTATGGAACTCGTAATACGGCTGGTGGTATATCCGTCACTTTACCGTCACTTTTGGGACGGATTAACACTCCTCCAAAGTTAGAATAACCCCCTATATCTTTTATGATTGTTGGATTTCTATTGTAGGGTTTAGTGTTGTATGTTATTTTTCATTGTCAACAGTTTTGAATTCAATATTTTCATTACATAAAACTATGAGAACCTACATTGTTTGAGGTAAATAACAATACATGAGTATATATGGATTGTCGACAGTTCATCACAGTTTATTAATTATATAGTCACATTTGACTTTTTGACTACCAATACTTTAGAAAAAATTGTTGTGCTCCGCTAATATATTTTGTTCGGTTCTATTGTTACGTTTTTTTCTCTGAAAAACCGGAAAGCACATCAGGGCAACGATGTGCATTAGTGTATGAGCACTACCGAATAGCATTTATACTTGGGTAAATCAGGAAATGTGCATTGATACTGTTGGTTAGTGTTGCCAAATTAGTTTTTTCTTATAACCAGAAGACTGCAACACCGGTCCTCTGGGTCCCCTGTCATCCTGACGAGCGTGGTCCCTGGAACACAGCAACTCTGTCCAAGTGACTCCCGCAGTCCAGGGACTCTTCAGTCCAAGTTTGGTGGAGGTAAGTCCTTGCCTCCCCACGCTAGCCTGCAAAGCTGTGTATCACGTGATTTGCAGCTGCTCCGGCTCCTGTGCACTCTTCCATGATTTCCTTTGTGCACAGCCAAGCCTGGGTCCCCGGCACTCCACCCTGCAGTGCACAACCTTCTGAGTTGTCCTCCGGCATCGTGGGACTCCCTTTTGTGACTTTGCATTGACTCCAGTTCACTTTTCTTCTAAGTGCCTGTTGGGGTACTTCTGTGGATGCTGCCTGCTTCTGTGAGGGCTTCCTGAATTGCTGGCCACCCCCTCTTCCCCTCCTCCAAGTGGCAACATCGTGGTCCCTCCTGGGCCACAGCAGCACCCAAAAACCTCCACCACAACCCTTGCAGCTAGCAAGGTTTGTTTGCAGTCACCTCTGCAAGCTTCATCGCAACGTGGTACACCAGTCTTCCAAAGGAGAAGTCCCTAGTCCTCTTCTTTCTTGCAGAACTCCAAGCTTCTTCCAACCAGTGGCAGCTTTCTTGCACCCTCAGCTCGCATTTCCTGGGCTCCTGCCCACTCTCGACACTGTTGCGACCATTGGACTTGGTCCGCTTATCTTACAGGTACTCAGGTCCGGAAATACACTGTTGTTGCATTGCTGGTGTTTGTTCTTCCTGCAGAATCCCCCTATCACAACTTCTGTGCTCTCTGGGGGCAGTAGGTGCACTTTACACCTACCTTTCAGGGTCTTGGGATGGGCTATTTTTCTAACCCTCACTGTTTTCTTACAGTCCCAGCGACCCTCTACAAGCTCACATAAGTTTGGGGTCCATTTGTGGTTCGCATTCCACTTTTGGAGTATATGGTTTGTGTTGCCTCTATACCTATGTGCTCCTATTGCAATCTATTGTGATTCTACACTGTTTACATTACTTTTCTTGCTATTACTTACATAATTTTGGTTTGTATACATATATCTTGTGTATATAACTTATCCTCTTACTGAGGGTACTCACTGAGATACTTTTGGCATATTGTCATCAAAATAAAGTACCTTTATTTTTAGTAACTCTGTGTATGGGGTTTTCTTAAGATATTGTGCATATGATATATGATATACAAGTGGTATAGTAGGAGCTTTACATGTCTCCTAGTTCAGCCTAAGCTGCTTTGCCATAGCTACCTTCTATCAGGCTAAGCTGCTAGAAACACCTCTTCTACACTAATAAGGGATAACTGGACCTGACACAAGGTGTAAGTACCTCTGGTACCCACTACAAGCCAGGCCAGCCTCCTACTCACTCAGCTCATCTTCTCACTAGCAGAAGACCCCTCCACCTTGAAGGCTAACTTCCACAGGTGCATGTCGGGAATCACCAACTGGATGAATAACAACTGCCAAAAACTCAACACAGTCAGAACAGAAGTGCTGATCTTTGGGAACAGCACCTACTCGCAGAATGACTACCGGTGGCCTACCAAACTAAGTCCAGTACCTACTCCAACAAACCACATTCAAAACCTTTGCATCTCCTGGACAGCAAGCTCACCATGAAAAACTAGATAAATGAAGTCTCCTCCACCTATTTCCCCACTCTTCTCATGCTATATAAGATCTTCAAATGACTCCCAATCAACACTAGATGAACCGTCACTCAAGCCCTGTTCTCCAGCCAGTTGGAATACCTCAATTCACTCTGTTTAGGAATCATTATTCACCAACTAAAGAGACTGTAGACCACATAGAATTCAGTGGCCAGACTTATCCTCGACCTCACCATATGAACCCAGACCATCACCCCCACTTCAAGAAGCTCCACTAGCTCCCTATTCAGAAGAGATGTCAATTTAAGATGCTGATCCACACCTACAAGACTATTCATAATCAAGTTCCAGCATACATTAACCACCGTTCTGAACTCCCACCAACCCTCCAGACACCTGCACTCTGCTTCCATCTCCCTCACACACACCCCTTGCATCCATTGAAGCAACAGTGGAGGACGATCCTTCTCCTACCTTGCAGCGAAATCTTGGAATGTCCCCCTCCTCCACCTCCGGACCTCATCATCTCTTCTGGAATTCAGGAAAGGACTCAAAACCTGACTTTCAACTGAACTCCTTAGCAGCTATGTTCTCAGTGCATGGACACCCTCGCGGGTGATTAGCCACTCTCTATAAATCATGTTTCATTGATTGATTGATTGACACACTGGGACTACCAAGCAGGTTGGTGCAGCAGACATATCAATAAAGTTAAACTGAAGATAATGTTCTAAAATATACCAAAAAGATGCGCCGTTCCAAAATTTGAGGCTCCACTCTACCATTTTGGGTGGGAGTCTCAGGTCCCCACAGGTGTTAGCTGTTTAGGAACACAAGCCCTCACTCACCATTAGGTGACATGCTTCACCATCAGGCCATGCTCCTCGTCAGGCCGGCATTGAAATGCCTGAAAGGCCCTTTCACAGGGCTATTTACCCAGAGATCCTTTCTTAAGAAGATGCCGTTGATGAACGGGTGTATAAGGAACTGGAATAAGTGAGTTAAAATTGACTATGGGTGTCAGAAAGACAATCTTTATTATGACCTGACACCAATGTCAAGAATAAAAACAGAAAGAGGAGGCAACAGAATGTAATGGTCTGGTTCCCTATAAGGTGAAAATGTGCAGGCCAAACACCTCAACTGTTGGTGTGTGTATGAAAAGGCTGTGTGTGGGTGTTCCCTACACTACAGAACCTATGGTCAACATGTTTCCACCTATTTCATCACAAGGATCCAGGGGCGATTCATCAGAACCTAACATATAATCCCTAATCCTCACTAAAAGAGTAAGAATTCTCTGTGTAAATTAGATCAATATCATCTACAAACTCCTAGTAGTTTTCTGTGTATTACAATGTTGGGACCTAGATAAAAAGACAAATAATAGAAATGAAATTAAATATAGATTATGTTGTGAACACAAGCCTAACCCTTAAAATACATGCATTATGTGTAGCTGAACACTGCATGCGATACTTGTGCTGCCTGTAGAGTGTAAAACATGCAAAGCATTCTTCAAACGCACCCCACAGAGTACATTTTACCCTCTCAGTATGAGGTACAGGCTTCTTGGGGGATGGCAGGGGCACTAGCTGCTCTTCTAGTAAAGAAACCTACTCAAAATAAGGGAAACCAAATGAGAGTAAATGAATACATTTCTCAGGTTCATCCTAGCTCCTTTGCTATTTGTAGAATTGTCTACACACCTAAAAAAGTGCATGGTGATTTTATGTGGCAGAATGGAGTGTTTCAACAGTTATATATCATGTCCAACTAAAATCATGTTCAATATAATACTGGCTAGAATGGTAGTTGAATTCCTCCAGTCTATCCCATCTCAGGAGCATTGAGAATCAAGGTTTGTCTGTAGTTGCTCACAGTCGGTGTAAAACGTCCCAGCATGACAGCTCCCAGCAGTTTGATGTCTCAGTAATTGTGATATAACACAAATAAACATCATCGTAAACTCATCAAGGCCTGATCATAGTTGTTTTCAGCCAGTTTATAATTACCCCAGTGACAGCTCCCACCAGCTTAATTGCCTCTATGATATAACACATTGGAGCCTGTTCGCAGAAAATGCGACATGACAGACTATTAGAAGGGTGAAAACCTGCATTCACCAAATACTGCTTTAAAGTATGTTAAAACAGAAGAAGTCATGGTGCCGTCAATGTTATTTATTGTTTGGCCCCAGTATGTAACTCCTTCGAGTCTGGTTGACTAAACTCAATATGCTGTCCCAATACTATAAGATGTAAACTGGGATCCTGCCCATAACTACATTTGAAATAGTGAATATTGTACCACAAATCATTCCTCTGTTTTGCCCCCTTATTTTTAGTGCAGTGATAATGTTATATACATCTTTATTAATATAGATGATGAGGGGCCTCCTACACCCAAGCAGAACTTCAATGACATCGGAGTAACCGGAGTAATTTCTGAATAATTACTGAATAATTACTGAAAATTACGCGATTACTCCTGCTCACATAATTATGAGTAATTTGGCGGGAAAAATCCTACTGCGAGAGCACATTTATTTGTGTTCTGCATTTAGTGCTATTTCTTAGTGCAAAATGCATTCTTGTATCCAATTTGGATGTGAGAGGGCATTTTGCTATAAGAACATAGAGCTAAATCCAGGGGTTTAAATGTGGGGAAAAATTTCAGCCCAAGAGCACATTTGCTCTTGCTCTGTTGAATTAAGCACTATTTCTATCAAAAATGCATTATCACACCGATTTTGGATGCCAGGAGGTATATTTTTCACTAAGAATTAGCGCTAAATGCAGAATTACTTTTCTCGCCTAATTATATGTAATGTTGCAGAATTCGCTGGTAATTGCATGTAGCTATGCTACACGGAATTATGTGAATTACATCCACCCCTACTGCCTCCACATAAATCTCAAAATTATACCGTAGCAATAAGTTACTTTTGGTACAATAGAAGTATCACCAAAATTAGGTGTCTCCAGTTCACATGAAATATCTTTCAGACATTCATAGAAAATATAGTAAGGTAATGCAATAGTGCTGTCCTCAAGCATCAGATTGATATTTTCTGAAACAAAACAAACAGCTTGCACTGCCTCCCCATTAGAGCAAGAATACAATTTAAAAACATCTGCATAATGTATATAATGTATAAAACCACAAATCTAAATACATCTGTTTATTTATCTGACCTATTCACTATCTTGATTGGTCAAAGAGAAGTCAGAATCAGGAATTCTCTACACTTAAAAGCATCAGGTTTCATAAATATACACATTCAAAATCAATTTTCCACATGCAACACAACTGCCTGTCGGAGCTCACTTTCTGTTGATCTAAAGACAGTGGTGCTGGCAGATGCATAGTCACCTGATTCCTGGGCTATTATTATGCCAGACATTTACTACAAGAATCCTCGGATTCTAATAATATACCAATGAGGGGCACCTCATAGCATGGCCACATTAGGTCCTTCTGGCCACAGTATGCTAATGAGGGCCATCATGCCTAACATATCTATTATGGGGCTATTCACAAACTGCATTTTGTAGTATGTATTTAGTAAATGTGATGCACAAACCTACTTGCAGAATTTACACCTCTCCTATACTTATAAGTGCAGTGATCTCCACCCCAACGGTCCATGCACATGTAAGTACACGATTAAGTAGCAAATGTGGGAAGGACGCAGAGGAGTAGCTGTTAAATGGGAAACATTAGACCTGACAGCCTTAGGGTGGTCTTCCCTCCTACTTTTTGCCTAGCTCCTCAATTTTTCTGACCTCTTTTTTGCTGGTATTAGGACTCTGTGCACTTTATTGCTGCTAACCAGTGCTAAAGTGATTGTGCTCTGTCCCCTAAATATGGTAATTTTTGCTTATCTATAATTGGCATATTTATTTACTTATAAGTCCCTAATAAATTGCCCAGGCCCTGCAAATTAAATGTAACTTGTGGGCCTGCAGCACTGATCGTGCTACCCACTTAAATAACACTTTAACCATGTCTCAGATCTGCCATTGCAGAGCCTGTGTGTGCAATTATAGACTGCCATGTTGACCTGTCAAAATAACCCTTTTTTGGCTAAACCTTCTCTTTTTATCCATACAGTATGCCCTAGGCAACCCAGAGGGCAGGGTGCAATTTATTTAAAAAGTAGGGCATGTCCTATTAAGTTTTACATGTCCTGTCAATAAAAAAAATCCAAAGTCATTTTTCACTACTGTAAGGCCTGTCTTCCTCATAGGATAACATTTGGATTAACTTATTGCATCTTATAAGTGAAAATCACATTCTGGAAGAGATACACTTCTTGAGTTTGGTGTCCCTAAAATCACAATTTAAATTTACAAGTATGGTCAAGACAGATTTTAAACTGCAGTTCTGAAAATGTCACTCTTAGAAAACTGGCATTTTCTTGTTTTAGCCATTTGGTGCCTGCTACCTGTCTCTGTGGGTTTGTGATTTTTCTCTAGACAGCCACAAACAATGGGAGCTTAGATGTGACTTGATGGGCCATCCTGATCAGATGGGAGTGAGGAGTTAGGCAAAGCCTCACTTACACCTGACTAAGCTGTGTCCTGTCCCGACACAAAGGGCTGCATAACCCCCTATAGTGACTCTGGAGCCAGGGAAGAAAGGGGAGGACCTCTGAGCACTTCAAAGGCCTGTCTTTGATGTCTCCCCCACTTCAAAAGCCTATCTGCGTAGAAGTGCTGGACCTCTGGCAACATCAATTCAGTACACTTCTGTAGGAAAGTACCATCTTGCCTGGCATGTTACCCCCATTTTTCACTGTATATATGTTGTTTTAGTTGTATGTGTCACTGGGACCCTGGTAACCCAGGGCCCCAGTGCTCATAAGTGTGCCTGAATGTGTTACCTGTGTAGTGACTAACTGTCTCACTGAGGCTCTGCTAATCAGAACCTCAGTGGTTATGCTCTCTCATTTCTTTCCAAATTGTCACTGACAGGCTAGTGACCATTTTTACCAATTTACATTGGCTTACTGGAACACCCTTATAATTCCCTAGTATATGGTACTGAGGTACCCAGGGTATTGGGGTTCCAGGAGATCCCTATGGGCTACAGCATTTCTTTTGCCACCCATAGGGAGCTCTGACAATTCTTACACAGGCCTGCCACTGCAGCCTGAGTGAAATAACGTCCACGTTATTTCACAGCCATTTTACACTGCACTTAAGTAACTTATAAGTCACCTATATGTCTAACCTTTACCTGGAAAAGGTTGGGTGCAAAGTTACTTAGTGTGAGGGCACCCTGGCACTAGCCAAGGTGCCCCCACATTGTTCAGAGCCAATTCCCTGAACTTTGTGAGTGCGGGGACACCATTACACGCGTGCACTACATATAGGTCACTACCTATATGTAGCTTCACAATGGTAACTCCGAATATGGCCATGTAACATGTCTATGATCATGGAATTGCCCCCTCTATGCCATCCTGGCATAGTTGGCACAATCCCATGATCCCAGTGGTCTGTAGCACAGACCCTGGTACTGCCAAACTGCCCTTCCTGGGGTTTCACTGCAGCTGCTGCTGCTGCCAACCCCTCAGACAGGCAGCTGCCCTCCTGGGGTCCAGCCAGGCCTGGCCCAGGATGGCAGAACAGAGAACTTCCTCTGAGAGAGGGTGTGACACCCTCTCCCTTTGGAAAATGGTGTGAAGGCAGGGGAGGAGTAGCCTCCCCCAGCCTCTGGAAATGCTTTGTTGGGCACAGAGGTGCCCAATTCTGCATAAGCCAGTCTACACCGGTTCAGGGACCCCTTAGCCCCTGCTCTGGCGCGAAACTGGACAAAGGAAAGGGGAGTGACCACTCCCCTGACCTGCACCTCCCCTGGGAGGTGTCCAGAGCTCCTCCAGTGTGCTCCAGACCTCTGCCATCTTGGAAACAGAGGTGCTGCTGGCACACTGGACTGCTCTGAGTGGCCAGTGCCACCAGGGGACGTCAGAGACTCCTGCTGATAGGCTCCTTCAGGTGTTAGTAGCCTATCCTCTCTCCTAGGTAGCCAAACCCTCTTTTCTGGCTATTTAGGGTCTCTGTCTCTGGGGAAATTTTAGATAACGAATGCAAGAGCTCATCCGAGTTCCTCTGCATCTCCCTCTTCACCTTCTGATAAGGAATCGACTGCTGACCGCGCTGGAAGCCTGCAAACCTGCAACATAGTAGCAAAGACGACTACTGCAACTCTGTAACGCTGATCCTGCCGCCTTCTCGACTGTTTTCCTGCTTGTGCATGCTGTGGGGGTAGCCTGCCTCCTCTCTGCACCAGAAGCTCCGAAGAAATCTCCCGTGGGTCGACGGAATCTTCCCCCTGCAACCGCAGGCACCAAAAAGCTGCATTACCGGTCCCTTGGGTCTCCTCTCAGCACGACGAGCGAGGTCCCTCGAATCCAGCGACTCTGTCCAAGTGACCCCCACAGTCCAGTGACTCTTCAGTCCAAGTTTGGTGGAGGTAAGTCCTTGTCTCACCTCGCTGGGCTGCATTGCTGGGAACCGCGACTTTGCAGCTACTCCGGCCCCTGTGCACTTCCGGCGGAAATCCTTTGTGCACAGCCAAGCCTGGCTCCATGGCACTCTAACCTGCATTGCACGACTTTCTAAGTTGGTCTCCGGCGACGTGGGACTCCTTTGTGCAACTTCCGCGAGCACTGTTTCACGCATCCTCATAGTGCCTGTTTCTGGCACTTCTCCGGGTGCTACCTGCTTCAGTGAGGACTCTTTGTCTTGCTCGACGTCCCTTCTCTCTTCAGGTCCAATTTGCGACCTCCTGGTCCCTCCTGGGCCCCAGCAGCGTCCAAAAACGCCAAACGCACGATTTGCAGCTAGCAAGGCTTGTTGGCGTTCTTTCGGCGGGAAAACACTTCTGCACGACTCCCCACGGCGAGAGGGATCCGTCCACCAAAGGAGAAGTCTCTAGCCCTTTTCGTTCCTGCAGAAACCTCAGCTTCTTCTGTCCAGTAGAAGCTTCTTTGCACCCACAGCTGGCATTTCCTGGGCATCTGCCCATCTCCGACGTGCTTGTGACTTTTGGACTTGGTCCCCTTGTTCCACAGGTACCCTAGATTGGAAATCCACAGTTGTTGCATTGCTGGTTTGTGTCTTTCCTGCATTATTCCTCTAACACGACTATTTTGTCCTTAGGGGAACTTTAGTGCACTTTGCACTCACTTTTCAGGGTCTTGGGGAGGGTTATTTTTCTAACTCTCACTATTTTCTAATAGTCCCAGCGACCCTCTACAAGGTCACATAGGTTTGGGGTCCATTTGTGGTTCGCATTCCACTTTTGGAGTATATGGTTTGTGTTGCCCCTATCCCTATGTTTCCCCATTGCATCCTATTGTAACTATACATTGTTTGCACTGTTTTCTAAGACTATACTGCATATTTTTGCTATTGTGTATATATATCTTGTGTATATTTCCTATCCTCTCACTGAGGGTACACTCTAAGATACTTTGGCATATTGTCATAAAAATAAAGTACCTTTATTTTTAGTATAACTGTGTATTGTGTTTTCTTATGATATTGTGCATATGACACTAAGTGGTACTGTAGTAGCTTCACACGTCTCCTAGTTCAGCCTAAGCTGCTCTGCTAAGCTACCATTATCTATCAGCCTAAGCTGCTAGACACCCTATACACTAATAAGGGATAACTGGGCCTGGTGCAAGGTGCAAGTACCCCTTGGTACTCACTACAAGCCAGTCCAGCCTCCTACATTGGTTGTGCAGTGGTGGGATAAGTGCTTGAGACTACTTACCACTCTTGTCATTGTACTTTTCATAAGAGAAAAATATACAAAACAAGGTCAGTGTATATACACATAGCCAAAAAGTTTTGCATTTCCTCTTTTCACTCTTTTCTAAGTGCTGAAAAGTACTCCTAAACTTTCAAAAAGTTCTTAAAAGTTTAAAAAGTTTTTTTTCTGTCTTTCCAAAAAGTTCTGAAAACCTTTTTCTCTTTTTCTATCACTTTAACTCTCTCTAAAAAATGTCTGGCACAGGCCAAAGTGTGGATCTGTCCAAACTTGCATATGACAACCTTAGCTGGAAAAGAGCAAGGAGTCTCTGTATAGAGAGAGGTTTGAGTGTAGGGAAAAATCCTTCCTTGGAACTGTTACTTAACATGCTTAGAGAACAGGATAAGGCCATAGGTGCCCCATCTGTTGAAAACGTACCTAATAGTTCCCAATCTGATTCAGGGACTCCCCCAGGAAAAGATTCAGGAAAGAAACTTCCTAGCCTGCCCATTACTAGACAATCTAGCATAGATGGTAATGATGATGAGCCACACCAAATAAATAGTGTTGTCTCACATCATAGCAAAAGCATTTATTCTCACCATACTGGTAGTAATGTTTCTGTAAACCAAGCTGTTAGGGTGGCTTCTGTAAGGGACAGGTCTCCTTCTGTTCATTCCCATCATAGCTCTGTTTCTAGAAATGTCCCTCCCACCAACCCTGATGACAGAATGTTAGAGAGGGAACTCAATAAGTTGAGGGTGGAACAAACCAGGCTGAAGCTTAAAAAGCAACAGCTGGATTTGGATAGACAGTCTTTTGAATTAGAGAAGGAAAGACAGAAGTTGGGTTTAGATACCCATGGTGGCAGCAGCAGTATTCCCCATAGTCATCCTGCAAAAGAGCATGATTCCAGGAATCTGCACAAGATAGTTCCCCCTTATAAGGAGGGGGATGACATTAACAAGTGGTTTGCTGCACTTGAGAGGGCCTGTGTTGTACAGGATGTCCCTCAAAGGCAGTGGGCTGCTATCCTATGGCTATCATTTAGTGGAAAAGGTAGGGATAGGCTCCTTACTGTGAAGGAAAATGATGCTAATAATTTCCAAGTTCTTAAGAATGCACTCCTGGATGGTTATGGCTTAACCACTGAACAGTACAGGATAAAGTTCAGAGAGACCAAAAAGGAGTCTTCACAAGACTGGGTTGATTTCATTGACCATTCAGTGAAGGCCTTGGAGGGGTGGTTACATGGCAGTAAAGTTACTGATTATGACAGCCTGTATAACTTAATCCTGAGAGAGCATATTCTTAATAATTGTGTGTCTGATTTGTAGCACCAGTACTTGGTGGACTCTGATCTGACCTCTCCCCAAGAATTGGGAAAGAAGGCAGACAAATGGGTCAGAACAAGAGTGAACAGAAAAGTTCATACAGGGGGTGACAAAGATGGCAACAAAAAGAAGGATGGTAAGTCTTCTGACAAGGGTGGGGACAAATCTAAAAATGAGTCTTCATCAGGCCCACAAAAACACTCTGGTGGGGGTGGTGGGTCCAAATCCTCCTTTAATCAGAACAAGGAAAAGAAACCATGGTGCTATTTATGTAAAATAAAAGGCCATTGGACAACAGATCCCAGTTGTCCAAAGAAAGGCACCACTGCTCCTACCACTACAACCCCTACTGCTACACCTAGTGTCCCTACTAATAGCAGTGGTGGTGGGAGCAAACCTACTAATAGCCAATCTAAGGGAGTAGCTGGGCTCACTTTTGGTAATTTAGTTGGGGTTGGTCTGATTAGGGAGACCACAGAGGCTACTTTAGTCTCTGAAGGGGCTATTGATTTAGCCACTTTGGTTGCTTGCCCCCATAACTTGGAGAAGTACAAGCAACTAACCCTAATAAATGGTGTTGAGGTCCAGGCCTACAGGGACACAGGTGCCAGTGTCACAATGGTGATTGAGAAACTGGTGCACCCTGAACAACACATACTTGGACACCAGTACCAAGTAACCGATGCTCACAACATAACACAAAGCCACCCCATGGCTGTTGTAAATCTCAACTGGGGGGGGGGTAACTGGTCCAAAGAAAGTTGTGGTAGCTTCAGATTTACCTGTAGACTGTCTATTAGGTAATGATTTGGAGACATCAGCTTGGTCAGATGTGGAGTTGGAGGCCCATGCAGCAATGCTGGGCATCCCAGGGCATATTTTTGCTTTGACAAGGGCTCAGGCCAAAATGCAAAAAGGACAGGGAAGCTTGGATCCTGGAACAATGGACCAAGTGCTCCCTAAAGCTAGGGCTAGTAGAAGCAAACCACTTCCTACTATCCCTCCCTCTACAGTGGATTCAACTTCTGAGGAAGAAGAATTCCCTCCCTGTGCAGAACCTACACCAGAGGAGCTGGAAGCAGACACTGCTGAGCTTTTGGGTGAAGGGGGGCCTGCCAGAGAGGAGCTGAGTGTGGCACAGCAAACCTGTCCCACATTAGAGGGTCTCAGACAGCAAGCTGTCAAACAGGCTAATGGGGATGTCAGTGACTCTCACAGAGTTTACTGGGAGGACAACCTCTTGTACACTGAGCATAGGGATCCTAAACCTGGAGCTGCCAGGAGATTAGTGATTCCTCAGGAGTACAGAAAGTTCCTCCTAACACTGGCACATGACATTCCCTTAGCTGGGCACCTAGGACAAATGAAAACTTGGGACAGGCTTGTTCCCCTGTTTCATTGGCCTAGGATGTCAGAGGACACAAAGGAATTTTGTAAGTCCTGTGAAACCTGTCAAGCCAGTGGCAAGACAGGTGGCACCCCAAAGGCACCCCTTATTCTACTGCCTGTGGTTGGGGTTCCCTTTGAAAGGGTAGGGGTTGACATAGTTGCCCCCCTTGACCCTCCTACTGCTTCAGGCAATAGGTTTATCTTGGTGGTAGTGGACCATGCCACAAGATATCCTGAAGCTATTCCTTTAAGGACCACTACAGCTCCTGCAGTGGCAAAGGCCCTCCTGGGAATATTTTCCAGGGTGGGCTTCCCAAAGGAAGTAGTATCAGACAGAGGAAGCAATTTCATGTCTGCATACTTAAAGGCCATGTGGAAGGAGTGTGGTGTAACGTACAAGTTCACAACACCCTATCATCCACAAACAAATGGACTGGTGGAGAGATTTAATAAAACTCTCAAAGGCATGATTATGGGTCTCCCTGAAAAACTCAGCAGGAGATGGGATATCCTTCTACCATGCCTCCTTTTTGCCTACAGGGAGGTACCCCAGAAAGGAGTGGGCTTCAGCCCCTTTGAACTTCTTTTTGGACACCCTGTTAGGGGTCCACTCACACTTGTAAAGGAGGGTTGGGAACAACCTTTAAAAGCTCCTAAGCAGGATATTGTGGATTATGTACTTGGCCTCAGATCAAGGATGGCTGAGTACATGAAAAAGGCCAGTAAAAACCTTCAGGCCAGCCAAGAGCTCCAGAAGCAATGGCATGATCAGAAGGCTGTTTTGGTTCAGTACCAACCAGGGCAGAAAGTGTGGGTCTTGGAGCCTGTGGCCCCAAGAGCACTCCAAGATAAATGGAGTGGACCCCACACAATTGTTGAAAAGAAGGGTGAAGTCACCTACTTGGTTGACTTAGGCACTGCCAGGAGTCCCCTTAGGGTGCTCCATGTCAACCGCCTGAAACCCTACTATGACAGGGCTGATCTCACTCTGCTCATGGCAACAGATGAGGGACAGGAAGAAGACAGTGATCCTCTACCTGATCTCTTCTCTTCCACAGATCAAGATGCTCTTGTGGAAGGTGTAGTTTTGGCTGATTGTCTTACTGCTGAGCAGAAAGACAATTGCATAAATCTCCTAGGACAATTTTCAGAACTCTTCTCTACTGTGCCAGGCACCACTTCTTGGTGTGAGCACACTATAGATACTGGAGACAGTTTACCTGTCAAAAGTAAGATCTATAGGCAGCCTGACCATGTCAGGGACTGCATAAAGCAATAAGTTCAGAAAATGTTGGAACTAGGAGTGGTTGAGCACTCTGACAGTCCATGGGCTTCTCCTGTGGTACTGTGAGAAGGTAGCCTCTTTCTAGCCTTGTTACCCCCACTTTTGGCCTGTTTGTGAGTGTATGTCAGGGTGTTTGTCACTGTTTTCACTGTCTCACTGGGATCCTGATAGCCAGGCCTCAGTGCTCATAGTGAAAACACTATGTTTTCAGTATGTTTGTTATGTGTCACTGGGATCCTGCTGGTCAGGACCCCAGTGCTCATAGGTTTGTGGCCTATATGTATGTGTCACTGGGACCCTGTCACACAGGGCCCCAGTGCTCATAGGTGTGCATATATATGTTCCCTGTGTGGTGCCTAACTGTCTCACTGAGGCTCTGCTAACCAGAACCTCAGTGGTTATGCTCTCTCATTACTTTCAAATTGTCACTAACAGGCTAGTGACCATTTTTACCAATTTACATTCGCTTACTGGAACACCCTTATAATTCCCTAGTATATGGTACTGAGGTACCCAGGGTATTGGGGTTCCAGGAGATCCCTATGGGCTGCAGCATTTCTTTTGCCACCCATAGGGAGCTCTGACAATTCTTACACAGGCCTGCCACTGCAGCCTGAGTGAAATAATGTCCACGTTATTTCACAGCCATTTTACACTGCACTTAAGTAACTTATAAGTCACCTATATGTCTAACCTTTACCTGGTAAAGGTTAGGTGCAAAGTTACTTAGTGTGAGGGCACCCTGGCACTAGCCAAGGTGCCCCCACATTGTTCAGAGCCAATTCACTGAACTTTGTGAGTGCGGGGACACCATTACACGCGTGCACTACATATAGGTCACTACCTATATGTAGCTTCACAATGGTAACTCCGAATATGGCCATGTAACATGTCTATGATCATGGAATTGCCCCCTCTATGCCATCCTGGCATAGTTGGCACAATCCCATGATCCCAGTGGTCTGTAGCACAGACCCTGGTACTGCCAAACTGCCCTTCCTGGGGTTTCACTGCTGCTGCTGCCAACCCCTCAGACAGGCATCTGCCCTCCTGGGGTCCAGCCAGGCCTGGCCCAGGATGGCAGAACAAAGAACTTCCTCTGAGAGAGGGTGTGACACCCTCTCCCTTTGGAAAATGGTGTGAAGGCAGGGGAGGAGTAGCCTTCCCCAGCCTCTGGAAATGCTTTCTTGGGCACAGATGTGCCCAATTCTGCATAAGCCAGTCTACACTGGTTCAGGGACCCCTTAGCCCCTGCTCTGGCGCGAAACTGGACAAAGGAAAGGGGAGTGACTACTCCCCTGACCTGCACCTCCCCTGGGAGGTGTCCAGAGCTCCTCCAGTGTGCTCCAGACCTCTGCCATCTTGGAAACAGAGGTGCTGCTGGCACACTGGACTGCTCTGAGTGGCCAGTGCCACCAGGTGACGTCAGAGACTCCTGCTGATAGGCTCCTTCAGGTGTTAGTAGCCTATCCTCTCTCCTAGGTAGCCAAACCCTCTTTTCTGGCTATTTAGGGTCTCTGTCTCTGGGGAAACTTTAGATAACGAATGCAAGAGCTCATCCGAGTTCCTCTGCATCTCTCTCTTCACCTTCTGATAAGGAATCGACTGCTGACCGCGCTGGAAGCCTGCAAACCTGCAACATAGTAGCAAAGACGACTACTGCAACTCTGTAACGCTGATCCTGCCGCCTTCTCGACTGTTTTCCTGCTTGTGCATGCTGTGGGGGTAGTCTGCCTCCTCTCTGCACCAGAAGCTCCGAAGAAATCTCCCGTGGGTCGACGGAATCTTCCCCCTGCGACCGCAGGCACCAAAAAGCTGCATTACCAGTCCCTTGGGTCTCCTCTCAGCACGACGAGCGAGGTCCCTCGAATCCAGTGACTCTGTCCAAGTGACCCCCACAGTCCAGTGACTCTTCAGCCCAAGTTTGGTGGAGGTAAGTCCTTGCCTCACCTCGCTGGGCTGCATTGCTGGGAACCGCGACTTTGCAGCTACTACGGCCCCTGTGCACTTCCGGCAGAAATCCTTTGTGCACAGCCTAGCCTGGGTCCACGGCACTCTAACCTGCATTGCACGACTTTCTAAGTTGGTCTCCGGCGACGTGGGACTCCTTTGTGCAACTTCGGCGAGCACCGTTTCACGCATCCTTGTAGTGCCTGTTTCTGGCACTTCTCCGGGTGCTACCTGCTTCAGTGAGGGCTCCTTGTCTTGCTCGACGTCCCCTCTCTCTTCAGGTTCAATTTGCGGTCTCCTGGTCCCTCCTGGGCCCCAGTAGTGTCCAAAAACGCCAAACGCACGATTTGCAACTAGCAAGGCTTGTTGGCGTCCTTCCGGCGGGAAAACACTTCTGCACGACTTTGCAAGGCGTGGGGGATCCATCCTCCAAAGGGGAAGTCTCTAGCCCTTGTCGTTCCTGCAGTATTCACAGTTCTTCAGCCTAGTAAGAGATTCTTTGCACCAACCGCTGGCATTTCTTGGGCATCTGCCCATCTCCGAGCTGCTTGTGACTTTTGGACTTGGTCCCCTTGTTCCACAGGTACCCTCAGTCAGGAATCCATTGTTGTTGCATTGCTGATTTGTGTTTTCCTTGCATTTTCCCTCTAACACGACTATTTTGTCCTTAGGGGAACTTTAGTGCACTTTGCACTCACTTTTCAGGGTCTTGGGGAGGGTTATTTTTCTAACTCTCACTATTTTCTAATAGTCCCAGCGACCCTCTACAAGGTCACATAGGTTTGGGGTCCATTCGTGGTTCGCATTCCACTTCTGGAGTATATGGTTTGTGTTGCCCCTATCCCTATGTTTCCCCATTGCATCCTATTGTAACTATACATTGTTTGCACTGTTTTCTAAGACTATACTGCATATTTTTGCTATTGTGTATATATATCTTGTGTATATTTCCTATCCTCTCACTGAGGGTACACTCTAAGATACTTTGGCATATTGTCATAAAAATAAAGTACCTTTATTTTTAGTATAACTGTGTATTGTGTTTTCTTATGATATTGTGTATATGACACTAAGTGGTACTGTAGTAGCTTCACACGTCTCCTAGTTCAGCCTAAGCTGCTCTGCTAAGCTACCATTATCTATCAGCCTAAGCTGCTAGACACCCTATTACACTAATAAGGGATAACTGGGCCTGGTGCAAGGTGCAAGTCCCCCTTGGTACTCACTACAAGCCAGTCCAGCCTCCTACATTGGTTGTGCAGTGGTGGGATAAGTGCTTGAGACTACTTACCACTCTTGTCATTGTACTTTTCATAAGAGAAAAATATACAAAACAAAGTCAGTGTATATACACATAGCCAAAAAGTTTTGCATTTCCTCTTTTCACTCTTTTCTAAGTGCTGAAAAGTACCTCTAAACTTTCAAAAAAGTTCTTAAAAGTTTAAAAAGTTTTTTTCTGTCTTTCCAAAAAGTTCTGAAAACTTTTTTCTCTTTTTCTATCACTTTAACTCTCTCTAAAAAATGTCTGGCACAGGCCAAAGTGTTGATCTGTCCAAACTTGCATATGACAACCTTAGCTGGAAAAGAGCAAGGAGTCTCTGTATAGAGAGAGGTTTGAGTGTAGGGAAGAATCCTTCCTTGGAACTGTTACTTAACATGCTTAGAGAACAGGATAAGGCCATAGGTGGCCCATCTGTTGAAAAAGTACCTAATAGTTCCCAATCTGATTCAGGGACTCCCCCAGGAAAAGATTCAGGAAAGAAACTTCCTAGCCTGCCCATTACTAGACATTCTAGCATAGATGGTAATGATGATGAGCCACACCATATAAATAGTGTTGTCTCACATCATAGCAAAAGCATTTATTCTCACCATACTGGTAGTAATGTTTCTGTAAACCAAGCTGTTAGGGTGGCTTCTGTAAGGGACAGGTCTCCTTCGGTTCATTCCCATCATAGCTCTGTTTCTAGAAATGTCCCTCCCACCAACCCTGATGACAGAATGTTAGAGAGGGAACTCAATAAGTTGAGGGTGGAACAAACCAGACTGAAGCTTAAAAAGCAACAGCTGGATTTGGATAGACAGTCTTTTGAATTAGAGAAGGAAAGACAGAAGTTGGGTTTAGATACCCATGGTGGCAGCAGCAGTATTCCCCATAGTCATCCTGCTAAAGAGCATGATTCCAGGAATCTGCACAAGATAGTTCCCCTTTATAAGGAGGGGGATGGCATTAACAAGTGGTTTGCTGCACTTGAGAGGGCCTGTGTTGTACAGGATGTCCCTCAAAGGCAGTGGGCTGCTATCCTATGGCTATCATTTAGTGGAAAGGGTAGGGATAGGCTCCTTACTGTGAAAGAAAATGATGCTAATAATTTCCAAGTTCTTAAGAATGCACTCCTGGATGGTTATGGCTTAACCACTGAACAGTACAGGATAAAGTTCAGAGAGACCAAAAAGGAGTCTTCACAAGACTGGGTTGATTTCATTGACCATTCAGTGAAGGCCTTGGAGGGGTGGTTACATGGCAGTAAAGTTACTGATTATGAAAGCCTGTATAACACAATCCTGAGAGAGCATATACTTAATAATTGTGTGTCTGATTTGTTGCACCAGTACCTGGTAGACTCTGATCTGACCTCTCCCCAAGAATTGGGAAAGAAGGCAGACAAATGGGTCAGAACAAGGGTGAACAGAAAAGTTCATACAGGGGGTGACAAAGATGGCAATAAGAAGAAAGATGGTGAAAAATCTCAAGATAAGCATGGGGATAAGGGTAAAACCAAAGATCCCACTTCAAATCTTAAACACTCTTCAGAGGGTGGGGATAAAACAAATTCTTCCTCTTCTTCCCAACCTGCACACATTAAAAAGCCTTGGTGCTTTGTGTGTGAAAATAGAGGCCATAGGCCAGGGGATAAGTCCTGTCCAGGTAAACCCCCTGAGCCTACCACCACTAATACATCAAGCTCTAGTGCCCCTAGCAGTAGTGGTACTAGTGGTGGGACTGCTGGCAACAGTCAAGCAAAGGGTGTAGTTGGGTTCACTTATGGGTCCATAGTGGAAACTGATGTAATCAGTCCCAAGACAGTTTCTGTCACACCTAGTGGCACTCGCCTTGCCACACTGGCTGCTTGTCCCCTTACAATGGATAAGTACAGGCAGACAGTTTCAATAAATGGTGTTGAGGCCTTGGCCTACAGGGACACAGGTGCCAGTTTCACTTTGGTGACTGAAAACCTAGTGCACCCTGATCAACACATCATTGGACAACAGTATAAGATTATTGATGTCCATAACTCCACTAAGTTTCTTCCCTTAGCTATAATTCAGTTTAGTTGGGGTGGAGTTACTGGCCTTAAGCAGGTGGTGGTATCACCTAGCTTACCTGTAGACTGTCTCTTAGGTAATGACCTAGAGGCCTCAGGTTGGGCTGATGTAGAGTTGTATGCCCATGCAGCCATGCTGGGCATCCCTGAGGAATTGTTCCCTCTCATTTCAACTGAAATGAAAAAGCAAAGGAGAGAAGGCCTGAAAACTCAGGATCCCTCTCCATCAACAGGTAAAAAGGGTATCACAGTATCCCCTAACCACCCTACCATTCAGGATACCATTCCTGTGGTGGGAGAAACCTCTCCTGGGGTGGCACCTGTTCCAAGGGAATCATCAGCTGGCAAAGCTGGACTCCCTGAAGTAGAAGTACCCCTCTGTGGGATAACTAACATTGGTGACAAAAAGAGCACCATTTTAGTTAACATGGAGAATCCCTCCAACCCTCCCAGAGAAACTTTAGTGCAGAAACCCTGCACTGCCTCACAACACTTAGGACAGCATCCCTGCCCTAGTGTGGAGCTCATAGGACAGCATCCCTGCCCTGCTCCAACTCAAGAGAAACAGCATCCCTGTTCTCTCTTCCAGCCAAATGGACAATGTTTTTGCCCAGCTATGGCTTTATTGAGACAGCATCCCTGTCTGGCATTTCCATCACTACAAACAGGTTCAGTGGACAATTCCCACTGCTCTAAACTAAAACTTACTGATAGAAACTCTGAAAATACATCTTCACATTGTTGCTTAGCTAAAAAACTTCAAACAGGGTGGTTTACATCCCCACAGGGAAGTAACCATATAGTGGATGATAAAGGGAGTAACCAGTCTATTGCAGAGCTACTCTCTACTTATCACCACTTAGACAATAAAGTCTCAACTGGCCAAGGTTAGCCTTATTGTCCTTCGTTTGGGGGGGGGGGGGTTGTGTGAGAAGGTAGCCTCTTTCTAGCCTTGTTACCCCCACTTTTGGCCTGTTTGTGAGTGTATGTCAGGGTGTTTGTCACTGTTTTCACTGTCTCACTGGGATCCTGATAGCCAGGCCTCAGTGCTCATAGTGAAAACACTATGGCCCTCATTCTGACCCTGGCGGTCGGCGGAGAGACGGCGGTCGGACCGCGAACAGACCGGCGGTATTAAAAATGGCATTCTGACCGCGGCGGTCCCCGCCGCGACCGACCGCTACTTCTCCACTCCGACCGCCGCGGCGGTCATGACCGCGGGGCTGGAGTTTGCGCACTCCGGCCCCGCGGTCGTCCCAAGACCGCCAAGGGTATTATGACCCTGCCTACCGCCGCGGTTTCTTGCGGGCGGGAACCGCCGTGCGAACCATGGCGGTAAGCACTATCGGGGCCAGGGAATTCCTTCCCTGGCACTGATAGGGGTCTCCCCCACCCCCCACTACCCACCCGAGTCCTCCCCCCACACCCTCCACCCCCCTGCCACCCCCCAGAGGTGGTACGAACCCCCTCCCCACCCCCACCCCGACATGTACATACATGTACCCCGACATGCACACACCCCCAACATGCACATATACACACCCCCTACACACACATACACAACGGGGACACATACCCGCACACATACATGCCGACATGCGCACCTGCCGAACAGCACACATTACCCATAGACACAGCAGCACACCTCTACACACTCACACGCACACCCCCATGCACGCACACATCACACAACACCCCCCCACCCCCTCCCCTCACGGACGATCAACTTACCTTGTGCGTTGGTCCTCCGGGAGGCGACGGGAGCCATAGGGACGTGACCGCCAACAGAAGACCGCCAACAGAAGACCGCCACACAGAAATGTGGGTCGTAATTCTGGGGGCGGTGTTCTGCTGGCGTGGCGGTGGAGGTTGACCAGTCTCCACTTTCCCGCCGACCGCCAGTGTGGCTGCTGGCGGTTTTCCGGCGGAACGCTCCCAGCGGTCAGAATGCGCACAGCGGCACACCGCCGCGGTCGGCGGTCTTCACCGCGGCGGTAACTCGGCGGTCTTGCGAAAAGACCGCCAAGGTCAGAATGAGGGCCTATGTTTTCAGTATGTTTGTTATGTGTCACTGGGATCCTGCTGGTCAGGACCCCAGTGCTCATAGGTTTGTGGCCTATATGTATGTGTCACTGGGACCCTGTCACACAGGGCCCCAGTGCTCATAGGTGTGCATATATATGTTCCCTGTGTGGTGCCTAACTGTCTCACTGAGGCTCTGCTAACCAGAACCTCAGTGGTTATGCTCTCTCATTACTTTCAAATTGTCACTAACAGGCTAGTGACCATTTTTACCAATTTACATTGGCTTACTGGAACACCCTTATAATTCCCTAGTATATGGTACTGAGGTACCCAGGGTATTGGGGTTCCAGGAGATCCCTATGGGCTGCAGCATTTCTTTTGCCACCCATAGGGAGCTCTGACAATTCTTACACAGGCCTGCCACTGCAGCCTGAGTGAAATAATGTCCACGTTATTTCACAGCCATTTTACACTGCACTTAAGTAACTTATAAGTCACCTATATGTCTAACCTTTACCTGGTAAAGGTTAGGTGCAAAGTTACTTAGTGTGAGGGCACCCTGGCACTAGCCAAGGTGCCCCCACATTGTTCAGAGCCAATTCCCTGAACTTTGTGAGTGCGGGGACACCATTACACGCGTGCACTACATATAGGTCACTACCTATATGTAGCTTCACAATGGTAACTCCGAATATGGCCATGTAACATGTCTATGATCATGGAATTGCCCCCTCTATGCCATCCTGGCATAGTTGGCACACTCCCATGATCCCAGTGGTCTGTAGCACAGACCCTGGTACTGCCAAACTGCCCTTCCTGGGGTTTCACTGCAGCTGCTGCTGCTGCCAACCCCTCAGACAGGCATCTGCCCTCCTGGGGTCCAGCCAGGCCTGGCCCAGGATGGCAGAACAAAGAACTTCCTCTGAGAGAGGGTGTGACACCCTCTCCCTTTGGAAAATGGTGTGAAGGCAGGGGAGGAGTAGCCTCCCCCAGCCTCTGGAAATGCTTTCTTGGGCACAGATGTGCCCAATTCTGCATAAGCCAGTCTACACCGGTTCAGGGAACCCTTAGCCCCTGCTCTGGCGCGAAACTGGACAAAGGAAAGGGGAGTGACCACTCCCCTGACCTGCACCTCCCCTGGGAGGTGTCCAGAGCTCCTCCAGTGTGCTCCAGACCTCTGCCATCTTGGAAACAGAGGTGCTGCTGGCACACTGGACTGCTCTGAGTGGCCAGTGCCACCAGGTGACGTCAGAGACTCCTGCTGATAGGCTCCTTCAGGTGTTAGTAGCCTATCCTCTCTCCTAGGTAGCCAAACCCTCTTTTCTGGCTATTTAGGGTCTCTGTCTCTGGGGAAACTTTAGATAACGAATGCAAGAGCTCATCCGAGTTCCTCTGCATCTCTCTCTTCACCTTCTGATAAGGAATCGACTGCTGACCGCGCTGGAAGCCTGCAAACCTGCAACATAGTAGCAAAGACGACTACTGCAACTCTGTAACGCTGATCCTGCCGCCTTCTCGACTGTTTTCCTGCTTGTGCATGCTGTGGGGGTAGTCTGCCTCCTCTCTGCACCAGAAGCTCCGAAGAAATCTCCCGTGGGTCGACGGAATCTTCCCCCTGCAACCGCAGGCACCAAAAAGCTGCATTACCGGTCCCTTGGGTCTCCTCTCAGCACGACGAGCGAGGTCCCTCGAATCCAGCGACTCTGTCCAAGTTACCCCTACAGTCCAGTGACTCTTCAGCCCAAGTTTGGTGGAGGTAAGTCCTTGCCTCACCTCGCTGGGCTGCATTGCTGGGAACCGCGACTTTGCAGCTACTACGGCCCCTGTGCACTTCCGGCGGAAATCCTTTGTGCACAGCCAAGCCTGGGTCCACGGCACTCTAACCTGCATTGCACGACTTTCTAAGTTGATCTCCGGCGACGTGGGACTCCTTTGTGCAACTTCGGTGAGCACCGTTTCACGCATCCTTGTAGTGCCTGTTTCAGGCACTTCTCCGGGTGGTACCTGCTTCAGTGAGGGCTCCTTGTCTTGCTCGACATCCCCTCTCTCTTCAGGTTCAATTTGCGACCTCCTGGTCCCTCCTGGGCCCCAGTAGCGTCCAAAAACGCCAAACGCACGATTTGCGACTATCAAGGCTTGTTGGCATCCTTCCGGCGGGAAATCACTTTTGCACGACTCTCCAAGGCAAGAGGGATTTGTCCACCAAAGGGGAAGTCTCTAGCCCTTTTCGTTCTCTCAGAAACCTCAGCTTCTTCTGTCCAGTCGAAGCTTCTTTGCACCCGCAGCTGGCATTTCCTGGGCATCTGCCCATCTCCGACTTGCTTGTGACTTTTGGACTTGGTCCCCTTGTTCCACAGGTACCCTAGATTGGAAATCCACAGTTGTTGCATTGCTGGTTTCTGTCTTTCCTGCATTATTCCTCTAACACGACTACTTTGTCCTTAGGGGAACTTTAGTGCACTTTGCACTCACTTTTCAGGGTCTTGGGGAGGGTTATTTTTCTAACTCTCACTATTTTCTAATAGTCCCAGCGACCCTCTACAAGGTCACATAGGTTTGGGGTCCATTCGTGGTTCGCATTCCACTTTTGGAGTATATGGTTTGTGTTGCCCCTATCCCTATGTTTCCCATTGCATCCTATTGTAACTATACATTGTTTGCACTGTTTTCTAAGACTATACTGCATATTTTTGCTATTGTGTATATATATCTTGTGTATATTTCCTATCCTCTAACTGAGGGTACACTCTAAGATACTTTGGCATATTGTCATAAAAATAAAGTACCTTTATTTTTAGTATAACTGTGTATTGTGTTTTCTTATGATATTGTGCATATGACACTAAGTGGTGCTGTAGTAGCTTCACACGTCTCCTAGTTCAGCCTAAGCTGCTCTGCTAAGCTACCATTATCTATCAGCCTAAGCTGCTAGACACCCTATACACTAATAAGGGATAACTGGGCCTGGTGCAAGGTGCAAGTACCCCTTGGTACTCACTACAAGCCAGTCCAGCCTCCTACAACTTCTGAACCTGTGAATACTCTGCCGGGAAGAAGGACTGTTACTGCTGAAGGACTGCCACTCTCCTGTACTGCTGCTTTGCTTGACTCTTGCCTTGCTACTCTGCTTCTGCACCTGAACTCTGCCAGCTGTGAGACTACACTGCCAAGTGGAGCAACCCAAGTCCTGGACCCTTGGAAGTGTGCCTAGGGTGCTTTCTCAGTGGACTTGATGCATCCCTTGTTGAGCAATGCATCCCCGAGCAGAATCAACACAACATTGCTGTTGTGTGAATTGGACTCATCACAACAGAAGTGCATTGCGAAAGCAACTCACATTTTGATTCAACGTATTGCCTTTGGAACTGCCACTGTACAACTCTTTTCCTGGCTCAAGCTCTTTGCATCTCCCATCAATGGCAGCCTCAATGATGATGCCAAAACTCTGTAGCACAGCTTCACAATTCATCGGAGCTGACGCATTGCTTTGACTGTGCAACATATCCTTGTCACTGGCCTTTGCCTCACAAGCCCTGCTGACAGGATCCTAAATGTCAAGACCATAGGACCTTACACCACAGACTTGCCACATCTCAGAACTAATGCGTTACCTTGGCTGCACGAAGCATCTTCGACACAAAGCCACAAAACACTCCACAACCAGGATTCCATGTAATTTGGTTCAGCGGGCCTAACTGGGTCCCTGTAGCTGACCTATGCTCTACTCTGGTCAACCTAAACTTTTGACTGTGTCCCGGTCCGGTGCAATCAGATATCCCCAATAGTGCTTTTTGCTTCTTAGCCCTATTTTTAAATCTTTTAAATGCAATAACTCCAGTTTTACTTATTAGATTTATGTTATTTTAGTCTTGTTTTATTTGTTAAATTCAGATCTATTTTCCTAATGTGGTGTGGAATCTTTTTGTGTGGTGTTTTCACTGTTTTACGGTTTGAAGTGTTGCATACATACTTTACCTATTGCAGTTAAGCCTGACTGCTTTGTTCCAAGCTACCAGAGGATGTGCACAGGGTAATTTAGGATTCACCTAACACCCTGACTAGAATTGTGAATGCTGCTCGACCCAGGCTCATACACAGTTAATCAGTAACCCAATTTCTAAAGGTAAATACTTAAGAATAAAGGAGAGGGGGATTCAGAGGAGTTTAGTGAGATTCAGGGATGGTCAAATGGTCAGAGAGGGGTTTAGGCAGGAACAGCCAGCAAGCAAAAACAGCAAGCTTGTAGCTTGTCATAAACTGCATTTCTATAGTTACTGCTGCAAAAAAGGGACCTAAAACAGTAGTAGAGTCTCCAGCACACATGAGAAACCACTGTATTGCAACCCCCCTCCCCTATAGATACACTATGGAGTTAAGGACTTTAAAATACTAAAAACTAGGAAATAAGGTTAAATAAAAATAAAAAAATCAGAACTGGTACAAATGTAAATAAATATAAATTAATGTTTTTCCATTAAAAAAATAATTTAAAATGACATTTTCTTTTAACACATTTTACACATAACTTTAAAAAATATTAATTGGAATTTATTTTTTACTTTTAACTTTAGATACATGATTTTAATTTAATTTGTTATATTTACATTAATTAATTATTTTATTCAAAATTAAGTTATTAAGGCTGCACCAATTATTTGAGTTTAGTTTTATATTTAGAGTAAACATATACAATTAACTTCAAATAATGTTAATTATAAAAATATATTTAATACTTTATTTTTTTAGTTCAGTAAACTTTTGTATTTTTCCTACATACGTTACCATAGGTACACTTCCCAGTTTGGCCACATGGTAAAGTATATAAAATAGTTAACAAGTTTATTAAACTTGAAAAAAATATTTAAAATATTTTTATGATAAATGATAATATAATTAATTGTTTATATTTACTTTAGTGGTATTTTACCCTTGTACGTTAGGCAACAAAAAGTGGAGACATGTAAGGTACACTTTACAATCATGAACAGCCAAAAGTAATAAACTTACTAAAAAGTGTGAGAGAAAATTACACAAGTAAATTTACTCTCCGGTGTAAGTTACTCTTGTGAGTAATCCTGTATATGTCAAGGAGCGCAACCATATGCCAGCACCCAAATAATTCCATCAGTATACATGACATCATCATGCCTAGAATGTCTGCAATAGGATATGATGGCTACTTTTTGCTAGGGTTAACGTTAATGCCTATAATTCTCACCCAATTTTTACCAGGGTTTCATTCACCTCAAATGCTCTTTCATTCAATCACCTCTTCTACACTTCCATTTACATAGCTTTTTTCTCTTCTGAATTAGTGACTCTCGCTCATCCATCAATTTGTCAATTTCACTTTTAATGCCTCAAACTAAGATTTCTGCTCTATTCCCCAGCCGCCATTGTATGCTTTCATATATCAGGGGAAGAAGTGCCAACAAGTCTTGGCAGCTGCAAAGGACACAGTGCACAGGGGTACTCTCCAGCGTGGGAAGGCACGGGTTTACCTCCAACCAAGTTGGACTGCTGGTAGAGAGGACCGTCTGGACCACTTCTGACCACCACCTGTGTTGCAAGATCCAAGCAGCTCAGCAGGAGAGGGGACACACGCAGCCGGTCCTCAATGCAGTTGGTGCCTGCAGATGCAGGGGAGTGACTCCTTCACTCCAAGGGAGATTCCTTCTTCTTTCCTCTGTAGACTGAAGATGGGCTGTCCTCAGAGGATGCATGACCAGGGAAATGTTGCAGAAGCTGGAAGGAGCCAGAGAAACAATGTTGAAGGCAAAGTCTTCGTCTTTGTTGGAAAGTCCAGATGAGTTTCTTTGGTCAGAAGTCGAAGTAAGGGATGCAGAGGAACCCTGCTGGAATCTTGCAAGCTAAAATCTGTGGAACCACCCAGAAGAGAGACCATAAATAGCCCTGAAAAGGGGATTGGTCACCTACCTGAGTGTCTACCTATAAGGAGGGGGCTCTGACGTCACCTTCCTGGTCTGGCCACTCAGATGCTCCCTGAGTTCCCTGCCAACCTTGGATTCAAGATGGCAGAACCCAGGAACGCTCTGGAGGAGATCTGGACACTACCACTGGGGTGGTGATGGGCAGGGGAGTGGTCACTTCCTTTTCCATTGTCCAGTTGTGCGCCAGAGCAGGGACTGGAAGTCCCTGAACCGGTGTGGACTGGTTTATGCATGGAGGGCACCTAATGTGCCCTTCAAAGCATACCAGTGACTTGGGGAGGCTACCCCTCCCAAGCCATGTAACACCTATTTCCAAAGGGAAAGGGTGTAACACCCCTCTCCCAAATGAAATCCTTTGTTCTGCCTTCCTGGGCCTGAGCTGCTCAAGCAACAGGAGGGCAGAAACCTGTCTGTGAGGTGGCAGCAGCTGGAGCTGCCTGGAAAACCTCAGAAGGCTGTAGGAGCAATGCTGGAGGTCCTCTAAGGAGCCTCCAGAATGCATGGAATCATACCACCAATACTTGCAAAAGTATTGGGGTATGATTCCAACATGTTTGATACCAAACATGCCTAGGTTCGGAGTTACCATTATGTAGTTAGACATAGGTAGTGACTATCAGGCAAAGGGCCTGTGATGTTCTGATGGGAGGGCTCACAGCTGCTCAGAAGTCTGAGGACCAATCTGTAAAGCACAAAGTGATGTACAGGGGGCTGGGAGCAACTCCTGAAGTCAGAATCTCTGTGGATACAGACAAACAAGTTTTGCATACACTTTCTGAACACAATATAAATAAGAAAGCAGATTAAGCAGTTTTCTTTAATGCACTCTGGTTAGGCTCTAGGCATATTTAGCCTTTTTAGCTTGTAAAAAAGGGGTGGCAGAGTTATTACCTTCTAGCACCCTTAGCGCAGTTTAGGGCTAAACTGGGAGAGAAATTTAAACAGTGGCAGTTAGAAGAAAAAAGGAGTTTTAAAATTACAAATTTGCACAGAAACCAAGAGATAAATGTAGACAGTCACATGTAGATGAAAAGAGCAGTATTAAAGTTTCAAAATACACAAAACAAAATCTGTGTTCTTACCACCTTCTTTGCTTTTTCTCCCTGGACTTTTAGGGCTTAGAAAAGCTGCCACTAAAAAATTGACATCTCTGTCTTGGGGTTCCCTCTACAAACTTAAGGGCCTGTGCAGGTGTGAAGGGAGGGCTCAGGTCTGCTTAGAATCTTGAAGGCCAATCATTAAAATACAAACTGCTGTGCTGGGGTGCAGGAAGGTGTACCTCAAGTCACAATCAGCTTGGATACAAGCAGGCTCAATCCATACTTTATAGATTAATTTTGAAGCTAAGGCCCAAATCTAAAGACACTAAAAATACTGTTTTTTGCATACTTGAACAAATAACTTTTTCCAGCTAAAAAGTATTGTTACATGCACTTTGCAAAACACAATTGTAAGAAAGTTGAGTATGATGCAATGATGCTGGTTAGGCTTCACTAAATACTCTCACAAAACTCCAAAGTTAGTCATTTGCATTCACAAAAATAAATCCTTAGCTCAGTCCTGGTAGTGTGGCAAAGAGTAGTCAGGCTTTACTAGAGGAACATGTGTTCAGCATTTCAGAGTACCAACATGGCGATAAGTATATTGACTTGCCTCAAAAGAAATCCAAAACCAATTTATAAAAATAAATCAGATTTTATATATTTTAGACAATAAAACAAAGTACATCAGATACATATAACCGGAGTAATGAATTTGAGAGTAGAAATGAAATCAGTACATTCACAAGCTGTCAAAAGTTCCTTTTGAGGTCAATGAGAATAATCACTGTTGACACTTGGTCACTTGTTGGGTGAGTTCAGATTAACCCACTGATAGTTAAGGTCGTTGATTTTCCTAGGATCAAGCTGCCACAGTCAGAACAGTTTTACCTGGCTTATGGAGCCCGGGTGCAGACTGTCCTTGGTGCTGAACGTAAGAGCAGCGGGTGCTTGTAGGAGGCTGGCCTGGCTTGTAGTGGGTACCAAAGGTACTTACACCCTGTGCCAGGTCCAGTTATCCCTTATTAGTAGAATAGAGGTGTTTCTAGCAGCTTAGGCTGATAGAAGGTAGCTATGGCAAAGCAGCTTAGGCTGAACTAGGAGAGATGCAAAGCTCCTACTATACCACTTATATCATATGCACAATATCATAAGAAAACACAATGCACAGAGTTACTAAAAATAAAGGTACTTTATTTTTATGACAATATGCCACAAGTATCTCAGTGAGTACCCTCAGTAAGAAGGTAAGTAATATACACAAGTAATATGTACACAAACCAAAAACAGGTAAGTAAGAGTCAGAAAAGTAATGCAAACAGTGTAGAATTACAATAGGTTGCAATAGGTGAACCTACTAGACCTACTAGACCTACTAGGGGCAACACAAACCATATACTCCAAAAGTGGAATGCGAATCACGAATGGACCCCAGACCTATGGGAGCTTGTAGCGGATAGCTGGGACTGTAAGAAAACAGTCAGGGTGTCTAAGATACCCCACACCAAGACCCTGAAAAGTAGGAGTAAAGTTCACCTACTACCCAAAAAGGACACAATAGTCGTGAAAGGGGGATTCTGCAAGAACAACAAAAACCAGCAAGGCACTGAAGGTGGATTCCTGGACCTGAGGACCTGCAAGGCAAGGGCACCAAGTCAAGAGTCGCAATAGTATCCAGGAGGGGCAGGAGTCCAGGAAACCCCGGATGAAGGTGTAAGGAAGCTGCCTTTGGATGGAAGAAGCTTGGAATTCTGCAAGAACGAAGAGGACTAGGAACTTCTCCTTTGGATGGAAGTTGTCCCACGTCGCGATTAAGGTTGCAGAAGTGTTCCCACACAGAAATACCACAAACAAGCCTTGCTAGCTGCAAGGGTTACAGTAGAGGTTTTTGGGTGCTGCTGGGGACCAGGAAGGGCCAGGATGGCGCCCCTTGGAGGAGGAGAGAGAGGGGGCGCTCGGCAACTCAGAGAGCCCCCACAGAAGCAAGCAGCACCCACAAAAGTACCTGAACAGGCACTTGGAAGATTTGTGAACCGGAGTTGGCTCAGAGTCACAAAGGAGGGTCCCACGATGCAGGAGGCCCACTCAGAGGGTTGAGCACTGCAGGACGGAGTGCTGGGGACCCAGTGTGAGAAAGTAGCCTCTTTCTAGCCTTGTTACCCCCACTTTTGGCCTGTTTGTGAGTATATGTCAAGGTATTTTCACTGTCTCACTGGGATCCTGCTAGCCAGGGCCCAGTACTGATAGTGAAAACCCTATGTTTTCAGTATGTTTGTTATGTGTCACTGGGACCTTGCTAGCCAGGACCCCAGTGCTCATAAGTTTGTGACCTATATGTATGTGTTCCCTGTGTGATGCCTAACTGTCTCACTGAGGCTCTGCTAACCAGAACCTCAGTGGTTATGCTCTCTCTTTACAAATTGTCACTAACAGGCTAGTGACCAATTTCACCAATTCACATTGGCATACTGGAACACCCTTATAATTCCCTAGTATATGGTACTGAGGTACCCAGGGTATTGGGGTTCCAGGAGATCCCTATGGGCTGCAGCATTTCTTTTGCCACCCATAGGGAGCTCTGACAATTCTTACACAGGCCTGCCACTGCAGCCTGAGTGAAATAACATCCACGTTATTTCCCAGCCATTTACCACTGCACTTAAGTAACTTATAAGTCACCTATATGTCTAACCTTTACCTGGAAAGGGTTGGGTGCTAAGTTACTTAGTGTGTGGGCACCCTGGCACTAGCCAAGGTGCCCCCACATCGTTCAGGGCAAATTCCCTGGACATTGTGAGTGTGGGGACACCATTTCACTACCTATGTATAGCGTCACAATGGTAACTCCGAACATGGCCATGTAACATGTCTAAGATATGGAATTGTCACCCCAATGGCATTCTGGCATTGGGGAGACAATTCCATGATCTCCCGAGTCTCTAGCACAGACCCGGGTACTGCCAAACTGCATTTCCCGGGGTTTCACTACAGCTGCTGCTGCAGCCAACCCCTCAGACAGGTTTCTGCCCTCCTGGGGTCCAGCCAGGCTTGGCCCAGGAAGGCAGAACAAAGGACTTCCTCAGAGAGAGGGTGTTACACCCTCTCCCTTTGGAAAAAGGTGTCAGGGCTGGGGAAGAGTAGCCTACCCCAGCCTCTGGAAATGCTTTAATGGGCACAGATGGTGCCCATCTCTGCATAAGCCAGTCTACACCGGTTTAGGGATCCCCCAGCCCTGCTCTGGCACGAAACTGGACAAAGGAAAGGGGAGTGACCACTCCCCTGACCTGCACCTCCCAGGGGAGGTGCCCAGAGCTCCTCCAGTGTGCTCCATACCTCTGCCATCTTGGAAACAGAGGTGCTGCTGGCACACTGGACTGCTCTGAGTGGCCAGTGCCAGCAGGTGACATCAGAGACTCCTCCTGATAGGCTCTTACCTGTGTTGCTAGCCTAACCTCCTTCTTAGGTAGCCAAACCTCCTTTTCTGGCTATTTAGGGTCTCTGCTTTGGGGAATTCTTTAGATAACGAATGCAAGAGCTCATCAGAGTTCCTCTGCATCTCTCTCTTCGCCTTCTGCCAAGGAATCGACCGCTGACTGCTCAGGACGCCTGCAAAACCGCAACAAAGTAGCAAAGACGACTACTGCAACCTTGTATCGCTGATCCTGCCACCTTCTCAACTGTTTTCCTGGTGGTGCATGCTGTGGGGGTAGTCTGCCTCCTCTCTGCACTAGAAGCTCTGAAGAAATCTCCCATGGGACGACGGAATCCTCCCCCTGCAACCGCAGGCACCAAAAGAACTGCATTACAGGTCCTCTGGGTCCCCTCTCAGCATGACGAGCATGGTCCCTGGAACTCAGCAACTATGTCCACGTGACTCCCACAGTCCAGTAACTCTTCAGTCCAAGTTTGGTGGAGGTAAGTCCTTGCCTCCCCACGCTAGACTGCATTACTGGGTACCGCGTAAATTGCAGCTGCTCCGGCTCCTGTGCACTCTTCCAGGATTTCCTTTGTGCACAGCCAAGCCTTGGTCCCCGACACTCTAACCTGCAGTGCACAACCTCCTGAGTTGTCCTCTGGCATCGTGGGATCTCCTTTTGTGACATCAGGTGAGCTCCGGTTCACTCCTCTTCATAGTGCCTTTTCTGGCACTTCTGCGGCTGCTGCCTACTTCAGTGAAGGCTCCCTATCTTGCTGGCCGCCCCCTCTGTCTCCTCACACAAGTGGCGACACCTTGGTCCCTCCTGGGCCACAGCAGCATCCAAAAACCGTAACCATGACCCTTGCAGCTAGCAAGGCTTGTTTGTGGTCGTTCTGTGTGGGAACACCCCTGCCAGCTTCTTCACGAGGTGGGACATCCATCCACCAAAGGGGAAGTTCCTAGTCCCCTTCGTTCTTGCAGAATCCACAGCTTCAACCATCCAGTGGCAGCTTCTTTGCACCCTCAGCTGGCATTTCCTGTGCATCTGCCCAATCTCGACTTTGTCGCGACTCTTGGATTGGTCCCCTTGCTCCACAGGTACTCTCGTCCGGAAATCCATTTTTGTTGCATTGCTGGTGTTGGTCTTCCTTGCAGAATTCCCCTATCACGACTTCTGTGCTCTCTGGGGAATAAAAGTGCACTTTACACTTACTTTTCAGGGTCTTGGGGTGGGCTATTTTTCTAACCCTCACTGTTTTCCTACAGTCCCAGCGACCCTCTACAAGCTCACATAGGTTTGGGGTCCATTCGTGGTTCGCATTCCACTTCTAGAGTATATGGTTTGTGTTGCTGTAGGAAAGTACCATCTTGCCTGGCATGTTCCCCCATTTTTCACTGTATATATGTTGTTTTAGTTGTATGTGTCACTGGGACCCTGGTAACCCAGGGCCCCAGTGCTCATAAGTGTGCCTGAATGTGTTACCTGTGTAGTGACTAACTGTCTCACTGAGGCTCTGCTAATCAGAACCTCAGTGGTTATGCTCTCTCATTTCTTTCCAAATTGTCACTGACAGGCTAGTGACCATTTTTACCAATTTACATTGGCTTACTGGAACACCCTTATAATTCCCTAGTATATGGTACTGAGGTACCCAGGGTATTGGGGTTCCAGGAGATCCCTATGGGCTGCAGCATTTCTTTTGCCACCCATAGGGAGCTCTGACAATTCTTACACAGGCCTGGCACTGCAGCCTGAGTGAAATAACGTCCACGTTATTTCACAGCCATTTTACACTGCACTTAAGTAACTTATAAGTCACCTATATGTCTAACCTTTACCTGGTAAAGGTTAGGTGCAAAGTTACTTAGTGTGAGGGCACCCTGGCACTAGCCAAGGTGCCCCCACATTGTTCAGAGCCCATTCACTGAACTTTGTGAGTGCGGGGACACCATTACACGCGTGCACTACATATAGGTCACTACCTATATGTAGCTTTACCATGGTAACTCCGAATATGGCCATGTAACATGTCTATGATCATGGAATTGCCCCCTCTATGCCATCCTGGCATTGTTGGTACAATTCCATGATCCCAGTGGTCTGTAGCACAGACTCTGGTACTGCCAGACTGCCCTTCCTGGGGTTTCTCTGCAGCTGCTGCTGCTGCCAACCCCTCAGACAGGCAGCTGCCCTCCTGGGGTCCAGCCAGGCCTGGCCCAGGATGGCAGAACAAAGAACTTCCTCTGAGAGAGGGTGTGACACCCTCTCCCTTTGGAAAATGGTGTGAAGGCAGGGGAGGAGTAGCCTCCCCCAGCCTCTGGAAATGCTTTGTTGGGCACAGATGTGCCCAATTCTGCATAAGCCAGTCTACACCGGTTCAGGGACCCCTTAGCCCCTGCTCTGGCGCGAAACTGGACAAAGGAAAGGGGAGTGACCACTCCCCTGACCTGCACCTCCCCTGGGAGGTGTCCAGAGCTCCTCCAGTGTGCTCCAGACCTCTGCCATCTTGGAAACAGAGGTGCTGCTGGCACACTGGACTGCTCTGAGTGGCCAGTGCCACCAGGTGACGTCAGAGACTCCTTGTGATAGGCTCCTTCAGGTGTTAGTAGCCTTTCCTCTCTCCTAGGTAGCCAAACCCTCTTTTCTGGCTATTTAGGGTCTCTGTCTCTGGGGAAACTTCAGATAACGAATGCATGAGCTCAGCCGAGTTCCTCTGCATCTCCCTCTTCACCTTCTGATAAGGAATCGACCGCTGACCGCGCTGGAAGCCTGCAAACCTGCAACATAGTAGCAAAGACGACTACTGCAACTCTGTAACGCTGATCCTGCCGCCTTCTCGACTGTTTTCCTGCTTGTGCATGCTGTGGGGGTAGTCTGCCTCCTCTCTGCACCAGAAGCTCCGAAGAAATCTCCCGTGGGTCGACGGAATCTTCCCCCTGCAACCACAGGCACCAAAAAGCTGCATTACCGGTCCCTTGGGTCTCCTCTCAGCACGACGAGCGAGGTCCCTCAAATCCAGCGACGCTCTCCAAGTGACCCCCACAGTCCAGTGACTCTTCAGCCCAAGTTTGGTGGAGGTAAGTCCTTGCTTCACCTCGCTGGGCTGCATTGCTGGGAACCGCGACTTTGCAGCTACTCCGGCCCCTGTGCACTTCTGGCAGAAATCCTTCGTGCACAGCCAAGCCTGGGTCCACGGCACTCTAACCTGCATTGCACGACTTTCTAAGTTGGTCTCCGGCGACGTGGGACTCCTTTGTGCAACTTCGGTGAGCACCGTTTCACGCATCCTCGTAGTGCCTGTTTCTGGCACTTCTCCGGGTGCTACCTGCTTTAGTGAGGGCTCTTTGTCTTTCTCGACGTCCCCTCTCTCTGCAGGTCCAATTTGCGACCTCCTGGTCTCTCCTGGGACCCAGCAGCGTCCAAAAACGCCAAACGCACGATTTGCGTGTAGCAAGGCTTGTTGGCGTCCTTCCGGCGGGAAAACACTTTTGCACGACTCTCCAAGGCGAGCGGGATCCGTCCACCAAAGGGGAAGTCTCTAGCCCTTTTCGTTCCTGCAGAAACCTCAGCTTCTTCTGTCCAGTTGAAGCTTCTTTGCACCCGCAGCTGGCATTTCCTGGGCATCTGCCCATCTACGACTTGCTTGTGACTTTTGGACTTGGTCCCCTTGTTCCACAGGTACCCTAGATTGGAAATCCACAGTTGTTGCATTGCTGGTTTGTGTCTTTCCTGCATTATTCCTCTAACACGACTATTTTGTCCTTAGGGGAACTTTAGGGCACTTTGCACTCACTTTTCAGGGTCTTGGGGAGGGTTATTTTTCTAACCCTCACTATTTTCTAATAGTCCCAGCGACCCTCTACAAGGTCACATAGGTTTGGGGTCCATTCGCGGTTCGCATTCCACTTCTGGAGTATATGGTTTGTGTTGCCCCTATCCCTATGTTTCCCCATTGCATCCTATTGTAACTATACATTGTTTGCACTGTTTTCTAAGACTATACTGCATATTTTTGCTATTGTGTATATATATCTTGTGTATATTTCCTATCCTCTCACTGAGGGTACACTCTAAGATACTTTGGCATATTGTCATAAAAATAAAGTACCTTTATTTTTAGTATAACTGTGTATTGTGTTTTCTTATGATATTGTGCATATGACACTAAGTGGTACTGTAGTAGCTTCACACGTCTCCTAGTTCAGCCTAAGCTGCTCTGCTAAGCTACCATTATCTATCAGCCTAAGCTGCTAGACACCCTATACACTAATAAGGGATAACTGGGCCTGGTGCAAGGTGCAAGTACCCCTTGGTACTCACTACAAGCCAGTCCAGCCTCCTACATTGGTTGTGCAGTGGTGGGATAAGTGCTTGAGACTACTTACCACTCTTGTCATTGTACTTTTCATAAGAGAAAAATATACAAAACAAGGTCAGTGTATATACACATAGCCAAAAAGTTTTGCATTTCCTCTTTTCACTCTTTTCTAAGTGCTGAAAAGTACTTCTAGACTTTCAAAAAGTTCTTAAAAGTTTAAAAAGTTTTTTTCTGTCTTTCCAAAAAGTTCTGAAAACTTTTTTCTCTTTTCCTATCACTTTAACTCTCTCTAAAAATGTCTGGCACAGGAAAAATTGTTGAACTGTCCAAACTTGCATATGATCACCTTAGCTGGAAAGGAGCAAGGAGTCTCTGCATAGAGAGAGGTTTGAGTGTAGGGAAGAATCCTTCCTTAGAACTGTTAATTAATATGCTTAGAGTACAGGATAAGGCCATAAGTGCCCAATCTGTAGAAAAAGTAGCTAATGGTTCTCAATCTGATCCAGGGACTCCCCCAGGAAAAGGTTCAGGAAAGAAACTTCTCAGCCTGCCCATTACTAGACAGTCTAGCATAGTTGGTACAGAGGTTGAATCACACCATACTAATGGTGTGCTCTCACATTATACTGGTAGCCAAGCTGTTAGGGTGCCCTCTGTAAGGGACAGGTCTCCTTCTGTTCATTCCCATCATACCTCTGTATCTAGAAATGTCCCTCCCACCCACCCTGATGACAGATTGTTAGAAAGGGAGCTCAATAGATTGAGAGTGGAGCAAACCAGACTGAAGCTCAAGAAGCAACAGCTGGATTTGGATAGACAGTCTTTAGAAATAGAGAGGGAAAGACAGAAGATGGGTTTAGATACCCATGGTGGCAGCAGCAGTATTCCCCATAGTCATCCTGCAAAAGAGCATGATTCCAGGAATCTGCACAAGATAGTTCCCCCTTATAAGGAGGGGGATGACATTAACAAGTGGTTTGCTGCACTTGAGAGGGCCTGTGCTGTACAGGATGTCCCTCAAAAGCAGTGGGCTGCTATCCTATGGCTATCATTTACTGGAAAAGGTAGGGATAGGCTCCTTACTGTAAAAGAAAATGATGCTAACAATTTCCAAGTTCTTAAGAATGCACTCCTGGATGGTTATGGCTTAACCACTGAACAGTACAGGATAAAGTTCAGAGAGACCAAAAAGGAGTCTTCACAAGACTGGGTTGATTTCATTGACCAGGCAGTGAAGGCCTTGGAGGGGTGGTTACATGGCAGTAAAGTTACTGATTATGACAGCCTGTATAACTTGATCCTGAGAGAGCATATTCTTAATAATTGTGTGTCTGATTTGTTGCACCAGTACTTGGTGGACTCTGATCTGACCTCTCCCCAAGAATTGGGAAAGAAGGCAGACAAATGGGTCAGAACAAGAGTGAACAGAAAAGTTCATACAGGGGGTGACAAAGATGGCAACAAAAAGAAGGATGGTAAGTCTTCTGACAAGGGTGGGGACAAATCTAAAAATGAGTCTTCATCAGGCCCACAAAAACACTCTGGTGGGGGTGGTGGGCCCAAATCCTCCTTTAATCAGAACAAGGAAAAGAAACCATGGTGCTATTTATGTAAGATAAAAGGCCATTGGACAACAGATCCCAGTTGTCCAAAGAAAGGCACCACAGCTCCTACCACTACAACCCCTACTGCTACACCTAGTGTCCCTACTAATAGCAGTGGTGGTGGGAGCAAACCTACTAATAGCCAATCCAAGGGAGTAGCTGGGCTCACTTTTGGTAATTTAGTTGGGGTTGGTCTGATTAGGGAGACCACAGAGGCTACTTTAGTCTCTGAAGGGGCTATTGATTTAGCCACTTTGGTTGCTTGCCCCCATAACTTGGAGAAGTACAAGCAACTAACCCTAATAAATGGTGTTGAGGTCCAGGCCTACAGGGACACAGGTGCCAGTGTCACAATGGTGATTGAGAAACTGGTGCACCCTGAACAACACATACTTGGACACCAGTACCAAGTAACCGATGCTCACAACATAACACAAAGCCACCCCATGGCTGTTGTAAATCTCAACTGGGGGGGGGGTAACTGGTCCAAAGAAAGTTGTGGTAGCTTCAGATTTACCTGTAGACTGTCTATTAGGGAATGATTTGGAGACATCAGCTTGGTCAGATGTGGAGTTGGAGGCCCATGCAGCAATGCTGGGCATCCCAGGGCATATTTTTGCTTTGACAAGGGCTCAGGCCAAAAAGCAAAAAGGACAGGGAAGCTTGGATCCTGGAACAATGGACCAAGTGCTCCCTAAAGCTAGGGCTAGTAGAAGCAAACCACTTCCTACTATCCCTCCCTCTACAGTGGATTCAACTTCTGAGGAAGAAGAATTCCCTCCCTGTGCAGAACCTACACCAGAGGAGCTGGAAGCAGACACTGCTGAGCTTTTGGGTGAAGGGGGGCCTGCCAGAGAGGAGCTGAGTGTGGCACAGCAAACCTGTCCCACATTAGAGGGTCTCAGACAGCAAGCTGTCAAACAGGCTAATGGGGATGTCAGTGACTCTCACAGAGTTTACTGGGAGGACAACCTCTTGTACACTGAGCATAGGGATCCTAAACCTGGAGCTGCCAGGAGATTAGTGATTCCTCAGGAGTACAGAAAGTTCCTCCTAACACTGGCACATGACATTCCCCTAGCTGGGCACCTGGGTCAAATGAAAACTTGGGACAGATTGGTTCCATTGTTTCATTGGCCTAGGATGTCTGAGGACACAAAGGAATTTTGTAAGTCCTGTGAAACCTGTCAAGCCAGTGGCAAGACAGGTGGCACTCCAAAGGCACCCCTTATCCCACTGCCTGTGGTTGGGGTTCCCTTTGAAAGGGTAGGGGTTGACATAGTTGGCCCCCTTGACCCTCCTACTGCTTCAGGCAATAGGTTTATCTTAGTGGTAGTGGACCATGCCACAAGATATCCTGAAGCAATTCCTTTAAGGACCACTACAGCTCCTGCAGTGGCAAAGGCCCTCTTGGGAATATTTTCCAGGGTGGGCTTCCCAAAGGAAGTAGTATCAGACAGGGGAAGCAATTTCATGTCTGCATACTTAAAGGCCATGTGGAAGGAGTGTGGTGTAACGTACAAGTTCACAACACCCTATCATACACAAACAAATGGACTGGTGGAGAGATTTAATAAAACTCTCAAAGGCATGATTATGGGTCTCCCTGAAAAACTCCGCAGGAGATGGGATATCCTTCTACCATGCCTCCTTTTTGCCTACAGGGAGGTACCCCAAAAAGGAGTGGGCTTCAGCCCCTTTGAACTTCTTTTTGGACACCCTGTTAGGGGTCCACTCACACTTGTAAAGGAGGGTTGGGAACAACCTTTAAAAGCTCCTAAGCAGGATATTGTGGATTATGTACTTGGCCTCAGATCAAGGATGGCTGAGTACATGAAAAAGGCCAGTAAAATCCTTCAGGCCAGCCAAGAGCTCCAGAAGCAATGGCATGATCAGAAGGCTGTTTTGGTTCAGTACCAACCAGGGCAGAAAGTGTGGGTCTTGGAGCCTATGGCCCCAAGAGCACTCCAAGATAAATGGAGTGGACCCCACACAATTGTTGAAAAGAAGGGTGAAGTCACCTACTTGGTTGACTTAGGCACTGCCAGGAGTCCCCTTAGGGTGCTCCATGTCAACCGCCTGAAACCCTACTATGACAGGGCTGATCTCACCCTGCTCATGGCAACAGATGAGGGACAGGAAGAAGATAGTGATCCTCTACCTGATCTCTTCTCTTCCACAGATCAAGATGCTCTTGTGGAAGGTGTAGTTTTGGCTGATTGTCTTACTGCTGAGCAGAAAGACAATTGCATAAATCTCCTAGGACAATTTTCAGAACTCTTCTCTACTGTGCCAGGCACCACTTCTTGGTGTGAGCACACTATAGATACTGGAGACAGTTTACCTGTCAAAAGTAAGATCTATAGGCAGCCTGACCATGTCAGGGACTACATAAAGCAAGAAGTTCAGAAAATGTTGGAACTAGGAGTGGTTGAGCACTCTGACAGTCCATGGGCTTCTCCTGTGGTACTGGTACCAAAACCCAATTCTAAAGATGGAAAGAAAGAAATGCGGTTTTGTGTAGACTATAGAGGTCTCAACTTGGTAACCAAAACTGATGCTCACCCTATACCCAGGGCAGATGAGCTTATAGATACACTGGCATCTGCCAAGTATCTAAGCACTTTTGATTTGACTGCAGGGTATTGGCAGATCAAATTATCAGAAGATGCTAAACCTAAGACTGCATTTTCTACCATTGGAGGACATTACCAGTTTACTGTAATGCCTTTTGGTTTGAAAAATGCACCTGCCACTTTTCAGAGGTTGGTGAACACAGTCCTGCAAGGGCTGGAAGCTTTCAGTGCAGCATATTTGGACGATATAGCTGTCTTTAGCTCCAGCTGGGATGATCACCTGGTCCACCTATGGAAAGTTTTGGAGGCCCTGCAAAAGGCAGGCCTCACTATCAAGGCTTCAAAGTGCCAGATAGGGCAGGGTAAGGTGGTTTATCTGGGACACCTTGTTGGTGGGGAACAGATTGCACCACTTCAGGGGAAAATCCAAACTATTATTGATTGGGTTCCCCCTACCACTCAGACTCAGGTGAGAGCCTTCCTAGGCCTCACTGGGTATTACAGGAGGTTCATTAAGAACTATGGCTCCATTGCAGCCCCTCTTAATGACCTCACATCCAAGAAAATGCCTAAAAAGGTATTATGGACAGCAAACTGTCAGAAAGCTTTTGAGGAGCTGAAGCAGGCCATGTGCTCTGCACCTGTCCTGAAAAGCCCTTGTTACTCTAAAAAATTCTATGTCCAAACTGATGCATCTGAATTAGGAGTAGGGGCAGTCCTATCACAACTTAATTCTGAGGGCCAGGATCAACCTGTTGCTTTTATTAGTAGGAGGTTGACCCCTAGAGAAAAGCGTTGGTCTGCCATTGAGAGGGAGGCCTTTGCTGTGGTCTGGGCTCTGAAGAAGTTGAGGCCATACCTGTTTGGCACTCACTTCATTGTTCAGACAGACCACAAACCTCTACTTTGGCTAAAACAAATGAAAGGTGAAAATCCTAAATTGTTGAGGTGGTCCATATCCCTACAGGGAATGGACTATACAGTGGAACATAGACCTGGGAGTAGCCACTCCAATGCAGATGGACTCTCCAGATATTTCCACTTAGACAATGAAGACTCATCAGGTCATGGCTAGTCTTATTGTCCTTCGTTTGGGGGGGGGTTGTGTAGGAAAGTACCATCTTGCCTGGCATGTTACCCCCATTTTTCACTGTATATATGTTGTTTTAGTTGTATGTGTCACTGGGACCCTGGTAACCCAGGGCCCCAGTGCTCATAAGTGTGCCTGAATGTGTTACCTGTGTAGTGACTAACTGTCTCACTGAGGCTCTGCTAATCAGAACCTCAGTGGTTATGCTCTCTCATTTCTTTCCAAATTGTCACTGACAGGCTAGTGACCATTTTTACCAATTTACATTGGCTTACTGGAACACCCTTATAATTCCCTAGTATATGGTACTGAGGTACCCAGGGTATTGGGGTTCCAGGAGATCCCTATGGGCTGCAGCATTTCTTTTGCCACCCATAGGGAGCTCTGACAATTCTTACACAGGTTTGCCACTGCAGCCTGAGTGAAATAACGTCCACGTTATTTCACAGCCATTTTACACTGCACTTAAGTAACTTATAAGTCACCTATACGTCTAACCTTTACCTGGTAAAGGTTGGGTGCAAAGTTACTTAGTGTGAGGGCACCCTGGCACTAGCCAAGGTGCCCCCACATTGTTCAGAGCCAATTCCCTGAACTTTGGGAGTGCGGGGACACTATTACACGCGTGCACTGCATATAGGTCACTACCTATATGTAGCTTCACAATGGTAACTCCGAATATGGCCATGTAACATGTCTATGATCATGGAATTGCCCCCTCTATGCCATCCTGGCATAGTCGGCACAATCCCATGATCCCAGTGGTCTGTAGCACAGACCCTGGTACTGCCAAACTGCCCTTCCTGGGGTTTCACTGCAGCTGCTGCTGCTGCCAACCCCTCAGACAGGCAGCTGCCCTCCTGGGGTCCAGCCAGGCCTGGCCCAGGATGGCAGAACAAAGAACTTCCTCTGACAGAGGGTGTGACACCCTCTCCCTTTGGAAAATGGTGTGAAGGCAGGGGATTAGTAGCCTCCCCCAGCCTCTGGAAATGCTTTCTTGGGCACAGATGTGCCCAATTCTGCATAAGCCAGTCTACACCGGTTCAGGGACCCCTTAGCCCCTGCTCTGGCGCGAAACTGGACAAAGGAAAGGGGAGTGACCACTCCCATGACCTGCACCTCCCCTGGGATGTGTCCAGAGCTCCTCCAGTGTGCTCCAGACCTCTGCCATCTTGGAAACAGAGGTGCTGCTGGCACACTGGACTGCTCTGAGTGGCCAGTGCCACCAGGTGACATCAGAGACTCCTGCTGATAGGCTCCTTCAGGTGTTAGTAGCCTATCCTCTCTCCTAGGTAGCCAAACCCTCTTTTCTGGCTATTTAGGGTCTCTGTCTCTGGGGAAACTTTAGATAACGAATGCATGAGCTCAGCCGAGTTCCTCTGCATCTCTCTCTTCACCTTCTGATAAGGAATCGACTGCTGACCGCGCTGGAAGCCTGCAAACCTGCAGCATAGTAGCAAAGACGACTACTGCAACTCTGTAACGCTGATCCTGCCGCCTTCTCGACTGTTTTCCTGCTTGTGCATGCTGTGGGGGTAGTCTGCCTCCTCTCTGCACCAGAAGCTCCGAAGAAATCTCCCGTGGGTCGACGGAATCTTCCCCCTGCAACCGCAGGCACCAAAAAGCTGCATTACCGGTCCCTTGGGTCTCCTCTCAGCACGACGAGCGAGGTCCCTCGAATCCAGCGACTCTGTCCAAGTGACCCCCACAGTCCAGTGACTCTTCAGTCCAAGTTTGGTGGAGGTAAGTCCTTGCCTCACCTCGCTGGGCTGCATTGCTGGGAACCGCGACTTTGCAGCCACTCCGGCCCCTGTGCACTTCCGGCCAAAATCCTTTGTGCACAGCCAAGCCTGGGTCCACGGCACTCTAACCTGCATTGCACGACTTTCTAAGTTGGTCTCCGGCGACGTGGGACTCCTTTGTGCAACTTCGGCAAGCACCGTTTCACGCATCCTCGTAGTGCCTGTTTCTGGCACTTCTCTGGGTGCTACCTGCTTCAGTGAGGGCTCTTTGTCTTGCTCTACGTCCCCTCTCTCTACAGGTCCAATTTGCGACCTCCTGCTCCCTCTTCGGCCTCAGCAGCGTCCAAAAACGCTAACCGCACGATTTGCAGCTAGCAAGGCTTGTTGGCGTTCTTTCGGCGGGAAAACACTTCTGCACGACTCTACGCGGCGAGAGGGATCCGTCCACCAAAGGGGAAGTCTCTAGCCCTTTTCGTTCCTGCAGAAACCTCTGCTTCTCCTGTCCAGTAGAAGCTTCTTTGCACCCGCAGCTGGCATTTCCTGGGCATCTGCCCTTCTCCGACGTGCTTGTGACTTTTGGACTTGGTCCCCTTGTTCCACAGGTACCCTAGATTGGAAATCCACAGTTGTTGCATTGCTGGTTTGTGTCTTTCCTGCATTATTCCTCTAACACTACTTCTTTGTCCTTTGTGGAACTTTAGTGCACTTTGCACTCACTTTTCAGGGTCTTGGGGAGGGTTATTTTTCTAACTCTCACTATTTTCTAATAGTCCCAGCGACCCTCTACAAGGTCACATAGGTTTGGGGTCCATTCGTGGTTCGCATTCCACTTTTGGAGTATATGGTTTGTGTTGCCCCATCCCTATGTTTCCCCATTGCATCCTATTGTAACTATACATTGTTTGCACTGTTTTCTAAGACTATACTGCATATTTTTGCTATTGTGTATATATATCTTGTGTATATTTCCTATCCTCTCACTGAGGGTACACTCTAAGATACTTTGGCATATTGTCATAAAAATAAAGTACCTTTATTTTTAGTATAACTGTGTATTGTGTTTTCTTATGATATTGTGCATATGATACTAAGTGGTACTGTAGTAGCTTCACACGTCTCCTAGTTCAGCCTAAGCTGCTCTGCTAAGCTACCATTATCTATCAGCCTAAGCTGCTAGACACCCTATACACTAATAAGGGATAACTGGGCCTGGTGCAAGGTGCAAGTACCCCTTTGTACTCACTACAAGCCAGTCCAGCCTCCTACAATGGGTGGCAAAAAAAATGCTGCAGCCCATAGGGATCTCCTGGAACCCCAATACCCTGGGTACCTCAGTACCATAAACTAGGGAATTATAAGGGTTTTCCAGTATGCCAATGTGAATTGGTGAAATTGGTCACTAGCCTGTTAGTGACAATTTGTAAAGAGAGAGCATAACCACTGAGGTTCTGGTTAGCAGAGCCTCAGTGAGACAGTTAGGCATCACACAGGGAGCACATACATATAGGTCAAAAACTTATGAGCACTGGGGTCCTGGCTAGCAAGGTCCCAGTGACACATAACAAACATACTGAAAACATAGGGTTTTCACTATGAGCACTGGGCCCTGGCTAGCAGGATCCCATTGAGACAGTGAAAATACCCTGACATATACTCACAAACAGGCTAAAAGTGGGGGTAACAAGGCTAGAAAGAGGCTACTTTCTCACACAACCCCCCCCCCCCCCAAACGAAGGACAATAAGGCTAACCTTGTCCAGTTGAGACTTTATTGTCTAAGTGGTGATAAGTAGAGAGTAGCTCTGCAATAGACTGGTTACTCCCTTTCTCATCCACTATATGGTTACTTCCCTGTGGGGATGTAAACCACCCTGTTTGAAGTTTTTTTAGCTAAGCAACAATGTGAAGATATATTTTTAGAGTTTCTATCAGTAAGTTTTAGTTTAGAACAGTGGGAATTGTCGACTGGACCTATTTCTAGTGATGAGAATGCCAGACAGGGATGCTGTCTCAGTAAAGCCATAGCTGGGCAAAAACTTTGTCCATATGGCTGGAAGAGAGAATAGGGATGCTGCTTCTCTTGAGCTGGATCAGGGCAGGGATGCTGTCCTTTGAGCTCCACACTAGGGCAGTGTTGCTGTCCTAAGTGTTCTGAGGTAGTGCAGGGTTTCTGCACTAAAGTTTCTCTGGGAGGGTTGGAGGGATGCTCCATGTTAACGAAAATGGTGCTCTTTTTCTCACCAATATTAGTTATCCCACAGAGAGGTACTTCCACCTCAGGGAGTACAGCTTCGCCATCTGATGATTCCCTTGGAACAGGTGCCACCCCAGGAGAGGTTTCTCCCACCACAGGAATGGTATCCTGCATGGCAGGGTGGTTAGGGGATACAGTGATACCCCTTTTCCCTCTTGTTGGAGAGGGATCCTGTTTTTTCAGGCCTTCTCTCCTTTGCTTTTTCATTTCAGTAGAAATGAGAGGGAACAATTCCTCAGGGATACCCAGCATGGCTACATGGGTATACAACTCTACATCAGCCCAACCTGAGGCCTCTAGGTCATTACCTAAGAGACAGTCTACAGGTAAGCTAGGTGATACCACCACCTGCTTAGGGCCAGTAACTCTACCCCAACTAAGCTGAACTATAGCTAAGGGAAGGAACTTAGTGGAGTTATGGACATCAATAATCTTATACTGTTGTCCAATGATGTGTTGTTCAGGAGCCACCAGGTTTTCAGTCACCAAAGTGATACTGGCACCTGTGTCCCTGTAGGCCTGGGCCTCAACACCATTTATTAAAACTGTCTGCCTGTACTTATCCATTGTAAGGGGACAAGCAGCCAGTTTGGCAAGGCCAATGCCACTAGGTGTGACAGAAACTGTCTTGGGATTGACTACCCCAGTTTCTATGATGGACACATAAGTGAACCCAACTAAACCCTTAGTTTGACTGTTGCCAGCAGTCCCACCACTATGACCACTACTGCTAGGGGCACTAGAGCTTGATGTATTAGTGGTGGTAGGCTCAGGGGGTTTACCTGGACAGGACCTATCCCCTGGCCTATGGCCTCTATTTTTACACACGACGCACCAAGGCTTTTTAATGGGTGTAGATTGTGAAGAAGAAGATGAAGGATTTGTTTTATCCCCACCCCCTGAAGAGTGTTTAAGATTTGAAGAAGGATCTTTGGTTTTACCCTTATTCCCATGCTTATCATGAGATTTCTCACCATCTTTCTTCTTGCCATCCTTGTCACCACCTGTATGAACTTTTCTGTTCACTCTTGTTCTGACCCATTTGTCTGCCTTCTTTCCCAATTCTTGGGGAGAGGTCAGATCTGAGTCCACTAGATATTGGTGTAACAAATCAGACACACAGTTATTCAGAATATGCTCTCTCAGGATCAGATTATACAGGCTTTCATAGTCAGAAACTTTACTGCCATGTATCCAACCCTCCAAGGCCTTCACTGAATATTCAACAAAGTCTACCCAGTCTTGTGAAGACTCTTTTTTGGTTTCTCTGAACTTAATCCTGTAATGTTCAGGGGTTAAGCCATATCCATCCAAGAGTGCATTCTTTAAAACTGTAAAACTATTGGCATCACTTTCCTTCACAGTAAGGAGCCTATCCCTACCCATTCCACAGAAAGATAGCCATAGGATAGCAGCCCACTGCCTTTGAGGGACCCCCTGTACAACGCAGGCCCTCTCAAGTGCAGCAAACCACTTGTTAATGTCATCCCCGTCCTTGTAAGGGGGAACTATCTTATGCAGATTCCGAGAATCATGCTCTTTTACAGGATTACTATCTGTAATACTGCTGCTGCCACCATGGGGTCCTAACCCCAACCTCTGTCTTTCTTTTTCTAAGTCTAAAGATTCCCTGTCTAGAGCCAGCTGTTGCTGTTTAAGCTTCAGCCTGGACTCTTCCACTCTCAATCTATTGAGCTCCCTTTCTAACATTCTGTCATCAGGGTGGGTGGGTTGGGCATGCTTTGACACAGAAGAATGGTGTGAATGAACAGAGGGAGAAATGTCCCTAATAGTTGGCACCCTAACAACCTGGCCTGCAGTAATGACATCCCTACTGTGATGAGAGCTCACATTAGTACCAGTAATGCTAGGTTGTCTGCTAAGGGGCAAGTTGGAAAGAATGCCATCTAACATTCTTGCTGGGGCTGCCCCAGAATCAGAGTGTGAACCATCTCCTAACTTCTCAACAGATGTGCCAGCTAAGGCCTTATCATTTTCAATGAGCATGTTAATTAACAATTCTCTAGAGGGATTCTTCCCTACCCCTAAACCTCTATCAATGCAGAGACTCCTCACACCTTTCCAGCTAAGGTTGTCATAAGCAGTGCTGGCCAGATCAAAAGTAGGACCTGTACCAGACATGATAGAAAAAAGTTTAAGGGAAAGAAAAAGAAAGAAAAAGTTTCTGAACTTTTTAAGGAACAGAAAAAAACGTTTTCAACATTTTAGAAACTTTTTGAAAGTTTAGAGGTACTTTTCAGCACTTAGCAAATAGAGTAAGAGAAGAAAAGCAAAACTTTTTGCTTAGATGTACATACACTGAACTTGTTTTATATATTATTCTCTTATGAAAAGTACAAAATGACAAAGTGGTAAGTAGTTACAAGTACTTATCCCACCGCTGCCACCAATGTAGGAGGCTGGCCTGCTTGTAGTGGGTACCAAGGGGTACTTACACTCTGTACCAGGACCAGTTATCCCTTATTAGTGTAGAAGAGATGTTTCTAGCAGCTTAGGCTGATAGAAGGTAGCTATAGCTGAGCAGCTTAGGCTGAACTAGGAGACATGCAAAGCTCCTACTATACCACTGGTGTCATATGCACAATATCATAAGAAAACACAATACACAGATATACTAAAAATAAAGGTACTTTATTTTTATGACAATATGCCAAAGTATCTCAGTGAGTACCCTCAGTATGAGGATGCCAAATATACACAAGATATATGTACACAATATCAAAAATATGCAGTAATAGCAAAAGGAAGTAATGCAAGCAATGTAGAATTACAGTAGATTGCAATAGGAGCACATAGGTATAGGGGCAACACAAACCATATACTCTAGAAGTGGAATGCGAACCACGAATGGACCCAAACCTATGTGAGCTTGTAGAGGGTCGCTGGGACTGTAAGAAAACAGTGAGGGTTAGAAAAATAGCCCACCCCAAGACCCTGAAAAGTAGGTGTAAAGTGCACCTATATTCCCCAGAGAGCACAGAAGTCGTAATAGGGGAATTCTGCAAGGAAGACCAACACCAGCAATGCAACAAAGGTGGATTTCCAGACGAGAGTACCTGTGGAACAAGGGGACCAAGTCCAAGAGTCGCGACAAAGTCGAGATTGGGCAGATGCCCAGGAAATGCCAGCTGAGGGTGCAAAGAAGCTGCCACCGGATGGTAGAAGCTGTGGATTCTGCAAGAACGAAGAGGACTAGGAACTTCCCCTTTGGAGGATGGATGTCCCACGTTGTGAAGAAGCTTGCAGAGGTGTTCCCACGCAGATAGACTGCAAACTAGCCTTGCTAGCTGCAGGGGGTCACTGTTAGGGTTTTTGGATGCTGCTGTGGCCCAGGAGGGACCAGGATGTTGCCACTTGCGTGAGGAGACAGAGGGGGCGCCCAGCAAGATAGGGAGCCCTCACAGAAGCAGGCAGCACCCACAGAAGTGCCAGAAAAGGCACTACGAAGAGGAGTGAACAGGAGCTCACCCAAAGTCACAAAAGGAGATCCCACGACGCCGGAGGACAACTCAGGAGGTTGTGCACTGCAGGTTGGAGTGTCGGGGACCAAGGCTGGACTGTGGACAAAGGAAATCCTGGAAGAGTGCTCAGGAGCCGGAGCAGTTGCAAATCACGCGGTACCCAGCAATGCAGTCTAGCGTGGGGAGGCAAGGACTTACCTCCACTAAACTTGGACTGAAGAGTCACTGGACTGTGGGAGTCACTTGGACAGAGTTGCTGCGTTCCAGGGACCACGCTCGTCGTGCTGAGAGGGGATCCGGAGGACCGGTGATGCAGTTCTTTTGGTGCCTGCGGTTGCAGGGAGAGGATTCCGTTGTCCCACGGGAGATTTCTTCGGAGCTTCTAGTGCAGAGAGGAGGAAGACTACCCCCACAGCATGCACCACCAGGAAAACAGTCGAGAAGGTGGCAGGATCAGCAATACAAGGTTGCAGTAGTCATCTTTGCTACTTCGTTGCGGTTTTGCAGGCGTCCTGAGCAGTCAGCGGTCGATTCCTTGGCAGAAGGTGAAGAGAGAGATGAAGAGGAACTCTGATGAGCTCTTGCATTCGTTATCTAAAGAATTCCCCAAAGCAGAGACCCTAAATAGCCAGAAAAGGAGGTTTGGCTACCTAGGAAGGAGGATAGGCTAGCAACACAGGTAAGAGCCTATCAGGTGGAGTCTCTGACGTCACCTGCTGGCACTGGCCACTCAGAGCAGTCCAGTGTGCCAGCAGCACCTCTGTTTCCAAGATGGCAGAGGTCTGGAGCACACTGGAGGAGCTCTGGGCACCTTCCCTGGGAGGTGTAGGTCAGGGGAGTGGTCACTCCCCTTTCCTTTGTCCAGTTTCGCACCAGAGCAGGGCTAGGGGATCCCTGAACCGGTGTAGACTGGCTTATGCGGAGATGGGCACCATCTGTGCCCATCAAAGCCTTTCCAGAGGCTCCTCCCCAGCCCTGACACCTTTTTCCAAAGGGAGAGGGTGTAACACCCTCTCTCTGAGGAAGTCCTTTGTTCTGCCTTCCTGGGCCAAGCCTGGCTGGACCCCAGGAGGGCAGAAACCTGTCTGAGGGGTTGGCAGCAGCTGCAGTGAAACCCCGGGAAAGGCAGTTTGGCAGTACCCGGGTCTGTGCTAGAGACTCGGGGGATCATGGAATTGTCTCCCCAATGCCAGAATGGCATTGGGGTGACAATTCCATGATCTTAGACATGTTACATGGCCATGTTCGGAGTTACCATTGTGACGCTATACATAGTTAGTGACCTATGTATAGTGCACGCGTGTAATGGTGTTCCCGCACTCACAAAGTCCGGGGAATTTGCCCTGAACGATGTGGAGGCACCTTGGCTACTGCCAGGGTGCCCACACACTAAGTAACTTAGCACCCAACCTTTACCAGGTAAGGGTTAGACATATAGGTGACTTATAAGTTACTTAAGTGCAGTGGTAAATGGCTGTGAAATAACGTGGACGTTATTTCACTCAGGCTGCTGTGGCAGGCCTGTGTAAGAATTGTCAGAGCTCCCTATGGGTGGCAAAAGAAATGCTGCAGCCCATAGGGATCTCCTGGAACCCCAATACCCTGGGTACCTCAGTACCATATACTAGGGAATTATAAGGGTGTTCCAGTATGCCAATGTGAATTGGTGAAATTGGTCACTAGCCTGTTAGTGACAATTTGTAAAGAGAGAGCATAACCACTGAGGTTCTGGTTAGCAGAGCCTAAGTGAGACAGTTAGGCATCACACAGGGAGTACATACATATAGGTCAAAAACATATGAGCACTGGGGTCCTGGCTAGCAAGGTCCCAGTGACACATAACAAACATACTGAAAACATAGGGGTTTCACTATGAGCACTGGGCCCTGGCTAGCAGGATCCCATTGAGACAGTGAAAATACCCTGACATATACTCACAAACAGGCTAAAAGTGGGGGTAACAAGGCTAGAAAGAGGCTACTTTCTCACACAACCCCCCCCCCCCCAAACGAAGGACAATAAGGCTAACCTTGTCCAGTTGAGACTTTATTGTCTAAGTGGTGATAAGTAGAGAGTAGCTCTGCAATAGACTGGTTACTCCCTTTCTCATCCACTATATGGTTACTTCCCTGTGGGGATGTAAACCACCCTGTTTGAAGTTTTTTAGCTAAGCAACAATGTGAAGATATATTTTTAGAGTTTCTATCAGTAAGTTTTAGTTTAGAACAGTGGGAATTGTCGACTGGACCTATTTCTAGTGATGAGAATGCCAGACAGGGATGCTGTCTCAGTAAAGCCATAGCTGGGCAAAAACTTTGTCCATATGGCTGGAAGAGAGAACAGGGATGCTGCTTCTCTTGAGCTGGAGCAGGGCAGGGATGCTGTCCTTTGAGCTCCACACTAGGGCAGGGTTGCTGTCCTAAGTGTTGTGAGGTAGTGCAGGGTTTCTGCACTAAAGTTTCTCTGGGAGGGTTGGAGGGATGCTCCATGCTAACTAAAATGGTGCTCTTTTTCTCACCAATATTAGTTATCCCACAGAGAGGTACTTCCACCTCAGGGAGTACAGCTTTGCCATCTGATGATTCCCTTGGAACAGGTGCCACCCCAGGAGAGGTTTCTCCCACCACAGGAATGGTATCCTGCATGCAGGGTGGTTAGGGGATACTGTGATACCCTTTTTCCCTGTTGTTGGAGAGGGATCCTGAGTTTTCAGGCCTTCTCTCCTTTGCTTTTTCATTTCAGTAGAAATGAGAGGGAACAATTCCTCAGGGATACCCAGCATGGCTGCATGGGTATAAAACTCTACATCAGCCCAACCTGAGGCCTCTAGGTCATTACCTAAGAGACAGTCTACAGGTAAGCTAGGTGATACCACCACCTGCTTAGGGCCAGTAACTCCACCCCAACTAAGCTGAACTATAGCTAAGGGAAGGAACTTAGTGGAGTTATGGACATCAATATTCTCATACTGTTGTCCAATGATGTGTTGTTCAGGAGCCACCAGGTTTTCAGTCACCAAAGTGATACTGGCACCTGTGTCCCTGTAGGCCTGGGCCTCAACACCATTTATTAAAACTGTCTGCCTGTACTTATCTATTGTAAGGGGACAAGCAGCCAATGTGGCAAGGCCAATGCCACTAGGTGTGACATAAACTGTCTTGGGACTGACTACCCCAGTTTCTATGATGGACCCATAAGTGAACCCAACTACACCCTTAGTTTGACTGTTGCCAGCAGTCCCGCCTCTATGACCGCTACTGCTAGGGGCACTAGAGCTTGATGTATTAGTGGTGGTAGGCTCAGGGGGTTTACCTGGACAGGACCTATCCCCTGGCCTATGGCCTCTATTTTTACACACAACGCACCAAGGCTTTTTAATGGGTGTAGGTTGTGAAGAAGAAGATGAAGGATTTGTTTTATCCCCACCCCCTGAAGAGTGTTTAGGATTTGCAGAAGGATATTTGGTTTTACCCTTATCCACATGCTTATCCTGAGATTTCTCACCATATTTCTTCTTGCCATCCTTGTCACCACCTGTATGAACTTTTCTGTTCACTCTTGTTCTGGCCCATTTGTCTGCCTTCTTTCCCAATTCTTGGGGAGAGGTCAGATCTGAGTCCACTAGATATTGGTGTAACAAATCAGACACACAGTTATTCAGAATATGCTCTCTCAGGATCAGATTATACAGGCTTTCATAGTCAGAAACTTTACTGCCATGTATCCACCCCTCCAAGGCCTTCACTGAATATTTAACAAAGTCTACCCAGTCTTGTGAAGACTCTTTTTTGGTTTCTCTGAACTTAATCCTGCATTGTTCAGTGGTTAAGCCATATCCATCCAAGAGTGCATTCTTTAAAACTGTAAAATTATTGGCATCACTTTCCTTCACAGTAAGGAGCCTATTCCTACCCTTTCCACTGAAAGATAGCCATAGGATAGCAGCCCACTGCCTTTGAGGGACCCCCTGTACAATGCAGGCCCTCTCAAGTGCAGCAAACCACTTGTTAATGTCATCCCCGTCCTTGTAAGGGGGAACTATCTTATGCAGATTCCGAGAATCATGCTCTTTTACAGGATTACTATCTGTAATACTGCTGCTGCCACCATGGGGTCCTAACCCCAACCTCTGTCTTTCTTTTTCTAAGTCTAAAGATTCCCTGTCTAGAACCAGCTGTTGCTGTTTACGCTTCAGCCTGGACTCTTCCACTCTCAATCTATTGAGCTCCCTTTCTAACATTCTGTCATCAGGGTGGGTGGGTTGGGCATGCTTTGACACAGAAGAATGGTGTGAATGAACAGAGGGAGAAATGTCCCTAATAGTTGGCACCCTAACAACCTGGCCTGCAGGAATGACATCCCTACTGTGATGAGAGCTCACATTAGTACCAGTAATGCTAGGTTGTCTGCTAAGGGGCAAGTTGGAAAGAATACCATCTAACATTCTTGCTGGGGCTGCCCCAGAATCAGAGTGTGAACCATCTCCTAACTTCTCAACAGATGTGCCAGCTAAGGCCTTATCATTTTCAATGAGCATGTTAATTAACAATTCTCTAGAGAGATTATTCCCTACCCCTAAACCTCTATCAATGCAAAAACTCCTCACACCTTTCCAGCTAAGGTTGTCATAAGCAGTGCTGGCCAGATCAAGAGTAGGACCTGTACCAGACATGATAGAAAAAGGTTTAAGGGACAGAAAAAGAAAGAAAAAGTTTCTGAACTTTTTAAGGAACAGAAAAAAACTTTTTCAACTTTTTAGAAACTTTTTGAAAGTTTAGAGGTACTTTTCAGCACTTAGCAAATAGAGTAAGAGAAGAAAAGCAAAACTTTTTGGTTAGGTGTACATACACTGAACTTGTTTTGTAAATTATTCTCTTAAGAAAAGTACAAAATGACAAAGTGGTAAGTAGTTACAAGTACTTATCCCACCGCTGCCACCAATGTAGGAGGTTGGCCTGGCTTGTAGTGGGTACCAAGGGGTACTTACACTCTGTACCAGGACCAGTTATCCCTTATTAGTGTAGAAGAGGTGTTTCTAGCAGCTTAGGCTGATAGAAAGTAGCTATAGCAGAGCAGCTTAGGCTGAACTAGGAGACATGCAAAGCTCCTACTATACCACTGGTGTCATATGCACAATATCTTAAGAAAACACAATACACAGATATACTAAAAATAAAGGTACTTCATTTTTATGACAATATGCCAAAGTATCTCAGTGAGTACCCTCAGTATGAGGATGCCAAATATACACAAGATATATGTTCACAATACCAAAAATATGCAGTAATAGCAAAACGAAGTAATGCAAGCAATGTAGAATTACAGTAGATTGCAATAGGAGCACATAGGTATAGGGGCAACAAAAACCATATACTCTAGAAGTGGAATGCGAACCACGAATGGACGCCAAATCTATGTGAGCTTGTAGAGGGTCGCTGGGACTGTAAGAAAACAGTGAGGGTTAGAAAAATAGCCCACCCAAAGACCCTGAAAAGTAGGTGTAAAGTGCACCTATATTCCCCAGAGAGCACAGAAGTCGTGATAGGGGAATTCTGCAAGGAAGACCAACACCAGCAATGCAACAAAGGTGGATTTCCAGACGAGAGTACCTGTGGAACAAGGTGACCAAGTTCAAGAGTCGCGACAAAGTCGAGATTGGGCAGATGCCCAGGAAATGCCAGCTGAGGGTGCAAAGAAGCTGCCACCAGATGGTTGAAGCTGTGGATTCTGCAAGAACGAAGAGGACTAGGAGCTTCCCCTTTGGACGATGGATGTCGCACCTCGTGAAGAAGCTTGCAGAGGTGTTCCCACACAGAAAGACTGCAAACAAGCCTTGCTAGCTGCAAGGGTCGTGGTTAGGGTTTTTGGATGCTGCTGTGGCCCAGGAGGGACCAAGATGTCGCCACTTGTGTGAGGAGACAGAGAGGGTGCCCAGCAAGATAGGGAGCCCTCACAGAAGCAGGCAGCACCCGCAGAAGTGCCAGAAAAGGCACTACAAAGAGGAGTGAACCGGAGCTCAACCGATGTCACAAAAGGAGATCCCACGATGCTGGAGGACAACTCAGGAGGTTGTGTCCTGCAGGTTAGAGTGTCGGGGATCCAGGCTTGGCTGTGCACAAAGGAAATCCTGGAAGAGTGCACAGGAGCCGGAGCAGCTGCAATTCACGCCGTACCCAGCAATGTAGTCTAACGTGGGGAGGCAAGGACTTACTTCCACCAAACTTAGAATGAAGAGTCACTGGACTGTGGGAGTCACTTGGACAGAGTTGCTGAGTTCCAGGGACCACGTTCGTCGTGCTGAGAGGGGACCCAGAGGACCGGTGATGCAGTTCTTTTGGTGCCTGCGGTTGCAGGGGGAGGATTCCGTCGTCCCACGGGAGATTTCTTCGGAGCTTCTAGTGCAGAGAGGAGGCAGACTACCCCCACAGCATGCACCACCAGGAAAACAGTCGAGAAGGCGGCAGGATCAGCAATACAAGGTTGCAGTAGTCGTCTTTGCTACTTCGTTGCGGTTTTACAGGCGTCCTGAGCAGTCAGCGGTCGATTCCTTGGCAGAAGGTGAAGAGAGAGATGAAGAGGAACTCTGATGAGCTCTTGCATTCGTTATCTAAAGAATTCCCCAAAGCAGAGACCCTAAATAGCCAGAAAAGGAGGTTTGGCTACCTAGGAAGGAGGATAGGCTAGCAACACAGGTAAGAGCCTATCAGGAGGAGTCTCTGACGTCACCTGCTGGCACTGGCCACTCAGAGCAGTCCAGTGTGCCAGCAGCACCTCTGTTTCCAAGATGGCAGAGGTCTGGAGCACACTGGAGGAGCTCTGGGCACCTCCCCTGGGAGGTGCAGGTCAGGGGAGTGGTCACTCCCCTTTCCTTTGTCCAGTTTCGCGCCAGAGCAGGGCTGGGGGATCCCTGAACCGGTGTAGACTTGCTTATGCGGAGATGGGCACCATCTGTGCCCATCAAAGCATTTCCAGAGGCTCCTCCCCTGCCCTGACACCTTTTTCCAAAGGGAGAGGGTGTAACACCCTCTCTCTGAGGAAGTCCTTTGTTCTGCCTTCCTGGGCCAAGCCTGGCTGGACCCCAGGAGGGCAGAAACCTGTCTGAGGGGTTGGCAGCAGCTGCAGTGAAACCCCGGGAAAGGCAGTTTGGCAGTACCCGGGTCTGTGCTAGAGACTCGGGGGATCATGGAATTGTCTCCCCAATGCCAGAATGGCATTGGGGTGACAATTCCATGACCTTAGACATGTTACATGGCTATGTTTGGAGTTACCATTGTGACACTATACATAGTTAGTGAACTATGTATAGTGCACGCGTGTAATGGTGTTCCCGCACTCACAAAGTCCGGGGAATTTGCCCTGAACGATGTGAAGGCACCTTGGCTACTGCCAGGGTGCCCACACACTAAGTAACTTAGCACCCAACCTTTACCAGGTAAAGGTTAGACATATAGGTGACTTATAAGTTACTTAAGTGCAGTGGTAAATGGCTGTGAAATAACGTGGATGTTATTTCACTCAGGCTGCAGTGGCAGGCCTGTGTAAGAATTGTCAGAGCTCCCTATGGGTGGCAAAAGAAATGCTGCAGCCCATAGGGATCTCCTGGAACCCCAATACCCTGGGTACCTCAGTACCATATGCTAGGGAATTATAAGGGTGTTCCAGTATGCCAATGTGAATTGGTGAAATTGGTCACTAGCCTGTTAGTGACAATTTGTAAAGAGAGAGCATAACCACTGAGGTTCTGGTTAGCAGAGCCTCAGTGAGACAGTTAGGCATCACACAGGGAGCACATACATATAGGTCAAAAACTTATGAGCACTGGGGTCCTGGCTAGCAAGGTCCCAGTGACACATAACAAACATAGTGAAAACATAGCGTTTTCACTATGAGCACTGGGCCCTGGCTAGCAGGATCCCATTGAGACAGTGAAAATACCCTGACATATACTCACAAACAGGCCAAAAGTGGGGGTAACAAGGCTAGAAAGAGGCTACTTTCTCACACAACCCACCCCCCCAAACGAAGGACAATAAGGCTAACCTTGTCCAGTTGAGACATTATTGTCTAAGTGGTGATAAGTAGAGAGTAGCTCTGCAATAGACTGGTTACTCCCTTTCTCATCCACTATATGGTTACTTCCCTGTGGGGATGTAAACCACCCTGTTTGAAGTTTTTTAGCTAAGCAACAATGTGAAGATATATTTTTAGAGTTTCTATCAGTAAGTTTTAGTTTAGAACAGTGGGAATTGTCGACTGGACCTATTTCTAGTGATGAGAATGCCAGACAGGGATGCTGTCTCAGTAAAGCCATAGCTGGGCAACAACTTTGTCCATATGGCTGGAAGAGAGAACAGGTATGCTGCTTCTCTTGAGCTGGAGCAGGGCAGGGATGCTGTCCTTTGAGCTCCACACTAGGGCAGGGTTGCTGTCCTAAGTGTTGTGAGGTAGTGCAGGGTTTCTGCACTAAAGTTTCTCTGGGAGGGTTGGAGGGATGCTCCATGCTAACTAAAATGGTGCTCTTTTTCTCACCAATATTAGTTATCCCACAGAGAGGTACTTCCACCTCAGGGAGTACAGCTTTGCCATCTGATGATTCCCTTGGAACAGGTGCCACCCCAGGAGAGGTTTCTCCCACCACAGGAATGGTATCCTGCATGGCAGGGTGGTTAGGGGATACTGTGATACCCTTTTTCCCTGTTGTTGGAGAGGGATCCTGAGTTTTCAGGCCTTCTCTCCTTTGCTTTTTCATTTCAGTAGAAATGAGAGGGAACAATTCCTCAGGGATACCCAGCATAGCCCAACCTGAGGCCTCTAGGTCATTACCTAAGAGACAGTCTACAGGTAAGCTAGGTGATACCACCACCTGCTTAGGGCCAGTAACTCCACCCCAACTAAGCTGAACTATAGCTAAGGGAAGGAACTTAGTGGAGTTATGGACATCAATAATCTTATACTGTTGTCCAATGATGTGTTGTTCAGGAGCCACCAGGTTTTCAGTCACCAAAGTGATACTGGCACCTGTGTCCCTGTAGGCCTGGGCCTCAACACCATTTATTAAAACTGTCTGCCTGTACTTATCTATTGTAAGGGGACAAGCAGCCAGTGTGGCAAGGCCAATGCTACTAGGTGTGACATAAACTGTCTTGGGACTGACTACCCCAGTTTCTATGATGGACCCATAAGTTAACCCAACTACACCCTTAGTTTGACTGTTGCCAGCAGTCCCACCACTATGACCACTACTGCTAGGGGCACTAGAGCTTGATGTATTAGTGGTGGTAGGCTCAGGGGGTTTACCTGGACAGGACTTATCCCCTGGCCTGTGGCCTCTATTTTTACACACAACGCACCAAGGCTTTTTAGTGGGTGTAGGTTGTGAAGAAGAAGATGAAGGATTTGCTTTATCCCCACCCCCTGAAGAGTGTTTAGGATTTGCAGATGGATCTTTGGTTTTACCCTTATCCCCATGCTTATCCTGAGATTTCTCACCATCTTTCTTCTTGCCATCCTTGTCACCACCTGTATGAACTTTTCTGTTCACTGACCCATTTGTCTGCCTTCTTTCCCAATTCTTGGGGAGAGGTCAGATCTGAGTCCACTAGATATTGGTGTAACAAATCAGACACACAGTTATTCAGAATATGCTCTCTCAGGATCAGATTATACAGGCTTTCATAGTCAGAAACTTTACTGCCATGTATCCACCCCTCCAAGGCCTTCACTGAATATTCAACAAAGTCTACCCAGTCTTGTGAAGACTCTTTTTTGGTTTCTCTGAACTTAAGCCTGCAGTGTTCAGTGGTTAAGCCATATCCATCCAAGAGTGCATTCTTTAAAACTGTAAAATTATTGGCATCACTTTCCTTCACAGTAAGGAGCCTATCCCTACCCTTTCCACTGAAAGATAGCCATAGGATAGCAGCCCACTGCCTTTGAGGGACCCCCTGTACAACACAGGCCCTCTCAAGTGCAGCAAACCACTTGTTAATGTCATCCCCGTCCTTGTAAGGGGGAACTATCTTATGCAGATTCCGAGAATCATGCTCTTTTACAGGATTACTATTTGTAATACTGCTGCTACCACCATGGGGTCCTAACCCCAACCTCTGTCTTTCTTTTTCTAAGTCTAAAGATTCCCTGTCTAGAGCCAGCTGTTGCTGTTTAAGCTTCAGCCTGGACTCTTCCACTCTCAATCTATTGAGCTCCCTTTCTAACATTCTGTCATCAGGGTGGGTGGGTTGGGCATGCTTTGACACAGAAGAATGGTGTGAATGAACAGAGGGAGAAATGTCCCTAATAGTTGGCACCCTAACAACCTGGCCTGCAGGAATGACATCCCTACTGTGATGAGAGCTCATATTAGTACCAGTAATGCTAGGTTGTCTGCTAAGGGGCAAGTTGGAAAGAATACCATCTAACATTCTTGCTGGGGCTGCCCCAGAATCAGAGTGTGAACCATCTCCTTACTTCTCAACAGATGTGCCAGCTAAGGCCTTATCATTTTAAATGAGCATGTTAATTAACAATTCTCTAGAGAGATTCTTCCCTACCCCTAAACCTCTATCAATGCAGAGACTCCTCACACCTTTCCAGCTAAGGTTGTTATAAGCAGTGCTGGCCAGATCAAGAGTAGGACCTGTACCAGACATGATAGAAAAAGGTTTAAGGGACAGAAAAAGAAAGAAAAAGTTTCTGAACTTTTTAAGGAACAGAAACAAACTTTTTCGACTTTTTAGAAACTTTCTGAAAGTTTAGAGGTACTTTTCAGCACTTAGCAAATAGAGTAAGAGAAGAAAAGCAAAACTTTTTGGTTAGGTGTACATACACTGAACTTGTTTTGTAAATTATTCTCTTAAGAAAAGTACAAAATGACAAAGTGGTAAGTAGTTACAAGTACTTATCCCACCGCTGCCACCAATGTAGGAGGCTGGCCTGGCTTGTAGTGGGTACCAAGGGGTACTTACACTCTGTACCAGGACCAGTTATCCCTTATTAGTGTAGAGGAGGTGTTTCTAGCAGCTTAGGCTGATAGAAGGTAGCTATAGCAGAGCAGCTTAGGCTGAACTAGGAGACATGCAAAGCTCCTACTATACCACTGGTGTCATATGCACAATATCTTAAGAAAACACAATACACAGATATACTAAAAATAAAGGTACTTTATTTTTATGACAATATGCCAAAGTATTTCAGTGAGTACCCTCAGTATGAGGATGCCAAATATACACAAGATATATGTTCACAATACCAAAAATATGCAGTAATAGCAAAACGAAGTAATGGAAGCAATGTAGAATTACAGTAGATTGCAATAGGAGCACTTAGGTATAGGGGCAACACAAACCATATACTCTAGAAGTGGAATGCGAACCACGAATGGACGCCAAATCTATGTGAGCTTCTAGAGGGTCGCTGGGACTGTAAGAAAACAGTGAGGGTTAGAAAAATAGCCCACCCCAAGACCCCTGAAAAGTAGTTGTAAAGTGCACCTATATTCCCCAGAGAGCACAGAAGTCGTGATAGGGGAATTCTGCAAGGAAGCCCAACACCAGCAATGCAACAAAGGTGGATTTCCAGACGAGAGTACCTGTGGAACAAGGGGACCAAGTCCAAGAGTCGCGACAAAGTCGAGATTGGGCAGATGCCCAGAAATGCCAGCTGAGGGTGCAAAGAAGCTGCCACCGGATGGTTGAAGCTGTGGATTCTGCAAGAACGAAGAGGACTAGGAGCTTTCCCTTTGGAGGAAGGATGTCCCACCTCGTGAAGAAGCTTGCAGAGGTGTTCCCACACAGAAAGACTGCTAACAAGCCTTGCTAGCTGCAAGGTCGCGGTTAGGGTTTTTGGATGCTACTGTGGCCCAGGAGGGACCAAGATGTCGCCACTTGTGTGAGGAGACAGAGGGGGTGCCCAGCAAGATAGAGAGCCCTCACAGAAGCAGGCAGCACCCGCAGAAGTGCCAGATAGGCACTACAAAGAGGAGTGAACCGGAGCTCAACCAATGTCACAAAAGGAGATCCCACGATGCTGAGGTTGTGCACTGCACTCAGGAGGTTGTGCACTGCAGGTTAGAGTGTCGGGGAACCAGGCTTGGCTGTGCACAAAGGAAATCCTGGAAGAGTGCACAGGAGCCGGAGCAGCTGCAATTCACGCCGTACCCAGCAATGTAGTCTAACGTGGGGAGGCAAGGACTTACTTCCACCAAACTTAGAATGAAGAGTCACTGGACTGTGGGAGTCACTTGGACAGAGTTGCTGAGTTCCAGGGACCACGCTCGTCGTGCTGAGAGGGGACCCAGAGGGCCGGTGATGCAGTTCTTTTGGTGCCTGCGGTTGCAGGGGGAGTATTCCGTCATCCCACAGGAGATTTCTTCGGAGCTTCTAGTGCAGAGAGGAGGCAGACTACCCCCACAGCATGCACCACCAGGAAAACAGTCGAGAAGGCGGCACGATCAGCGATACAAGGTTGCAGTAGTCGTCTTTGCTACTTTGTTGCGGTTTTGCAGGCGTCCAGAGCAGTCAGAGGTCGAATCCTTGGCAGAAGGTGAAGAGAGAGATGCAGAGGAACTCTGATGAGCTCTTGCATTCGTTATCTAAAGAATTCCTCAAAGCAGAGACCCTAAATAGCCTGAAAAGGAGGTTTGGCTACCTAGGAAGGAGGATAGGCTAGCAACACAGGTAGGAGCCTATCAGGAGGAGTCTCTGACGTCACCTGCTGGCACTGGCCACTCAGAGCAGTCCAGTGTGCCAGCAGCACCTCTGTTTCCAAGATGGCAGAGGTCTGGAGCACACTGGAGGAGCTCTGGGCACCTCCCCTGGGAGGTGCAGGTCAGGGGAGTGGTCACTCCCCTTTCCTTTGTCCAGTTTCGCGCCAGAGCAGGGCTGGGGGATCCCTGAACCGGTGTAGACTGGCTTATGCAGAGATGGGCACCATCTGTGCCCATCAAAGCATTTCCAGAGGCTGGGGGAGGCTACTCCTCCCCAGCCCTGACACCTTTTTCCAAAGGGAGAGGGTGTAACACCCTCTCTCTGAGGAAGTCCTTTGTTCTGCCTTCCTGGGCCAAGCCTGGCTGGACCCCAGGAGGGCAGAAACCTGTCTGAGGGGTTGGCAGCAGCAGCAGCTGCAGTGAAACCTCGGGAAAGGCAGTTTGGCAGTACCCGGGTCTGTGCTAGAGACTCGGGGGATCATGGAATTGTCTCCCCAATGCCAGAATGGCATTGGGGTGACAATTCCATGATCTTAGGCATGTTACATGGCCATGTTCGGAGTTACCATTGTGACGCTATACATAGGCAGTGACCTATGTATAGTGCAAGCGTATAATGGTGTTCCCGCACTCACAAAGTCCGGGGAATTTGCCCTGAACGATGTGGGGGCGCCTTGGCTAGTGCCAGGGTGCCCACATTCTAAGTAACTTAGCACCCAACCTTTACCAGGTAAAGGTTAGACATATAGGTGACTTATAAGTTACTTAAGTGCAGTGGTAAATGGCTGTGAAATAATGTGGACGTTATTTCACTCAGGCTGCAGTGGCAGGCCTGTGTAAGAATTGTCAGAGCTCCCTATGGGTGGCAAAAGAAATGCTGCAGCCCATAGGGATCTCCTGGAAACCCAATACCTTGGGTACCTCAGTACCATACACTAGGGAATTATAAGGGTGTTCCAGTATGCCAATGTGAATTGGTGAAATTGGTCACTAGCCTGTTAGTGACAATTTGTAAAGAGAGAGCATAACCACTGAGGTTCTGGTTAGCAGAGCCTCAGTGAGACAGTTAGGCATCACACAGGGAACACATACATATAGGTCAAAAACTTATGAGCACTGGGGTCCTGGCTAGAAAGGTCCCAGTGACACATAACAAACATACTGAAAACATAGGGTTTTCACTATGAGCACTGGGCCCTGGCTAGCAGGATCCCATTGAGACAGTGAAAATACCCTGACATATACTCACAAACAGGCCAAAAGTGGGGATAACAAGGCTAAAAAGAGGCTACTTTCTCACACAACCCCCCCCCCCCAAACGAAGGACAATAAGGCTAACCTTGTCCAGTTGAGACTTTACTGTCTAAGTGGTGATAAGTAGAGAGTAGCTCTGCAATAGACTGGTTACTCCCTTTATCATCCACTATATGGTTACTTCCCTGTGGGGATGTAAACTACCCTGTTTGAAGTTTTTTAGCTAAGCAACAATATGAAGATATATTTTCAGAGTTTCTATCAGTAAGTTTTAATTTAGAACAGTGGGAATTGTCGACTGGACCTATTTCTAGTGATGAGAATGCCAGACAGGGATGCTGTCTCAGTAAAGCCATAGCTGGGCAAAAACTTTGTCCATATGGCTGGAAGAGAGAACAGGGATGCTGCTTCTCTTGAGCTGGAGCAGGGCAGGGATGCTGTCCTTTGAGCTCCACACTAGGGCAGGGTTGCTGTCCTAAGTGTTGTGAAGTGTGCAGGGTTTCTGCACTAAAGTTTCTCTGGGAGGGTTGGAGGGATGCTCCATGTTAACTAAAATGGTACTCTTTTTCTCACCAATATTAGTTATCCCACAGAGAGGTACTTCCACCTCAGGGAGTACAGCTTTGCCATCTGATGATTCCCTTTGAACAGGTGCCACCCCAGGAGAGGTTTCTCCCACCACAGGAATGGTATCCTGCATGGCAGGGTGGTTAGGGGATACAGTGATACCCCTTTTCCCTGTTGTTGGAGAGGGATCCTGTTTTTTCAGGCCTTCTCTCCTTTGCTTTTTCATTTCAGTAGAAATGAGAGGGAACAATTCCTCAGGGATACCCAGCATGGCTACATGGGTATAAAACTCTACATCAGCCCAACCTGAGGCCTCTAGGTCATTACCTAAGAGACAGTCTACAGGTAAGCTAGGTGATACCACCACCTGCTTAGGGCCAGTAACTCCACCCCAACTAAGCTGAACTATAGCTAAGGGAAGGAACTTAGTGGAGTTATGGACATCAATAATCTTATACTGTTGTCCAATGATGTGTTGTTCAGGAGCCACCAGGTTTTCAGTCACCAAAGTGATACTGGCACCTGTGTCCCTGTAGGCCTGGGCCTCAACACCAATTATTAAAACTGTCTGCCTGTACTTATCCAATGTAAGGGGACAAGCAGCCAGTTTGGCAAGGCAAATGCCACTAGGTGTGACAGAAACTGTCTTGGGACTGACTACCCCAGTTTCTATGATGGACCCATAAGTCAACCCAACTACACCCTTAGTTTGACTGTTGCCAGCAGTCCCACCACTATGACCACTACTGCTAGGGCACTAGAGCTTGATGTATTAGTGGTGGTAGGCTCAGGGGGTTTACCTGGACAGGACTTATCCCCTGGCCTATGGCCTCTATTTTTACACACAACGCACCAAGGCTTTTTAATGGGTGTAGGTTGTGAAGAAGAAGATGAAGGATTTGTTTTATCCCCACCCCCTGAAGAGTGTTTAGGATTTGCAGAAGGATCTTTGGTTTTACCCTTATCCCCATGCTTATCCTGAGATTTCTCACTATCTTTCTTCTTGCCATCCTTGTCACCACCTGTATGAACTTTTATGTTCACTCTTGTTCTGACCCATTTGTCTGCCTTCTTTCCCAATTCTTGGGGAGAGGTCAGTTCTGAGTCCACTAGATATTGGTGTAACAAATCAGACACACAGTTATTCAGAATATGCTCTCTCAGGATCAGATTATACAGGCTTTCATAGTCAGAAACTTTACTGCCATGTATCCACCCCTCCAAGGCCTTCACTGAATATTCAACAAAGTCTACCCAGTCTTGTGAAGACTCTTTTTTGGTTTCTCTGAACTTAATCCTGTAATGTTCAGTTTTTAAGCCATATCCATCCAAGAGTGCATTCTTTAAAACTGTAAAATTATTGGCATCACTTTCCTTCACAGTAAGGAGCCTATCCCTACCCTTTCCACTGAAAGATAGCCATAGGATAGCAGCCCACTGCCTTTGAGGGACCCCCTGTACAACGCAGGCCCTCTCAAGTGCAGCAAACCACTTGTTAATGTCATCCCCGTCCTTGTAAGGGGGAACTATCTTATGCAGATTCCGAGAATCATGCTCTTTTACAGGATTACTATCTGTAATACTGCTGCTGCCACCATGGGGTCCTAACCCCAACCTCTGTCTTTCTTTTTCTAAGTCTAAAGATTCCCTGTCTAGAGCCAGCTGTTGCTGTTTAAGCTTCAGCCTGGACTCTTCCACTCTCAATCTATTGAGCTCCCTTTTTAACATTCTGTCATCAGGGTGGGTGGGTTGGGCATGCTTTGACACAGAAGAATGGTGTGAATGAACAGAGGGAGAAATGTCCCTAATAGTTGGCACCCTAACAACCTGGTCTGCAGGAATGACATCCCTACTGTGACGAGAGCTCACATTAGTACCAGTAATGCTAGGTTGTCTGCTAAGGGGCAAGTTGGAAAGAATACCATCTAACATTCTTGCTGGGGCTGCCCCAGAATCAGAGTGTGAACCATCTCCTAACTTCTCAACAGATGTGCCAGCTAAGGCCTTATCATTTTCAATGAGCATGTTAATTAACAATTCTCTAGAGGGATTCTTCCCTACCCCTAAACCTCTATCAATGCAGAGACTCCTCACACCTTTCCAGCTAAGGTTGTCATAAGCAGTGATGGCCAGATCAAGAGTAGGACCTGTACCAGACATGATAGAAAAAGGTTTAAGGGACAGAAAAAGAAAGAAAAAGTTTCTGAACTTTTTAAGGAACAGAAAAAAACTTTTTCAACTTTTTAGAAACTTTTTGAAAGTTTAGAGGTACTTTTCAGCACTTAGCAAATAGAGTAAGAGAAGAAAAGCAAAACTTTTTTGGTTAGGTGTACATACACAGAACTTGTTTTGTATATTATTCCCTTATGAAAAGTACAAAATGACAAAGTGGTAAGTAGTTACAAGTACTTATCCCACCGCTGCCACCAATGTAGGAGGCTGGCCTGGCTTGTAGTGGGTACCATGGGGTACTTACACTCTGTACCAGGACCAGTCATCCCTTATTAGTGTAGAAGAGATGTTTCTAGCAGCTTAGGCTGATAGAAGGTAGCTATAGCTGAGCAGCTTAGGCTGAACTAGGAGACATGCAAAGCTCCTACTATACCACTGGTGTCATATGCACAATATCATAAGAAAACACAATACACAGATATACTAAAAATAAAGGTACTTTATTTTTATGACAATGTGCCAAAGTATCTCAGTGAGTACCCTCAGTATGAGGATGCCAAATATACACAAGATATATGTACACAATACCAAAAATATGCAGTAATAGCAAAAGGAAGTAATGCAAGCAATGTAGAATTACAGTAGATTGCAATAGGAGCACATAGGTATAGGGGCAACTGTAGGAGGCTGGACTAGCTTGTAGTGAGTACCAAGGGGTACTTGCACCTTGCACCAGGCCCAGTTATCCCTTATTAGTGTATAGGGTGTCTAGCAGCTTAGGCTGATAGATAATGGTAGCTTAGCAGAGCAGCTTAGGCTGAACTAGGAGACGTGTGAAGCTACTACAGTACCACTTAGTGTCATATGCACAATATCATAAGAAAACACAATACACAGTTATACTAAAAATAAAGGTACTTTATTTTTATGACAATATGCCAAAGTATCTTAGAGTGTACCCTCAGTGAGAGGATAGGAAATATACACAAGATATATATACACAATAGCAAAAATATGCAGTATAGTCTTAGAAAACAGTGCAAACAATGTATAGTTACAATAGGATGCAATGGGGAAACATAGGGATAGGGGCAACACAAACCATATACTCCAAAAGTGGAATGCGAACCACGAATGGACCCCAAACCTATGTGACCTTGTAGAGGGTCGCTGGGACTATTAGAAAATGGTGAGAGTTAGAAAAATAACCCTCCCCAAGACCCTGAAAAGTGAGTGCAAAGTGCACTAAAGTTCCCCTAAGGACAAAGAAGTCGTGTTAGAGGAATAATGCAGGAAAGACACAAACCAGCAATGCAACAACTGTGGATTTCCAATCTAGGGTACCTGTGGAACAAGGGGACCAAGTCCAAAAGTCACAAGCACGTCGGAGATGGGCAGATGCCCAGGAAATGCCAGCTGTGGGTGCAAAGAAGCTTCTACTGGACAGAAGAAGCTGAGGTTTCTGCAGGAACGAAAAGGGCTAGAGACTTCCCCTTTGGTGGACGGATCCCTCTCGCCGTGGAGAGTTGTGCAGAAGTGTTTTCCTGCCGAAAAAACGCCAACAAGCCTTGCTAGCTGGAAATCGTGCGGTTACCATTTTTGGACGCTGCTGAGGCCCAGGAGAGAGCAGGAGGTCGCAAATTGGACCTGAAGAGAGAGGGGACATCGAGCAAGACAAAGAGCCCTCACTGAAGCAGGTAGCACCCGGAGAAGTGCCAGAAACAGGCACTACAAGGATGCGTGAAACGGTGCTCGCCGAAGTTGCACAAAGGAGTCCCACGTCGCCGGAGACCAACTTAGAAAGTCGTGCAATGCAGGTTAGAGTGCCGTGGACCCAGGCTTGGCTGTGCATGAAGGATTTACGCCGGAAGTGCACATGGGCCGGAGTGGCTGCAAAGTCGCGGTTCCCAGCAATGCAGCCCAGCGAGGTGAGGCAAGGACTTACCTCCACCAAACTTGGACTGAAGAGTCACTGGACTGTGGGGGTCACTTGGACAGAGTCGCTGGATTCGAGGGACCTCGCTCGTCGTGCTGAGAGGAGACCCAAGGGACCGGTAATGCAGCTTTTTGGTGCCTGCGGTTGCAGGGGGAAGATTCCGTCGACCCACGGGAGATTTCATCGGAGCTTCTGGTGCAGAGAGGAGGCAGACTACCCCCACAGCATGCACAAGCAGGAAAACAGTCGAGAAGGCGGCAGGATCAGCGTTACAGAGTTGCAGTAGTCGTCTTTGCTACTATGTTGCAGGTTTGCAGGCTTCCAGCGCGGTCAGCAGTCGATTCCTTATTAGAAGGTGAAGAGAGAGATGCAGAGGAACTCGGCTGAGCTCATGCATTCGTTATCTAAAGTTTCCCCAGAGACAGAGAGCCTAAATAGCCAGAAAAGATGTTTTGGCTACCTAGGAGAGAGGATAGGCTACTAACACCTGAAGGAGCCTATCAGCAGGAGTCTCTGACGTCACCTGGTGGCACTGGCCACTCAGAGCAGTCCAGTGTGCCAGCAGCACCTCTGTTTCCAAGATGGCAGAGGTCTGGAGCACACTGGAGGAGCTCTGGACACCTCCCAGGGGAGGTGCAGGTCAGGGGAGTGGTCACTCCCCTTTCCTTTGTCCAGTTTCGCGCCAGAGCAGGGGCTAAGGGGTCCCTGAACCGGTGTAGACTGGCTTATGCAGAATTGGGCACATCTGTGCCCAAGAAAGCATTTCCAGAGGCTGGGGGAGGCTACTCCTCCCCTGCCTTCACACCATTTTCCAAAGGGAGATGGTGTCACACCCTCTCTCAGAGGAAGTTCTTTGTTCTGCCATCCTGGGCCAGGCCTGGCTGGACCCCAGGAGGGCAGCTGCCTGTCTGAGGGGTTGGCAGCAGCAGCAGCTGCAGTGAAACCCCAGGAAGGGCAGTTTGGCAGTACCAGGGTCTGTGCTACAGACCACTGGGATCATGGGATTGTGCCAACTATGCCAGGATGGCATAGAGGGGGCAATTCCATGATCATAGACATGTTACATGGCCATATTCGGAGTTACCATTGTGAAGCTACATATAGGTAGTGACCTATATGTAGTGCACGCGTGTAATGGTGTCCCCGCACTCACAAAGTTCAGGGAATTGGCTCTGAACAATGTGGGGGCACCTTGGCTATTGCCAGGGTGCCCTCACACTAAGTAACTTTGCACCCAACCTTTACCAGGTAAAGGTTAGACATATAGGTGACTTATAAGTTACTTAAGTGCAGTGTAAAATGGCTGTGAAATAACGTGGACGTTATTTCACTTAGGCTGCAGTGGCAGGCCTGTGTAAGAATTGTCAGAGCTCCCTTTGGGTGGCAAAAGAAATGCTGCAGCCCATAGGGATCTCCTGGAACCCCAATACCCTGGGTACCTCAGTACCATATACTAGGGAATTATAAGGGTGTTCCAGTAAGCCAATGTAAATTGGTAAAAATGGTCACTAGCCTGTCAGTGACAATTTGGAAAGAAATGAGAGAGCATAACCACTGAGGTTCTGATTAGCAGAGCCTCAGTGAGACAGTTAGTCACTACACAGGTAACACATTCAGGCACACTTATGAGCACTGGGGCCCTGGGTTACCAGGGTCCCAGTGACACATACAACTAAAACAACATATATACAGTGAAAAATGGGGGTAACATGCCAGGCAAGATGGTACTTTCCTACACCCATAGGGAGCTTTGACAATTCTTACACAGGCCTGCCACTGCAGCCTGAGTGAAATAACGTCCACGTTATTTCACAGCCATTTACCACTGCACTTAAGTAACTTATAAGTCACCTATATGTCTAACCTTTACCTGGTAAAGGTTGGGTGCTAAGTTACTTAGTGTGTGGGCACCCTGGCAGTAGCCAAGGTGCCTCCACATCGTTCAGGGCAAATTCCCCGGACTTTGTGAGTGCGGGAACACCATTACACGCGTGCACTATACATAGGTCACTAACTATGTATAACGTCACAATGGTAACTCCGAACATGGCCATGTAACATTTCTAAGATCATGGAATTGTCACACCAATGCCATTCTGGCATTTGGGAGACAATTCCATGATCCCCCGAGTCTCTCGCACAGACCCGGGTACTGCCAAACTGCCTTTCCCGGGGTTTCACTGCAGCTGCTGCCAACCCCTCAGACAGGTTTCTGCCCTCCTGTGGTCCAGCCAGGCTTGGCCCAGGAAGGCAGAACAAAGGACTTCCTCAGAGAGAGGGTGTTACACCCTCTCCCTTTAGAAAAAGGTGTCAGGGCTGGGGAGGAGCCTCTGGAAATGCTTTGATGGGCACAGATGGTGCCCATCTCCACATAAGTCAGTCTACACCGGTTCAGGGATCCCTCAGCCCTGCCCTGGCGCGAAACTGGACAAAGGAAAGGGGAGTGACCAGTCCCCTGACCTGCACCTCCCAGGGGAGTTGCCCAGAGCTCCTCCAGTGTGCTCCAGACCTCTGCCATCTTGGAAACAGAGGTGCTGCTGGCACACTGGACTGCTCTGAGTGGCCAGTGCCAGCAGGTGACGTCAGAGACTCCTCCTGATAGGCTCTTACCTGTGTTGCTAGCCTATCCTCCTTCCTAGGTAGCCAAACCTCCTTTTCTGGCTATTTAGGGGGTTATTCCAACTTTGGAGGAAGTGGTAATCCGTCCCAAAAGTGACGGTAAAGTGACGGATATACCACCAGCCGTATTACGAGTCCATTATATCCTATGGAACTCGTAATACGGCTGGTGGTAAATCCGTCACATTTGGGACGGATTACCACCTCCTCCAAAGTTGGAATAACCCCCTTAGTGTCTCTGCTTTGGGGAATTCTTTAGATAACGAATGCAAGAGCTCATCAGAGTTCCTCTTCATCTCTCTCTTCACCTTCTGCCAAGAAATTGACCGCTGACTGCTCAGGACGCCTGCAAAACCGCAATGAAGTAGCAAAGACGACTACTGCAACCTTGTATTGCTGATGCTGCCGCCTTCTCGACTGTTTTCCTGGTGGTGCATGCTGTGGGGGTAGTCTGCCTCCTCTCTGCACTAGAAGCTCCGAAGAAATCTCCCGTGGGACGACGGAATCCTCCCCCTGCAACCGCAGGCACCAAAAAAACTGCATCACCGGTCCTCTGGATCCCCTCTCAGCATGACGAGTGTGGTCCCTGGAACTCAGCAACTCTGTCCAAGTGACTCCCACAGTCCAGTGACTCTTCAGTCCAAGTTTAGTGGAGGTAAGTCCTTGCCTCCCCACGCTAGACTGCATTGCTGGGTACAGCGTGATTTGCAGCTGCTCCGGCTCCTGTGCACTCTTCCAGGATTTCCTTTGTCCACAGTCAAGCCTGGGTCCCCGACACTCTAACCTGCAGTGCACAACCTCCTGAGTTGTCCTCCGGCATTGTGGGATCTCCTTTTGTGACTTTGGGTGAGCTCCGGTTCACTCCTCTTCGTAGTGCCTTTTCCGGCACTTCTGTGGGTGCTGCCTGCTTCTGTGAGGGCTCCCTATCTTGCTGGGCGCCCCCTCTGTCTCCTCACTCAAGTGGCAACATCCTGGTCCCTCTTGGGCCACAGCAGCATCCAAAAACCCTAACCGCGACCCTTGCAGCTAGCAAGGCTAGTTTGCGGTCTTTCTGCGTGGGAACACCTCTGCAAGCTTCTTCACAACGTGGGACATCCATCCTCCAAAGGGGAAGTTCCTAGTCCTCTTCGTTCTTGCAGAATCCACAGCTTCTACCATCCGGTGGCAGCTTCTTTGCACCCTCAGCTGGCATTTCCTGGGCATCTGCCCAATCTCGACTTTGTCGCGACTCTTGGACTTGGTCCCCTTGTTCCACAGGTACTCTCGTCCGGAAATCCACCTTTGTTGCATTGCTGGTGTTGGTCTTCCTTGCAGAATTCCCCTATTACGACTTCTGTGCTCTCTGGGGAATATAGGTGCACTTTACACCTACTTTTCAGGGTCTTGGGGTGGCCTATTTTTCTAACCCTCACTGTTTTCTTACAGTCCCAGCGACCCTCTACAAGCTCACATAGGTTTGGTTCCATTCATGGTTCGCATTCCACTTCTAGAGTATATGGTTTGTGTTGCCCCTATACCTATGTTCTCCTATTGCAATCTACTGTAATTCTACATTGCTTGCATTACTTCCCTTTGCTATTACTGCATATTTTTGGTACTGTGTACATATATCTTGTGTATATTTGGCATCCTCATACTGAGGGTACTCACTGAGATACTTTGGCATATTGTCATAAAAATAAAGTACCTTTATTTTTAGTATATCTGTGTATTGTGTTTTCTTATGATATTGTGCATATGACACCAGTGGTATAGTAGGAGCTTTGCATGTCTCCTAGTTCAGCCTAAGCTGCTCAGCTATAGCTACCTTCAATCAGCCTAAGCTGCTAGAAACACCTCTTCTACACTAATAAGGGATAACTGGTCCTGGTACAGAGTGTAAGTACCCCATGGTAACCACTACAAGCCAGGCCAGCCTCCTACACCCAGGCTAGGCTGTGCATGAAGGAAATCCTGGAAGAGTGCACAGGAGCCGGAGCAACTGCAAATCACGCAGTACACAGGTTTGCAGTCTAGCGTGGGGAGGCAAGGACTTACCTCCACCAAACTTGGACTGAAGGATCGCTGGACTGTGGGAGTCACTTGGATAGAGTTCCTGTGTTCCACGCTCCTCAGGATGAGAGGGGACCCAGAGGACCAGTGATGCAGTCTTTTGGTGCCTACGTTAGCAGGGGGAAGTTCCGTTGACCCACAGGAGATTTCTTCTTGGCTTCCAGTGCAGGGTGAAGGCAGGTGACCCCCAGGGCATGCACCACCAGGAAACAGTTGAGAAAGCCGGCAGGATGAGGCGCTACAATGTTGCTGGTAGTCGTCTTGCTACTTTGTTGTGTTTTTGCAGGCGTCCTGGAGCAGTCAGCAGTCGATCCTTGGCAGAAGTCGAAGAGGGAGATGGATAGGAACTCTGGTGAGCTCTTACATTCGTTATCTGAAGAATTCCCCAGAGGGGAGACCCTAAATAGCCAGAAAAGGAGGTTTGGCTACAAAGAAAGGAGGATTGGCTACCAAGAGAGGTAAGAGCCTATCAGAGGGGGTCCCTGATGTCACTTGCTGGCACTGGCCACTCAGAGCAGTCCAGTGTGCCCCCAAACATCTCTGTTTCCAAGATGGCAGAGGTCTGGGACACACTGGAGGAGCTCTGGGCACCTCCCCTGGGAGGTACTGGTCAGGGGAGTGGTCACTCCTCTTTCCTTTGTCCAGTTTCGCGCCAGAGCAGGGCTGGGGGATCCCTGAACTGGTGTAGACTGGCTTATGCAGAGATGGGCACCATCTGTGCCCATCAAAGCATTTCCAGAGGCTGAGGGAGGCTACTCCTCCTCAGCCCTTCACACTTATTTCCAAAGGGAGAGGGTGTAACACCCTCGCTCAGAGGAAATCATTTGTTCTGCCTTCCTGGGCCAGGGCTGCCTGGACACCAGGAGGGCAGAATCCTGTCTGAGTGGTTGGTCGCAGCTGCAGTGGAAACCCCGGAAAGGCAGTTTGGCAGTACCCGGGTTCTTTGCTAGAGACCCGGGGGATCATGGAATTGTCCCCCCAATGCCAGAATGGTATTGGGGTGACAATTCCATCATCCTAGACATGTTACATGGCCATGTTCGGAGTTACCATTGTGACGCTATACATAGGTAGTGACCTATGTATAGTGCACGCGTGTAATGGTGTCCCCGCACTCAGAAAGTTCGGGGAATTTGCCCTGAACGATGTGGCGGCACCTTGGCTAGTGCCAGGGTGCTCACACACTAAGGGCCAGATGTAGCAAAAGGTTTTACCCATTTTGTGTCTATGGGAAAATGTGTTTGTACATATGGCCCTAAGTAACTTGGCACCCAACCTTCACTAAGTGAAGGTTAGACATATAGATGACTTATAGGTTACTTATGTGCAGTGAAAAATGGCTGTGAAATAACGTGGACGTTATTTCACTCAGGCTGCACTGGCAGGCCTGTGTAAGAATTGTCTGAGCTCCCTATGAATGGCAAAATAATTGCTGCAGTCCATGGAACCTCAATACCCTGGGTACCTCAGTACCATATACAAGGTAATTATATGGGTGTACCAGTGTGCCAATGAGACTTGGTAAAATTAGTCACTAGCCTGCAGTGACAAATTTAAAAAGCAGAGAGAGCATAAACACTGAGATTCTGGTTAGCAGAGCCTCAGTGATACAGTTAGGCACCACACAGGGAACACATACAGGGCACATACTATGAGCACTGGGGTCCTGCCTGGCAGGATCCCAGTGACATAAGGGCTAAAACAACATACATACAGTGAAATATGGTGGTAACATGCCAGGCAAGATGGTACTTTCCTACAGTGCTGAAATGGCACTTGTAACACTTGGTCACTTTCAAGTGTGTTCATGAGTGCCCACTGTGGGTCAAGCCCCTTAAATCATGGATCCTGGATTACATAAACTTTGCAAACACAATTTAAATCAGAAAGCAGATTAAGTAGTCTGTGAAACACACTCTGATTGGGCTGTTGGATGTATTCCACCTTTTCAGCCTTGCAAAAAAGGGTGAGGGAGATAGCCTTCTAGAAGCCTCAGTATAGTCTAGGGGAAAACCAGGCAAAAAATGTAAACAGTACCAGGTAGAAGAAAACATAAGTTCCAAAAGTACAAATTGCACATAAAGCAAGATATATATATTTGAACAGTGATGCATAGAAGAAATGAGCAGTTATAGACTTTTTAAAACACACAGTACAAAGTCTGTGTTCTTACCATCTTCTTTGATCACTGGGCTGTGCCAGGCTCAGAGAATCTGGAGCCTCTAAATGGAAGTCTCTGTGTTAAAGTTCCATACACAAACTTAAGGGAATGTGCAGGTGTGAAGGGAGAATTCAGGGCTCCTTAGAAGATTGAGGGCCAATCATTAAAGCAGATACTGCTGTGCAGGGGGACAGGGCATTGCTCCAGAGGTTGAAATCTCCTTAGACAGGCTCAATCCACACTGTGTTGCTCCTGTTTATCAAATAGAAAAATATGTGGAGCACTCCTATCAAATTAGTAAAGTCATATAAAGGCAATCATGAAGAAGAAACAAATACAGTTATGTGTATGTGAAGAAAAACAAATATGTGCAGTCTTTTGAAGAATATAAACAGACACATTAAGAGATGCAGTCCATAGAAACCAAATATGTACTTTCAATCTGAAAAACCAATATTATAACATCTTAGACAACATTTAACATATAAACTTAACAGTACAAGTTGGACATCAGTACAAGTTGGACATACATAAATCAAAAACAAACATGATGATATCCATAATGAGTCCATCCAAAAATAATCCTGATGGTGATAATGAGGTTCAATCCAATCATAAGATTCAGTCAGAAATAGTTCCGTTCATAATCATAAAGTTCACTCTGATTGGAAAAAACAGCCAAAAACTCCAGCCGACACGTGTTTCGTCCTATTCTGGACTTTATCAAGGCTGAATAAACAGTAAACAGTAACAGAAATTCTAATAAAAATTGAGGTAATTTTAAGATATCCAGCAATGTAAAAATTCACTCATCTTCATACAATAACCCAATCTATACTTGTTGGAATCTATGAGTTAGTCACCAATTTAATATCATGCAAAAAAGAAAGTCAAACCATAAACCACAGTCACCCACGCATGTGGAGATCAGTGCACTAGAGTCAAAGTGCTAGAGCAGTGTATCAAAATAGTAGAGAAGAGAAAGAGGACCCGACTAGTATCTACAATCAGTTACTGTGAGTAGTATATACATTCAGAGTAAACAGAGTGCCACAATCCCATAGAATTTCAAGTACCTCTTGAAGGGGTATGTCTCCATATCCTAGTCTCAGATACCTACATGTATAGAGCCACATATTAAATCCTACTCATATGCACCTGAACTGGTAAGACTTGTCAGAAACATAAGCCCAGTCCACCAATACACCTCAATGTAATCATTTGGTTGTGTGATGATTAGTTTAAACCTGTCCAATAGAGCGCATAAGCATTTTGAAAACTCACTCGTCTCGCAAGGGTTCGTCCAACAGAGAACATTTGGAATTGCTCTAAAATAATCAAGCAATAGTAGTATTGTTAGACATTCAAATATCGCAATTGGTCCAAAATAAGTCATATATGTGAGCAATACTTGTCAGAAATTAATATATAAAATATACAATCGAGAAGTGGCCATGCACGTCCGACATTGTGATCTCCAAAATAAGTTAACATCATGGAGACAGCGCTCATTCCCAGCTGGATTCTGTTCCCTTGCCTAACTTGAACATGTTAAACTCCCTTATGTATAGCCATGAACGTTCCAAGATCAATAACGAAAACAAATGTCGATGACAAAATCATCGCCCAAGCTATTCATGCTACTGTAGTGCGCCAAAATATTACCATCCCTTATTAGTTTACTAAAGCCATTCCACCAAATATCGATGAAACATAGATCCAAATGATCATACCGCAATTCACTTAAGGAAAACCCAAAGGAACCGGCATTGCGTCTGAGTTGAAAGGCAGCAGCTCGCAACCTGTTGCGAGCGGCCATTTTGAAGATAGATATAGATAGAAATAGAAAAGGGGCTGCACCGCCCTATGTGAAATACACGCAGGCAACGGTGCTCAGTCTAGTTATCTCCATGTGCGCCATCTTGTGATAAGCAATTGATTACCAGTAAGCATATATGTGCATATTCCAAAGATATCAATCGTGTGCCTGTCGAAAATCAAAATATGTCACAAAACACGTATTTCTAATTGCACTGATGACCTGGCAAAAAAGATACACATCGTCCTTAAGAAACATCCAGATATATTTTAAATTAAAAAGAGAAACCCAGTAATCACATAAGTGTATGTGACCCTATCCAGAGTTAACTGACAATGCATATGTGGCATATGTACAAAAAATAAATCCCTTCAATATAAAAAACAGCCTTGTTTTATGTCCATCAACTACTATTTTTTGGGCGCTATCTTGGAGTGGATATAAATGCCCTCTCTGATTGTCAGAAAACATGTTACTCTACATTAACCGTTTCTCAAGATCTCTGTACTAAATATGTGCTCAATGTGTAAAATCCCTGTTGTATTCTATCAGTGTGGAAAAAGTTACTCACAAAGAGCAAGCCAGACAAAATAAAAACCAATTAAACACTAACATGCATGCCCAATGGTGTGTTAGTAAGTGATTTCTTACGATGGCTGTTAGAAAAATAGAATTACAGAGTTCTTCATGTCATTCGTTATGATGGCAAGATACATAGTTATTATCCACATTTTAGTAAAACCAAGAAATCCTATTTACAGAGTAATGTGTTATCATAGAAAGTAATGCATTTCATGATCAATATTTATGCCCAAATCTATGCTTTTGAGCCTAATTATCCACTTTGCCTCACTTCTTCTAAGTGCAATTTCACGGTTGCCCCCCCTAGGGTGCGGCAAAGTCTGACTGATGCCCATAAATCTAAACTTGGGCACCTCTGTCTTAGGATGTTCATTATTGATGTGGTGAAGTATGGGAGATGACAAATCATTGTTTTTTAGAGCGCGTATATGTTCCTGAATCCTCTCCTTTAGGGGATGAATGGTACTTCCTACGTAGATTTTATTACATTCACATACCAGTATGTAAACTAAAAATTTGGTGTTGCAATTTATGAAGGTGAGAATTTTATATGATTTGCTCCCATTAAAATTAAAGGTGAGAGTTTTATGTAGAGCTATGTTACACATATTGCACTTGCTGCAATTGTAGAAACCTATTGGCTTCGCAGGAAGCCATGTTTCCAAATTGTCCCTCAATGGAGGTAGATAACTCTTGCAGACCATGTTTCTAATGGTCGTCCCTTTTTTGTGGACCATTTTAGGTCTAGGAGGTAATATCTGTTTAAGCGTATCATCCGTTAATAGAACATTCCAATGTTTTGAAAGAATATTGTAGATATCTTGACTGTTGTGACTGTAAGCTGTGCAAAAAGATATTATTGATTGTGATGTAAAATCACTGCTTTTGTTCTGTTTTTTCAAGAGAGATGTTCTTGGCACTTTCTTGATTTTCTTTCTAGCTCTCTTGATGATTTGTTCCGATTAACCCCTATGAATAAACCTGTTCCCCAATTTGTCTAGTTCTATTTCACAGAGGTCCGACTTGCTACAGTTTCTTTTTGTACGAATCATTTCCCCATAGGGGATGGCATTTATTTGAGTTTTGGGATGGGAACTTGCGGCATGCAATATTGCATTGCAGGCAGTCGGTTTGCGGTTGACACCTGAGTATACTTGATTGTTTTCAACAAATATATCTAAGTCCAAGAATTGTACTCGTTCTTTGTTGTATTCATACGTCATTTTGATGTTGAACTCATTCCTATTAATGTAAGTCATTAATTCTAATAATAACAATTCAGGCCCTGTCCAAATCATTAGTATGTCGTTGATATATCTTCCCCAAAAGAAGATATATTCAGTTAAATTTGGAGGACCATTAGCCCAAATCTGTGTCTTCTCAAATAGGCCCATATACAAGTTAGCATACGATGGTGAGAATCGTGAGCCCATTGCTACTCCTTGTGCCTGTTTGAACCAAGTTCCCTCATGAATGAATACATTGTTTTCTAATATAAAATCAATCATTACCAGCAACATGTCTGTATGTTCAAGATAAGAGGCGGATCGATTGGAGAGAAAGTGTTGAATTGCCTGTAGACCCTTCGACTTGGGTATACATGTGTATAAAGAACTGACGTCCATAGTGACCCAAGTCATTTCTGGAGACCAAGTGACATCCTCTAATTTCATCAGGGCATCCCGTGTATCTTGTAAATACGATGGTAAGTTTGTTACAAATGGCTGTAGATAACTATCAATGTACTCAGAGAGTGATTCAGTTGGTGAGTCGATACCTGAAATGATCGGTCTCCCAGGGGGCATAGTTGCGTGTTTATGTATCTTTGGCAACATGTAAATACATGGTGCCTTAGGATGTTTATTGAGGATGTATTTGTATTCCAAATCCGATATTAGGCAATCATCCAGCCACCCATGTAATAATGAATCCAGATCACGGACAATCTATGATAAGGGGTTGTTTTTCAATTTGATATATGATGCAGCATCAGCCAGTTGTCGATTGATCTCTTTAATATAATGCACTCTATTCATAATCACTATGGGCCATATTTATACGTTTTGACGCAAAACTGCGCTAACGCAGTTTTGCGTCAAAAAAATTTGCGCCCGCTAATGCCATTCTGAAGCGCCATGCGGGCGCGGTATTTATTCAATGACGTTAGCCGGCGTTAGCCGCCGGCGCTGCCTGGTGTGCGTGAAAAAAAATGACGTACACCAGGCAGCGCCGGCGTAGGGGAATATGGAGCTTGGGCGCCAAAAAATGGGGCAAGTCAGGCTGAGGCAAATTTTTCGCCTCAACCCGATTTGCGCCATTTTTTCCGACTCCCAACCCCCATTGAAATGACTCCTGTCTTAGCAAAGACAGGAGTCATGCCCCCTTGCCCAATGGCCATGCCCAGGGGACTTCTGTCCCCTGGGCATGGTCATTGGGCATAGTGGCATGTAGGGGGGCACAAATCAGGCCCCCCTATGCCACAAAAAAAACCAATATATATACTTACCTGAACTTACCTTAAGTTCCCTGGGATGGGTCCCTCCATCCTTGGGTGTCCTCCTGGGGTGGGCAAGGGTGGCAGGGGGTGTCCCTGGGGGCATGGGAGGGCACCTCTGGGCTCCTTCCGAGCCCACAGGTCCCTTAACGCCTGCCTTGTCCAGGCGCTAAAAAACGGCACAAAAGCGGCAGGACGTCATTTTTTTTGACCCACCCACTCCCGGGCGTGAATTTTGCCCGGGAGTGTAAATACGGCGCACATGCCTCGGAGTCACTTTTTTAGACGGGAACGCCTACCTTGCATATCATTAACGCAAAGTAGGTGTCCACGCTAAAAAATGACGCAAACTCCATGGACTTTGGCGCTAGATGCGTCTAACGCCAAAGTATAAATATGGAGTTAGTTTTGCGTCTGAATTGCGTAAAAAAAAACGACGCAATTTCGGAGCAAACAGAGTATAAATATGCCCCTATGTTTCTTCCCTTATCTGCCTCTTTGATGACCAATGATTCATCCTTACATAAGTTGTGTAATGCCACTCTTTCTCTTTGAGTTATGTTGTGTGCAATGTTTGATTTACCAACATGTATTCTATCTTCTAATTTATTGAAATCATGAACAACAAGTTTATTGAAAATGTCAATGGCACTGTCACTGGGCAGTAAGGGGGTAAAAACAGATTTTGGTTTGAAACCTCTATACAATGATAGATCTTGTTGAAAACCTAAGTCACTAAGAACTTGCTGTAGATTCACGTCAACACCACTACTATCACCTAAGGATAATATGGTTTGAATGTCATAAATGTTCCTTATTGTGTGTTTGCTAGGTAGTAAATTAGTTGGTTCAATGAAAGGTCTGCCTTGTTTCTCTGTGAAGAATTTTCTGAGTTTTAGTTGACGTAAATATTTGAAAAAATCAATTTGCACCTGAGTCATATTACAATGACTGGCAAAATCCCAGACCTTTACTTAACACATTTTTATGTTCATCAGATAGTCCGCTGCTGGATAAGTTGATAATGGAAATGCCTTCATTAAGAATACTGGTGTCTTTTATGGCTTGTGAACTAATCATTGTTGGTTGTTTGAGTATTTCATTTTGGCTGCTCTGGTTTGTACACCCAGGATTCTGTTTTCCCCTACTCCCCCCTTTTCTCTTTCCTCTACGGGTTCTCTTGAATTTGACTGCATGTGTTGAGGGAAGTTTCTCCTGTTGCCTAATCGATATCGTCTGGCTTCCTGTAAAAAACATGAAGAGGCACCTTGTTCAATGTTAGAGGAAACACATGAACTATCACTAAGTGCTTCCCTTTCCTGATCACTTGAAGTGATAGAGATTTCTGATTCACTTTCTGATGTTTGTCTGTTAGCAACAGTATCAGTATCTGCATGTTTTGTTGAAATGCCATCAAATCTTCTGGCAAATGTGTAAATACGTCCATTTTTATAATCCCTGTCATCTCTTTGTATTTTCGTCATTTTCTTAGTCTTAATATATTGTTGATGTTTATCCAAGACATCCTTTAAAATCTTGTCATTTTTTTCCTTCACATCAGATAAATTGAGATTTTGTATTTCTAATTCCAAGTCCTGTATTTCTTTGAGTAGTGTCTCCCTCTTACATTCTGTATGTTGTATCAATATCAGCATCATACCTTTGGATGCCTCAAATAGTAGTTGTTCCAACTCTAACATGTGTCTAGGTGATTGCTCCTGTTTAACTCTGCATGTAATGGCCAAATCAAAAGCCACTAAAGATAGTGGTTTTCGTGCCCTTAAGCAAATCACTTTTTCAAGGCAAAAACAAGTTTTGCATACGCTTTCCAAACACAATTTAAACCACAAAGAAGACTAGACAGTCTCTTAAACACACTCTGGTGGGCTCTTGCGTTTATTTTGACTTTTTGGCTTGTAAAAAGGGGGAGTGGATAGCCTTCGTATAAGGGAAAACCAGGAGAGAAATTTAGGCAATCACAGGTAGAAGAAAAAAACAGTTTTAAAACTACAAATTGTACCCAGATGAAGAGATAAATTTAGATAGTCACAGGTAGAGGAAAATAATACTTCAGAATTTTCAAAATACACAGCACAAAGTCTGTGCTCCTACCAACTTTGTTTTTGCTCATTGGGCTGTTTATGGCTTAGAGAAGCTGTGGCTAAGAAATGAAGATCTCCATCTTGAGGTTCCCTCCACAAACTTAAGGGACGGTGTAGTTCTGAGGGAAGGTCTCAGGGCTGCTTAAAAGCTTGAGAGCCAATCAGTAAAGCACAAATTGATATGCAGGGGGACAGGGAGGTACTCCTGAAGCCAGACTATCCTTGGATGCAGAGTGGAACAATCCACACTCTGTAGTTCCTTTTCAACCCTGCAGGTAAGGCCCAAATCTAAAACTACAAAAAATACTTATTTTCGCAAACTTAAACACATCACTTTTTCTAGCCAAAATCAAGTGTTACTTACACTTTCCAAACACCATATATATGAGAAAGAGATTAATCAGTCTCTTAAACCATTCTGGTTAGGCTCTCTGGTGTATTTTGCCTTCTTAGTGTATACAAATTTGGCAGAGTATGTCTTTCTAGAGGCCTTAGAACAGTGTATTGCAAAACCAATATAGAAATGTAAACAGTCACAGGAAGGTGAAAATAGCAGATTTAAAAGTACATATTGCATAGAAACCAAGTGATAAATTTAGACCATCACAGGTAAAGGAAAAGAGCAGTTTAAAAGTTTCAAAATACACACCACAATATCTGCGTTCTTACCATCTTCTTTGTTTTGTGTTACTGGGCTGTTGAGGGTTCAGAGAAGCTGTCACTACAAAATGGAGATCTCTGTCTTGGGGTTCCCTCCACAAACCTAAGGACCTCTGCAGGTGTGAGCTGAGGGCTTAGTGCTGCTAAGAAGCTTCAAGGCCAATAATTAAAATACAAACTAATGTGTGGGGAAGCATGGAGGTGCTCCTGAAGGCAGAATTTCCTCGGATACAGACAGGCTCAATTCATACTTTGCAGTTACTGCGTAACCATGAAGGTAAGGCCCAAATCTAAATCCACTAAAAATACTGTTTTTGTGCATTTAAAAAATTAACATTTTCTACCAAAAACAATTGTTACACACCCTTCTAAAAACATTAAATCAGAAAGCAGATTATGCAGCCTCTTAAAGACAATCTGGTTAGACTTTGGGTATATTTTTCCTTTTTAGCTTGTAAAAAGTGGGGTGTTGCCTTCCTAAGACCTTAGCACAGTATAGGGCAAAAGCAGGCTAGAAATTTAAACAGCCACAGGTAAAAGATAAAAGAAGTATTAAAAGTACAAATTGTTTGAAAACAGTGAAAAACTTAAACAGTAAATGTTAGAGTAAAAGCGCATTTCTAAAGTTTCAAAATACAAAGCTCAAAGGCCCGTATTTATACTCCGTTTGCGCCGAATTTGCGTCGTTTTTTTCGACGCAAATTCGGCGCAAAACTAACGCCATATTTATACTTTGGCGTTAGACGCGTCTAGCGCCAAAGTATTGGCAAATAGCGTCATTTTTTTGCGTGAACGCCTTCCTTGCGTTAATGAGATGCAAGGAAGGCGTTCCCGTCTAAAAAAATGACGGCGACGCAAATGCGTCGTATTTATACTCCCGGGCAAAAATCACGCCCGGGAGTTGGCGGGTCAAAAAACCCCGCATTTGCGCCACTATTTAACGCCTGGGTCAGGGTAGGCGTTAAGGGGCCTGTGGGCTCAAAGTGAGCCCACAGGTGCCCTCCCCTGCCCCCAGGGACCCCCCCTGCCACCCCTGCCCACCCCAGGAGGACACCCAAGGATGGAGGGACCCACCCCAGGGACATTCAGGTAAGTTCAGGTAAGTATTATTTTTTATATTTTTTTACTTTTTTTTGGGTGGCATAGGGGGGCCTTATTTGTGCCCCCCTACATGCCACTATGCCCAATGACCATGCCCAGGGGACACAAGTCCCCTGGGCATGGCCATTGGGCAAGGGGGCATGACTCCTGTCTTTACTAAGACAGGAGTCATGAAATGGCGTCTGGGCGTCGTAAAAAAATGGCGCAAATCGGGTTGAGGCGATTTTTTTGCCTCAACCTGACTTGCCCCATTTTAAGACGCCCTAACGTCATTTTTTCCCAACGCCGGCGCTGCCTGGTCTACGTGGTTTTTGTCCACGCAAACCAGGCAGCGCCGGTCTGCTTGCGCCGGCTAACGCCATTCCATAAATACGGCGCCCGCATGGCGCTTCAGAATGGCGTTAGACGGCGCTAAATTTTTTGACGCTAAACTGCGTTAGCGCAGTTTAGCGTCAAAAAGTATAAATATGGGCCAAAGTCTTTGTTCTTGCCACCTTTTTTGTCTTTGCTCTCTGGGTCCTTTAAGGATCAGAGAAGGTGGAGCTACAAAATGGAGGTCTCTGACTTGGGGTTCTCTCTACAAACATAAAGGTGTGTACAGTTGTGGAAGGATAGCTTAGTGTTGCTGAGATGCTTGATGGCCAATCAGTAAACCACAAACCAATGTGCAGGGGACAGGGAAGTACGTTTGAAGTCAGAATCAACGTGGATACAGACAGGCTCTGTCCACAAGTTGTAGTTTCTATTCAAGCCAGAAGGTACAGCCCAAATCTAAAGCCAGAAAAAATGCTGCTTTTCGCACACTTAATCAAATCACTTTCTTTAGCCAAAAACAAGTGTGACTGGATGATTTGATCATGATGAAGTGTGACATACACTTTACAAATGACATTTTATTCAGAAAGTAGGTGAAGTAGTCTCTTAAACACACTTGCGTTAGGCTCTGGGCTGTATTTTGCATTTTTAGCTTTTAAAAAGAGAGATCACAGTCTAAGAGAAACACTGCAGAGAAATTTAAACAGTCATGGGGAGAAGGAAACAACAATTTTAAAAGTAGAAATTAAACAGAAACCAAAACATGCATTTAGGCAGTCAGGGGCAGAGGAAAGGAGTAGTTTTAAGGTTTTAAAATAACCAACAAAAAGTCTAATTTATTACCACCTTCTTTGTCTTTACTAACTGGGCTCTTTAGGGCTCAGAGAAGCCCGGCCACAAAATGGAAATATCTATCTTTGGGTTTCTGCCACAAACATAATGGCCTTCTGTAGGAGGCTGGCCTAGTGTGTGGTGGGTACATAAGGTACTTCCACCTTATACCAGGTCCAGGTATCACTTATTAGTGTAGTGTAGTCAGTGTCTAGAAGCCAGGCTCTCTAGTGGTAGCTGTGGATGAACAGACAAGGCTTATCTAGGAGAAATGCAAAGCTCATGCAATACCACGGTAGTCACACACAGTACTTACACACATGAAAGAAACACTCAGTGTTAAAAAATAAAGGTACTTTAATTTTGGTGACACAAATACCAAAAATACCATAGAGGCTATACTCCCTTAGGAGTAATACACAAATTAAATACACTAGTATGCAGAAATAGGCAAAACAAACATGTTAGAAAACAGTGCAATTAGTGAAAATCACTGTAGAGAAAAATGGTCCTGGGGGGAGCACAACCCATATACTAAAAAAGTGTAATGCAAGAGTCAGTCCCCCACCTAGGTAAGTAGAGTGTGTAGAGGGGAGCTGGGAGTACTAGGAAAGCCCAAAGGTAGGTACCACAACATCCCCTGCAACCAGGAAAGCAGGAGTAAATCACTGTAAATTTCCCAGAACACCCAATTAGAAGAGAAGAAGAATAATGCAAAGCCCAGGAGACACTGCAAGACACCAACAGTGGATTCCTGGACAAGAGGACCTGTGGAAGAAGGGGACCAAGTCCAACAAGCACAGCAGAGTCCAGGAAGGACAGGAGCACCTACCCACCAGACTGAAGGTACAAGAGATGAATCGACGGCGATGAAGGGTCAGCATTGCACCCCAAATGACGGAATTGAGTTTCTGGGGGGTGAAGGTGATGTCCCACACCGGAAAGAGGATTGCAGTTGAGTTTACATCTTCGGATTCCACCGCAAAAATCACAGTTAGTGGAAAGTGGTACTGCTGGGGACCAGGAAGGATCAGGTGGCCTCTACCCAGTAGGGGGAGTCAGAGAGGGCCCTCAGGAGACAGAGAGCCCAAAGAAGCACAGGCAGCACCCACAGGAGTCCCACGAAATGGGGACACAGAAGTTGAAGAAGGAGCCCACGTATCACTACGAAAAGCTACCTTCCTGGGCTTGAGCTGCTCAAGCAACAGGATGACAGATACCTGTCTGTGAGGTTGCAGCAGCTTGGGCTGCCTGGAAAGCCCCAGAAGGTTGTAATACCTCTAAGGAGCCATCAGAGTGCATGTAATAATACAACCAATGCTTGCAAAAGCATTGGGGTATGATTCCAACATGTTTGATACCAAACATGCCTATGTTCAAAGTTACCATTATATAGCTGGATATAGGTATTGACCTATGTCCAGTACACACATTTAAATGGGCCCTCACGAAGTCTGGGAAAATGGGCCTGGAGTTCGTGGGGGCGCCTCTGCTAGTGCAGGAGTGCCCTCACACACAGGTACTTTGCACCCTGCCCTCTGGGCTAGAAGATCTGCCATAGGGGTGACTTATAAGTGAACTTGTGCAGTGAAAAGTGGTAGTGAAAGTGGCAGAGTATGGGTGGCAAAATATATGCTGCAGCCCAAAGGAATCCCCTGGAACCCCAATGACCTGAGTACCTAGGTACCATATACCAGGGGCTTACAGTGGGGCACCAGTGTGCCAATTGTGGAGTGAAATATTACAAGCAACCAAATTTAAAGGAGCGAGCATAATCACTGGGGTTCTGGTTAGCAGGATCTCATTGAACACGGTCAAACATATTGACAAACAGGCCAGAAAGTGGGAGTAACCAAGCTAGAAAGAAGCTACTTTCCTACACCTGTGCAGCTGTGAAGGAAAGGCTTAGTGTTGCTTAGAAACTTGAGAAACAATCAGTGAAGCACAAACTGGTGTGCAGGGGGGCACAGTGTTGCTCCTGATGTAAGAATCTCCTTGGATACAAACAGGCTCAATCCACTGTAGGAAAGTACCATCTTGCCTGGCATGTTACCCCCATATTTCACTGTATATATGTTGTTTTAGTTGTATGTGTCACTGGGACCCTGCCAGCCAGGGCCCCAGTGCTCATAAGTGTTACCTGTGTGATGACTAACTGTCTCACTGAGGCTCTGCTAACCAGAACCTCAGTGGTTATGCTCTCTCATTTCTTTCCAAATTGTCACTAACAGGCTAGTGACCAATTTCACCAATTTACATTGGCATACTGGAACACCCTTATAATTCCCTAGTATATGGTACTGAGGTACCCAGGGTATTGGGATTCCAGGAGATCCCTATGGGCTGCAGCATTTCTTTTGCCACCCATAGGGAGCTCTGACAATTTTACACAGGCCTGCCACTGCAGCCTGAGTGAAATAACGCCCACGTTATTTCACCGCCATTTACCACTGCACTTAAGTAACTTATAAGTCACCTATATGTCTAACCTTTACCTGGTAAAGTTTGGGTGCTAAGTTACTTAGTGTGTGGGCACCCTGGCACTAGCCAAGGTGCCCCCACATTGTTCAGGGCAAATTCCCCGGACTTTGTGAGTGCCGGGACACCATTACACGCGTGTACTATACATATGTCACTACATATATATAGCGTCACAATGGTAACTCCGAATATGGCCATGTAACATGTCTAAGATCATGGAATTGTCTCCCCAATGCCATTCTGGCATTGGGGAGACAATTCCATGATCCCCCGAGTCTCTAGCACAGACCCGGGTACTGCCAAACTACCTTTCCCGGGGTTTCACTGCAGCTGCTGCTGCTGCAAACCCCTCAGACAGGTTTCTGCCCTCCTGGGGTCCAGCCAGGCTTGGCCCAGGAAGGCAGAACAAAGGACGTCCTCAGAGAGAGGGTGTTACACCCTCTCCCTTTGGAAAAAGGTGTCAGGGCTGGGGAGGAGTAGCCTTCCCGAGCCTCTGGAAATGCTTTGATGGGCACAGATGGTGCCCATCACTGCATAAGCCAGTCTACACCGGTTCAGGGATCCCCCAGCCCTTCTATGGCACGAAACTGGACAAAGGAAAGGGGAGTGACCACTCCCCTGACCTGCACCTCCCCTGGGAGGTGCCCAGAGCTCCTCCAGTGTGCCCCAGACCTCTGCCATCTTGGAAACAGAGGTGCTGCTGGCACACTGGACTGCTCTGAGTGGCCAGTGCCATCAGGTGACGTCAGAGACTCCTTCTGATAGGCTCTTACCTGTGTTGCTAGCCTATCCTCTTTCCTAAGTAGCCAAACCTCCTTTTCTGGCAATTTAGGGTCTCTGCTTTGGGGAATTCTTTAGATAACGAATGCAAGAGCTCATCAGAGTTCCTCTGCATCTCTCTCTTCACCTTCTGCCAAGGAATCGACCGCTGACTGCTCTGGACGCCTGCAAAACAGCAACAAAGTAGCAAAGACGACTACTGCAACCTTGTATCGCTGATCCAGCCGCCTTCTCGACTGCTTTCCTGGTGGTGCATGCTGTGGGGGTAGTCTGCCTCCTCTCTGCACTAGAAGCTCCGAAGAAATCTCCCGTGGGATGACGGAATCTTCCCCCTGCAACCGCTGGCACCAAAAGACTGCATCACCGGTCCTCTGGGTCCCCTCTCAGCACAACGAGCGTGGTCCCTTGGAACTCAGCAACTCTGTCCAAGTGACTCCCACAGTCCAGTGACTCTTCAACCCAAGTTTGGTGGAGGTAAGTCCTTGCCTCCCCATGCTAGACTGCATTGCTGGGTATCACGTGATTTGCAGCTGCTCCGGCTCCTGTGCACTCTTCCAGGATTTCCTTTGTGCACAGCCAAGCCTGGGTCCCTGGCACTCTAACCTGTAGTGCACGAACTCCTGAGTTGTCCTCCGGCGTCGTGGGACCTTCTTTTGTGACTTAGGGTGAGTTCCAGTTCACTCCTCTTTGTAGTGCCTGTTCAGGCACTTCTGCGGGTGCTGCTTGCTTCTGAGTGGGCTCTTTGTCTTGCTGGACGCCCCTTCTGTCTCCTCACGCAATTGGCGACATCCTGGTCCCTCCTGGGCCACAGCAGCATCCAACAACCCTAACCGCGACCCTTGCAGCTAGCAAGGCTTGTTTGCGTCTTTCTGCACGGAAACACCTCTGCAAGCTTCTTCACGACGTGGGACATCCATTCTCTAAAGGGGAAGTTCCTAGTCCTCTTAGTTCTTGCAGAATCCACAGCTTCTACCATCCAGTGGCAGCTTCTTTGCACCCACAGCTGGCATTTCCTGGGCATCTGCCCACTCCCGACTTTATCGTGACTTTTGGACTTGGTCCCCTTGTTCCACAGGTACTCTCGTCCGGAAATCCATCGTTGTTGCATTGCTGGTGTTGGTCTTCCTTGCAGAATTCCCCTATCACGACTTCTGTGCTCTCTGGGGAACTTAGGTGCACTTTGCACCCACTTTTCAGGGTCTTGGGGTGGGCTATTTTCCTAACCCTCACTGTTTTCTTACAGTCCCAGCGACCCTCTACAAGCTCACATAGGTTTGGGGTCCATTCGTGGTTCGCATTCCACTTCTAGAGTATATGGTTTGTGTTGCCCCTATACCTATGTGCTCTCATTGCAATCTATTGTGACTGTACATTGCTTGCATTGCTTTCTATTGCTATTACTGCATATTTTTGGTATTGTGTACATATATCTTGTGTATATTTGCTATCCTCATACTGAGGGTACTCACTGAGATACTTTTGCATATTGTCATAAAAATAAAGTACCTTTATTTTTAGTATATCTGTGTATTGTGTTTTCTTATGATATTGTGCATATGACACCAGTGGTATAGTAGGAGCTTTACACGTCTCCTAGTTCAGCCTAAGCTGCTCTGCTAAGCTACCCTTTTCTATCAGCCTAAGCTGCTAGACACCTCTTCTACACTAATAAGGGATAACTGGACCTGGTGCAGAGTGTAAGTACCCCTTGGTACCACTACAACCCAGGCCAGACTTCTACATTGGTTGTGCAGCGGTGGGATAAGTACTTGCAACTACTTACCACTTTGTCATTTTGTACTTTTCATAAGAGAAAAATATACAAAACAAGTTCAGTGTATGTACACCTAACCAAAAAGTTTTGCTTTTCTTCTCTTACTCTATTGCTAAGTTCTGAAAAGTACCTTTAAAACTTTGAAAAGGTTTCTTAAAAGTTGAAAAAGTTTTTTTCTGTTCCTTAAAAAGTTCTGAAACTTTTTCTTTCTTTTTCTGTCCCTTAAACCTTTTTCTATCATGTCTGGTACAGGTCAAACTCTGGATCTGACCAGCACTGCTTCTGACCACCTTAGCTGGAAAGGTGCAAAGAGTCTCTGCATTGATAGAGGTTTAGGGGTAGGGAAGAATCCCTCTAGAGAATTGTTAGTTAATATGCTCATTGAACATGATAAGACCATAGCTGGCACATCTGGTGAGAGATTAGCTGATGGTTCACACTCTGATTCTGGGGTAGCCCCAGTAAAAGTGTTAGATGGGACCCTTCCCAACCTGCCCCTTAGCAGGCCACCTAGCAGGGCTGGTACTGATGTGAGTTCACATCACAGTAGGGAAATTACTCCTTTAGGCCAGGTTGTTAGAGTGCCATCTGTTATGGACGGGTCTCCCTCTGTTCATTCACATCATTCTTCTGTTTCTAAGCATGCCCAACCCACCCACCCTGAAGACAGAGTGTTAGAAAGGGAACTCAATAGATTGAGAGTGGAAGAGTCCAGGCTGAAGCTGAAAAAGCAACAGCTGGCTCTAGACAGGGAAGCATTTGACTTAGAAAAAGAAAGACAGAGGTTGGGGTTTGGACCCCATGGTGGCAGCAGCAGTATCATAGATAGTAATCCTGTAAAAGAGCATGATTCTAAGAATCTACACAAGATAGTTCCCCCTTACAAGGAGGGGGATGACATTAACAAGTGGTTTGCTGCACTTGAGAGGGCCTGTGTTGTACAGGGGGTCCCTCAAAGGCAGTGGGCTGCTATCCTATGCCTATCTTTCAGTGGAAAGGGTAGGGATAGGCTCCTTACTGTTAAGGAAAGTGATGCCAATAATTTTACAGTTCTTAAGAATGCACTCCTAGATGGTTACGGCTTAACCACTGAACAGTACAGGATCAAGTTCAGAGAAACCAAAAAGGAGTCTTCACAAGACTGGGTAGACTTTGTTGACCATTCAGTGAAGGCCTTGGAGGGGTGGTTACATGGCAGTAAAGTTTCTGACTATGAAAGCCTGTGTAACTTAATCCTGAGAGAGCATATTCTTAATAATTGTGTGTCTGATTTGTTGCACCAGTATCTAGTGGACTCAGAACTGACCTCTCCCCAAGAATTGGGTCAGATCAAGAGTGAACAGAAAAGTTCATACAGGGGGTGACAAGGATGGCAAGAAGAAGGATGGTAAGTCTTCAGATAAGGGTGGGGACAAATCTAAAAATGAGTCTTCATCAGGCCCACAAAAACACTCTGGTGGGCCCAAATCCTGTTCTAATCAATTAAAGAAACCATGGTGCTATTTATGTAAAATAAAAGGCCATTGGACAACTGATCCCAGTTGTCCAAAGAAAAGCACCAAGCCTCCTACCACTACAACCTCTGCTGCTACACCTAGGGCCCCTAGTAATAGCAGTGGTGGTGGGAGCAAACCTACTAATAGCCAATCCAAGGGAGTAGCTGGGCTCACTTTTGGTAATTTAGTTGGGGTTGGTCTTGTTAGGGAGACCACAGAGGCTGTGTTAGTCTCTAAGGTGCCATTGATTTGGCCACCTTGGTTGCTTGTCCCCTTAATATGGATAAGTACAAGCAACTTCCCCTAATAAATGGTGTTGAGGTTCAGGCCTACAGGGACACAGGTGCCAGTGTTACCATGGTAATAGAGAAACTGGTCCACCCTGAACAACACCTACTTGGTCACCAGTACCAAGTGACTGATGCTCATAACAACACTCTTAGCCACCCCATTGCTGTTGTGAATCTCAACTGGGGGGGGGGGGGGGGGTTACTGGTCCAAAGAAAGTTGTGGTTGCCTCAGATTTACCTGTAGACTGTCTACTAGGGAACGATTTAGAGACATCAGCTTGGGCAGAAGTGGAGTTGGAGGCTCATGCAGCAATGCTGGGCATTCCTGGGCATATTTTTGCTTTGACAAGGGCTCAGGCCAAAAAGCAAAAAGGACAGGGTGACTTGGATCCTGGAACAATGGACCAAGTTCTCCCGAAAGCTACGGTTAGTAAAGGTAAAACACTACCTACTATCCCTCCCTCTACAGTGGATTAAATTTCTGAGGAAGAAGAATTTCCACCCTGTGCAGAACCTTCACCAGAGGAGCTGGAAGCAGACACTGCTGAGCTTTTGGGTGGAGGGGGGCCTGCCAGGGAAGAGCTGAGTGTGGCACAGCAGACCTGTCCCACACTAGAGGGTCTAAGACAGCAAGCTGTCAAACAGCAAAATGGGGATGTCAGTGACTCTCACAGAGTTTACTGGGAGGACAACCTCTTGTATACTGAAGCAAGGGATCCAAAACCTGGAGCAGCCAGGAGATTGGTCATTCCCTTGCAATACAGAGAGTTCCTCCTAACTCTAGCCCACGACATTCGGTTGGCTGGACATTTGGGACAAATGAAAACTTGGGACAGGCTTGTTCCCTTGTTTCATTGGCCTGGAATGTCAGAGGACACAAAGGAATTTTGTAAGTCCTGTGAAACCTGTCAAGCCAGTGGCAAAACAGGTGGCACCCCAAAGGCACCCTTTATTCCACTGCCTGTGGTTGGGGTTCCCTTTGAAAGGGTAGGGGTTGACATAGTTGGCCCCCTTGACCCTCCTACTGCTTCAGGCAATAGGTTTATTCTAGTAGTAGTGGACCATGCCACTAGATATCCTGAAGCAATTCCTCTAAGGACCACTACAGCTCCTGCAGTGGCAAAGACCCTCCTGGGAATCTTTTCCAGGGTGGGCTTCCCAAAAGAGGTGGTATCAGACAGGGGAAGCAATTTCATGTCTGCTTACTTAAAGGCCATGTGGAAGGAATGTGGTGTGACATACAAGTTCACCACACCCTATCATCCACAAACAAATGGACTGGTTGAGAGGTTTAATAAAACTCTCAAAGGAATGATAATGGGACTCCCTGAAAAACTCCGGAGGAGATGGGATGTCCTGTTACCTTGCCTCCTTTTTGCTTACAGGGAGGTACCCCAAAAAGGAGTGGGCTTCAGCCCCTTTGAACTCCTATTTGGACACCCGGTAAGAGGTCCTCTAACAGTTGTAAAGGAGGGTTGGGAACAACCTTTAAAAGCTCCTAAGCAAGACATAGTGGACTATGTACTTGGCCTAAGATCTAGAATGGCTGTGTACATGAAAAAGGCCAGTAAAAACCTTCAGGCCAGCCAAGAGCTCCAAAAGCAATGGCATGACCAGAAGGCTGTTCTGATTCAGTACCAACCAGGGCAGAAAGTGTGGGTCTTGGAGCCTGTGGTCCCAAGAGCACTCCAAGACAAATGGAGTGGACCCCACATTATTGTTGAGAAAAAGGGAGAAGTCACCTACTTGGTTGACTTGGGCACTGCCAGGAGTCCCCTGAGGGTGCTCCATGTCAATCGCCTAAAACCCTACTATGACAGGGCTGATCTCACCCTGCTCATGGCAACAGATGAAGGACAGGAAGAAGAGAGTGACCCTCTCCCTGATCTCTTCTCTTCCACATAACAAGATGCTCTAGTGGAAGGTGTAGTTTTGGCAGATTGTCTTACTGCTGAGCAGAAAGACCACTGCATAAATCTGCTGGGTCAGTTTTCTGAACTCTTTTCTACTGTGCCAGGCACCACTTCTTAGTGTGAGCAAACTATAGATAGTGGAGACAGCTTGCCTGTCAAAAGTAAGATCTATAGGCAACCTGGCCATGTCAGGGACTGCATAAAACAAGGGGTTCAGAAAATGCTTGAACTGGGAGTGGTTGAGCACTCTGAAAGTCCATGGGCCTCTCCTGTGGTACTTGTACCAAAACCTCATTCCAAAGATGGAAAGAAGGAAATGAGATTTTGTGTAGATTACAGAGGTCTCAACCAGGTAACTAAAACTGATGCTCACCCTATACCCAGGGCAGATGAGCTAATAGGTACATTGGCATCTGCCAAGTATCTAATCACCTTTGATTTGACTGCAGGGTATTGGCAGATCAAGTTATCAGAGGATGCTAAAGCAAAAACTGCATTTTCAACCATTGGAGGGCACTACCAATTCACAGTAATGCCTTTTGGGTTGACAAATGCACCTGCCACTTTTCAGAGGTTGGTGAATACAGTCCTGCAAGGGTTGGAGCCTTTTAGTGCAGCATATCTAGATGATATAGCTGTCTTTAGCTCCACCTGGGATGATCACCTGGTCCACCTATGGAAAGTTTTGGAGGCTCTGCAAAAGGCAGGCCTCACTATCAAGGCTTCAAAGTGCCAGATAGGGCAGGGGAAAGTGGTTTATCTGGGGCACCTTGTAGGTGGAGAACAGATTGCGCCACTTCAGGGGAAAATCCAAACTATTATAGATTGGGTTCCCCCTACAACTCAGACTCAGGTGAGAGCCTTCTTAGGCCTCACTGGGTACTACAGGAGGTTCATAAAGAACTATGGCTCCATTGCAGCCCCTCTTAACGACCTCACTTCAAAGAAAATGCCTAAAAAGGTATTGTGGACAGCTAACTGTCAGAAAGCTTTTGAGGAGCTGAAGCAGGCCATGTGCTCTGCACCTGTCCTGAAAAGTCCCTGTTACTCCAAATAATTCATTGTCCAAACTGATGCATCTGAATTAGGGGTAGGGGCAGTCTTATCACACATTAATTCTGAGGGCCAGGATCAACCTGTTGCTTTTATCAGCAGGAGGTTGACCCCTAGAGAAAAGCGTTGGTCTGCCATAGAGAGGGAGGCCTTTGCTGTGGTCTGGGCACTGAAGAAGTTGAGGCCATACCTGTTTGGCACTCACTTCATTGTTCAGACAGACCACAAACCTATACTTTGGCTAAAACAAATGAAAGGTGAAAACCCTAAATTGTTGAGGTGGTGCATGTCTCTACAGGGAAAAGCCTATACAGTGGAACATAGACCTGGGAGTACCCACTCCAATGCAGATGGACTCTCCAGATATTTCCACTTAGACAATGAAGACTCATCAGGTCATGGCTAGTCTTATTGTCCTTCGTTTGGGGGGGGGGTTGTGTAGGAAAATACCATCTTGCCTGGCATGTTACCCCCATATTCCACTGTATATATGTTGTTTTAGTTGTATGTGTCACTGGGACCCTGCCAGCCAGGGCCCCAGTGCTCATAAGTGTTCCATGTATGTGTTACCTGTGTGATGACTAACTGTCTCACTGAGGCTCTGCTAACCAGAACCTCAGTGGTTATGCTCTCTCATTTCTTTCCAAATTGTCACTAACAGGCTAGTGACCAATTTCACCAATTTACATTGGCATACTGGAACACCCTTATAATTCCCTAGTATATGGTACTGAGGTGCCCAGGGTATTGTGGTTCCAGGAGATCCCTATGGGCTGCCGCATTTCTTTTGCCACCCATGGGGAGCTCCGACAATTCTTACACAGGCCTGCCACTGCAGCCCGAGTGAAATAACGTCCACGTTATTTCACGGCCATTTACCACTGCACTTAAGTAACTTATAAGTCACCTATATGTCTAACCTTTACCTGGTAAAGGTTGGGTGCTAAGTTACTTAGTGTGTGGGCACCCTGGCACTAGCCAAGGTTCCCCCACATTGTTCAGGGCAAATTCCCCGGACTTTGGGAGTGCGGGGACACCATTACACGCGTGCACTATACATATGTCACTACATATGTATAGCGTCACAATGGTAACTCCGAACATGGCCATGTAACATGTCTAAGATCATGGAATTGTCACCCCAATGCCATTCTGGCATTGGGTAGACAATTCCATGATCCCCTGAGTCTCTAGCACAGACCCGGGTACTGCCAAACTACCTTTCCCGGGGTTTCACTGCAGCTGCTGCTGCTGCCAACCCCTCAGACAGGTTTCTGCCCTCCTGGGGTCCAGCCAGGCTTTGCCCAGGAAGGCAGAACAAAGGACTTCCTCAGAGAGAGGGTGTTACACCCTCTTCCTTTGGAAAAAGGTGTCAGGGCTGGGGAGGAGTAGCCTCCCCCATCCTCTGGAAATGCTTTGATGGGCACAGATGGTGCCCATCTCTGCATAAGCCAGTCTACACGGGTTCATGGATCCCCCAGCCCTGCTCTGGCGCGAAACTGGACAAAGGAAAGGGGAGTGACCACTCCCCTGACCTGCACCTCCCCTGGAAGGTGCCCAGAGCTCCTCCAGTTTGCTCTAGACCTCTTCCATCTTGGAAACAGAGGTGCTGCTGGCACACTGGACTGCTCTGAGTGGCCAGTGCCAGCAGGTGACATCTGAGACTCCTTCTGATAGGCTCTTACCTGTGTTGCTAGCCTATCCTCTTTCCTAAGTAGCCAAACCTCCTTTTCTGGCTATTTAGGGTCTCTGCTTTGGGGAATTCTTTAGATAACGAATGCAAGAGCTCATCAGAGTTCCTCTGCATCTCTCTCTTCACCTTTTCAAGGAATCGACCGCTGACTGCTCTGGACGCCTGCTAAACCGCAACAAAGTAGCAAAGACGACTACTGCAACCTTGTATCGCTGATCCAGACGCCTTCTCGACTGCTTTCCTGGTGGTGCATGCTGTGGGGGTAGTCTGCCTCCTCTCTGCACTACAAGCTCAGAAGAAATCTCCTATGGGTCGACGGAATCTTCCCCCTGCTACCGCAGGCACCAAAAGACTGCAACACCGGTCCTCTGGGTCCCCTCTCAGCACAACAACCGTGGTCCCTGGAACTCAGCAACTCTGTCCAAGTGACTCCCACAGTCCAGTGACTCTTCAGCCAAAGTTTGGTGGATGTAAGTCCTTGCCTCCCCACGCTAGACTGCATTGCTGGGTACCGCATGATTTGCAGCTGCTCCGGCTCCTGTGCACTCTTCCAGGATTTCCTTTTTGCACAGCCAAGCCTGGGTCCCCGACACTCTAACCTGTAGTGCACGACCTCCTGAGTTGTCCTCCGGTGTTGTGGGACCTTCTTTTGTGACTTCGGGTGAGCTCCGGTTCACTCCTCTTTGTAGTGCCTGTTCTGGCACTTCTGCGGGTGCTGCTTGCTTCTGAGTGGGCTCTTTGTCTTGCTGGACACCCCTTCTGTCTCCTCACGCAATTGGCGACATCCTGGTCCCTTCTGGGACACAGCAGCATCCAAAAACCCTAACTGCAACCCTTGCAGCTAGCAAGGCTTGTTTGCGTCTTTCTGCACGGAAACACCTCTGCAAGCTTTTTCACGACATGGGACATCCATCCTCCAAAGGGGAAGTTCCTAGTCCTCTTAGTTCTTGCAGAATCCACAGCTTCTACCATCTGGTGGCAGCTTCTTTGCACCCACAGCTGGCATTTCCTGGGCATCTGCCTACTCCCGACTTTATCGTGACTTTTGGACTTGGTCCCCTTGTTCCACAGGTACTCTCGTCCGGAAATCCATCGTTGTTGCATTGCTGGTGTTGGTCTTCCTTGCAGAATTCCCCTATCACGACTTCTGTGCTCTCTGGGGAACTTAGGTGCACTTTGCACCCACTTTTCAGGGTCTTGGGGTGGGCTATTTTCCTAACCCTCACTGTTTTCTTACAGTCCCAGCGACCCTCTACAAGCTCACATAGGTTTGGGGTCCATTCGTGGTTCGCATTCCACTTCTAGAGTATATGGTTTGTGTTGCCCCTAAACCTATGTGCTCTCATTGCAATCTATTGTGACTGTACATTGCTTTCTATTGCTATTACTGCATATTGTTGGTATTGTGTACATATATCTTGTGTATATTTGCTATCCTCATACTGAGGGTACTCACTGAGATACTTTTGGCATATTGTCATAAAAATAAAGTACCTTTATTTTAGTATATCTGTGTATTGTGTTTTCTTATGATATTGTGCATTTGACACCAGTGGTTTAGTAGGAGCTTTACACGTCTCCTAGTTCAGCCTAAGCTACCTCTCCCCAGCCTGTAACACCTATTTCCAAAGGGAGAGGGTGTAACACCCTGCTCTCAAAGGCCACCAGATAGGTGACCTCATCTTTCTTTTCCACAATAAGATGGGGTCCACTCCATTTGTCCTGGAGTGCTCTTGGGGCCACAGGCTCCAATACCCACACCTTCTGTCCTGGGTGGTACTCTGTCAGGACAGCCTTCTGATCATGCCATTACTTTTGGAGCACTTGGTTGGCATGAAGGTTTTTAGTGTCCTTTTTCATGTACTCAGCCATTCTAAATCTTAGGCCAAGCACGTAGCACACTATGGCCCTCATTACAACCCTGGTGGTCAGTGGTAAAGCGGCGGTAAAACCGCCAACAGGCCGGCGGTAAAAAAAATTGAATTATGACCATAGCGGAAACCGCCAACATAGACTGCTACTTTAACACTCCGACCGCCACGGCGGTACAAACAAACTGCATGCCGGTCACCGCCAACAGACAGGCGGAAGACAATGTACCGCCCACACTATTAGGACAGTCCAATCCGCCACCTTTTCCGGGGCGGATTCAACGTGAACAAAATCACAGCAGAAACAGGATTTGGAAGGGAAAACACTCAGCTCTACACACCCCACGAGGAACCAGGACGCCATGGAGCCTGACCTCCAAATACTCCCTGCGATAGTCTTCCTGCTCCTCTACCAGGAGCACGACCGACAGCGGTGACGACCACAGTGAGTACTGTACCTACAACACAGGGGAGGGGGAGGGAAAAGAGAGTGACACACACACGCAACACGCAATACCCCCACCCTCACCCACAACAACATACACACAAATACATGCTACAACATTACATTTACACCCCCCAGCTCCCCCTGGAAGAACCCAAGGACAAAGGGAAATTATTGTTACCATTGTAATCAAGAAAAATCTATAAGTCAAAAATGTATATACACTATAAACAAATATGTACACCAAGAATTCAAGTCCAGGTACTGCACCTATATAGTCCGTGGACCACTGGGCCCAAAATGCATGAGTGAGGCCCACACTCGATACCCGATCGAAACGGAGAGAACACTGCAGGGGCAATAGATCAAAATAAAACAGGCACCTCAGGGAGAAGGGAAGGGGGGCACCTCAGCCAGATGAGTGCACGACGCCAGCTTCACGAGGGGGCTCCATGCCCATTGATGTATCCTCTGGAGTGCAAAGCCACAGTCTCTCAAGTCTCTCCAGTGGGTGGTTTGCCCACTGCTTTATCCTGAGGAGTGCAAAGCCACAGTCTCTCAAGTCTCTCCAGTGGGTGGGTTGCCCACTGCTTTATCCTGGGGAGTGCAAAGCCGGTCTCTCAAGTCTCTCCAGTGGGTGGTTTGCCCACTGCTTTATCCTGGGGAGTGCAAAGCCACAGTCTCTCAATTCTCTCAAGTGGGTGGTTTGCCCACTACTTTATCCTGGGGAGTGCAAAGCCACAGTCTCTCAAGTGGATAACAGTCTCCACTGGTTCTGGAGGGGGCTTTGTGCCCAGAGTACTTCATCCTGCCAAGGACTGAGGTAGTGGATGTATCGTTCCACTGGTTCTGGAGGGGGCTTGGTGCCCAGAGTGCTTCATCCTGCCAAGGACTGCGGTAGTGGATGCCTTTCTCCACTGGTTCTGGAGGGGGCTCTGTGCCCAGAGTGCTTCATCCTGCCAAGGACTGAGGTAGGACTGAAATAGTGGATGCCTTTCTCCACTGGTTCTGGAGGGGGCTTTGTGCCCAGAGTGCTCCATCCTGCCAAGGACTGAGGTAGTGGATGTGACACTCCACTGATGGTGGGGCAATACGGAAGCTGCCCAGGCCCCTGGAACTGACCACCACTCTCGTACGAATGACCACTGGGGATGGCAGCCATGTCTGCGGTGGTGCCACTGGCTCAGGATGTCGCGTGGCCGCTGGCGGTGCTGGCAGCGGGGTCAGTAGCAGTGCTTGCGGTGGTCATTGGGGCGGTGGTGCTGGTGGCGGCCTCACTGACTGCGGTGCAGGTGGCTGGCTCAATGACTGCCGTGCTGGTGGCTGGCTCACTGACTGCCGTGCTGGCGGCGGTGTCAGTAGTGGTGGTGCTGATGGCGGGCTCACTGACTGCGGTGCTGGCGGCGGTGTCAGTAGCGGCAGTGCTGTGGCGGGCTCATTGAACACGGTGCTGGCAGCGGTGTCAGTAGCGGCAGTGCTGTGGCAGGCTCACGGACTATGGTGCTGCTGAAGGGCACAGTGTCTGCGGTGCTGCTGAAGGGCTAAGTATCTGGGGTGCTGGCGGCGGTGTCCGTGGCAGCGGTGCATGTGGTGTTGCCGGTGGCGGTCTTGTCCGCCGTACAGGTTGGCGGCGACGTTGACTTGCCTTTCTTTTTCAGGCCCTTCCCCACCTTGGATGGTGGCGCAGCTGTCTTGCCACTCTCAACTATGGTCTTGGCTGAGCCCTTGGTGGCAAGTGTTTTGGCCTTCTCCCTCTGGGATGTGGGCAACTTCTTCTGTTTTGGAGGTGGGGGAATGTCCTTAGCCTCGCTCCTTGGGACACTGGCAGTCTTGTTGCTTGGCGCACTCCAGAATCTCGATATTGCTGGCACCACTGTGCCGGGTGATGTGGTGGCTGAGGTGCTGGGTTGGGACCTGGAAAGGCGGACCCTAGGGGACGGACGGGGGGAGGTGTAGGGAAGAGGTCAACTTTTGAAAGGAAAAGCTTTTTAGACACACTGGGATGGGTAGATGGAGGGGGTTTGGGAGTGGAGGAAGAGGTAGTGGTTGTAGGAGGTGTTCGTTTGCTGACTTTGGGTGAAGGTGCATGGGCTGGAGGCTGTCGTGAGGTGGATGGCTGTTGGGTGGGTGTGTGACTGCGTTTGTGTAGTTTGGGAGGAGGGCTCACAGACACACTGGGAGAGGACACAGGATGTGTGAATGGTAGTGGGGGTGGTGAGTGCACTTGAGCGGTGTGTGGTGATGGGCGTGCTGGTGATGGAGGTAGTGGCTGAAGATGTAGTGCATGCAGGTGTGAGTGGAGACGTGACAGGGAGGGAGGAGGGACACAGTGGAGGCAGTGGATGTTGGTATGTGTGCATGGGTATGATGCTTGTGTGAGTGCTTGTGGGATGTGTGGTGCTTATGTTTGCCAGAGCCACCCTTGTGTGTTGAGGTGTGTGCATGCTGGTCTGATGGTGTGCTTGGGATAGGCTGAGGTACTGGGGATTGGGTCTGGGTGGAGGAAGTTGGAAGGGGGAGGCTGGACACAGGGACAATGGCTGCCATCAGTGCAGAGGCCAGAGCCTGAAATGCTTGCTGTTGGGCTGCCTGGCCAGAATGAATGCCCTCCAGGTATGCATTTGTCTGTTGCAACTGGCTCTCTACACCCTGGATGGCATTCAGAATGGTAGACTGCCCTATAGTGAGGGATCTCAGGAGGTCAATACCCTCCTCACTGAGGGGAGCAGGGCTGACTGGGGCAGGGCCTGAGGTGCATGGGGCAAATGAGATGCCCACCCTCCTGGGTGAGCGGGCACGGGACACACGCTGAGGGGCTGCTGGGAGGGCGGTGCTGGTAGGCGGGTAGCGGCTGTACCTGTAGATGCAGTGGGCACAGAGGGGCCCGCAACCGCAAGGGAGCTCCCATCAGAGGAGGAGTCAGTGTCGCTGGTCTCTGCTCCTGTCCCTGCCGTGGAGCTCCCCTCACCCTCCGTCCCACTGGTGACTTCAGACTCCGTTGTCTCACCCTCCAGGGCCATGTGGGATGCAGCTCCCTCCTGCTCCGGTGGCACAGCTACTCCGCCTGATGATGCTAATGCACACAAGAACAGGGAGACCACAAAAAGTGGGGGGAAGAAAGAAGAAAGACATGTTCAGTGCATGCAGTACCGCTACCCTTGGTGGACACTACAGACACAACAGCGCTCTGCACTACGCCATGCACTTAGAGTTCCCTAATTAATCACAAGGACATGGGGTACATGGCCTATGCCCGATTGCTGCACACATGTAGATGGCTCTTACCACTGGTGGGGTTGGGGTGGCACTTAGCCTGCCTCACAAAGGGTCCTTGCCTACAAAGCTCGCCCTAGCCTAAGGGAACCCACTGCCCACCTCCCCCAACTAGACACCTCCAATGCGCGCAGAGTCAGATGGATGTGACGGTACTCACCACCTTGTGGCTGCTTGATGCCCTTGAGTGCCTATCCAACTCCGGATACGCCACCGCCAGGAAAATCAGGGGGGTCATGGTGCAACGGGCACCCCTCCCACTTTGGGAGGCCATCCCCAGCTGGGCCTCTGCCGTCTTCTTGCTCCAGCGGCGAATGTCCTGCCATCTTTTCCGGCAGTGGGTGCTCCGTCTGTGGTGGACCACCAGGGTCCGGACGTCCTTGGCGATGGCATGCCAAATATCGTTCTTCTGGTGGGCGCTGTCCTAGATGAATATTACAGGGGAAAAGGAAAGACTTTAACCGTAGGGACCGTCACAGTCATTGACCCACGTTCCCACCCTTGCCCTGACGCACATACACTCACCGTCCGATCATGCAGGCCTCATCCCCCCGTATCTACTATCCACACCACTCCAAACAGGCATTGTCCATACAGCATGCTCACAGTGTACTCACCTGTTTGTCTGGAGGACCGTAGAGTAGCGTGTACTGGGGGAGGACCCCATCCACTAGTTTATCCAACTCCTCCGATGTGAAGGCAGGGGCCCTTTCCCCAGACACATGAGCCATCGTCGCTTCCAGACTGAGGTCACAGCAGCACTTGCAGTGTAGGTCTTCTCCTGTCGAAGGTCAGATATCAAGTGAGTGAACAGAGAGAAAATGGCGGTCACGTCCGTGGCGGTGCGTACCGTTACCGCCGGCGTACATCGTCATTGACTCCTGGGACCCATAGGGCCCAATATTAACCAATGCAGGATTGCACCACGGTCTTCACCACCTACCGCGGCGGTATAGAACGCCAGCGCAGTTACCTCATATCCCCTTGTCCCACATTACAGGTCAGGCAGCCGCCATTTCAGGGGACCACATGCCATTACTTTTAAATGCGTCACACATATCTAGGCCTTGCATAAACACAGAGACAGGCACATAGTGGATTGACAAATGTGTGCAATAAAATTGTTTTTTTACCACCTCAGTGTTGGCTGACTCTGTGCTCGCTGTTCTCATCCATTGGGCACGTCCGCTGGGGCAGGTGAGGAGATGGCGGCATCCTCCAGTATACAGACCGCTGGTGGACCTGTTGACAATGGAAGAGAGACATGTAATAGTCACCTACAGACTTGATTGTGCCACACTCCAGTGGGGGATATAATTGTTAAGAGTTGACTTACCAGAGTCCATTCCTCCTGCTACTCCTGCGAGGCCCTCAGGATGCAGTATAGCCAAGAGCTGCTCCTACCATGTTGTTAGATGTGGGGGAGGAGGTGGGGGTCCGCTGTCAGTCCTCTGAACTGCAATCTGGTGTCTTGAGACCACGGAACGCACCTTCCCTGTAGGTCGTTCCACCTCTACCTCATCCTTAGTTCTTGGATGCTGTCCCACTGTGTAGACCCTGTCTACGATTCCGCTCCATAGCTCCATCTTCCTAGCAATGGAGATGTGCTGCACCTATGATCCGAATAGCTGTGGCTCTAACCGGATGATTTCCTCCACCATGACCCTGAGCTCCTCCTCAGAAAACCTGGGGTGTCTTTGCGGTGCCATGGGGTGGTGTGGGTGATGTGTGAGTGATGGTGTTGAGTGCCTGTGGATGCTAGTTTGTTGATGGTGATGTCTCTCTCTGGCCTTCTGTCGCAATTCTGGTCGTAAGGATTTGTGGGTGATGTGGGTGTGTGTTTTATATTGTATTGAGTGTGTGGGAGTGGTGTGTGTATGTGTATCAGGTGTGTGTATTTCGCATTGTCCAATGTGGTTGTGTTTTGTAAATGTGTGTGTATTTTGAGCGCGGCTGTGTGTACCGCCAATGGAATACAGAGGTTGAAAGACCGCCACGTAGATTCGTGGGTCTTGATGGTGTGGGGGTATTCCTGTTGGCTTGACGGTGGAGGTTTTGTTATCGCCAGTTTATCACTGACCTTTGTTGTGGCGGACTTGTGTGGGTATCTGGATTTTGGCGGATTCCTAGCTGTGAGTCGTAATAGCTGTAGTGGAATTCCGATGCCACGGCGGTGTGTTGGTGGTCTTCTGCACGGCGGCATGCAAAATTTACCGCCAATGTTGTAATGAGGGCCTATGTCTTGCTTTGGAGGTTTTAAAGGTTGTTCCCTACCCTTCTTAACAAGAACAAGCGTACCCCTAACATGGTTAACAAATAGGAGTTCAAAGGGGCTGTAGCCCACTCCTTTTTGGGGTACCTCCCTGTAGGCAAAAAGGATGCATGGCAAGAGGACCCCCCATCTCTTTCTGAGTTTCTCAGAAAGTCCCATGATCATGCCTTTGAGAGTTTTATTAAACCTCTCAACCAATCCATTAGTTTGTGGATGATAAGGGGTGGTAAACTTGTAGGTAACACCACACTCCGTCCACATTGCCTTGAGGTATGCAGACATGAAGTTACTACCTCTGTCTGATACAACTTCCTTAAGGAAACCCACCCTGAAAAAGATTCCCAGGAGGGCTTTTGGCACTACAGATGCTGCAGTGGTCATTAAGAAGATAGCTTCAGGATATCTTGTGGCATGGTCCACCACCACAAGGATGAATCTATTGCCAGAAGCTGTTGGGGGGTTAAGGGGCCCACAGTATCAGCCCCTACCCTTTCAAAGGCCACCCCAACCACTGGCAGTGGAATTAAGGGGGCCTTAGGGGTGCCACCAGGATTCCAGGAGATCCATATGGGCTGCAGCATTTCTTTTGCCACCCTCTTACAGTGGGTACCTAGTGGTAGTTACACCTTGTGCCAGGTCCAGTTGTCCCTTATTAGTAGATTAATAGTGTTCCAGCAGCTTAGACTGATAGAGGTAGCTATAGCAGAGCAGCTTAGGTTGATCTAGGCTGAACTAGGAGACATGCAAAGCTCCTAGTATACCACTTATATCATATAGCACTATATCATAAGAAACACAATACTCAGAGTTACTAAAAATAAAGGTACTTTATTTTAGTGACAATATGCCAAAAGTATCTCAGAGGATATACTCCCTTAGGAGGTAAGTAAAATACACAAAATATACACACAAACCAAAATCAGATAAGTAAAACACTTAGAAAATTAGTGCAAACACTGTAGAACACAATAGAATGCAATAGGAGACAATAGGCTTAGGGGCAACACAAACCATATACTCCAAAAGTGGAATGCAAATCACAAATGGACCCCAGGCCTAGTGTAGTGTGTAGAGGTGCGCTGGGAGTGTAAGAAAACACTAAGGGTGTCCAAGATACCCCAAGACCCTGAAAAGTAGGAGTAAAGTTACCCTACTACCCCAGAAAGACAGTAAAGTCGAGATAGGGGATTCTGCAAGGACAACAACTAACTGTAAAGTACCGACGACGGATTCCTGGACCTGAGGACCTGTAAAGGAAGGCGACCAAGTCCAAGAGTCACTCAAGTGTCCGGGGGGGCAGGAGCCCACTAAATCCCTGATAAAGGTGCAAAAGGGCTGCCTCTGGGTGGAAGAAGCCAAAGATTCTGCAACAATGGAAGGTGCCAGGAACTTCTCCTTTGGTCAGAAGATGTCCCATGGTGTGCTGGAGGAGGAAGAGTTGTTTTCACGCAGAAAGACCACAAACTACCCCAGAAAGACAGTAAAGTCGAGATAGGGGATTCTGCAAAGACAACAACTAACTGTAAAGTACCGACGACGGATTCCTGGACCTGAGGACCTGTAAAGGAAGGCGACCAAGTCCAAGAGTCACTCAAGTGTCCGGGGGGGCAGGAGCCCACTAAATCCCTGATAAAGGTGCAAAAGGGCTGCCTCTGGGTGGAAGAAGCCAAAGATTCTGCAACAATGGAAGGTGCCAGGAACTTCTCCTTTGGTCAGAAGATGTCCCATGGTGTGCTGGAGGAGGAAGAGTTGTTTCCACGCAGAAAGACCACAAACAAGCCTTTCTAGCTGCAAGAGTTGTGGTTGAAGGTTTTCGGTGCAGCCAGCGCCCAGGAAGGACCAGGAGGTTGCCGTTTGGAGGAGGAGACAGAGGGGGTGCTCAGCAACACAGAGAGTCCACGCAGAAGTAGACAGCACCCACAGAAACACCTGAACAGGCATTTAGGAAATCTGAGCACGGCAGTAGTCTCACCACAACAAAAGAGGGACCCACGAAGTCGGAGTGGAACTCAGCGAGTTGGGCAATGCAGGACACTGGTGACCTGGGATGTGCTGTGCATGAAGGAACTCCTACAAAAATACACAGAAGACCTAGCAGCTGCAGATCACACAGTACACAGGATTATTGTCTGGCGTGCGGAGGCAAGGACTAACCTCCACCAAATTTGGACAGAAAGACCACTGGACTGTCGGGGTCACTTGGATCCAGCTCCTGTGTTCCAGGGACCACGCTCGTCAAGGTGAGAGGTGACCCAGAGGACCGGTGATGCAGAGATTGGTGCCTGCGTTAGCAGGGGGAAGATTCCGTCGACCCACGGGAGATTTCTTCTTGGCTTCCAGTGCAGGGTGAAGGCAGACAGCCCTCAGAGCATGCACCATCAGGAAATAGTCGAGAAAGCCTGCAGGATTAGGCGCTACAATTTTGCTGGTAGTCTTCTTGCTACTTTGTCGCGGTTTTGCAGGGGTCCTGAGCAGTCAGCGGTCGATCCTTGGCAGAAGTTGAAGAGAAAAGTGCAGAGGAACTCTGGTGAGCTCTTGCATTCGTTATCTGAAGAGAAACCCACAAGTGAGACCCTAAATAGCCCTCAGAGGAGGATTGACTACCTAACTAGGTAAGAGCCTATCAGGAAGGGTCTCTGACGTCACCTGCTGGCACTGACCACTCAGAGGCCTCCATTGCACCCTCACACCTCTGGATTCAAGATGGCAGAGGTCTGGGACACACTGGAGAAGCCTGTGAACCCCTGAGGTGGTGATGGACAGGGGAGTGGTCACTCCCCTTTCCTTTTTCCAGTTTCGCGCCAGAGCAGGGGCTGGGGAATCCCTGAACCGGTGTAGACTGGTTTATGCAAGGAAGGCACCATCTGTGCCCTTCAAAGCATTTCCCGAGGCCAGGAGAGGCTACTCCTCTCAGGCCCTAAACACCTATTTCCTAAGGGAGAGAGTGTAACACCCTCTCTCAGAGAAATCCTTTGTTCGGCCTTCCTGGGACTAGGCTGCCCAGGCCCCATGGGTACAGAAACCTGTCTGAGGGTTGGGAGCAGCAGTAGCTGCAGAAAAAACCCCAGAGAGCTGGCAGCGCCCGGGGTCCATTGTGGAGCCCCCGGGATGCATTGGATTGTCACCCATAAGCGATATTTGTGTTGTCTTGTTATGTGCACTATATTAATGGGCTTTTAATGCATGTTAGTGCACTCTGTATTTTTCTTTTTCATTTTCTTTTTTGGTAGCTGTAATTATAATATGTTTGTGTTGGTTCTTTTGTGTATGGGTAGCATATATATTCTATATTTGTAACAGCTTGGATATTGGACTCCACAAATTCAAGGGTTTTTTCTTATGTGTTTTATATAATAGATATCATCCTTTATTGTGGCTTATATAAAAAAATTCAGCACCTCGTTGAACCTAAATGTCCTCCGTTGGCGGTTGTACCTATTTTGTGAATACAAGTCTGGGAACGGCCCTGATGAAGGTGGCCTCCATTTGAGGGGCTCTCCAAAACGCGCGTAGGCCCTTGGTTCCTACTATGGTTATGAAGTACTGTATAGGAGTATTGTTATATTGGATTTTATAAATGTATTTGTATACATGTATATACATTTATAATTTTTTATATTATATATATTTTGTCAAAAATACGTTTTTGTATATAATATTATTGTCTGCATGTGGTATGAGTGATGTTATATACTGTTTGTTTTACAATGCATTTGAGAAGATTTAATAAAATATGGATGAAATTATTGTATCTCTTTATGTAATGAAATGTATTATTATAAAGGTTGTGATGTTATTACAGTTTTGGATTGGACATATAGCCATTAAATAATTGTTGACATACATTATAAGGTAAATATTGTTGAAATTGTGATTCTTTGTAGTATATTTATACACAAAGTGTAACTTTAGGGTAGCTCTCATTTCTATTTCAGCTGCAGCTTTCATTTCCCTGGGTGAGCTACCGTATTAGCTACAGGGACCCTTTCCTTGCTTAGATTGTCACCCCAATACCAGATTGGTATGGGGGGACATTTCCATGATCTTAGACATGTTACATGGCCATGTTCGGAGTTACCATTGTGAAGCTACACATAGGTATTGACCTATATGTAGTTCACAGGTGTAATGGTGTCCCCGTACTCACAAAGTCTGGGGAAATTGCCCTGAAAAATGTGGCAGCACCTTGGCTAGTGCCAGGGTGCCCTCACACTAAGTAACTTTGCACCTAACCTTCACTAAGTGAGGGTTAGACATATAGGTGACTTATAAGTTACTTAAGTGCAGTGTAAAATGGCTGTGAAATAACGTGGATGTTATTTCACTCAGGCTGCAGTGGCAATCCTGTGTAAGAATTGTCTGTTCATCTAACCCCTGGTATACCACTGAATGTAGAGAGGGAAAAACATTACTGGTAGAGGCCTTAAAACAGAAAAATGTAATAGTTGTGCAACAGGCAATTGCTGGTTACAGGAAAACTCTGGCTACAGCACAAAAAAACTGGGAGGACCAAAAATGGCATGACCTCTTAGAGGCAGCCAAATGCAACAATGCAGTAGCTTTTTGGAAAATAGTTACTCACGGTAGGAAAGAGGGGACATATAATACTGAACATCATATAGATCCCAGTGCGTGGGTCAACCATTTTACATACCTCTATTCTGATTTTCCAGAGCTTGATTCATATCCTTCCCTGTATAAAGAACTACCCTCCTGGGGCATTTCACCTGATATACAGTTTAGCTTGGAAGAAATGGTGACTGCCATAGAAGCGATCAAAATAGGCAAAGCCCCAGGTTTGGATAAAATCCCTGGGGATCTGTTTAAACATAATATAGAAGTCTGGGCACCCTACGTAAATCTACTCAGCAATGCCATAGCAAGGGGAGAGCCAGTTCCTGAGACATGGGAAGGTGCGGAAATAATCCCAGTCTATAAAAAAGGATTTAGGGAGGACCCTGGGAATTACAGGCCAATTAGCCTTATTGATGTCATGCACAAAATTTATGCTAGACAGCTGCTGAATAGAATAGGCTGCTGGATAGAAGAAAATAGCATTTTGACAATATACCAGGCAGGTTTTAGGCAGCAGACAAGCACAATTGATCAGGCCTTCAGGCTACTAGCAATAATGTGGAAATATACAAAATTAATGAAGGGCCATCTTTACATTGCATTTGTGGATTTGCGTGCGGCCTTCGATCTGGTCCCAAGAGAGTCTCTATGGGCTGCGTTAGGGAACCAGGGTATGCCGGGGAGTCTCTTGTGCCAGATAAAGAGGTTGCACGAAAATACATACGCAAAGGTACGGTGGAGCCCAAATGGAGAGCTGACTGACCCAATACCTATCAAGAGGGGAGTGAGGCAGGGCTGTGTGCTTGCCCCAACCCTCTTTTCATTATACATCAATGATCTGGTAGAGTATTTTTAAACAGAGTAGTCACGACTCGCCAAGATTGAATGGAGATCCAGTTCCTGCTCTCCTTTTTGCAGATGACACCATCTTACTATCCCAAACTCCCATGGGTCTACAGACCCTTCTAGGAATGTTTAGTAAATACTGTAGTTTGAAGGGGCTAGAAATAAATACAAATAAGACAAAATATCTGACTGTCAATCCCCACAAAGCACTTAAAAGAAGTATTTTGATCAAGGGCCACGAACTGGAACGAGTAAAAAACTTTAATTACTTAGGGATATTGTTGGATGCTAAGTTGTCCTGGATTCCGCATGTTAACAAAGCTGTAACTTCTTTAGTTCACAGCTCCACGGCGATAAGTAACAATTATAAAAGTTCAAGAACTGGAATTGTTTCACCAGTGTTTGAGGTCTATAGATATAAAGCACAGGCTGCTGCTTTATATGGTGCTGAACTTTGGGGAATTGCAAACCTAACCTCAATAGTATCTCAAGAAAACAGCTTTATGAGGGGGTATTGGGATTGCCACCATCTACTCCATTGATCCCTCTTACTTAGGACTTAAACATGAAGCGAATAGGTAATTTGGCAGTTTTGAGGCCACTGCTTTATTGGTGTAGGCTCTGGACAATTCCTGAACTGATTCATTATAGGCAAGCACTAATTGAGATAATTGACCTTGACAAATCAGTCTCCCTTTTGTGGCTCCATCATATAAGGTACTGGTTCTATAACCTAGGGTTGAAATCTTATTGGGACGAACCCCATACACTTACGTTACAATCCAAGACTCGATTAAAGCAAGTATACTGGGAGTATTCTTCGATTAGACTTTTCCGTAACAAGGACCTGGGTAGACTGACCTCGAGATTTTTGGATATTAAACCAACACCAAGAGTTGAGGAATGGATAGATATAATCCAGCCTAGGCGAGCAAGAGCACTATTTATGAAGTTTCGATATGGGATCCTTCAAATTAAGGCATTTACTATTAAATGGGGCCCCCAGAGCGAGAATAACCATGAGGCGAAGTGTGGGTTGTGTAATATGGAGACCATTGAAACGGTGGATCATGTTTTGTTAATCTGCAAAGCCTATGATAAGCCAAGGAAAAAATGGATTCGACCCATTTGTAGGAATGTAGGAATTAGGAATTATAATGAAGCGGCTAGACTGTTAAGGTCTAGCACTATCCCATTTATTGTCTTTGGAATAAGCCGTTTTCTCCTAGCAACTTCATTCATTAGGGACAAGGAGGGCCTGAGGTTTTAGTAAGTTTAGATTTAACAAACACTCACAAATAAATCTTATGACGTTTTAAATGGTTAATGGGCTTCCCATCCTGTAAGTTAATAGATCCCCGGTAGTTATTTTGTTCAAGATGTAATTTTAGTTTTTATATATAAAGGAAGAATATAGTTAATTTTGCATTTTAGGAATACTACTCAACATCTGTTAATTGTTTTTATAAAATGGTTAAATAGCTTTCTATCTGAAAGCTGTTAGAACAATGGTATCTCATCGGGCAGGACACTCATTTTAGAAATTTTAACCCTTTTAGTGTAAGAAATGATTATAATTGATTGCTATTTATTGATCTTAGGAGCACTATTTGTTATTTATGTAACTGTTTTTAGTATTTATATGATTATTTGCTATTTAATGATGATTCTTTTGATTGTATTATCCTTTTATGGCTGATAGCTGAATAAAGGTTTGTTGATGATGATGAATTGTCTGAGCTCCCTATGGGTGGCAAAATAAATTCTGCAGCCCATAGGGATCTCCTGGAACCCCAATACCCTGGGTACATGGGTACCATATACTAGGGGTTATAAGGGTGTTCCAGTGTGCCAATCAGATTTGGTAAAATTTGTTACTAGCCTGCAGTGACAATTTTAAAAGCAGACAGAGCTTAAACACTGAGGTTCTGGTTAGCAGAGCCTCGGAGATACGGTTAGGCACCACACAGGGAACGCATACAGGGCACAACTTATGAGCACTGGGATCCTGGCTAGCAGGATCCCAGTGACACAGGCAAAAACAAACATACATATGAGTAAAAAATGGGGGTAACATGCCAGGCAAGATGGTACTTTCCTACACAGCCCACCCAAACAAGGGACAATAAGGCTAACCTTGCCCAGATGAGTCTTCATTGTCTAAGTTGAAATATCTGGAGAGTCCATCTGCATTGGAGTGGGTACTCCCAGGTCTATATTCCACTGTATAGTCCATTCCCTGTAGGGAGATGGAGCACCTCAACAATTTAGAGTTTTCACCTTTTATTTGTTTTAGCCAAAGTAGAGGTTTGTGGTCTGTCTGAACAATAAAGTGAGTACCAAACAGGTATGGTCCCAACTTTTTTCAGTGCCCAGACCACAGCAAAGGCCTCCCTCTCTATGGCAGACCAACGCTTTTCTCTAGGGGGTCAACCTCCTGCTGATAAAAGCAACAGGTTGATCCTGGCCCTCGGTATTAAGCTGTGATAGCACTGGCCCAACCCCTAATTCAGAAGCATCAGTCTGGACTATGAACTTTTTGGAGTAGCAAGGGCTTTTTATGACAGGGGCAGAGCACATGGCCTGTTTGAGCTCATCAAAAGCTTTTTGACAGCTAGCTGTCCACAATACCTTTTTAGGCATCTTCTTATTAGTGAGGTCATTAAGAGGGGCTGCAATGGAGCCATAATTCTTAATAAACCTCCTATTGTACCTTGTGAGGCCTAGAAAGGCTCTCACCTGGGTTTGAGTTGTAGGGGGAGCCCATTCAATAATGGTCTGGATCTTCCCCTGCAGTGGTGCAATCTGTTCCCCACCTACCAGGTGGCCCAGATAAACCACTTTCCCCTGTCCTATCTTGCACTTTGAGGCCTTGATAGTGAGGCCTGCCTTTTGCAGGGCCTCCACAACTTTCTACAGGTGGACCAGGTGATCATCCCAGGTGGATCTAAAGAAAGGTATATCATCCAGATATGCTGCACTAAAAGCTTCCAACCCTTGCAGGACTGTGTTCACCAACCTTTGAAAAGTGGCAGGTGCATTCTTCAGACCAAAGGGCATCACAGTTAATTGATAGTGCCCTCCAATGGTTGAAAATGCAGGTTTGGCTTTAGCATCTTCTGATAATTTAATCTGCCAATACCCTGCAGTTAAATCAAAAGTGCTTAGATACTTGGCAGAAGCCAGTGTATCTACCAGCTCACCTGCCCTGGGTATAGAGTAAGCATCTGTCCTGGTTACTTGGTTGAGCCCTCTATAGTCAACACAAAACCTCATTTCTCTTTTACCATCCTTACTGTGAGGTTTTGGAACAAGCACCACTGGGCTAGCCCGTGGCCTTTCTGAAGGCTTAATCACTCCTAAGTCTAACATTTTCTGAACCTCTTGTTTTATGCAGTCCTTGACATGGTCAGGCTACCTATAAATCTTACTTTTGACAGGTAAACTGTCTCCAGTATTGACTGTATCCTCACATCAAGTAGTGGTACCTGGTATCAGTGAGAAGATTTCAGAAAACTGACTTAAAAGATTTACACAGTTATCTTTCTGCTCAGCTGAAAGACAATCTGCCAGTACAACTCCCTCCACTAAGCCATCAGCTTAAGTGGTGGAGAAGAGATCAGGGGGAGAGTCACTTTCTTCTTCCTGTCCCTCATCAGTTGCCATGAGCAGGGTGAGATCAGCCCTGTCATAGTAGGGTTTTAGGCAGTTGACATGGAGCACCCTAAGGGGACTCCTGGCAGTGCCCAGGTCTACCAAGTAGGTAACCTCACCCTTTATCTCAACAATTAGATGGGGTCCACTCCAATTGTCCTGGAGTGCTCTTGGGGTCACAGGCTCCAATACCCACACCTTCTGTCCTGGGTGGTACTGGGTCAGGACAGCCTTCGGGTCATGCCATTGCTTTTGCAGCTCCTGGCTGGCCTGAAGGTTTTTACTGGCCTTTTTCATGTACTCAGCTATTCTTGATCTTAGGGCAAGTACATAATCCATAATGTCCTATTTAGGAGCTTTGAAAGGTTGTTCCCAACCCTCCTTAACAAGTGCAAGTGGACCTCTCACAGGGTGCCCATAGAGGAGTGCAAAGGGGCTAAAGCCCACTCTTTTTTGAGGTACATTCCTGTAAGCAAAAAGGAGGCAAGGTAACAGGACATCTCATCTCCTTCTGAGTTTGTCAGGGATCCATCCTCCAAAGGGGAAGTTCCTAGTCCTCTTCGTTCTTGCAGAATCCACAGCTTCTACCATCCGGTGGCAGCGTCTTTGCATCCTCAGCTGGCATTTCCTGGGCATCTGCCAAATCTCGACTTTGTCGCGACTCTTGGACTTGGTCCCCTTGTTCCACAGGTACTCTCGTCCGGAAATCCATCGTTGTTGCATTGCTGGTGTTGGTCTTCCTTGCAGAATTCCCCTATCACGACTTCTGTGCTCTCTGGGGAATATAGGTGCACTTTACATCTACTTTTCAGGGTCTTGGGGTGGGCTATTTTTCTAACCCTCACTGTTTTCTTACAGTCCCAGCGACCCACTACAAGCTCACATAGGTTTGGGGTCCATTCGTGGTTCGCATTCCACTTTTGGAGTATATGGTTTGTGTTGCCCCTATACCTATGTGCTCTCATTGCAATCTATTGTGACTGTACATTGCTTGCATTACTTCCTTTTCCTATTACTGCATACTTTTGGTATTGTGTACATATATCTTGTGTATATTTGCTATCCTCATACTGAGGGTACTCACTGATATACTTTTGGCATATTGTCATAAAAATAAAGTACCTTTATTTTTAGTATATCTGTGTATTGTGTTTTCTTATGATATTGTGCATATGACACTAGTGGTATAGTAGGAGCTTTGCATGTCTCCTAGTTCAGCCTAAGCTGCTCTACATAGCTACCTCCTATCAGCCTAAGCTGCTAGAAACACCTCTTCTACACTAATAAGGGATAACTGGTCCTGGTACAGAGTGTAAGTACCCCTTGGTACCCACTACAAACCAGGCCAGCCTCCTACACCCTCCAATGGTTGAAAATGCATTTTTAGGTTTAGCATCTTCTGATAATTTAATCTGCCAATACCCTGCAGTTAAATCAAAAGTGCTTGGATCCTTGGCGGAAGCCAGTGTATCTATTAGCTCATCTGCCCTGGGTATAGAGTGAGCATCTGTCTTGGTTATTTGGTTGAGCCCTCTATAGTTAACACAAAACCTCATCTCTCTTTTACCATCCGTACTGTGATGTTTTGGGACAAGGACCACTGGGCTAGCCCATGGGCTTTCTGAAGGGTCAATCACTCCTAAGTCTAACATTTTCTGTACCTCTTGTTTTATGAAGTCCCTGACATGGTCAGGCTGCCTATAAATCTTACTTTTGACAGGTAAGCTGTCTCCAGTATTGCTTGTGTGCTCACACCAAGTAGTGGTACCTGGTATCAGTGAGAAGAGGTCAGAAAACTGACTTAAGAGATTTACACAGTTGTCCTTCTGCTCAGCAGTAAGGCAATCTGCAAGTATTACTCCCTCCACTAAGCCATCAGCTTCAGTGGTGGAAAAGAAAGAGGGTCACTCTCTTCTTCCTGTCCCTCATCAGTTGCCATGAGCAGGGTGAGATCGGCCCTGTCATAGTAGGGTTTTAGGCGTTTGACATGGAGCACCCTAAGGGGACTCCTGACAGTGCCCAGGTCTACCAAGTAGGTAACCTCACCCTTTTTCTCAACAATTGGATGGGGTCCACTCCATTTGTCCTGGAGTGCTCTTGGGGCCACAGGCTCCAATACCCACACCTTCTGTCCTGGATGGTACTCGGTCAGGACAGCCTTCTGGTCATGCCATTGCTTTTGCAGCTTCTGGCTGGCCTGAAGGGTTTTACTGGCCTTTTTCATGTACTCAGCCATTCTTGATCTTAGGCCAAGTACATAATCCACAATGTCTTGTTTAGGAGCTTTTAAAGGTTGTTCCCAACCCTCCTTAACAAGTGCAAGGGGACCTCTCACAGGGTACCCAAAGAGGAGTTCAAAGGGGCTAAAGCCCACTCCTTTTTGGGGTACCTTCCTGTAAGCAAAAAGGAGGCAAGGTAACAGGACATCCCATTTCCTTCTGAGTTTTTCAGGGAGTCTCATTATCATACCTTTGAGAGTTTTATTAAACCTCTCAACCAGACCATTTGTTTGTGGATGATAAGGAGTAGTGAACTTGTATGTTACAACACACTCCTTCCACAATGCTTTGAGGTATGCAGACATAAATTTACTACCTCTGTCTGACACCACTTCTTTAGGGAAGCCCACCATAGAACAAATTCCTAGTAGGACATTTGCCACTGCAGGAGCTGTAGTGGTCCTTAAGGGAAGTGTTTCAGGATACCTAGTGGCATGGCCCACTACCACATGGATAACCCTATTGCCTGAAGCTGTTGGAGGGTTAAGGGGGGCAACTATGTCAACCCCTACCCTTTCAAAGGGCACCCCAACAACAGGAAGTGGAATTAAGGGGGACTTTGGTGTGCCACCAGTCTTGCCACTGGCTTGGCAGGTCACACAAGAGCGAGAAAACTCTGTAGTGTCCTCTGACATATGAGGCCAGTGAAACAATGGAACAAGTCTTCCCAAGGTTTACTCTGGCCCAAATGACCAGCCAAAGGAATGTCATGTGCCGAGGTTAGAAGAAACTCCCTATACTGCAAAGGGATGACCAATCTCCTGGCAGCTCCAGGTTTAGAGTCCCTTGACTCAGTATACAGGAGGTTGTCTTCCCAATACACCTTATGGCTATCACTGACATCCCCATTCTGCTGTTTGACAGCTTGCTGTCTCAAACTCTCTAGTGTGGGACAGGTCTGCTGTGCCCCACTCATCTCTTCTCTAGCAGGCCCCCCTGCACCCACAAGCTCAGCAGTGTCTCCTGCCAGCTCCTCTGGTGTAGGTTCTGCACAGGGAGAGGGTTCTTCTTCCTCAAAAGGGGAATCTTCTGGTGAGGGAGGGATAGTGGGCAAGGATTTACCCTTACTACCCCTTAGTTTTGGGAGCACTTGGTCCATTGTTCCAGGATCCAAGTTTCCCTGCCCTTTTTGCTTCTTGGCTTTTGCCCTTGTCAAAGCACAAATATGCCCAGGAATGCCCAGCATTGCTGCATGAGCCTCCAACTCCACTTCAGCCCAAGCTGATGTCTCCAAATCATTGCCTAGTAAGCAATCTACAGGTAATTCAGTGGCTACCACAACTTTCTTTGGACCAGTTGAGATTCACAACAGCCATGGGGTGAATAAGTGTGTTATTGTGAGCATCAGTCACTTGGTACTGCTGACCAAGTAGATGTTGATCAGGGTGAACCAGTTTCTCTATAACCATAGTTATACTGGCTCCTGTGTCCCTGTAGGCCCTGTAGGCCTCAACCTCAACACCATTAATTAGGGGAAGCTGCTTGTACTTATCCATATTAAGGGGACAAGCAACCAAAGTGGAAAAGTCAATGCCACCATCAGAGACTAAAACAGCCTCTGTGGTCTCCCTAACAAGACCAACCCCAACTACAATGCCAATGGTGAGCCCAGCTACACCCTTGGATTGGCTATTTGTAGTAGACTTCCTACCACCACTGCTATTACTAGGGGCACTAGAGGTTGCAGTTGGGTTTGTGGTAGTGGGAGCCTTGGTGTTTTTCTTTAGACAAGTGGAATCACTTGCCCAATGGCCTTTTACTTTACATACATAACACCATGGCCTTTTCTGATTGTGAGAAGAGGATTTGGACCCACCACCCCCAGAGGATTTTTGTGGGCCTGATGAAGACTCAGAATGTTTTTTATCTTTGTCCCCACCCTTGTCAGAAGACTTACCATCCTTCTTCTTGCCATCCTTATCACGCCCTGTATGAACTTTTCTGTTCACTCTTGTTCTGACCCATTTGTCTGCCTTCTTTCCCAATTCTTGGGGAGAGGTCAGATCTGAGTCTACGAAGTACTGGTGCAACAAATCAGACACACAATTGTTCAAAATATGCTCTCTCATGATTAGATCATACAGGCTTTCATAGTCAGTCACCCTACTGCCATGTAACCAACCCTCCAAGGCCTTCACTGAATAGTCGACAAAGTCTGTCCAGTCTTGAGAGGACTCTTTTCTGGTGTCTCTGAACTTAATCCTGTATTGTTCAGTGGTTAAGCCAAATCTATCCAAGAGTGCATGTTTCAAAACTTTGCAGTTATTAGCATCACTTTATCTGACAGTAAGGAGCCTATCCCTACCCTTACCAGTGAAAGATAGCCACAAGATAGCAGCCCACTGCCTTTGAGGGACCAACTGTACCATACAGGTCCTCTCAAGTGCAGAAAACCACTTGTTAATGTCATCCCCCTCCTTGTAAGGGGGGACTATCATATGCAGGTTTCTGGATTCTTGTTCTCTCACAGGATTGCTATCAAAAACACTGCTGCTGCCACCATGGGGAACTAACACCAATCTCTGCCTTTCCCTCTCTACATCCAGAGGTTCCCTGTCTAAGGCCAGCTGCTGCTGTTTTAGCTTCAGCCTGGCCTCTTTCAACCTCAGCTTTCTGAGTTCCCTTTCCATCAGGTTATCCTCAGGGTGGGAGGCTTGGGATTTGTGAGACACATAAGAAATGTGGGAATTGGCAGAGTTAGACCTGTCCCTAACTGGCTGGACTCCAGTAACCTGGCCTTTAGGAGTGAAAGGTGCCCTACTAGTTTGTGACCCCCTACCACTACCAGTGTCACTAGATGGCCTGTTAGCTGGAAGGTCCTTGGAAGAACCCTCCCAAGCATCCTCAGGGGACTCCTCCGAGCCTGGCTCGGTACCCCCCTCCTCTGCCTCCTGATCCTGCGATGGGCCAGACTGGTTCTGGTCGCTTTCTAGGAGAAGGCTAAGGAGAAGATCTTTTGTAGGATTCTTACCAATACTTAAACCTCTTTCAATGCAGAAACCCCTTAAACTTTTAAAGTTTAAACTACCATAGGTTGCCTGGACAACTGTGGGAGTGAGTTCTACTGCAAAAATTATAGAAAGGGTTTAGGACAGAGGGAAAAAAAAATTTAGAAACTTTTTGAGAAAAAGAGAAAAACTTAATAAAACTTTAAAAAACTTTTGAAAACTTTTCTAAACATTTTCAGAAATCTTAAAGAAAGAAAGTTACACTGTTTAGGTTAACTGTGTATATTCTGAAGTATTTGGTATATTTTTTTCTTTTGAAAAGTACCAATGACAAAGTGGTAAAGCAGTTACAAGTACTTATCCCACCACTGCACCACCAATGTAGGAGGCTGGCCTGGCTTATAGTGGGTACCTTGTGGTACTTACACCTTGTGCCAGGTCCACTTATCCCTTATTAGTAGATTCGTAGTGTTCTAGCAGCTTAGGCTGATAGAGGTAGCTATAGCAGAGCATCTTAGGCTGAACAAGGAGACATGCAAAGCTCCTACTATACCACTCATAACATATAGCGCTGTATCAAAAGAAACACAATACTCCCTTAGGAGGTGAGTAAAATATACAAACTATACACACAAACCAAAATCAGGTAAGTAAACAGTTAGAAAAGTAGAATACAATAGGATGTATAAGGACACAAGAGGCCTAGGGGCAACACAAACCCTATACTCCAAAAGTGGAATGCGCCCCCAGGTGAAATGGACCCCAGGCCTAGTGTAGTGTGTAGAGGGTCGCTGGGAGTGTAAGAAAACACTAAGGGTGTCCAAGATACCCCACCTCAAGACCCTCAAATGTAGGAGTAAAGTTACCCTACTACCCCAGAAAGACAGTAAAGTCGAGATAGGGGATTCTGCCAAGGCACAACTGTCTGCAAAGCACTGAAGATGGATTCCTGGACCTGAGGACCTGCAAAGGAAGGGGGCCAAGTCCAAGAGTCACACAAGTGTTCAGGGGGGGCAGGAGCCCACTAAACCCCGGATGAAGGTGCTAAAGGGCTGCCTCTGGGTGGAAGAAGCCGAAGATTCTGCAACAACAGAAGGTGCCAGGAACTTGTCCTTCAGTCAGAAGATGTCGCACGGTGTGCTGGAGGATGCAGAGTTGTTTCCATGCAGAAAGACTACAAACAAGTCTTGCTAGCTGCAAGAGTCGCTGTTGAAGTTAATGGGTGCTGCCCCAGCCCAGGAAGGACCAGGAGGTCGCTCCTTTGAGGAGGCAACAGAGGGGGCACTCTGCAACAGAGAGAGCCCATGCATAAGCAGGCAGCATCCGCAGAAGCACTTAAACAGGCATTCAAGAAATCTGAGCACAGTGGTCATCTCAACACACAAAAGAGGGCCCCACGAAACCGGTGGTCAACTCAGCAAGTTGAGCAATGCAGGATGGAGTCCTGGGAACCTGGGCTGTGCTGTGCACAAAGGAATCCTTGTAAAGGTGCACAGAAACCCTAGCAGCTGCAGATGACGCAGTACACAGGATTACTGTCTGGCGTGGGGAGACAAGGACTTACCTCCACCAAATTGGGACAGAAGGACCACTGGACTGTTGAGGCCACTTGGATCCAGCTCCTGTGTTCCAGGGACCACGCTTGTCAAGATGAGAGGGGACCCAGAGGACAGGTGATGCAGAAGTTTGGTGCCTGCGTTAGCAGGGGGAAGATTCCGTCGACCCACGGGAGATTTCTTCTTGGCTTCCAGTGCAGGGTGAAGGCAGACAGCCCTCAGAGCATGCACCACCAGGAAACAGTCGAGAAAGCCTGCAGGATTAGGCGCTACAATGTTGCTGGTAGTCGTCTTGCTACTTTGTTGCGGTTTTGCAGGCGACCTGGAGCAGTCAGCGGTCGATCCTTGGCAGAAGTTGAAGAGAGAGATGCAGAGGAACTCTGGTGAGCTCTTGCATTCGTTATCTGAAGAGAAACCCACAGGAAAGGCCCTAAATAGCCCTCAGAGGAGGATTGGCTACCTAACAGGGTAAGAGCCTATCAGGAGGGGTCTCTGACGTCACCTCCTGGCACAGACCACTCAGAGGTCTCCATTGTGCCCTCACACCTCTGCATTCAAAATGGCAGAGGTCTGGGACACACTGGAGGAGCTCTGGGCACCACCCCTGGGGTGGTGATGGACAGGGGAGTGATCACTCCCCTTTCCTTTGTCCAGTTTTGCACCAGAGCAGGGGCTGGGGGATCCCTGAACCGGTGTAGACTGTCTTATGCAAGGAGGGCACCATCTGTGCCATTCAAAGCATTTCCAGAGGCTGGGGGAGGCTACTCCTCACCAGCCCTTAACACCTATTTCCAAAGGGAAAGGGTATAACACCCTCTCTCAGAGGAAATCCTTTGTTTTGGCTTCCTGGCACTCGGCTGCCCAGACCCCAGGAGGGCAGAATCCTATCTGAGGGTTGCCAGCAGCGGTACCTGCAGAGAAAACCCCAGAGAGCTAGTTTGGCAGTACCCGGGGTCCATGCTGGAGCCCCGGGGATGCATGGGATTGGCACCCCAATACCAGATTTGGCATGGGGGGACAATTCCATGATCTTAGACATGTTACATGGCCACATTCCGAGTTAGCATTGTGACGCTACATATAGGTATTGACCTATATGTAGTGCACATGTGTAATGGTGTCCCCGCACTCACAAAGTCCGAGCAAATTGCCCTGAACAATGTGGGGGCACCTTGGCTAGTGCCAGGGTGCCCTCACACTTTGTAACTTTGCACCTAATGTTCACTAAGTGAGGGTTAGACATATAGGTGACTTATAAGTTACTTAAGTGCAGTGTAAAATGGCTGTGAAATAACGTGGACGTTATTTCACTCAGGCTGCAGTGGCAGGCCTGTGTAAGAATTGTCAGAGCTACCTATGGGTGTCAAAAGAAATGCTGCAGCCCATAGGGATCTCCTGGAACCCCAATACCCTGGGTACCTCATTACCATATACTAGGGAATTACAAGGGTGTTCCAGTATGCCAATGTGAATTGGTGAAATTGGTCACTAGCCTGTTAGTGACAATTTAGAAAGCAGAGAGAACA